>NC_086093.1:717500-1430000 GCF_948474715.1 Cydia amplana | reverse complement strand
TCCATGCGAAATATGCGACAAGAATTTTGCGTCAAACATAGACCTGGAAAGACACAAACGTAGCCACACAGGCATTCGGCCGTTTTCTTGCGATGTTTGTGAAAAGAGTTTTCTCCAAGTAGCTCATTTATCGTCACACAAACTCACGCACACAGGGGAGAAGCCGTACACGTGTGATGTATGCAACAAGCAATTTGCAGTTAAAGGTTACTTGAGTAAGCACAGACGAATTCACACTGGTGAAGTTTTGTATTCATGTAATGCTTGCGATAAGGTGTTTAAACATAAAGGTAGATTGGAACAGCACTTAAAAAAGCATACCCAGGAAGCTGAATCATCTTAAACTGATGGCAACTGGCAACAGTACACAAACATATTATTTATTATATTTCATATTTCATATATTTTATTGCGATCATGTTCATTACAGAGGATGGTATACAAAATTATGTAGTAGGTACATGTACCCCGTTAGGGCATTGCAATAGTCTTAATACTACTTAATGTTAACTATTTACAAATTATACATTATTAGACTTAAGAATTACAAAACTAATTATAATTATAAGCAGAATTTTAATTAAATGTCATTCATATTGCATTATTACTTATTTGATACATATATTTAGTTCATCATAAAAGCCCAACAATAATAAATAATAAAATGAAATTAAAATAATCAACTAATATTTACTCTAATTCATTATCTGATAAAAATTCCTCGATTGTATAATATGCCTTTCGTATTAAAATTGACTTAAGTTTGTTAATAAATGATTGCGTTTTTTGCTCACTAGTTACGCTTTTTGGTAATTGGTTGTAAATTATCACAGATCTATAATGAGGGCTATTTCTGAACATTTGTAGATTTGGTTTTGCTGGCAACAATAGTTTATCCTGTCTTCGGGCACTTTTTATTTATTTATTTATTTTTAACTTTATTAGGGATCATCCATTAATTACGTCACACGAATTTCTAGGTTTTTTTCACCCCTCCCCCCTCCTTGTCACACTTGGTCACATTTTGCAAACCCCTCCCTCCCTGGTGTGACGTCACATTTTAGGCAATTTTGTTTTCAACGAAATCGACAATATTAACTCGTCATAATTTTTTTATTTTTATTTTTTTGATATATAAATATTAGTAATTTTATAACACAAAGAAAGTTACATCCAAAATCTCATTATTTAATTGTACAGCGAATAATAAAATATAAATTAATTTTCGATTACTGATGAAGTTAAAGTGACATCACAATGTTTGTAACTCCCCCCTCCCCCATGTCACAACATGTCACATTTTCTTGACCCCCTCCCACCCCCTAAACGTGTGACGTAATTAATGGATGACCCCTTACACATAAATATGTACAACATGCAAACTTAATTTCTAAGCATTTACTACCAGTCAATCATAGGGCCAAACTGAGATACCTACAATTGTAATATGTATACAGGCGCCATCAGATATATCGGAGCGGCCAAGGTGTCACGGTGTTCATAATATCTGAACACGCACTCAAACGCCTTCAAAACGACAACAATTAATCTAGTTAAATATTTTCAGATTTTATTTTTAACTAAAATATAAATAGGTAAAATGTCATTCTATATGTAGAACTTGCTAACTATGTAAACAAAAGTCACTAGTAAATTGACATTCAGAGACAATTTTTATATGGCGGTTTGTTTACATAGTTAGCAAGTTCCATCGAATGACACTTTACTAATTACTTGACACATTCAGTGCCGAAAACCCGCTATTGGGTACCTATTTTACAGTGAATTTTATGATTTCGTTCCCAGGCCGGCCGATAGTCGGGATCGTGGTACTGCAGTCTTATATGACGAAATTTTTGTGGCCTGGCGCGGATGTCTTGTTTGGCTGGGTGGCAAAATGTGTTAAACCATTTTTACACAGATCGACTTATTATTACAGGGATCGGAACCGGTTTTTTGCAAAAACTTAGAAGTACCTAACCATATTTTTCAAATTATTTTATACTCAAAATGTAGGACTCAGTTGTGTTTTTAGGTTACGACTTCGTATTATTAGATTGCCTAATTAGAAATGAAGTAATTAGCAAAGAACGAAAAAATACCGTTTCCGTTCCCATACAAAAAATACCGGTATCCGATCCCTGTATTATTAGTATTAGTCGTAGATATATTAGTAGATAGACCTCCCGAAATCGGTTGCGGAGAGCTGCAGCCAGTAGTCTGCGACGGTCCGCCAACGCTGCTCCCGTTGAAGCTCCTCGTTATGAAGCGAATCATGTCGAGCTCCTTCGACTTAAAATTAGTGAGTGACGTTTTAATATGTACCTACTTATATATGTCTGTCTCACGAAAGTTTTGTTTTTAAAACAGGCAATTTACTTATTCACCTATGACATAAAGGTGTCTAAGGGCCACTTGCACCATTCACTAACCCGGGGTTAACCGGTTAAACCTGGAGCTGCCATGGTTACCAGTACATTTTGACACTGGGTTAACGGTTTATCCGTTTAACCCCGGGTTAGTGTGATAGGTATATAATACCTAAATATAAATTATACTTACTCGTAGCGGTAGCGCTATTAGTATCATTTTAAAATAAATAATGCTTTAAACATTGTTTTGTTTAATTTTGTATTTTACAGCGAATTATACAGAGTGCGCTCCAATAATACGAAGTGTCTTATTTCTGGCGGTAAGTATCGAGCGTTTTCACATTGTCCGATCCAATATCGGAGAGACTTAATTATCACTACATAGTATAAAACAAAGTCGCTTCCCGCTGTCTGTCTGTCCCTATGTATACTTAGATCTTTAAAACTACGCAACGGATTTTGATGCGGTTTCTTTAATAGATTGATTCAAGAGGAAGGTTAATGTATAATTTGTTAACCCGTGCGAAGCCGGGGCGGGTCGTAATGTATAAAATAGTGTTTATAGTTTGTAGCTTTCTAATAGACCCCGAAGGCTAATCCTATTGTCTATTGTTAAGAAAAACCGCTCGTGCCACGTGCCACAACCACCTGCATAAAAAATCGGTACTTCGGTTACTGAGTGCCGGCGAGTCGAACGCTACAGAACCAGTCTAAAATGTGTCATCGAGATGCGTAACAAAGGCGCGTTATCGGAGAGCGCACCTACACTGGTTTTTTGAGCGTTGGACTAGCCCGCGCTCAGGTGCCGAATAGAATAATGAAGACCCTTTTTTGCAGGTAAGTAGCACGTGCGGTTTTACTGAACAATAGACAATAGGATAAGCCTTCGGGCTCTACTAGAAAGCTACAAACTATACCTGTATTTATTTATTCACTAGTGACCCGCCCTGGCTTCGCACGGGTTACACAAAACCCTGATAAATTAAAAATTATACACCTAAACCTTCCTCAGAATCACTCTATTGATAGGTAAAAATCTCATGAAAATCCCTTACAAACGAATGAATTACAATAGCACATATGTGACGTTATCTATGAAAAGGGACCTTATTGTCGATGGCGCTTACGCCATTATTAACGATGCCCCGATATAATTACAATGCCGCGCGACGCTGTGCGGCGTAAGCGCCATCGACAATAAGGTTCCTTTTCATCGATAATGCCCCATATAGTTTACAAAATTGTAAATGATTTTGTATTAAGGTCGCATAGATTCGGATGGTATCTTATGTCAAAAATAAAACCACTAATCTAATATATAATAACTATTTATTTAAGTATATAAACATTACATCGATTAGAAAAAAAATATTCATTTGCCTAACACAAAAATGAAGGAAATAATATACCTTAAAACAACATACAACCTCACACTACACGTATTTTAAAAAGATTAAATTAAAAAATATCCAATTAAATTATTTTTAAAAACTTGCAGATTATTAAATTGCATTGTCGATTTTTTTTTAAGTTAACACCTAATTTCTTACAAACTATTCTTTTTTTTTAACGCTGCATTTATTTTACAATTTTTGGGTCCGTTTAGTGTAAATTTTGCTAAAAACTTGATATATTACTCTTGACACGTAAAATTTTATAAAAAAAAAACTCATTATACTTACGCCATATTCATATTGATTTTATTTACATTATTTAAAAAAAAAGTAAATAGTGATGTTCGCATTCAGTCGAGATTCAAAACCGATACCGGTTTTATGATTTCAATTTTTTGGTTTCACTAAAGGAACCCAAAGTTGCTCAAACTATGGACAGAGCCGACGCTCCTAACTTAATACCTACCGCCGAATCTCTAAGAAATAATCTAATTTATACAGATTTCCATACACCCCAAGAAAAAAACCCTATTCTACATATGATACCAGAAAAAATCCGCCACGCTATCTCGTATAAAAATCTTCACGAGCAAAGCATTGTCGAAAAATATACAATGTCTTATTTGTAATTTGTATTCTATGGCCGAATTCAAATCGCCGAAAATCTAACATCTCAGTTTATTCAATAATTTAATTTCTATTTCGCCGAACGCCGATTTAAACAGTAAGCGATCAACAGCGCGTAAGACGAAAATAATTTGCTGCCCAGCGGCATAAAGTGTGTATAATTCCAAAATACTTTTATGACTAATGAATTCTAAGAGCTTATTATAAACCCTTGATAATCGGTTGTACTTATTCGTCATGTTGTTTGTTAGGTACGGAAACACATTAACAAAGGTTCGTGTTATGAATATGTTTCGACAACGCTAGTTGTATATTTTTCAACAACGCTCCCAAATACACAAAGCCGTGAGAATAGCTTCCACAATCCATATTTTCATATAAACATGAATAAATGCAGATCCGAAATACGAAAACAATTTTCGGCAAATCCGCGTCTTAAATAAAACCTTTCGTAAGCTCTCGTTGACGCTGGATTGTAGCCGAAAATTATTTCGCCGAAACCGTTTTTTCGGAAACCGTATTCCGGAATTCGACCAGCTGATATGAGGAATGAAAAAAAATGCGCATATATGCATATAATGAAATTGGGGTTATAAATAAAAGTTATTTACACTACTTTGAATATTCTTAAATAGAACAACGTTAAAAATGTGCAATTTATAAAAAAAATTTTTTTTTCTAATCTAATATCGACGCAATACGTTTAAAATGGAACCTTTTAAAATAAAATTACGTTTTTTTTTTCAACGTAGTCTTCCTATTATTACAGATAATCAATAAATATTTGCGCATTTTTCCAAATTCATAAAACTCGCGGCTGAAACCGCTTAGTGGACTTAAAAAATAAAAAATACAAATCTAGGAACATTAAGAGCTTAAAACGAAATACTCTAAATAATTTATTTAAAATGTGGAAGATGTTTAGTTAAAAATGTTATCGGAACACACAAATCTAATATCGGTGCGCTTTCAAAGAAACTTCCATTGTAGCAGGCTTAAACAGGGTAAAATATATTCATAAACCAACAGCGGGCGTCTAAAGGCCAGTCCAGACGGGACGATCAAATCGACCGATTTGATATGAAAAGAAATTGGCGTCAATCACCAATTTTAGATATGGTGATATTTGCGCGCTCTAAATTAAAAAAAAAGCGCCCCCAATCGCGAACTCTAGTGTCACAAACAGATATTCTTGCGTCTGCACCTCCATTTTATCGCTAATTCACTCGAAATCGATGAGCCTAATTGGCGTTTGCGTCCGCACCTCCTGATGTGATCTGACGATTAAATCAGATTGGCGAAAAATTGTCCCGGACTGGACTGGCCTTTAAAACTCAACAAAAATCACGTCAAAAATATTTCCACGCAACTCTGCTGATATCAATACAAATTATGGTACATCAATAGTAAATAAAGGAATATATTTGTTTTGTGGGATAAAAATAAGCTGCAATCTATAATTTAACACAATAACAATAGGTCAAAAACTTTACGAGTGGCCTTGGTCTATTTATAAGTAGCAAGTATGTATAAAAATGTACGCCAAAACGATCCGTTTTAACATACATTTTCAGTTAATGTAGATCAATATATAGGCGAAGGGCATACCATAAGTTTTTTTCTATAACTGGTTTCTGTATAATCTTAGCTGCATATACTAAATCAGTTTAACACATTATAATCCTGCTACAATTGAATAGAACATTATAAAATCAACTTCAAATATTATGAGAATACTTGAAATCACGTCACAGATAAAAAATATCTATGTAAAATCAATACATACATAAATTACATAATATGTTATTCGAAATAGAAAGAAACTAAACGGTGTTAATACACGAACAATTTTCTAACGAATTTCGGGTATTACACTATTTCCACAGTAAATTTTAAAGACCACCTTCATATACATAGACTGTTAAAAATCGGATAAGATAGAGGTTTAGCCGAAACCAAAGTTGAAATAAATACCAGTTTTTAAATAATGGCGCATTAAAAAAAGGTTTACTTTGTCGGGGACGTGACGCGTAAGGTACCTTCATAATAATAACCCGCAGAAATCTGTATTGAATCGATGATATTATATAACCATAGATAGGTTATACTCATACTTGAAGAACACAAAAAATACTTCCATATTTATTTCTGTGCCTACGAAGAAATCTGTTATTTTTGATTAATTTTCTCATTCCATCCATCTTTGTCACACTCGTTGTTAAACACAAGGTCGTCTCTTTCGGTGTGCGGGAGCTCGTTAGCACGTGCACATTTCTCGCTTGTCCAGCCGCGACTAAAGGCAACTTGTCCAATTTGTCACAAGGTAAGGGCTTCAATTTTGGAACACCTATAACCTATCTTGAGTTATAAATCATTGTATTGAAAGCTAAGTTATCAAACGTTATCATGCCTTAATATCGGCTTCATAGCTTTATCCGAAGTATCACAGAATAAATAATAGTACTAAGTACAGAAGACTCACTTTCTAACAAAACGCGTCTGTTACGATCAGCACAGATATGGCCGCTAGGTGGCGACAGCGCCACGCGCGGCTTATGGCTTTCCCCAAAATTGGGACCGAACGGATGTACTTTTAGCTACCTGTAGCAAAGCGACGAAATCGCGGAGTGAGACACGCCTGGAATTTTTTAAAATACCTACGCGTCACGTACCCGACCCTTTTCTGGAATGCCTCATCAGTTGTACAATTTTACTAATACAATTTAAAAATTGTGATTCAAAATAAATAAATTCATCGCATCGAAATACTGCGGTTACCCGACTAACAAGGAAGGGTACCCAACTGTCCGACTCCGATTTGATTTATATTGATATATGTTATAGAGTAGTCTAAAATAACGGACACGTATTTTTTTTTAGCTGCCCAAACTCAACCTGTTAGGAGAAAATGGCAAAAAAATAAATATAATAAATATATTTTTATATAAAAAATGAGTTTGTGGTGAAATGACAAAACACGTCCCCATTCTTTATTCATGTTCTCCAACATATAACGAAACCAGTAATTAATTATCAATTTTTTTTGAACAAGTCTCTTCTCAGTAATTAGAAGGTTTGGTCAATTTTCAGTACTTTGAAGGCCATTTTCTCCTAACAGGTCGAGTTTGGGCAGCTAAAAAAAAATACGTGTCCGTTATTTTAGACTACTCTGTAACATATATCAAAATAAATCAAATCGGAGTCGGACAGTTGGGTACCCTTCCTTATAAGACCCGAGAACAGTTAGGGGTTAAAAATAAATAAACCAGCAAATAAATTTGACGAAGCTATTGCATAATCGTATTTATCAGATCCGAGATTAACGACGTCACGCCAACCCACCATTTAGGATAAATTTGAGATCATACAAATATTTTTTGTCAAAATGGGGTCAGGAAGTTATGGGACATTTTTTACAGTTTTGCAAATAATGTGACGAAATTTTTATCTTTAAATTGGAACAACTTATTCTTTACTGTAACGCGGCAAGCGAATTAATTTTTTCCTAATAAAGGAGCATAATTTTGAACGTAAACAATGTATGACATTGAATAGTGTTGTCCCACACTGCTTTAGCCGAAACTGATACCGGAAAAACTACATATAGGGTGACGGCACCAATCATGGACATGTTAAGCACAGTAGTACCCAGTAATGGACTATGGAACTAGTGGATTTGTGTTTTTTAAGTAGTCACACTTCACACTACACACGCTCATACACTCTTTAGTGTATGAGTTTCAGTTTATATTGTTGTTTCTTTAAAAAACTAGAGTCCGTTTCTTAAAAATTGAGTTTACGTAAATAAATGACCATAATTGGTTCTTGTCCATACTGGCGCCGCCACCTTATGACCTTGAATAGTGCTGTCCCACACCCCGTAAAGCTTTGGATTCCTCCGAAAACGGTGCCGTCATATTACGGCCGCTATATAGCGTTGATTGACGTCACTAGAACGTTGTCTATGTAAACAAGATGGCGCGGTTTCCTAGACGGCGTTACGTTACGTTGATTGTCAACGTAACGTAAGATGACGGCCGTCATGACCTTGTCGATAGTTTCGTGAACGTTTTATTAGATAGCGGTGACGCCATTTTGAATAAATGACACGAGATGTGAATAAATGATTCCGTACTACGATTATTTTCCTCTTCTGATGATATTTCATCCTCCAAGTAAATTATAGATGATCAAGCAAATCTTGTCAGTAGGAAAAGGCGCGAAATTCAAATTTTCTATGGGACGTTATCCTATCGCGCCTACATTTTTCAAATTTGCCGCTTTGACCTTGGTGGCTGACGGTGTGTTATGACGCCGTGGTACTTTCCACATGTCGCCACCGTAAAGACGGCCGTCTTTTGCTGCCGCTATATGACGGCCGTCATATGACGGCACCGTTTTCGGAGGAATCCAAAGCTTTAGCCGAAACCGAAATCGATACCGAATTTTGGCAAGTTGGCGGCCGGCTAACAAATTCACTGCATGAAATAGTCCGGATGGTCTGGATCCTTCTCGAACCGCTTCGCTTCCTCTTGCATGCTCTCTTTGATTTTCAAGATGGCGGCGGACTCTGTCTGGTCGCTCTGGTCACCGCCCGGCCCTCCGAAACCTATGAAAAGTACCCTTTAACATTCATATTTTATATCTAAGGTTGGCTGGTTCGGGTTTGATGTTGGCATTTGTGATGTCACGTGAATTTTGATTGAATACCTGGGTGGATCAACTATTTCTTGTTGTTATTGTGTCCGGTCAGTCAAGAGACAATAGTAGCATAGTTTGTTAGAAGACATTGTCCACCACCTTCTGACACGCTTGGTAGACGACCCTCAATGGAAAGGGTTTATTTATAAGTATATCAAAAAAGCGTGTTAGGTGAATTTAAATGCCTAAAAATCAGGTTTTAAAGAGTGACCCAGAAGAAAGTAACCATGGCAACGAGTGACAAGAAAAAGTTGATTCACCCACCTACATAAAATATAGTAAGAATAGAATGCTCACTCCATACATCAGTTTTGGTACCAAAAAGAGCGGAATTATTAGTACTGCCATAGAGAAAAAAATACATAGAGTGCTCACTCCATACATCAGTTTTAGTACCAAAAAGACTTAGCATCTAGCATCGAGTAGCGGAACTATCAGTACTGCTACTTGACAATAGATGTAGCACCGGCCGGAATGTCTTATGCTGTTGAGATAAGACTTTCCGGTCGGTGCTACATCTATTGTCAAGTAGCAGTACTGATAGTTCCGCTACTCGATGCTAGATGTAGACACTGAAATTAATAGTCTGAACTGATGTATGGAGTGAGCACTCTTGTCTTATTATATTTATCTATGGTACTGCTACTTGATATATCAGTACCACGACTCAGGAAAATTGTATTGAACAACAATTTACAACTAATATTAAAGCAGGAGTTGAAAATAGAGTTCCAGCTAATCCAGTTATTTTATTAGGTGAAAATTGTTGAGCATTAGACTTTTAGGTCGGTGCAACATCTATTGTCAAGTAGCAGTACTGATAATTCCGCTACCCGATGCTAGATGGCGACTATGAAAATAAGTCTTTTTGGTACCAAAACTGATGTATGGAGTGAGCACTCTATGTATTTTTTTCTCTATGCCTACAGATAATGACAGAATTAGGGAAAGATGGATTAATAAACATGTCGTGTGCCTCATAGAATGTATAGATGGCGCCACTCGGAGAGGTCTAAGAAATAGATGCAAGTAACATATCGTCGGTTATGAGCAGGCATCAGAGTTTTTGTCGCATGGTAAGACTAATAGCAAGCTATGGAGTCGACATTTGCCATAAATGTAAACTCTTATTCATACTCATACTCATGATTAATTTTATTTAATATGAGAACAGATTACTAAATAGTTACTACGTATATATGTTTAATTTATTAAACCTCATTTGTTGCAATAAATGTATTTTTCAATTGGGCGAGTTGTACTTCACAACTCAAGCACACTATAGCAGATTTTTCATAGTCATATTGTAAATCGTTGTATGGCTCTATCCATGCCAAAATTGCAGCTATTTCTGGGTTAGGCATAATAATTAATTATGGAATATTCCTCAACGTATTTACCACATACAGATATAAATAACTACTACGTTTGCAATCACCAGTGATTGACACATGACAAATACTAATCAATTTTATCAGCGGTCAGTACCTACATGACATTAGGTCTTTCGCAGCGATGTAGTTTGTATAGTTGTATGTTAAAATAGTTGAAGTTATGAATTCATAATGTAATAGAAAAATATTTTATTATATAATTCGACTAAGATAATATACACGACCGACCGCTCTAAAGGCATTTTAAGATAAATTAAATAAATGAGTATGAGTATGAATAAGAGTTTACATTTATGGCAAATGTCGACTCCATAGCTTGCTATTAGTCTTACCATGCGACAAAAACTCCGATGCCTGGTTATGAGTTTAAACCGGCTAAATCCATTTTTGAAATTGATTTATTTTTAAATATGATTTTAGGGGGGGGGGGGGGTCAAAAATCGTCAAAAATAGATGACGTAATTTATGAACAGCCCCTAGGTACAAAATCCTCTATTTTCAAAAAATGGATTTAGCAGGTTTACACTCGTAGCCAACGATATAATAATATAGCCTCCCATTTAGTACAGTCAAGTGTAAAAAAATTGACAAATCATACTTTAAAATATGTCCTATAGCTCTTATGTCAGCGAGTTAAAAACTACGGGACTAATTTTTGAGTAAGTTGTCTACATCCATATTTTCACACTTGAATGTACCAACTAAGAGAGTAAACATTTATTAGTGTTGCGTTGTTATTGAATATCAGACCTGTCAAAATGGCACCCCTCACGACAATCATGGGAATAAAGTGTCATTCTATGGAACTTGCGAACTATGAAAACCATAGAAGGTAGGATCGTATAGAAGTGGTATACGCGTGCCTCCGTGAGGGACAAAACATAGGCAATGCGACACTATGATTGGTAGAATTTATTTGTTGCCCACCATAATCCATACTAATTTGTGGTGGGGAATAAAAAAAATGTGAGACTGTGACAAGGACAAACAATAATAGCGCTTTCGCTGCTACTCCTACTGAAAGATACATAAGACTATCCCGTTCGGTAATTTCCCCCCACCCCTCGTGCCAGATCTAGTTAAAATACTAGATTCATGATGAAAACAAACTGCCATATTGAAATTGTCACTAAATGTCATTTTACTAGTGACTTTTTACATAGCAAGTTCCATAGAATGACACTTTATATAAATACTACTTTGTCGGTTAGTTGATAATAAAACTCGTGGTCAAATTAGCACCTTTTCTTTACAAGGGCACATTAATTTTTTCAATTTTTTAAACATGCAGATTACGTCTGCGAGCGATATTCCAAATTTTATATTAAAGGAAAAAAAGCCGGAAGCGTAATTTTTCCATTTTTTCCTTTAATATAAAATAAGGGCACATTAATTGAGAATTCTGCTAATAAATAAATTACTGGGTATTTTTTGTTGGATTTAGCAGAACAAAGGTATATTTGAGTAAAAAAAAAAGAATTTTACAGTACATATGGTGCTAGTTTACCGCACTAGTGCGATAATTAGCACATTACGTAACTATGTCGAAAACTTAAAGGGCCATATGTACTGTAAAACTTTGTACGATACATGTGCGAATACTGCGAATAGGTAATATGCAACTCATGACGATTTAATTTATCACCACTCGTTGATTTCTTATATTTCGCACTTGTATCGTAATGTACTATATATTTAATAAATAACGCAGAAAAGGCTAGTTTTCTTTATACAAATTAAATAATTGCTGCTCATAAGTTATATAAAGTATTTAGATAATAAATATGGACATATTAGTCACATATTTTTTCTTTTCATAATTGTTGTATTTTATACTGTTAGGAAACTAGCCTTATAAAACAAAGAAATACGATACGCCACCTTGCAATTGAAAATGTTGGCCATTAACCATTATAAATTGAACCGTAAACTGTAATCGTCCGTTACGGTTTAAGGTTCAATTTATAATGGTTCATGGCCAACATTTTCAATTGCATTAACGTTTCGGCCAACACTGGTCGTACCAATATACCAATTCTAATTGGAGCTATAGATAGTTACAGTTGCCATCAGATATATCGGAGCGGCTAAGGTGCTCACAAATATCTGAACACGCCTCTATTGTCATGGCGCTAGAGTGCGTGTTCAGATATTGTGAACACCTTGGCCGCTCCGATATATCTGATGGCGACTGTACAATCCAAGATGATGCTTCTGTTCATGGCGTTGAAAGGGTTTAAGAAGAGTTAAGAGGAAAAACGATGAACGTCCTTTTTTCGAATTTGTAATGTTAATGTTCAAATAATTGTTTAAAATTTTGATACGTATCATAAGTAAAGAAAGAGTGGTAACTCCACACATCAGTTTTCTTACCAAAACGCGAGTTATTTCGTAGTCGACATCTAACGTCAAGTAGTAGAACTATCAGTGTCGCTACTTGACACTAGATGTCACAAGTTTCACTACTGACGAAAAATGTACTACTAAAACAATTAACCTAATATTATAAGCAGAAGGAGTTGAAAATAGGCTTCCGGTGCATCCAAATATAATATTAGCCGAAATTTGTTGAGAATTAAAGTTTTACTTTGCCGCGACATCTATTGTCAACTAGCAGAACTGATAATGTTCACTAATTGACGTTAGATGTCGACTACGAAATAACTCGCGTTTTGGTAAGAAAATATATTATATATATATATATATATATATATATCTGCACTCAATGTACCTAGCTTCCTTGAATAACTTATATTACTAACTAGATATAAGTCCGTTCGATGTTCTGTATACAATTTCAAGTTACACAGGAAAACCTGTAATTGGCCATACTATTGTATAAATTAGCATAACGAAATAAAAAACTGTATCGCTGTTGGTTTTCACAATAAATACAATATAATAATATAATGTATGGAGTTACCACTCTTTCTTTACTTGTATATCTCTATGACTACGACGGTACATGTATAGTTTGTAGCTTTCTAATAGACCCCGAAGGCTAATCCTATTGTCTATTGTTAAGAAAAACCGCTCGTGCCACGTGCCACAACCACCTGCATAAAAAATCGGTACTTCGGTTACTGAGTGCCGGCGAGTCGAACGCTACAGAACCAGTCTAAAATGTGTCATCGAGATGCGTATCAAAGGCGCGTTATCGGAGAGCGCACCTACACTGGTTTTTTGAGCGTTGGACTAGCCCGCGCTCACGTGCCAAATAGAATAATTAGGACCCTTTTTTGCAGGTAAGTAGCACGTGCGGTTTTACTGAACAATAGACAATAGGATTAGCCTTCGGGGTCTATTAGAAAGCTACAAACTATACCGTCATTGTTTTTCCCCTGAACCCGTCACTCGTAATATTAGGACTCACTTAAGTTGTAGTCCCCCATACCGGAGCCCGAGTCCTCGCGCGGAGTCCCTGGGCCTCCGCCCACGCCGCCCGGGGACGATTTCATGCCGTCCACACCGCCGAGCCCTGCGGCAAGCATACCGTCACACCGATACCGTCACACCAACACTACATTATGACATAGAGAAAAAAATACATAGAGTGCTCACTCCATACATCAGTTTTAGTACCAAAAAGACTATTAGCATCTAGTATCGAGTAGCGGAACTATCAGTACTGCTACTTGACAATGGATGTAGCACCGACCGGAAAGTCTTATGCTGTTGAGATAAGACTTTCCGGTCGGTGCTACATCTATTGTCAAGTAGCAGTACTGATAGTTCCGCTACTCGATGCTAGATGTAGACACTGAAATTAATAGTCTGAACTGATGTATGGAGTGAGCACTCTTGTCTTATTATATTTCTCTATGTACCAACACAACATTATGACCACACATGGGGGCCTATACAAATCAGGGATGTTGCGAACAGGGATGTTGCGAATGCAGATTTTTTGACATCCGCGGATGCGGAGATTAGGTGTCAAGACCTGGAAAACGTCAAATATTACCTTTTTAGAATTTTTTTATTTAAAATAAAACGAAACGTTTAGTATTTGAGCAAGAATATAGGTGCATTATATTTAATAAACAGTAACTTGGCCGACTTTTCTGGATCTAGACGATTTCGTTATAGGTAATGACGAAATTACCTAGCACTTACGCCGCCGAAGACGTTCCTGTACCGACTTGTTCGACATCCGCATCCGCATAAGCTCCGCATCGATTTTATGCGGATGCGGATGTTGAAAATGTGGATGTTCGCAACATCCCTGGTTGCGAATATCCGCATCCGCATCCGCAACCGCGGAACTTCCGCATTACAGTATAAACTCCATATAACGTCACTCGATATAACGTTTCACTCCCTATAACGTCGACATTTTTGCCTCTAGTTGGTTTACTTTAATATTAATTTCTCTCTATTTAACGAAAACTCTTTATAACGTCAAAAAGTGTCCGGTCCCTTGAGTGTCGCTATATAGAGTTTACACTGTATTTTCGATATCCGCATCCGCGTAAAATCGATGCGGAGTTTAATGCGGATGCGGATGTGGAACAGGTCGGTACAAGAACGTCTTAGCATCGGCGCAAGTGCTAGACTGCTAGGTAATTTAGTCATTAACCAAATAAACCTATTAGAAATGAGCAGTCAAGCGTGAGTGGGGCTTAATGTACGGAACCCTTGGAACGCGAGTCCGACTCGCACTTAGCCTGTTTTTTGAAATAAAAATTACTAAAATGTAATATTTGACGTTTTTTATGTACCTATCTTGACATCTCAGATACAAGTCCTATTCACCTTAGTGTAAGGCCTGAGTGGACGCTCTTGTTGGGCGTGCAGCGGGGCGGGGCGTGCAGCGTGCATGTTAAACAAATGCGCACGTATAGGAGCGGCCTTAGTGCACGCTGCTCACATCACGCGTGAGCCCACAGCCACGCTGCACGCCCCGCCGAACGCTCCGCTTCGAGCGTCCACTCAGGCCTTACACTTAGAATACATTTAAAAGTGGAAAAATTACTGTCTTGGGTGAGTTGAACTTACGGCCTCTGGATCGCTCTGCCATCTGAGCCACCAAGACCTCATCCATATCCAGCAAATCTTTCCACTTGGGCAAAGAGTATTTGAAATAGAGGCGGATTGTCAAAGTAAATTGTGTAGCCATAGTAAATTCACTGCCATCTTTTGACAAAAGATTAAAACTGTTAGAACGCCATTTGACGTTGACCCTTATTCTTTCACTGATATGTGTTAATTTGTTAAATATCGATTAACGCCATCTACCCGAGAGTAGGCCAAAGTTATGGTGCAATCTTTTCGAGCGATGGCGCCATAACCTTTGGAATGCACTCGGGTAGATGGCGTTAATTTCAATATTTAACAAATTAACACATATCACTTATCAGTGAAAGAATAAGGGTCAACGTCAAATGGCGTTCTAACAGTTTTGATCTTTTGTCAAAAGATGACAGTCAATGTACTGGGGTTCATAATTTACCATGACAGTAACTCTCTATTCACTCTATTCTCTTTGATATGGGTCAAGGTTTCCCAAGCGACATCTACCGTAAGAGCGTTTCACTTCTTAAACGGTCAGAGGACGTCAAACTTCTATGAAATTATGACGTAAATAACACATGCACTGCGTGTGCTATCAAAAAAAGTTGATCCACCCATGTATTTGCACCGCGGGCAGAATATTAAACGTCTAAGAATCGTTAAGGTAATTTTAGTATTCTGGTATTATTAGTTTCTAACACTAACTGAAGGTTCAGTCTCGGCCAAAAACCTGCCGAACATTTCGAGCGAAACTGTACTTTCGGTAATTTTCGACTTAAGCTTCGGTTTCGGCATAGGAATTTAGTTTCGGCGAAGGTTTGATTTCGGCGAAAACTAGAGCAAAACCGAACCTTCGGTTTCGGCAAAAATCCGTTTTTGGTCGGACTCTATCTAAACACTAATTTATACCAGATATTAACAATGACTTGAAAAAATAAAAAATATATAGAATTTCTAATCATCTAGGGTTAGACCAAGACAAGTCTGCAGTGATTTTGATAGCACACGCAATGCAAGTGTTATTTCAAACGTCAAACTTCTATGAAGTTATGACGTATAAATAACACATGCACTGCTTGTGCTATCAAAATCGTTGCAGACTTATCTTGGTCTAACTCTAAACAAGTTCAACTTTTTTCAGGCCAGTATTTTGTGGGCACTAGGGCTAATTGTTCAGTTTGCTTCATTCTTATGATTAATGCTACTTAAAAATAATGCTAGAAAAGAAACATGATCAAAACATAAATAAATATTGGAAGCAAATAAAAATAACACGATGAAGATTTGATCATATTCCTATTCTACGTAATAATCTAACAAAGGGGAAAAATATTTATTTATTTGCTTTTAAAAACCTTCTACAGCATAATAATACCAAATAGCTTGAAATAAATAAATTTTAATTTATAACCATGGGTATAACGATTTCTTCCGCTTGTCGAGAATATAGCAATTTAACTAAGTAGATGCTATATAACGTTAATATAACTGCCAATGTAGGAGCACAATAGGGAATACTACGCGAAACTCTGCGTAGGGGGCGCCACTTCCAACCCCTCACAACCTAAGGGTCTACCGCAAACGAGATAGTCGAAATTTTCTTATCTAACCTCTCTATCACTCTTGCATATTCGAGCGATAAAGAGACAGATAGCAGAGTTTCGATTTCGCGTTTCCCGGTTGGCCCTTGGCCCTTTGTAAACAAACCGCCTTGATGTATCATTGTCATATTTTATTGTCTGTGAAAACTTGTCAGAAACAGTTTAAGGCGCAGTATGTATAAGTTACTCTATGGTTTACGATGTCTGCTAGTGCTGCCCTCTGGCGGCAGAACATCGCAGTAATACCCCCTATTACCGTTACTTTCACTAAATTTTTGTTATAAAATATCTAAATAGTTCTACCCATGGTAAAAACTTAAGATTATATGTACTTATTAAACGCCATAAGTACAAGAACATGATAAAAATATTAACAGAAAAAATATTCCAATAATATATATCAAGATCTCGAAAGCGAAGATAAAGTCTATAAATAAATGAAATAAAAAAATCTTATACCCTGTGGCGTTATAAAATCCTTTCCTACTAAATTTACTTAGAAGTGCCGAATTTCAGAAAATTCCAAGCCAAAATGAGTTTTAGCAGAATTTGATTAAATTTCTCAATACTTTTCTATAAAAAAAAACTACCATAAACTAGCATTCACTGAGAAATACTGCGAAAACTTTAGCACTAAATCCAGATCAAAAATAATTAAATTGCTGCATAATTATTTTATTCTATACTACGTAGTATTTTTCTAGTATATACCCCGGTATAATGTGGCCCGTAATAGGAGCAAAAAATTAAACTATAGGCTGTACCAAGGTACCAACCAACCTTTGTTCAGCGACTTTTAAAAATAACTTGTGTTTTATTTTAAAGTTTGTTCTAAGACGCAATGTATTGCGATTTTTGTTATTTTTAAGGCGTGACAAGCAACGTCAAATCAGAAGATAATATTTCATTTGTATGAAAAATAGAAAGTCCATAATTTTGAAAAGTTAAACAAAAGTGTCACAGTGTGAGGAGTACAATATGTTTTAATTTTTTGCTCGTATGAAGGGCCCACTGAATAACAGCCCGCCGGACGATATCGGCCTGTCAGTTAGAACAAAAAGTTGACAGCTCCGAACAATTGACAGTCCGGTACCGTCCGGCGGACTGTTAATCAGTGGGCCCCTATACAGGCCCCACCCGGTATATGCTAGCTATTAAAATATACTTTAAAAAGCAGAAGGGCGGTAGCGGCTTGGGTAAAAATAAAATAGAAACATTTAATAAATATATTAGTACTTTGCCGTTTTAACTGGTTAAACAGCAAATAAGATGTATGGAGTCAGACCAAGAAAAGTCTGCAACGATTTTGATAGGGTGAGACCAAGAAAAGTCTGCAGTGATTTTGATAGCCCACGCAGTGAAAATGTTATTTACACGTCATGAATTCATAAAAGTTTGACGTTTAAAATGACACTTGCACTGCGTGGGTTATCAAGATCGCTGCAGACTTTTCTCGGTCTGACTCTAGCACACGCAGTGCAAGTGTTATTTTAAACGTCAAACTTCTATGAAATTATGACGTATAAATAACACTTGCACTGCGTATGCTATCAAAATCGTTGCAGACTTATCTTGGTCTTAGTCTATTATGTTTTTTTTTATATATAAAATATTGCTATTATTGATTAGTACGTCTACAGCGTTGCCCAGACCTGCTTTGATCAGTTCTAACTTATAATATAATCGATACCGTTAAACCACCAAACTATATAGTCTAAAAGCTGCCAACTATGGTCTAAAATATGAAAATTCTAAGGTACCACAGTTCCAAGGCTAAATATTTTCATAAATGGAAGAAAAAACGCAGACAACACCCAAAAGAAGACTGGTATTGATTATTGATACTAACTTACGGATTAGACTCGTGAACGATAGTTGCAGTATTGGACATATTTGGGTGGGTTTGTCGTAACCCACTGGGTTTACGATAATTATTCAGTGATTGACTGGTCTAGTATTACTTGTATTATCTACTGAAACTGATACCTACTAGTATTATTAATTTAGCTCGCTTTTGCATAGATCTAAGTCAGTCAAATACTGACTGTAAAAGTCAAAACCTATGACATTTTACTGAGCTTATCAATAATTACAAAAGTTAAGATAAAAAGTTCGATAAATTAAAATAATATAAATATGTCATAAGTTTTGAGTACGCATGATAAGTCAGCCCTCGCACGGACGTTTATCTGACGCAAATAACTATAAGCGCGGGCAGGGGACATTCCGGTTTCGGCTAATACCGATTTTGTATTTTTTTTTTACGTTCTCAGACGCCCTGAAGGCGAGGACTGACTTATCGCCTGGCAACGTATATTAGGTTATGTTTTATTAACCTTCAGTAGCCGGGGGTTGTGGCAAGTGCGGGGGCGCGGGGTGCTCCCCCGCCAGCGGGAACTCCGCCCCGAGCGCTGCGCCGACCGGTTTCATCAGTGTATACATGTTGTCGCCCCCTGCCGTAAACGCTTGTTTCGGTTTCGGCCGATACCAGTTTTCTGGTATCGAGCGCGTCACGTCTCTTTAGACGATAGCGAAATAAACTTTTTTTTCTGATATGCAAAATGTAGGGTTATTGAAACTTATTGATTGTCTTTTTGTTTCGATATCGTTTTTATGACATAATACAATATTATTTACTTTTAAGTTTTATGGGATAAATACATAGACAAAATTATATCGGGTCGATAGGTGATGAATAGAAACAAAAATTATAAAAAATGCAATTGGAAAAATTTATTTCAAGTATAATTCATGATAATTTTGCCTATGTTATTCAATTATACAAAAATGATTATTTTTCAATATTTTACAGATAAAAACTCGATTAAAAATATACTTGGTAAATTTATTTTGGGATTTCTCTAAAAGTAAAAAGTACTTAGTTTAATAAAAGTCGATTTGTAAATTCGAAGGGAAATGTTATTTTTAATCGAGTTATTTTAACAGACAGGAAATAACTAGGGTTTTTCGGCCAGAAACATAGCCATAATAAAACAAAAAAAAATTAACAAAGGCAGGCATAATTTCTAGTCAGGATGGAGTTTTTTTATTGTTTCTAAAATAATGCTTATCACGAATCACGAGTTTTGTTTATTTTTTATTATTTTTTAGTATATAACAAACGAAATAATGTTTCTGATCGAAAATATAGAATCGATACAAACATAAAAAGGGGTCATGTACAAAATTGGGACAACTTAAAAATACATAAAAAGCGTTATACAGAAGAGACCCAAGCGTGTACAACCAAGATTAAGCAAGAGTGAAGCAAGCAGAACGAAAAATAAGATTTTGTGAAATTGACTTTGATTCGGAAAGTTTTTGGCGCGGTTTTTTAAAAGCACCTTTTTCTTACAGGAATAGAAAATATGGGTTTAAGACTCATTACACTTTAAAAATTTGATAATAGTGTTCTTGGTTACATCGCGCCTAAAACTTTTCACAAGAAAATCATTAAGTATACATTTAAGGAAGTGCCACAGTGAAATACCTTGTTTTAGTGATGTAACGATACTAAAACCTGCAAATGTCTAAATAAACAGTACAGTTTTAAGGTTAGGTTAGACGCCGTTGGCTCGGCCAGTAGTCACAGTAAAGCTGGGGTACCGGTTGACTGATTTGGTACCGATACCGAATTCGGAACCAGAATTTTTTCAAATGTTTTAATTGTGAAACTTTTGTACGTGTAATCGTTTTTATGGTATCGTCTTGGGTCGTCCCATTCGTTTTTCGTCAAGTTCTTAAATTAGTCCTATTCTGCTTTCGTCACCCATTCTACATTCGTCACAATCGTCGGTGGCTTTCAATGTAGAATGCGTGACGAAAGCAGAATAGGACTAATTTAAGAACTTGACGAAAAACGAATGGGACGACCCAAGATGATACCTTTTTATCAGAGAAATGATACCCTAAGGGGCTCAAAGTCGATACAAGGAAAAAAAGTGGAAAAGCGTTAGATTATATGAAAATATAAGAAAAACACATATTGTTAATAGTTAATACATATTTCAGTCAAAAAAATATATTTGCGATTCAAATCCCGACTGTTACAAATGCGAAAGTACATTTCTTTATTTGTCTGTCTGTGATCACTTCACGCTTAAACAGCTGAAGCGATTTAGATGAAAATTGGAATGGAGATAGTTTGAGGCCCGGAAGGACATAGAACATTTTTATCAATTATCTTAGGCATAGAATATAGAATATTTTTAGCAAATATCGAGGGCGCAGGCTATTGATTATTTTTTATATTATTCAAAGATTGAAAAGCCAAATATTGGAAAATGCGAACTTGTTTCTGCCTCGAAATAAAAACAAACTAAGCTAATTTTAACAGCTAGAATAAGTCACCTTTTCCTTATATTCAAAATAAGGTATTGTCACTGAGAAAAGATTCGTAGTTATTTTAATTTCAAACGTCCAACCAAAAATCACCGACTCGAAATTCGGTTTCGGTACCCGGTACCAAGAAATGTGGTATCGGTAACCCGCCACCACCCCGCACTCGCACCTGCCGCCTGTCACCTGCGCTCACCTGAGTTGGAGGAGTCCTGCGGGCTCGGCATGATGGGCGTGGGCGGGCCGGGCGGCCCGTTGGAGCCCGGCGGGGCTCCGTAGCCGGGCGAGCCGCCGCTGTAGTTGAGCGGCGCCGCGCCGCCGCCGCCGCCCCCCGCCCAGGCGCCGCGGGGACCCATACCCATTGGTGGCATACCTGGTTACACAGCTAGTTTAGCACTCCAGTATTCATGTCGTGGTAGAATGTTCTCGACCCCATGACTACGAGTATAGCCCGGATTTTTGGTGCGGCAATGTTTTGCACTTGCCAAAAAAATAGGTTAAGAAAAACTGTATAAACAAAAACTATTTTAACATTTCTTTTCCAAGCACATAGCTCATGCCTAATCTTAGCTCGTAGGTTTGGTAACTATAGTTTGTCAAGCCATTTCCGTCTTATGAATAAAAAAAAACAGTAGTGTTTTGTAAAAAAATGTAGGTGTCCCAAAACATCAGAAAGAAAAGTTGTTTTTTTAACCATCCTTACCACCACTTTTATTAAAGCCTGACCAGGAATATATGATCACGCGCCATGTTGCGGAATTTCACTGGAACTATTTTTTTTTCATACTAAACTGAACTGTCACCCTATACAGTCTGGTAAAAAAGAGTAGAAATTAAAAAGTGGCAATACTGTCAATACTGTAGTGTCGTCCCTTTCAAATAAATCTAAGAAAAACGGGACGACACTACAGTGTTGCCACTTTTTAATTTCTACTCTTTTTTGCCAAGCTATACATGAGAATAACAGCGCCCTCTTGACAATGATCATATATTACTGGTCAGGCTTTAACAACATACAGAATGGTGTTTTTTTTATTTTCGTCATGTGGTTCGCAGTCATCAGGGAAATTGATTAGGGGTACGCGTAACACATTTGAGACACCCTGCTCTCCAGTTTTGGTATAATGGTGGCCGCTGCTGAAAACCATCGCGGCGCGGACTTCTGAGGAACGGGCCGGTATTTCGACGGCTGCGTGGGAATCTGCTGATTCCTGAGCCGAAAATGGCGACGCAGCAGAAAACTTGTGACAAAATGTTTTGAAGAGTATTATTGTATGTCTGTAACATAGACTAGGAATCCTCTAGACGGAGTTTAGAGCAATTATTTCAAGAAAGCGATGCTGCCAAAAATACTGGGGTGCGGGGGACGAGGATGAGCGAGTCCCGTGCCGTGATTGGTCCGTTCAAAGACACGGACGTCACACAAAGACACTTAGACTGGAAAATGGAGTAAAACTACCGTATATTTGTGGTAGAGGGGGTAGCGCTACTATGCTCAGTCTGGAGGATGTCTTGTCTGTGATCTGTAAGGTATGTACATATATGGGAATTTTCAGTAAACAGTTTACCCAATTAGCGTGAGCAGTTAAGAAATGTTAATCGCTGTCAGTCTTGTGACGACAATTAAACAAGACATCTTTATGGGAATCAACTTTTTATTTACATTGTAATATACAACAAACTAGGTAATATATGTCTTATTGTTTATGAACCAAAACTAAGTTTTTATTAAATTTTTATGCTTAATTATCGTCACAAAACTTGACAGTGATTAACTTTTCTTAACAACTCACGCTAATTAGGGACACTACTTTCTGAAAACTCCCATCTATGGGCCTTATTTACTTGCCTGAAAATAAATGCTATTAAAATTCCTATTATGACTGTAAAGTATTTTTATTTGTGTAATCATTGAAATGTGATTTCTTTTTAATTTCCACTTCATATAGTTCGTTTTTTTTTTTAAATTAAGATTAGAAAAAAGGTAAACAATTTTGACATGTCTTTTTATTGAAATACACGACGAAAAAAGTGCTACTAAAACAATTTACAACTAATATTATAAGCAGAAGGAGTTGAAAACAGACTTCCGGTGCATCCGGTTATAAAATTAGCTGAAAACTTTGAATAATTTTACGCTTTAGACTCACTTGTTTTAAGTCACTCGCGCGATATGTTTCGGAGAGCCTAGGTCTCCTTTCTCAAGCACTAACAGTGCGAGCAGCGTTCACGCGGCCGTGTGTACGCGATATTCAATGTTATATAAAATTATTCAATGTTAGTATGTCTCACAACAGTTTTAGTTCGATTAGCTGAAAACTGTTGAGCATTAAAGTTTTACTTTGCCGCGACATCTATTGTCAACTAGCAGAACTGATAATGTCCGCTACTTGACGCTAGATGGCGACTAATGTATGGAGTTACCACTCTTCCTTTACTTATATATCTCTATCGTCGCTGTGAACTCTTTAGATGAACATATCACGACTCAATATTTTTGCGTAATTTTCACCAGCAATGCTGGATATTTTGGTCGTCTCTTTCTCTTTCGGTGTGCGGGAGCTCGTTAGCGCGTGCACATTTCACGCTTGTCCAGCCGCGACTAAAGGCAACTTGTCCAATTTGTCACAAGGTAAGCACTTCAATTTTGGAACTATCTTGAGTTATAAATGGGTCTCTATTGTTTCCCAAATAGTTTTAAGCCCTTAATGTATCGTTTGCCCGCATTTTCGTTAGTCATAATTCATTTGGTTCAGAAACGCGTCACTTTTAAAACAAACCTAACCTAACCTGTCTATGGGATAACCTGACGAAAATCCTTAAATGTTTCAGTTTTATGACTAATGATAATATGACAAACAATACATTATGACTTAAAATTTTATGGGAAACGACGGGACCCCGTTATAAATCATCGGGATGCTGTGTCGGAGCGGGGAGGGGTCGGGGACAGGGATCGGAACCGGTTTTTTGCAAAAACTTAGAAATAACCATATTTTTCGAATTATTTTATACTCGAAATGTAGGACTCAGTTGTATTTTTAGGTTACGACTTCGTATTATTAGATTGTCCAATTAGAAATGAAGTAATTAGCAAAGAACGAAAAAATACCGTTTCCGTTCCTATACAAAAAAACCGGCCAAGTGCGAGTCGGACTCGCGCACGGAGGGTTCCGCATCATTAACAAAAAATAGAGCAAAAAAAGCAAAAAAACGGTCACCCATCCAAGTACTGACCCCGCCCGACGTTGCTTAACTTCGGTCAAAAATCACGTTATATTTGTCTGTGGGGAGGGGGGGGGGGTCTCACCTGGTCCCTGCGGCGGGGGGCCGCGCATGCCGGAGTATGCGCCGGGGGACATCGGCCCGCAGCCCGGCCGCGGCGGGGTCATGCGCGGCCCCAGCAGCGCCGCCGCGCCGCCGCCGCCCCGCTCCATCGAGTTCCCCATCATACCACCTGCAAACGACACTAAACTAGTAGTTCGCCCTGAGAACTCGCGGTTCGCCAAAATGTTAGATCATTATTTTAAAATTGTATATTTAAAACTATATTATAAATGTGTAAGCCGAGCAGTTTCATTTGATACCAAACCAAACTCGACCATACTTTCTTGCAAAAACGGTGACCAGAATAGCAAGACCCCTCACATATAGCTTTTTAGCCTTCTAAGCTCTTCTAGCTCAATAACCCCTTGATCGAGCCTGCTCATAATTTAATGACTAAAATATAATGCCCTCGACTACACGTTTACCCAATGTCATTTAAAATAGAACAAATTTACTTAAGTTATTGTGTATCAAACTATCCTCTGATAGTTCAGCTTAAAAACATCGAAATGCCGGGACGTGCCCCTAGCCAGCCGTGTGCTCCAAGTTGAATGTAAGAACTTCACTTTGCTTCGCTCGCTCGTTCGATAAGATAGGGCTCCGCTAAATAGGGATGATGACACATGTTGAATTTTATAACAAAATCTAGTAAAATAGCAAACGAGCAATTTATCACTATAATGTGGATATTGAAATAAAATATTGAAAAATTACAAAAATACGGGACCTGAAAGTTTCAAAATTTAAGTTTTTTTTTAACTTCCAAAAACGATAAAAGTAAGGGTACCATTCGATTCCTTACATTTCATGCAATAAAATATTGTATAGCAACTATATACATAAACGCAATATTTCACCGACAAAAACGCAATTTTCTTGTTTTGTCCATACTACAAGATGGGCGATGACGTCACGGCCCTTGGCCGTTTTGTATAGGGCGTTTCGCGAGTGAAGTGCGACTGTCGGCCTTTGACTACAATTTCTGACTTTTGTGTTACTTTAATGCAAAGGGTCCCATATAGACATTTGATCCTAAAAACAAACCCGATCGATTGATACCATAAAAAAAATTAGTCATGTAGCCTATTCCAGTTCATATATCATATTCATTAACGGCTGCCGTAGAGAAAAAAATACATAGAGTTCTCACTCCATACATCAGTTTTAGTACCAAAAAGACTATTAGCATCTAGCATCGAGTAGCGGAACTATCAGTACTGCTACTTGACAATAGATGTAGCACCGACCGGAAAGTCTTATGCTGTTGAGATAAGACTTTCCGGTCGGTGCTACATCTACTGTCAAGTAGCAGTACTGATAGTTCCGCTACGCGATGCTAGATGTAGAAAGTGAAATTAATAGTCTGAACTGATGTATGGAGTGAGCACTCTTGTCTTACTATATTTCTCTATGCGGCTGCTAACTTAATCAGTTGATGATCGTCGTTTGTCCCTATCTGTCGTTATATACAGACAAACGACGATCATCAGCTGATTAACTTAGCAGACGTTTATGAGTAAGGCCGTAAATTTTTACACATTTTAATAAGATGATTTACCAAAATGGTGGAAAAGCTGGGATATTATTTATTTATTTTATAGGTTACTAACTATAGTTCGTTTTTTTAGCATTAGAAAAAAGGTAAACAATCTTGACGTGACTTTTTATAGAAAAACACTTTCTGAAAAATAAGTCACAACAAATATGTAACAAAAATGAATCATATACGATTATTTACATTCTTTTGCTGCATATAAGTAATAGACACTGAATTTAAAAAAAAGTTTTTCTATTAAAATCGCATAGTCTTTCTAATGCAAAAAAAAACGAACTATACACTCTGTCTGTACTAACTTTTATTGAATAATAGAAGGCTAATGTAGGTTCTGCCATCTTGTGGGCTACATCGGAAGCATAAACTTGACATTTACATTTACATTTGTATTGTATTGTATTGTATTGTATTGTATTTACGCCTCGCGCCAAAAATCTAACAGCTCCTGTGCTACCCCCTATAGTTCATGCAGTTTTCTAAATCAAATTTCTATTACACCTTATGTGTATAATTGCATGAATTCTATAGTGATTTAAATTGTATTTTTTTTTCCTTATTTTCTCGTAATGCATGTTAATTATAAGATGTAATTATTTTTGAAAAGATGTGTCCCGCCGAGTTTGTTGCCGGTCCCATAATGGGATACCCTCCTCCAATTGAGGGGGGATTTAAATCTTCTCCGGGCAGAGGTGTAGGGTTGGAGCCGGTCTACCTAGCTTTATTTGACGTTCATAAGCGCATTGTAATTATGCCTACTTGAATAAACTATCTTTTATCTTATCTTATCTTATCAGTCCCTATAATACAAAACATACCTGGCGGTCCGTTAAAATCGTTGCCCATCCCCATCCTGACAGGCTGGCGGGGTCCGCTGGAGTACCAAGGTCCGATGAAGGGCTGCGACCCCATGAGCTGTGGCTGCGGGCCGTGCGGGGACGGCTGTGAGCCGGGGTGAGGTGCGGGCGGTGATGGCCGGAGTGAGGAGTTTGGGAAGAAGCCGGGTGGCATGCCGCCGCCACCCATGCCTGCAATCAAAAGGTTACAATAATTTATTTTACTTAGTACAACTTTGTCATCTACAGTCACGCTCCGTGATTGTCACGCCGTTAGGGTTCTAGCTAAATTGGACATTCAATAGTGTAAGTATGTAATAACCAATTTAGTTAGGCCCTAAATGGCGTAACAATCCCGTGTGGTGACTGTACAGCAATTTTTAGGGTTCCAACCTCAAAAGGAAAAGACGGAACCCTTATAGGATCACTTTGTTATCCGTCTGTCTGTCAAGGCCCTTTATCTCGGGAAGTCGTGGAGGTATCGAGTTGAAATTTAAACCATGTACTCAGGTCTACAGCCTCTTGAAGCTGTGAAAAAATCAAGTTGACGTAAAAAAAGATACGGCCGTTTCATTTACGCCGCAAAAAACTTCCATTTAGACACTTTCAAGGCAATCAAAATTTACTTACTTAAGGGTACTTTAAGAATTATGGAATTTGGCAAGTAATATGGTCTTCGGACTTTGTTGTTGATTTTTGACCGACTACTTGGTTTGTCAAGGGTGGCACAATATAAGTATTATAACACCTATATGTACAGTCAGCTGCAGAGAAAAGGTACCACCCCTGGATTACGTGGATTGCAGTAAATAAATGAAATTAAATTTAGAGCCTCAAGCAAACAAACAAAACCAAGTATTCGGCCAAAAATCAACAAAAAAGTCTGAATTATAGTTTCACTCTGCTATGAAGATTGTATTATAGAAAAGTTTATTTTTTCTGGATGACATGGGTTTAGATGTAAAGCTTGGATTGGAAATAATAGGCAAGATACTAAAATAAAATTATAGTATAGTTGTAGTCGTGTTGTTACGTTTTTTATAAGAATTTCCTCATGGAAATTAAAGGTAGTAAAAAACAATCTTTTTTTTTACTTTCAATGTTATTTAAGTAAAGGTTACAGTTTATTTTGAAACAATGTCAAATAATAATTGATCTAAGGTTATATTGCACACAATTGTATGATAATATATGGGTAAAATATGCCTATAACATAATATTAGTACACTTTTAGGAATATTTTGCATTTCCTTTGGTGTAAGGAGTTTAGTCAGTTTACACATGGCAGAATTTACCATAAAACTTTAAAACAAATCTCTCTAACATACACATAATCTATGTAAGAGACAGAAAAGTAAAAATATGATTTGCCTACTTTCGAACACAAAATTGATATTACAAGTCATGATTTTACACCAAAACCTGTAAAAACCCACGAATAACATGGCAATGTTGTAAAAACCACGCATTATCTCAGAACAAACCACTATTTACACACTGTGATAAGAAAAACTATGCCCTACATCTGGAGATGAAGTGAGTAAAATGTATCATAAATACGATGTTTTTAAGTGATATAAAGCTTCGTACCGTCGTTAGGAGGCGCAGGACCGGCATTGTGTCCAATCCCGTTCACTCCATAGCCAGAATTAACGAAGCCGTAGTCATGGAAGGCCTTAGCCTCAGAGGAGTGTTCGCAAGTGTCCCGGCGCTCGGGCGCCGCGCAGTACAGGTCCCAGAACACGCACCACCACGAATGCAGGAACCCCGGCGGCTCCCCGAGCGTTATGTTCTTCTCCCATCGTATTTCTGAGAGAAACGTCTGCGCCGCCTTCTGAGCCCCAACATGAAGCAGGTACTCGTACACATAGAGGGCCAACTTTTCGCGAGCCTGAGCGTCCGAAGGCACCGTAGAGCCTTTGCCCTTGGCATACATATCGACTGGAAGTCGACGTTTATGATTAAATTGTTTATTATTTACATTAACGCTTTATATCAATAAATTCAACTTTACAAAATGTCATTGATCGATGGCGACATTTGGCGTCTGTGGCATAGAGAAATCGGATTGTTCTCTATGTAAACAGCGAGCTGTCACAAAAGTGTGTCTATGACTAGTAATAGACAAATTGCATTTCCGCTCCTAAAGTGGCAGATATATTTTTGAAGCAATTATTTAAAAAAACGATAATACATTTTTTACCTAGTAAATACAAAATAAAAATAAAATAATTGTTTTAACCAATTTTTGTTTTCAATTAAGATTATTTTTTTAATCAGACGTAAATTATTAACTATGTATCGAAACAAAATAAATGTATATTGTAATTTACTATAAAATATGTTGTAAACATTTATTTAGAAACAATAAATCCGATTTTATTTTTACAGATTTAATTGCATGACGCGTTGTTTTAAAATCGTAGTGTGTAATCGAAAACGCACCCAAAATCTATAAATGTCTACAATTGTCTATTCCTTCTTCCTTTTCGTGTGGCCGTGTCACCGCGTGGTTCACTGCCGCATTTCGCGTGAAAAATATCAAAATGGCTATCAAACCAGTATACAGGCCTACGATCGTTAAAAAGAGGACGAAAAGATTCATTCGTCACCAGTCAGACCGATATGACAAACTCAAGCGTAACTGGCGTAAACCGAGAGGTAAGAGATGTGCAAAATTTCGTTAAACCATACTAACTTGACCATGCCTGCGTACTTACTTTAATGTCCATTTAACTCACTGAAAAACATTTAAAGAGAGTTTCATGACTAAACGAACTAAATTATATTTATTTACCTTGTTCTAACCTAACATGAATGCATGTCTGATATTTTGTTGTTAGGTTATATTTGTATCCTATTAAGAATACTGACGTTCCTATAGAGTATAATACGAATTTTAACTAAAATAAATTCCCAAGCTGTTACTAAATTTAGACTGTACAGAGTAATATTAGAAAAAACTTATTTCCACCTACCTCACATCTTACTAACTATCATAGTATTATAACTATAAAAGATACTTACCTAAACTTGTTACACCTATTTTTGCACATTAAGAATCACATTGCTATTTTCACCCTTCTACCTAACAACCAATCTGGTCCAGTGGTTTCATGCTCTGGATTTAGATCATGAGGTCCTGGGTTCAAACCTTGACTGAGGTCTAAATTTAGTATTTTTCTATGGGTTTAGTATGCAAGGGCACTCTGTGTTATTCATTCTGTATGATAATTACAATTTGTTACCTTGCTAGATTAGAACTACCAAACCCTATTCCGGATAACTCCATAGTTAATCTGGTCATAGTGGTAGATACATTTTGACTATTTTAATAATTAAAACTTCATTACTGGGACTTAAAAAGACAAACTAGACAATAAAACTAAACTACATGCATTATAAAACTTAAAAATAATTAATTGTCTTAATAATCTTATAAATAATTTTAATACATTCAAATTTATTACTAGTTTTATGGTTCATATAATCCAGAAAATCAAATGTAAAACAAAAGTTTTTCTTGTATAAACTTTTATCATATCACTTTTAAATTTTTATAGTGTGAATTGGTTTTACTAGATATGGCTAAAATATGCATAAGGTCACACTTTAAACTTTTAATATAAGACTTAACTCCAAAATCAAAAAACATCCGTGTCCCATCAGCCATAATGTAAGAATCTTTATTTCTCAGAAAATTTGTATTCATTATTGTAATTAAACTTGTTTTGTACAAAAAAATATTAATAAAAAGAATCCTTTGAAGTGTCTTTAATAATAATAATAAATAATTTATTTCAAGTAAGTAAAGCCTCGTCTCCATATCGCGCGGCAAACCATCGAACATTGGCTCGCGCGGCGGCCGCGCGCAATGGATACCGGGCGCATCGAGTTGGCTCGCGCGGCAGCCCGGTATCCATTGCGCGCGGCTGCCGCGCGAGCCAATGTTCGATGGTTTGCCGCGCGATATGGAGACGAGGCTTTAGACTCCTATCTTGGTTAGTAGAGAAATAAAGGAAGATATAGCAAGTTTTTTAATGATAATAATAATATGGAGTACATATATGGACTAGTTTTTTCATAGACTATAACACTGGTCTTGTGATGTTCCAGGTATCGACAACAGGGTGCGCAGGCGCTTCAAGGGTCAGTACCTGATGCCCGGCATCGGCTACGGTTCCAACAAGAAGACCCGCCACATGCTCCCCAATGGCTTCCGCAAGGTAAGGACTAACGGCGTTATTCATAAACGGTTGCTAACTTAATCAGTTGATGATCGCCGTTTGTCCCTATCTATCGTTATGCCATAGAGAAGGAGAAACGACGATTAACTTGGCAGACGTTTATGAATAAGGGGATAATTCTATACTTTGTTTTTTTAGCATTAGAAAAAAGGTAAACAATCGATGCATGTTTTTATGGACAAATATTGAAACACGCTTAAAAAAATAGTTTTGAAAGCAAAATAATGTAAGAGATTGTATTTGATTTATAATTCTAACATATTTGCTGTGACGTATTTATCAGAAGTGATTTTTAATAAAAAGACGTCAAGATCGCTTACCTTTTTTCTAATGCTAAAAAAAACGAACTAAAATTGATATTATATTGTTTCATTTGTTCATTTGTACACGAATAATTTAGGTCTGTTTTTAAGTCCCCAAGCAAAAAGAGGGGTGTTATAATTATACATGTATGTTTGACGCCAATGTCTGTCCATGGCAATGTAGGTCTCAAACGGATGAACCCATTTCGATGCGTTTTTTTTTTACGTGAAAGCGAGTTTCTTAGCACTGGTTCTTAGCAATGTTTGATAATAATCGATCCAGCAGTTTGAAGGGTATAGTCCGTTTTTTTAGCAGTAAAAATAAGGTAAGCGATCTTGGCGTCTTTTTATTACAAAACACAAGTCACAGAAAATATGTAACAATTATAAATCATATACGATAATTTACATTCTTTTGCTTTCGTAAGTAATATAAATTTAATTTTTTAAATGCGTTTTTCAATTGGCATATTATAGATCTTTCTCCAGTATGGGCTGGGGCACTGAAGACTATTGTGAATATTGTGATGATAACTACTCCAAAGTAGAGTCCAGACGAAATGATCAAATCGACCGATTTCACCATAAAAGAAATTGGCTGGAGTAACAAATTCGTATTCTTGCGTCCGCACCTCCATTTTATCTGTAATATTGGTCATAATCGGCGATCGAAATCAGCGAGCCAAATTGGCGTTTGAGTCCGCACGGCCTGATTCGATCGGACAATTTCATCAGATTGGCGAAAAATTGTCTCGTCTGGACACGGCTTAACTTAATTTATTTTTACATTTTTTTAACTTATGGCGAGGTCTACAGCTCACAGAGCAACTAGTATAGACATTTATGTTGCTACTTCGATACTATCACTGCGAAGTTTGTGCAGACTTGATAATTTCTCTAATCCGGTGTCCATTCCAGGTGCTGGTCCACAACGTGCGCGAGCTCGAGATCCTCATGATGCAGAACCGCACGTACTGCGCCGAGATCGCGCACGCAGTCTCCGCCAAGAAGCGCGCCGCCATCGTCGCGCGCGCGCAACAGTTCTCCGTGCGAGTCACTAATGCTAGCGCGCGTCTGCGTACGCAGGAGAGCGAATAAACTGTCACTTTAGTTACATACAATGTTGTTTTATTTTTACTTTATTTTATTACCATGAAAAACATTTGGAAGATTACGATTTTTTCGTGAAAATTAAGTAATTACCAAAGAGAAATATAGTAAGCATAGTGCTCACTCCACTCCATCCATACCATAGAGAAATAATATACGTAAAGAAAGAGTGGTAACTACATACATAACGCATAGTTATACTTGGACAACCAGATCTTGACAGTAGAAAAAGGCGGCAAATTTGAAAAATGTAGGCGCGAAGGGATATCGGCCCATAGAAAATTTGAATTTCGCGCCTTTTTTTACTGACAAGATTTGGTTGACCAGCTATATTTCGTAGTCGTCAAATAGCGGAATTTATCAGTACTGCTAGTTGACAATAGATGCCACGACGAACGAAAAATAATGCTCAACATTTTTTTTTTATATGGTGCTCAACATTGGTAACAAGGCAAAAACAAGGATTTTGCGGTAATTGCGTTCTAGAGTCGGCCCAAGATAAATGCAGTGATTTTGATAGCACAGACGGTGCGAGTGCTATTTTAATCGTCGCTTCTAATAAATTATGACGTTTAACCTTTTGGACGCCAATGACCGATATATCCGCACCGTAGGTTCAACGCCAAAGACCGATTAATCTGTCACAGACCACAGAGTAACATAGACCTACGTGTATATGCATAAAGTTCAGTTTTGACACTTCGGTGACGTGGCGTCAGCGTGACAGCTTTTGTGTTTGACACGGCGCGGCGTCGAAAAGGTTAAAATAACACTTGCTGTTGCTATCAAAATCCCTACAGACTTATTTTGGTCTAACTATGCAGACATGAGGTCGTTATCCACATATCCAGTACCCATCAGTATTAGGTATCTAACGCACGGCAGCGACAGAGGGGCTACCGCGAAAACCGAAATTCGCTAATTCCGGGAATTTTTCTCCTTTACTCCAATGAAGGCGTATTTAGAGTGACAGAGAAAAATGCCTGCAATTGACGAACTTTGGTTTTCGTGGCAGGGTCGCATTTTGATCGTTAGGTAACTGCGCGCGTGGTCGCGTGACAAAAGCTAATAACTTAAGTTTTGCCGAATCGCTGTCAAAAGGGGACGGCGGAATGCAAGAGTAAAATAAGTTAGCTTGATTTGTTTTGTATTTAACTGTTACCTAAAGTTAGACGATTTCGTTATTATTATAGGACAAATAAAAATATTATTGGGGACCAAAGGTAATACCAAATTTATTTCATTGAAAAAGACAGTAATAATACTAAATTAAAACTAACAACCCTAAATCCTATATCTAAAATAAAACAAGGAATATAAAAACTACTGAATGAGGCCTCCCGGCGCAAAGGTGCCCATCACACTAGCTGCGTTACCGCGTTGAATTGCGATGGACAGCCTTTGCACCAGGAAAAACCCGCAGCGCGGGTCAAGGCCCCCAATGTATTATTTGCAGAACCAATGGAAATTAAATTATTTATTTTTCATTGCAAACAAAAACTGTAAGTCCTTCGCGTTGCTATGAGATTTTCTGCAGGCGCTATACATTTTTAGCCTACATTGGGTTTGGTCATTAGTCCATGGTTTGGTGTAACATTGCCCATGCCTGTATAAATATTTACAACTTTGCCCAATGCATGTGATTAAGATAAGATAAGATAAAAGATGTTTAGGTATACTATAATGTTATGAATAAGTATAACGATTGTGATAAACGTTCTCTTCTGGTTCCGTACAGTTCAGTGCCATTCGGAATGGCGATATTGGCAAAACAGTTGGGTTATGATTTTATTTTTTACTATACACGCCCGTACTTGGTACGGAGTCGTTAGGGATACGGGGTGATGCAAAACGCCGTAGAGTTTGGCAATGTTATAATTCATGTATTTCAAAAGCATTTATTGCAAACATATTACACAATAATAGGTAGGTACCTATACATAATATGGACCCTGCAAGGGCGCAGAAATCTTATAAATAAACAAACTACTATGAAAGTATGATGTATATAACACAATGCCTCACTTTGTTCTATTCACAGTAGTGCACAATCGGTTTACTAACTTATTTATTTTTATTAGGTGGTGAGGCATCTTTCTTCCTATGATAACCACATTGTGTAAGTACTGAAATATGCACTGTATGTAGGTAAATATACCTACGCTAATAACAATAATATACAGTAAATAAAGTACACTGTCATAACATTTCTCATACAATTTCCAAATTGTAGCCTCCGCTAAACGTGTAAACGTGAAGTTTTTGTGATCATTCTCATATTTTACCTGGTTTCATTTCAAGGGATTTTTCCGGACACCCTGTATAAGGATTTGCATGGGACCTTGTTTACGTGAAACCTTATCATAGCGAAGCGACCTCTTCAGGGAGCGGTGGTGAGTTACAGCTTAATTATACTACTCCGCAATCGACTATTATCTGGCTATTAGTGTCTTTTATTTTTTGCCATTTTTATATATGGTGACCTTTTTTGCCACTTTTGTGTTATTTCTAGTCAGGATCGCGAGCCCTTTTCATCCTTATAGGAGAAAAAAGTGTCCTAAAATTTCCATACATTGTTCAAGCTTTCCTTTTTGTTACCGCCATACAAAGTGAAGTGAAGTGGTAACACAATAGGAAAAAAACTCTGGGACCTTTTTTTATCCCATTAGGATCGACAGAGCTCGTGATTCCGAGTAGCAATAACACAAAAGTGGCAAAAAAGGTCACAATATATAAAAATGGCAAAAAAATAAAAGAAACGCTCATTAGTCAGATTAGTCAGATATTATATGCTTGAAATGAGATTGTCTAATTCGACGCTATACAAATAAACCAACTTTTGACTCGTCGATATTCGCCAACTTCTAATCCCTAAACTAAATATGGGGCATTATCTATGAAAAGTGACCTTATTGTCGATGGCGCTTACGCCGCACAGCGTCGCGCGGCATTGTATTTATATCGGCGCATCGTTAATAATGGCGTAAGCGCCACCGACAAGGTCCCTTTTCATAGATAACGTCACATATATACTAAAGAAGAAGTTGTATTCTCCGTTTGTTAATAGAACCAACTCATGCAAGTGGAAACTACCAATATCGATGTCATCATTCGCACGGTCTCAAACAGTTGTCAAGATTAAATACTTCCCACAATATATATTTCATAACGTTTCTATCCCAGGTAGGCACTAAACAGCAGATTACTTTATTTTAAATAAGTAAATAACTAATGATATTTAATTGTACAAAAAAAATGGTACTGTTGTTGGTATTAGACTGATGAAGTTTTCATACAACTTTGCCCACACCCTTGTAGTACACATACACAATGAAAAAGAAGTCAATAATTGAGATAAAACTTCTTATATGACAATGACTTTTTCACAAATTTTAATTGTTATAAATGTAACTTTGCCCACTGAAATTACCATTGTGTTGCAGCACCAGCCCTACCACCCGCAGATTCCAAGATGGCGATGAAGACGATAAACCCCATCCAGCATAAGCTCACTCGCACCACGCACCACTCGGTGCGCTTCACCAGCGATGAACTGCCCAAATACAAGCCTCTCGTAAGTGAATATATGGGGCATTATCTATGAATGGACCTTATTGTCGATGGCGCTTACGCCGCGCAGCGTCGCGCGGCATTGTATTTATATCGGAGCATGGTTAATAATGGCGTAAGCGCCATCGACAATAAGATCCCTTTTCATAGATAACGTCACATCTTTGTAAGAAAACAAAGTCATTTTTTTACATACTAATTGGCCCACAGATAGTTCGCCGGACAATATCAGCCTGTCAGTTAAACGCAAAAGGTGACAGTTCCGAACTACTGACAGGCCAATATCGCCCGGCCCGGCGGACTGTTAATCTGTGGGCCCCTTAACAAGGCGGTAGGGGATTTGTGTTCTTTAGTCACAATCAGTTAATAGAAGAACTAGGAATATACAAAACTAATAAATACATATATGACTTATTTTCGTTTGCTTTAGTATCTGATGAAAATATACGACTACTATTAGTAGTAAAGTAACTTATTGGAATAGGCGAATAAAATAATTTTTGGGCAACCTATCTGTTTTTAAGATAGCAGTATTGTGTACTGTTTCACTCGGTGGCAAAAATTGTTTAACCTCGTGCCTTGAAACCACAGACAATCCAACCTCTAGACATAGCATAGTCGCGCTACCCCCTCTGCCACACATACGGTAGCGTTACTCCATCTTCGAGTCAATCCCGTGCCGTGATTGGTCCGTGTCTTTGAACGGACCAATCACGGCACGGGATTCGCTCACCTCGTCCCCCCGCACCCCCGTATTTTTGGCAGCATCGGTTTCATGAAAGAATTGGCCTAAGCTCAGTCTAGAGGTTGGATTGTCAGTGCTTGAAACCCTCGCAACGCTCAAGATTCCATATTAGCACGAGGGGTTAAACAAAAACTTTGGCCCCTTGTAAAACAAATAACTATTGGGCGGATTAATTGTTTTTAAGATATCATTATAGTGTGTACTATACACACTGTGCAGTCGTATCTAAATAGACACAAATGTGAAATTATAATAACAATAATAACCATATTTTTATTCATAATAAAAGTTTAGCAGGCACGTTACAGTGAACCCACACTAGGCATGGCCTGTATCGCGGGGGTCATGATCATCACGAGTTACCAGAAATAAAATTTATAATTATACTAAACATAAAGAATAGGAATTATTTAGGAAAGAAAGAGGAGTGTGTACTTGTATATGTGTAAGCTTGTTGTGAGGAGGGAGTGAAAAGTGTGTGAATGAAATTAACCTTTTCCACGCCGTGTCAAACACAAAAGCTGTCGCTCAGACGCCACATCATTGAAGTGTCAAAACTGAAGTTGAACTTTATGTATAGGTATGCACGTAGGTCGATGTTGCTCTGTGATCTGTGACCGATTAATCGGTCTTTGGCGTTGAACCTACGGTGCGGATATATTAGTATTTATGTTACTAACACATTATGGACTTTTAATAAATGATTCTATTGACTTCGAAATAAATGATTCTATTCTATTCTATATCGGTCATTGGCGTCCAAAAGGTTAAATAGCAACTATATAACTTCCTCAGGACTCTTCAGACTCGAGCCCTCCTATGTTCGCGCCGAGCGCGTACCCCAACCACGACTCGGGGGCTCCGAGCCCGGAGTACCCCGCCAGCTTCCAGCCGGCCGCGCATCGCTTGCGACATAATGAACAGCGTGAGTAACAAAACTTGTCAACTTTGCCCACGGAGAAAACTTTTGTAAACGAATAAAAAAATGGCATATTTATTTTAGTGCTTAGAATAACAATAAGCACCAAAAAATGTTACAAGTTTGCTTGGACAGAAAAAATACCTATTTAAAGAAATTATAAATTTAAAATCATAATGTCAACGTACATTAATATTTTTACGTCTACGCTACGCGAGAAGAAAATCTCACTTCCTGGCCAAGGCAAGACGTAAAACCACGGGCGGTAATTCGTAAAGCCCCAGACGCATATTTATGGCCCTCACCTTCGGTTCACAAACACCTGTGATCTGGACCATTCACGAATTCACCTCCCTAGGTATGTAATGTACACTTTCAAGTTTGTACTTTCATTAACTCAATGTGTGCCATGTTGTTCTGTGTTTTTAGTTGAAACTACTTGAAACATCGTTGTAGGCATCACCAACCACGGCCAACAAATGTATAGCCTCGTGCCGCCCAATGCACATTAGGATGTACACTCAGTTTCGATGGAATATCAACCTTAATTAAAAAGAAAGTAGGTAGCATTTCATTTGTCTCGTAAAATTTTAGTGGAAATAAAATTCAATCCAATCGAAAATACAACAAGATTCAAACTTCCTTGGCTATAATTTTGTATGGTGGGCGGCACGAGGATAGGCATTTGCCAATATGATCATTTTGTTGTAACTTTGCCCATTTAAACGAACACTACGGGCCATTTGCACCACTCGCAAACTTTTTTTTTATTTAATATTAATTTAACTGACAGTCATTTAGTATAATGTCTGTAAAATATTACAGGCATAAAGCTGCTGAACCAAATAAACACGATCGTGCAGCAGCGCGCAGAGCTTGAGTCAAACAGACTGACACTCTCGACGCTTCTAGACGAACTCAGAAGAAAGCTCAAGAGACGGGTGGAAGACTGCCATCTTGAGAAGAAGGAAAAGTTGAAGGTAATCATAGAGAAATATAGTAAGACAAGAGTGCTCACTCCATACATCAGTTCAGACTATTAATTTCAGTGTCTACATCTAGCATCGAGTAGCGGAACTATCAATAGATGTAGCACCGACCGGAAAGTCTTATCTCAACAGCATAAGACTTTCCGGTCGGTGCTACATCTATTGTCAAGTAGCAGTACTGATAGTTCCACTACTCGATGCTAGATGCTAATAGTCTTTTTGGTACTAAAACTGATGTATGGAGTGAGCAATCTATGTATTTTTTTCTCTATGCTAAGACTGACTAAGACAAAAGTTTTGAACACTTTGCGTAGGAAAACTAGATGGCGCTGTACGACTCCAAGCATGCGGTAACCGGTAACTATAGGTTGTTAAATGTTAAGCGACAGCGTTTGCGCCTTACGTATAACGCCATCTAGAGCAGCCATACTCTAAGTGTGTTCCGCGGAACCCTAGGGTTCCGCGACACCCCTGCAGGGGTTCCGCAAGAATTTAGAACACTATGCTTTAGTCGCCTCGAAACATTTTACTATGCCGCCACCGTATTGTAGGGTTCCATCAAGTATTTCGCTTTCCAAAAGGGTTCCGTCAAAAAAAAGATTGAGAACCGCCGATCTAATGCATACATTTTGACAAATGGCGGCTACAATATTTTGCACTTGTTTATTTTCTTTTACTGTTATATGACTCCAGTCAACGTTTTTTACACGATATCATGTTTAATTCTAGGCGTTGAAACAATCAAACCTTCGTCTCGAAAAAGAAAAGCTGGGTCTGACCGCAGAGATAGAGCACGTAAAGCGCCATCTGTTGAAAGAGGAGGCGCACCACGTGCAGCACGCCAGGACCGCGGTCGCGCAGGTACAGTGTCGTAAACACAGATGGCGCTGATCACTAATTTTAGTTTTTTTTGTAGTATATAAATTTGTAAAGCGCTATCTGCTGAAAAAAAGGTGCAGCACGCGAGGACCGTACACTTTAGACTGTAGTGTGCTAAACACAGATGGCGGTGTTCATAAAACTTTAGAAAAGTTTTATGAGCAGTCTCAGAAGAGTCACAAGTTGCAAAGCGATATACCTATAGCATTTTTAAACGTAAGCATAGAGAAATATAGTAAGACAAGAGTGCTCACTCCATACATCAGTTAGACTATTAATTTCAGTGTCTACATCTAGCATCGAGTAGCGGAACTATCAGTACTGCTACATCTATTGTCAAGTAGCAGTACTGATAGTTCCGCTACTCGATGCTAGATGCTAATAGTATTTTTGGTACTAAAAGTGATGTATGGAGTGAGCAATCTATGTATTTTTTTCTCTATGACGTAAGTTTTATTTTTCGAGCTTTTTTCCACTCTAATCAAATGTTGATATTTTTTGGGTAGCGTTATTTTTTAAAATCGTTATACTATGGCTGCTTAAAAAAGCGCTGGTGGCCTAGCGGTAAGAGCGTGCGACTTTCAATCCGGAGGTTGCAGGTTCAAACCCCTGCTCGTACCAATGAGTTTTTCGGAACTTATTTACGAAATATTTGATATTTACCTTTCGGTGACTTGCTTTTCGGTGAAGGAAAACATCGCGAGGAAACCGGACTAATCCCAATAAGGCCTAGTTTCCCCACTGGGTTGGAAGGTCAGATGGCAGTCGCTTTCGTAAAAACTAGTGCCTACGTCAAATCATGGGATTAGTTGTCAAGCTGACCCCAGGCTTCCATGAGCCGTGGCAAAATGCCGGGATAACGCGAGGAAGAATGAAAGGTTATTCTATGGGTGCTTGTCTTAGCCTACCATGACAATTACGGCATAGCTTGAAACTCTTAAAAGCCATTGGTTTTAATTTATAAATATAAACGCATATATCTAATCTTTAATAGGACATCACGACATGCAATACGAAGTAACAAATTATTAAGCTTTTGAACGCCAAAGATCGATTAATCGGTCACAGACTACAGAGCCACATAGACATACGTGCATATGCATAAAGTTCAATTTCAGATTTGACACTTCGGTGACGTGGCGTCAGCGTGACAGCTTTTGTGTTTGACACGGCGTCGAAAAGGTTAATCTGTGATCCAATGTTTCGTATGTTAGGCAATATTTATTGAGGAAATTTACAGTACTTTAACCTTTCTGGTTTACGGGCAGGCGATCCAAGGTGTGGCAAAGGCGGGGCCCTCTGACAGCCTCTTCAGTACGTGCTCGGTGTCTGAACTGCCCAACATCGTCAGCAGGAACGTGGCCAAACACGCTCCGTCCCGTGCTGTAAGTATCCTACAAACCCTTTAAATTTCCTGCGGTGATGGAATGTTTTTTTCTTTTGAGGTACGGAACCCTAATAACTTGGTCAGCAAGTTTTTATTGACTTTAATCATAGATAAATATAAGTAAATAAGGAGTGGTAATTAACTCCATACCTACATCAGATTTCTTACCAAAACGCGAGTTATTTCGTAGTCGACATCTAGCGTCAAGTAGCGGACATTATCAGTACTGCTAGTTGATAATAGATGTAGCGGCACACAAAAACTCTGATGCTCGACAATTTTTAGCTAATATTATAACCGGATTAACCGGAACTCTATTTTCAACTCCTTCAGCTTATAAATATTAGTTGTAAATTGTTTTAGTAGTACATTTTTCGTCAATAGCGAAATATATGCCACCTCGTGTCAAGTAGCGGTACTGATAGTTTCACCACCTTGACAGATGTCGACTACGAAGTAACTCGCGTTTTGGTAAGAAAACTGATGTATGGAGTTACCACTCTTTCTTTACTTATATTTCTCTATGCTTTAATTTAATATTGCAGGCTGACAGCAAACTAGCGGCTGCGCGTTTGATGCGTGACATCGCAGAACTTCGGCAGCGCGTCGCTCAGGTTGAGATCAGGCTAGCCAACGAGCAGAAGGTATGTAAACTATGCTTTAACTACGCCATTTAAGGATGACTCACGCTAAACCGGGCCGTGCCAGGGCCGAGGCGTCCGACATGCAATTTTTTATGACGGCTGATCGGTGATCACGTGGTGCTTTCCATAGAAAACGAAGCGCCGGAAGCTCCGGCCCGGCCCCGGCCCGGTCTAGTGTGTGTCACCCTTTACTCTTTGAACTACGCTATGAGTTTGTTCTTTGATATAATTTTTTTTTTGATCAAAATCAAAGTTAAACTGTATAAAATGTCTAACGGTAACGACATCTTGCGTTGAGCCGCAAGCTGCACCAAAGATCATACACATACATACATAGCTACGTAAAAACGGAGATTAGACTTGATTATTCCAACTTCTGCAGCTTTTTCATTCAGTCAATTGTTTTAAGTATCACTAGTACTTATGTCGTCATGTTGTATCTCTTTTTTTGCATCCGTTTGTGTATTTTATGTTTCTTTCCTTTACTTCTGTCTGTTACCTTCCGTGATTATTTCTCACTTTATGGTCTCATCGGAATATCAGCGCTGGAAGTCGCCAGCAACATGCTGAGATGGGGCCATTTCGTGACACTTTATTTTCACCATGTTCTTTTTATGTAATTATGTCTATTCTCTGTGTGCCTACGAATAAACTATTACTTATATTCTATTCTACTATCAGTCGTCTAACGATAACATTTAAGCTTCGATTTTTTTATCCCGTCTCATATTCTTTCTTCCCAAAGGAGCAGGAATCTTAGCTCCTTTTCTGGTTTCAGCGCAAGCGGCAAGCCGAGCAGGACATAGTGCGCCTGCGCAAGGAGCTGTCCAACACGAAGAGCTGCATCGCCTCGCTGCGGCTCGCGCCGCCGCCGCTGCGTAAACAGTGCTCCAAGTTTGCATAGATAATATCACAGAAGATTCATTCTAACAAAACGCGTCTATTACAACAGATATGACCGCTAGGTGGCGCAAGCGCGAGGCGTCCGTTCCATAGCGGTGCGCGGCAACTATTATGGCTAAACACCAAAATTGGTGTGGGCCGTGTACTTGTAGCGACGCGACGAAATCGCGGAGTGAGCCACGCCTGACTATATGGAGTATGGACAATGCCATTGGGTATAACATTCTAAACTTTTTAAATAATAATTATTAACGGTTACCGCGAATTTACCTATTGTAGTCCTTGCAAAATTTCAAAACAGCACACATAATAACATATGTATTTCGCTGGGACAAGGCTAGTGTAACCTGCGTCGAAAAGTCGGAAATAAAGGTAAACCATTGGACTACCAATACTATGGGCTAGAAACATGTTTTCAACCTGACACAACAGATGGCGCTATGATCTAAGGATGTTAAATCCACTACAACTAGCGACATCTAGTATTACAACCACAAACTTATTCTAAATTTAATTATGCTTTTAGCATAAAAACGAGCCAGTCCATTTGGTACCTATAATAATATTCTGCTATTCCAATGCCGATAGAGATCAAACACATCCGTATTCATTTTTAGAATATTTACCCACGTAATAATTTGTAAAATATGTATTTAGAAAAGTTTAGGTTAATTAAGTACCAAACATTTGAGAACAAGTATTTTAAAGCGCTAATCTAGTCGGTACAATAGTTTTACATTACGTAATAATTATATAAATATTTAATTTATGAGGTAAGTATGTACCTAACTTAATATAATTATTAATATTAACATAGAAGAATATATTTACTTCCCGAAATTAGAAATAAAGGAGAGTCCCTTGTTGTTTTACTTCCTATTTGTTACCTTACTAATGTGTAATATCAAGAACTATATCCATATCACTACTTCCAAATAAGCTACTCTGTTAGTAGCTTAATACTTTCAAATCCTCTTCTCATATTAACCAGCCTAGAAACTTGTATTGGAAAGTGCGTACGGTTTATTAAGCAAGTGTCTCGTGTCAAGTAGCGATACTGTTAATTCTGCTACTTGACGCTAGATGTCGACTACGAAATAACTCGCGTTTTGGCACAGAATAAATAATAGTACTAAGTACAGAAGACTCACTCTCTAACAAAACGCGTCTGTTACGATCAGCACAGATATGGCCGCTAGGTGGCGACAGCGCCACGCGCGGCTTATGGCTTTCCCCAAAATTGGGGCCGAACGGATGTACTTTTAGCTACCTGTAGCAAAGCGACGAAATCGCGGAGTGAGACACGCCTGGTTTTGGTAACAACTGATGTATGGAGAGAGCACTCTATGTTTACTTATTTGTCTATGGTGGAGGTGAAGGAATAAACTTTACGAACGTTGTCGTTGTCTTGACCGCTGGCAATAACAATAATAATGTTGGTCTGCGAAATATGAAGGGTACTGGCGGCCTAGCCAAGGTGACAATCGCTATCGCTTCGCCATCGAATCGCTTCGTGTCTCTTTATCACTCTTCCATAAGTTCCATATTAGTGTGACAGTTGCGTTTCATTCGCTACGGAGCGTTCGCGATTGGCATGTTGGCTACGGGGGATTGCTAAACTTGCAAAAAAAACGTTTATGTATTGTACCTATTTTATTTCGTTAAATATTATAATTTAGCTTTAACATCTTTCAATAAAAACTGGCTAACATCATCCGCCATGCGCTCCGGATGGCTTATATGCACGTCATGCCCGCCTTCCACTATCTTCACACTGTAGTTCCCGTTCGGCCAGCACGCAGGGTCCTTTACGAACGGCGTCTGGTCGTATCCTCCAGCGTCTATGGTATTTTGAGCGAGCACGCCGAACGTTGGTGTCGTGGTGGCTGTATAGATGGCGCGGTAAGCGTCGCCCGAGAAAGGCATGCGGGTGAAGGATTTTTGGCGTTGGTCGTGAGTAAATCTATTATGAAAAAAAACTAAGTAATAACTTTATGGGTTCATGTAAGCATAGAGAAATATAAGTAAAGAAAGAGTGGTAACTCCATACATCAGTTTTCTTACCAGAACCAGAGTTATTTCGTAGTCGACATCTAACGTCAAGGTAGTGGAACTATCAGTACCGCTACTTGACACCAGATGGCAGAAGTTTCGCTACTGACAAAAAATGTACTACTAAAACAATTTACAACTAATATTATAAGCAGAAGGATTTGAAAATAGAGTTCCAGTTTATCCGGCTATAATATTAGCTAAAAATTTTCGAGCATTAGAATTTCTGTTTGCCGCTACATCTATTGTCAACTAGCAGAACTGATAATGTCCGCTACTTGACCTTAGATGTCGAAATAACTCGGGTTTTTGTAAGAAAACTGATGTATTGTGTTACCACTCTTTCTTTACTTATATTTCTCTATGCTTTTACTGAACCATAGAGAAAAAAATACATAGATTGCTCACTCCATACATCAGTTTTAGTACCAAAAAGACTATTAGCATCTAGCATCGAGTAGCGGAACTATCAGTACTGCTACATCTATTGTCAAGTAGCAGTACTGATAGTTCCGCTACTCGATGCTAGATGTAGACACTGAAATTAATAGTCTGAACTGATGTATGGAGTGAGCACTCTTGTCTTATTATATTTCTCTATTACTGAACTGTGACGCGGTTGGCAAAGTTTTATACTTTTACAGTATTGTACTTATGTTGCATTTTATACATTACCTAAATAGGCCGTCTCCAGCAGGTGATAGCACTCTCTCAATGACATGTTCGGCAGCTTCCTTGTGAAGACCACGGGCCTTCATCAGCATTTCCAAAGCCTAAGAAATAAATAAACATACAAAATAAGACAACTGCTAAATGTTCGGTTAGGTATAATATTATCTGAAAATTGTTGAGCATTAGAGTTTTACTTTGCCGCGACATCTATTGTCAACTAGCAGAACTGATAAATGTCCGCTACTTGACGCTGGATGTCGACTACGAAATAACTCGCGTTTTGGTATGAAAACTGATGTATGGAGTTACCACTCTTTCTTTACTTATATTTCTCTATGGTACTTAGTAGGTATATTAGTGTATAACTACTCTACCTTATCGTAAGTATACTTCGGTACATATATTCGTGTATAACTATACCTTTTCGTAAGTATACTTCGGTGCCTCCCCACCTCCATTAAGCTTGCCATACTGCTCGTAATAACTATGATAGTGTAAGTGGTACCACTGACGGACGCCCTGAACGTCTTGGCTGCAGCATTCGTGAGCCGGGATCGGGTCTAGCTCGACCATGCGCGTGATGTGGCCAGGGTAGGCGATGTTGAAGTATTTACCTGCAGACATTTCAGAGTTTTAGTTTTAGACTAAAGCTTTTATTGTTTTAGTTCGTTGTTTTATCACAACAATTCGTAAAATAATAAAGATTATTTTTGGTGTTAAGCAGTTGATCAATATGGACTTTAACCGCGAACATTACGTAGGTGGATATAAGTATATACCTATCGATTGCTAGATGAATAAATAGCAAAAGTGTTGATGGCATTCACATGGTTAAAACGGTCAACCTACCTACAGCGAGCTGCACTTTTGAAGTTGGGTGAACATGATGAACTTAGAAAACAAAATCATCATCTTCCTCGCGTTACCCCGGCATTTTGGCACGGCTCATGGGAGCCTGCATGGGGTCCGCTTAGCAACTAATCCTAGGAATTGGTGTAGGCACTAGTTTTTATGAAAGCGACTGTCATCTGACCTTCCAACCCAGAGGGTAAACTGAGCCTTGTTGGGATTAGTCCGGTTAACTTTTAGAAAACAATATATTGATGTAAATGAATGGATGAAAGTTGAACTGTTCAAACACAAAAGCTCACCGAAGTGTCAAAACTGGAATTGAACTTTATACATATGCACGTAGGTCTATGTTGCTCTGTGGTCTGTGACCGATTAATCGGTCTTTGGCGTTGAACCTACGGTGCGGATATATCGGTCATTGGCGTCCAAAAGGTTAACCACCATGAAAGTGTAAAATCATATTCATATTTCGCACGGTAGCTTAATCATTCTCTAATACTCTTTAATTTAAGACTTTTAGTCCAAGAAGGTTGATTTATAAATGCTCACCCAGCATCGCACCGAGTGAGTGTCCCACGTACATGAACTTGTCCCATTTGAAGTGTTCCTTAACGACCTTCACGGTGGGCACATAGTCCATGGCGTTCAGTTGCACGCCGCGCGGTAAGTGGTCTGACCTGCCGTTGAGATATATGTATGATGGCGAGCCCTTTTCATCCTTATAGGAGAAAAAGTGTCCTAAAATGTCCATACATTTTTCAAATTGTGAGGGAATATCAAAGAATAGCTGGAGTTTATAGATAAAATTGTATATTGAATGTTGATCGAATGACAGCAATAATAGAAGGATATATTTTAAGTAATGTCATCCGAGGATTTAAACTTTTCGGCGGCGAGAGTCCCGTGGCCAGTACTCACACTCCTCTTCACGGCACTGTCGTAGCTATCAGTGTAGCCCCAGGCTGTTCCTCAATTTCATTAGCCTTGGGCCAGGCAAAGCTTTAGTGAGAAGGTCTGCCTCCATGTCCTCGGTTTGCAGGTACTTCACCTCTATTGCTCCTTCTTGGATGCAGTCCCTGATGAAGTGCATCTTCAAGTCAATGTGCTTCGACTTTGAAGTCACCATTGAGTTTTGGCTTAGCTTTAGGGCAGCTTGATTATCATTCAGGATGACAATGCGCTCATAGTTAGCCCCTAGGTCCTTATAAAGGTTCTTTAAGTGGATGGCTTCCTTCGCTGCTTCAGTTAATGCAATGTACTCGCTCTCTGCTGTTGACAAGGCGATGCTCTTTTGTTTCTTTGACATCCAGCTTACGCATGTACCAGCATACTTGTAACAGTAGCCTGAAAATGACTTTCGGTCGAGCTTACATGAGCCCCAGTCTGCATCGGCCATTCCAAGCAAATCGTTGCCGGTCTTCTTAAATGTCAGGCCCACACTCTTTGTTCCTTTTAAATAACGAAGTACTCTTTTAGCGCATTTAAAATGCTCTTCGTTATAGCAATCATTAAACTGCGATAAGTAGCTTATGGCGAACATAATATCGGGTCGTGTCGCCACTGCTATGTACATGAGTGTACCTATCAGGTTTTTGTAAGGGAGCTGCAAATGCTGAGTCTCCTCTTTTTCGCTTTTTTCTAATTTAAGACCGGGCTCCAATGGCGTGGATACTGGTTTACAGTCATCCATTCTAAATTTCTTAAGAGTGTCTTCAATAAACTTTTCTTGGTTGATTTTTATTTCGTTATTCTTGAATGACACGTCTATGCCGATAAGCCTCTTTGGTCTTCCCAAATCTTTCAACTCGAATTTGGCATTTAGTAGGTATTTGACTTCATTAAGTATCTTTGGACTTGAGTAGGCAATTAGTAGATCGTCGACATAAATGACTATTATAACTTTGGCTCCTCTTTTCTCTAGTACGTATACACATGGGTCAGCTTCTGATGCTTTAAATCCAATGTGTTTTAATTCTGTGTCGAGCTTCTTGTACCACTGCCTCCCTGCCTGCTTGAGTCCATAAAGTGCTTTAATAAGGCAGCATACTTTCTCTTTTGGAGCATTCTTTATGTCTATCAGCATGTCCTTCGTCTTATTGAAGATAGTTAAATCATCTCTTGTACTTTCTTCAACCATAATTTCTGTCAGATAATCTTCTAGGTAGTCTGGGTATTTCATAACGATTTGTTCTTCCAGTTCTCCATTTAGGTACGCCGTTGTTACGTCCATCTGGTTCAACTGTAACCCTTCTTCCATAGCGATGCTAATGACAGATCTGATCGAACTTAATTTTGCAACGGGAGCGTATGTTTCGTTGTAGTCGATTCCTGGTCGTTGTGTGAAGCCCCGTGCAACAAGTCTTGCTTTTCTAGTAACGCTGTCATCGGGTCCAATTTTATTTCTAAGTACCATTTTGTAATCTACAACTTTCATATCTTTGGTTTTCTTTCCGATCTTCCAAGTCCCGTTTTTGACATGTGCTCGTATTTCAGCTTTTATTGCATCATGCCAGTATTCGTCATTTTCATTTTCGTCAAAAAGGTTGCTTATCTCCGTGAGCATGTGACTTTGTTCACTGTCACCTAGTATGAAGTCTTTCCACCATGAAGGTTGACGCCTTTCTCTTTGGGGCCTCCCATTCTCAGGTATCTGACTCTCGTTCTCAGGTATTTGCCTCTCGTTCTCAGGTATCTGCCTCTCGTTTTCTGGCATCTCGGCAACCTCTGGAGCGTCATCGAAGTGATCTGCTTCTTCTGGCTCGTCCTCTTGAATGGAATCTGTTGCATTGTGCCTGATTTCTTGAGTGGATATCACTGGAATTTGGAGGGGGTCTACATGTCTGTGCTCCGTGATTTCTACCTCTATTTGTCGTCTGTCATGACTATTCTGATGTTTATTTCTGTTTCCTTTTTCAGGTTTCTTTGTCTTGCGCTCCTCTTCGCGTACAAGGCCTTCATAATCTGTATTTTCGTCTTCAAAATACATTTTTTCTATGACTTTGATATCCCTGCTTATCACCACGTCGTCATCTTCAGGTATGTAGATTCTGTAGCCTTTTGAGGTCAACGAGTATCCTACAAATACACCCTCTTTGGTTTTTTGTGTCAGTTTACCTCGTCTGTTCTTTTTCAGTACGAAGGTCTTTCTGCCAAAAACGTGAAGATGGTTTCCGGATGGTGTCTTGTTCATCCATTTCGTGAATGGTATGTCGCCATTTAATGTTTTAGAAGGGCTACGGTTTATAAGGTAATTTGCCGTAGAGACCGCTTCTGCCCAAAGCTTTTTGGGAGCATTGGCTTCTATTAACAGGCATCTGGCTTTATCGAGCAAGGAACGATTCTTCCTTTCGCTTATTCCGTTCATTTGGGGCGTGTAAGCAGTGGTCAATCTTCTTTGAATGCCATGCGAAGCGAGAAAGTTGTCGAACTCCTTGTTGCGGTATTCTGTCCCGTTGTCAGATTGCAGGTGTCGAATCTTCTTGTTATGGAGCGTCTCAACTTCATTTTTGTAAGTTTGGAAACATTTGAATACGTCGCTTTTCTTCTTGATGAAATATACGTAGCAGTATCGGGTAAAATCATCAATGAATGTGACGTAATATCTTGAGCCTGTCAGTGACTCACATTCGAAGGGTCCGCAAACGTCGCTGTGTATGATTTCTAGCGGTTGCGTCGTGTAGAGATCATCATGTCTTGTAAAAGGTAATCTTGACATCTTGCCTTTGATGCAGGTCTCGCAGCTATCTAATTTTTCTTTATGTAGGTTCAATCCGTACATAAGGTTGTCTGCGGCCATCTTGTTAAGATCCTTTACATTTATGTGGCCAAGTTTTAAATGCCACTCCATGATGTCACAATGCCCTTTGGGTGTGTAGTTTGCAGTTGCTTCTTTCATGAATTTTAGGTAGTACAGTTCATCTTTTCTCTGAGCTGTCAGTAATATTTTGCCATTCTTCTGTGTGACAAGAGCTTTATTTTTGTCGAAGATGACCTTATATCCTTTGTCGGTAATCTTTCCAACGGACATTAGGTTTACTGATACATCAGGAACGAATAAGGTGTCATCTATGTTGTAACCATCACCTTTTTCTGTTTTGACTGTTACTCTTCCTTTTCCTTCAATGTTACTTGTGTGTTTATTTGATGCCAACTTGAGTGTGCCGTTTTCTGAGGTTATGTTGGAGAATTTAGATTTGTCGCCGCAAATGTGGGAAGAACAGCCGCTATCTAAACACCAAATATCTTCTCTGGCGCTTGAATTTACGGTACTCAAACAGACGTTGAAGTTGCTAGTCTGTTTTCTGTCCATCTTCTCATTTGAAGTCTTCTTCTTGTTCCAACATGCCTCAGTAGTGTGACCTTTCTTTTTGCAGCTCTTGCAGTACGGTTTCAAGTTCTTTTTCTTGAAATTGTACGCTTCGGAGCTCTCTGGTTGTTCACTACCACTCCTGGCCTGGTATTCTTCAAGAATTTTTACCTTCAGGTCATCAGGAGAGGGCAGGGCGTCTCTCGATTCAATTGCGATGCGAAAGTTTTCATATGTTGTTGGCAAGCTGTAGAGTAACATTATGCTTAGCAATTCCGACGGTATTTTTATGTCCATATCGGCTAGCTTGTCCTTGATGTCCATGAAATTATTTATGTGATCACGGATATCTTCTTCTGTGGTCATTCGTTTTAGAACCAATTGTTTTAGCAAGGTTGCTTTCCTCGCAGGGCCGGTGCTTTGATAAATCGCTTTTAATTTGTCCCATACGGATTTTGATGACGTGCAGGTCTTCACTTGTTTTAGTTCGGAAGGTGACAGCAAAAGAAAAATTTCAGCCCTTGCCTTCAAGTCTTCCTTGGCGAAACTTGCCTTCGTCGTCTCATCCGCTTCTGGTAACAATATTTTCTCGCCACTGACGATATCCCAATAATCGTTTTTTATCAGGACGGCTTGCGCTTGTAAGCACCATGTGTCATAATTTGACTTGTTCAACGTTTCAATATTTTTATAACTCGTCGATGCCATCTCGATAATTTCCAGGCGCGGAATTTCAGGAACCACGCTCTGCTACCATTTGTGAGGGAATATCAAAGAATAGCTGGAGTTTATAGATAAAATTGTATATTGAATGTTGATCGAATGACAGCAATAATAGAAGGATATATTTTAAGTAATGTCATCCGAGGATTTAAACTTTTCGGCGGCGAGAGTCCCGTGGCCAGTACTCACACAAATTTTCCTTTTTGTTACCGCCATACAAAGTATATGGGGAAATGGTAACATAATAGGAAAAAAACTCTGACACATTTTTTTATCTCATTAGGATCGAAAGAGCTCGTGATTCTGAGTTGAAATAGAATAACACAAAAGTGGCAAAAAAGGTCACAATATACAATATAAAAATGGCAACGCGGCGCGTTCATCCGACCGTGGTAGACTGGCAGAGAAACACCGGTAGACCCTTCATACCCTACGTTAGTGTTTAGACAAGTACAAATATAAGTAAAGAAAGAGTGGTAACTCGATACATCAGTTTTCTTACCAAAACGCGAGTTATTTCGTAGTCGACATCTAGCGTCAAGTAGCGGACATTATCAGTTCTGCTAGTTGACAATAGATGTCGCGGCAAAGTAAAACTCTAAAGCTTTGGATTCCTCCGAAAACGGTGCCGTCATATTACGGCCGCTATATAGCGTTGAATGACGTCACTAGAACGTTGTCTATGTAAACAAGATGGCGCGGTTTCCTAGACGGCGTTGATTGTCAACGTAACGTAAAAAGACGGCCATCATGACGGTGTCGATAGTCTCGTGAACGTTTTATTAGATAGCCGTGACGCCATTTTGAATAAATGACACGAGATTTGAACAAATGATTCCGTACTACGATTATTTTCCTCTTCTGATGATATTTCATCCTCCAAGTAAATTATAGATGGTCAAGCAAATTTTGTCAGTAGAAAAAGGCGCGAAATTCAAATCTTCTATGGGACGTTATCCCTTCGCGCCTACATTTTTCAAATTTGCCGCTTTGACCTTGGTGGCTGACGGTGTGTTATGACGCCGTGGTACTTTCCACATGTCGTCACCGTAAAGACGGCCGTCTTTTGTGGCCGCTATATGACGGCCGTCATATGACGGCACCGTTTTCGGAGGAATCCAAAGCTTAATGCTCAACAATTTTGAGCTAATATTATAACCAGATGCACCGGAACTCTATTTTCAACTCCTTCCGCTTATAATATTAGTTCTAAATTGTTTTAGCAGTACATTTTTCGTCATTAGCGACACTTGTGACATCTGGTGTCAAGTAGCGGTACTGATAGTTCCGCTACTCGACGTTAGATGGCGACTACGAAATAACTCGCGTTTTGGTATGAAAACTGATGTATGGAGTTACCACTCGTTTTCTTTACTTATATTACTCTGGTGTTTAGACAAGCAGGGCTCGGAACCTGTTTTTTTGTAAAACCCAAAATAGCCCAATATTTTTAATTATTTTATTCTCTTTACGTAGGACTGAATCATGTATTTAGGTAACAACTTCATATTATTATGTAGATTGTCCCATTAAAAATGAAATAATAAACCAAAGAACGTAATAATACCGGTATTTGTTGTATGAAGAAAAAACCGGTTCCGAGCGTTGTAGACAAGTACCTAGTCCTAAGGAGTTGAAGGTCCTCACCCGCCATTCCCCGGGAGATCCACAGCCACATAGTAGAAACAGCGCGGCAGAAGCTGCAAGAGAGGACGGAATCCGGAGCACGAGTCCATCCGACCGGGGCAGAGGAACACTGGTGGGGCGCCCTCCGTACCCCATGTTAGTCCTGAGTTAAATTTTCAGCTAATATTATAACCGGATTAACCGGAACTCTATTTTTCAACTCCCTCTGCTTCTAAATATTATTTGTTAGTAGAGTCACAAGGGTTATCTTATTTCATTCAAGGGTTATCTTTTATGTAATTATTAGAGATGCACCGGATATCCGGTTACTATCCGGTATCCGGCCTATCCGGCCGTTATAATAGTATCCGGCCGGATACCGGATAGTAAAATTAACACATTTTGGGGTAAAAAATGGAATCTAAAAAACAGTCAAGGTCATAATCGAATCAGTATATTAACTTAATATTTTAATTAAGTTTGATGATTATTAAAAAAACGAGTTATTTGTCTTTAATATTGGAAATCCATCAAAGGCAAATTGTGATACGTAATGACATGATAAAACTCGTTACGATCCTAGAAATGTGTCCGCGCGAACGTTCACTACGAAACCTGCACGACGCGCACCTGCAAAACTCAAATATAGGTATAAGCCGGATACCGGATATTCGGCCAGTGTCCAGGCCGGATATCCGGTATCCGGCCAAACTACTATCCGTTTCATCTCTAGTAATTATCGTATTTCTGCAGTTCTTTTCTTCAATATTTCAAAGATATAATAAATCAGAAATTGTGGTGAAGATGAAACAAAATAGAGAATATAATACCTCTAAGTTTGCCCCATGGTGCTTGTATAGTTATTTCTTTTTCTGCCAACTGGATTGCTCTTAACGATCTGTGAATATAATAATTATAACACAATATAATAATAACCTTTGATAACAAATAAGTACAAAAAATTGTGTAAGCACTAGTTGTTCCTACTCGACAAAAGATGTCGCTAGGTAGCGGTAAGAAGTAGGTACTTATCATAATAAGTTAAACCTAAAATAAAAGTAGAAAAATTTCGTAATCGTGTTTACAAATATAAATATACAATACAAACAGTGGAACTGAGAATATACAATACAAACAGATGTCATGGAACATTTTTTTTATAGTTATAAGTATAAATCTACTGTAGATATAATTTCGCAAGTTTGTTATCTCGTAAAGATACTATAGGAGATATCATCGTTCTAAGACTATTCTTATTCCATACAACATTATTTACTTACGGTTTCGTATACTGCTTGTAAAATATTCGTGATATCTTCATAACTTATGCCCAGTTTACCTGCAAAACCGCATTTATCTTACACAATTAAGCTATTCCTAATTTATTACATTTAAATAAATGTGACATGAAAAATGACGTCAATTCAACTGAGTTTATGAGATGCTATCTTATCAGGTAGCACACAATGCATGTTATCATATTTTATTGTTTTCTTTGAACTTGAACTAAGGAAGCCGAGATGTCTTCGATGTTAAGAGTCCGCTGCGAGCTCAGCCGAATTTCACCAGTCATCAGTGTGTGACTGTGTGTGGGTGTGTGTGTGTGTAATTATGGTACAGGTAGCAGGCAAACGAACAGACGAATCGATGGCAAGCAACTGCCGCCAGTGGGGTAGCAAGTGCGTCGCCGGCATTTAAAATAGGAGTACGCTCTTTTCTCGAAGGTTTAAAAGAAGGTGGTAGGTATCGGTTCGGAAATCCCTCGAGTGACGCGGCGCTGACCTTGCATCTATGTTGTTGACTGTACATAAGTGTTTCGAAAGTAGTTACTCTTGGAAGGCCGCAAAAATATCTGACACAGTCTTATTTGTAGAGCCATAAGAGCGTCACATATTTTTGCGGCCTTCGAAGTGTAACATTATATATTATTGCAGGTGACTGTACCACAGATTATTAACTAGTTACTTCGTGCTAGCATACGTCTCAACTGAAAGAAAGTCAGAGTTTATGACAGCGCAAGCTGTGGCAAAAATTGCATACATGAGAATATTTTTCATTATTATTACGCTGCACAAACTTCTTCAATGATAATTTTAACTTGTAGTACGTGCTTTATCATGTAGCCTGTTCCATGAATGTTACAGAGAGGCAAAGCCAAAATTAAAAATATGTATCTGATTTATGAACATAACTCATAACTCCTACGTTGAACGATTCCCGCGCTGTCAACTGTCAATGTCATTGTGTTTATTCATGTTAGCCTAGACCATTAGGGCTTAATAAAATATAACTTTTTTAACAGGAAATAATAGTAAATATATAATAAATATGTGAAAAAATAAAATATTAGTGTACGACAGTCCGACCAATTACAAAATTGGAAGAAAATACAAGAAGACTGAAGAAGAAAATGCTACTTTCGCGACCAAGGTCAAAGGCGGCGTCGTTTCGTGGATAGCATGACTATCCACCCGGACATGTTGCATATCAAAATAAGAATCTAGTAGGGCATGGACGTAGGTACCTACTTTTTATTTTAGGTCTGCATCATCATCTCCATCTCCGCCAGCGGCGTAGAGAAAAAAGCGATTTTCGCGTGGCGTATAAAAAGCAATCTGTGCCCTCCTCGCTCGCCAGCGACCGAATGTTTAATACGTATCTAAAATTCCGAAAGGGAAATAAACGCAAAGTAGGAAATACAGTGGACCCAGTATCAAGTGCTTATTTGTTCATGATTTTCGACGTTTGTGCTACTTGTGCATTCTGGATTTTTTGGAACACTATTCTAGCTAGGTGTATATCTGTCCGCTAACTGCACATGGTGACTGAGCTGTGCACTGCATTCTGGAGCACTATTCTAGGTGCGTCTGTCTGCTAACTGCACACGGTGGTTGTGCTGTGCACTGTGCATTCTGGAGCACTATTCTAGGTGCATCTGTCTGCTAACCGCACACGGTGGTTGCGCTGTGCACTGTGCATTCTGGAGTACTATTCTAGGTGCCTCTGTCTGCTAACTGCACACGGTGGTTGTGCTGTGCACTGTGCATTCTGGGCCACTATTATAGGTGTGTCTGTCTGCTAACTGCACATGGTGACTGAGCTATGCACTGCAATCTGGAGCACTATTCTAGGTGCATCTGTTTGTAAAATGGCTATACTAAGCTTTTTGGAGTACTAACCTAGGTATCTCTGATGATATTTGAACTTGGCAATCTTTCACATACTAATACTAGGTGTGTTCAATGCCAGTATATTTGGGACATTGTGGTGTTGTCACTTATTCCTTACTAACAGCACTGAGATATGGCTCATATCCTACCTGCCAATGGCAGTGGACTTAAGGCCACAAGTCTTGCTAGAACTGGGTTTTGTGGCCCCATGAGTTAATCAATGTGGTATGCCAAATTAGGCCGTCTCTTGATATGTACTCATCTTCAAGTAGGTGAATTAAAATATTTATTCTTATTTCAGCAAGCAAGGAATTAAGCGAGTAAATCTTGACATCGTGAGACGGAGGCACCAGAAATCTGGATATGGAAAAATCCTAATAAGACAACCTCGTTGTTTGTTTTTTCAGATGTATAATTAAGAACATTACAAAACCAGTATGACCCAAACAAGATTATGCAAAAATAATCTGCGCTGTAAAATTTTATTGGCAGCGACTTGAACTGCGGCTGGTGAGATGCTTGTCAGTAATGAATAAGGCTAAGTATTTGTTTGCTAACTGTGATGATTTAGCTCTCAATCAATTTTGTGCTGCAACCGGCTGTCGCTTTTAAGTGACTGACTTTCATTTGTGTGACTGTCATCACTGAGAATCTTCGCTAAGGCAGCGGTCCTTTAAATACTATTAAAGCACAATAAATGGCATTAGAGATTTCTTTAAAACATGCTGTCGACAAGTGATATTATAAGAAAATCTAACAGAAAAACTAATAGCTTACGGCCCGGTACTTCAACTTCAAGGGCTCGATTATCAATCATATTTTCCAATGTATGTTTTGCTGTTACTATTTGTTTCATATAATAAAGTGTTCATTTAACATTACAACATACAAAAAACCCTGGTCAAAAGCAGCGATAAGGAAGCGGAGCAACACTTTCCTCTCTGCAGTCACAATGTGGTCGCACTCAAGTGACATTACAACAGCCTGTGTTCATTTAGAACAAATTCTCAAAAGCTGTGGTTTATTTAAATACACTTCTTTAATTGCAGTGACATCATATTTACAAGGATTCTGTCATACAAAATTAAATTTTTGTCTGTGCTAATACCTAGAGGTATTCCGAAATATGATCAATTCTGTAAAATTGATAGTCAAATACTAGAAAACTATGTGACTGTGATATATACTGTGTGTATATGCCTATGATGTCCTTATAAAATAATGTACACTTTATACAGTTTAATATTGACTTCAATATTTTCTCTACCAAATCCTAAGAGAAATAAATACAGATACCTATAGAAGAAGTAAATTTATTGCAACTAAGCAGTTTAAGTCAACAGGGAATTGGAACTGTTATGAAACTAATGAAGTAATGACATAAGTCCTTTTATTAGACTATTAGACTAGGTGTCGATATGTGTCAGACCTTTCATGAAGTGTCTAAGATCTAGAGGTCACATAATGAGCAATTGTTTAGATTATATATCTATTGTTGAAGCTTATTATTATAAATGTTATTTATACCATGTAGGTGCATACATATACAAGATACACTTAATTAGTCTTGATACCATTACCTATATGGAGCTATAATCAAATGAAATTAGCTCCTTAGTACTTACCTCAGAAAGCTGGGTAATACTATAATTATTTCTTTAGCCGATAAGGATAAATACAAACTTAAACAACAGATAAAGTCCTTTATATATTGGTCACATTGTAATTAGTTTTAATGAACTTTGCTCATATAAATGGGTTGTTGTACCTATAACTACAAGTTATAGGTACCTATAACTACAAGTTATAGATATTTAAGTTTGGCTAATGAATATGGTTATGTGTGTATTTAAAGAGCTGAATAGATAAAAGTACCTATACTGAATTTCGTATATTTTAAAGAAATACAATGCCAATATATCACCTAGTGTGACATAATTTGGTGGCTAATTAAAATAAAGGGTTATAAATATATATTTTTTCCAGATATTTAATTACTTACGGTAATACTTACACCCGTGTGGAAATTATTAAATAAGCCTAATAGAATGAATTAGGTACATTAATTTTGTTCAGGTTATGGTGGTCTTGTTTATGTTTAAAGACCCTCTTTTCCGGTTTACCACACTGAGATACATCTGAGAGAAGACAACACAGCTATCGCAATTATTTATAAACCGGTGAAATGAAATACAGTATTTTTTATGTCTAGGAACATTAGCAGTGGTGTGAAAAGAGAAATTACAATATTCTACTTAAATGCTATATGTGCTTTAAGTGTCATAAGCTGATTGAGAGAAAATAATGTAAGATTTCAGATTTAACGCAAATTAAATTTGAAATTCTTACAACATTTTGGAAATCCATATACCTCACGAGTTATTGGTTATTATATAAATATCCTGGTGAAGTAACCCAGATGTTTTTTCTACATAAGTAGATGCTTTTGCAAAAAATATTTTATCTATGTTTTCCTTCCAACTGAAACGAAATCTAAGGTATTAAAATTTAGGAAAAGTAGAAGGCATCAAGGCACGGTCATTGTAACTACTCAGTTTACAAAATATTTACACGCATATGTACATATAATTGTATAAGATTTGCGCCCCAACTCTCATTTATAAAAACATATTTTATTAACTGGTTTCAAGTTTCAACAGCGGTTACCCCATTATCCATTATCCTGGTTACCCCAGTGTTATCCAGGAAGTGCCATCAGCCATCACTGAAGGAGAAGAGGAAGAGGAGAAAGGAGTACAGTACGGTGTAATCCCTTGCGCCCAACACCGTCAAGCACACACACACACACACAGTACACACTTGAAATACTGGTGTATGTTATGTAAAAATAATTACATTAATTATTTTATGGCATCTGTTTCAGAAGTGCTTGCCGTTTTTAATAGCATTATGTAATGAGGGTATAGATGTGTAAATAATTGTAAATCTGCTCTTGTGCTTTTATTGGGGAATAGGCTCTCCTCAAATGATAGAATTGAACACTTTATGAAGAACGTTTTTTCGATTACACCAAACTCAACCTTAAAGTGTGACCTAGTACCCTTAATCGGTCTTAAATTATTTATTAACAATGTCACCAACTAATGAAAATCATTCATTACAGGATTAAGAAAAAGTAAAAAATTACTTTATCACTTTTATTAGCTGTTGTGATTGTACCTATACAACGTGCAAACCCTGTCCTTGAAAAAATATCAAACTTTACTGTTATTCTGATTGATAAATTTCAGCAACCCTTGCTATCCATAGCATTAATTTTTTCAGGGAAAACACTAATTTCAAATTGAATGAGGTGTAAAACATTGATTACCTGTATATATAAATAACGAACAATAATATTCGTGATGGTAGTTAACTTGTTAGTGATTATTTATTGCCCTCAGAATCATGAAAAAATCACTTCCCAAACGATTTGTAGAGGGATTACATAAGTCAACTCTTAAAGATTTGTATTGATATATTTTTATTTTCATCACCTATTTTTGGAAATTAAACGAACTTACCTGTAAGTGAAGTTCATTTCAATTATATTAGCTGCACAAACTTCGAAATGATAATTTTAACTTGTAGTACGTGCTTTATCATGTAGCCTGTTCCATGAATGTTACAGAGAGGCAAAGCCAAAATTAAAAATATGTATCTGATTTATGAACATAACTCCTACGTTGAACGATTCCCGCGCTGTCAACTGTCAATGTCATTTAGTTTAGAGTAACAAGCCAAGACATAACACTTTCACTGCCAGTAGCCCGCTAGGATTCTCTATTCTTAGGTACTTATCGCTACAAAGCGGAAAAAACATATGGTATCCGCTATGCTTTTAGCTCACGCTGGCAGTGAATATGCCAATAGATGGAACAACTTGGCCCCCAATTCAGCAAAGCCAATATTGCCATAACTTTGACAGGGATTATAGGTACACGAATCCCTGGTTGTCTCAGGACAACGTGGGTACTGGGTGGGATGGGTTATCATTTCGAAGTTTGTGCAGCTAATATAATTGAAATGAACTTCACTTACAGGTAAGTTCGTTTAATTTCCAATTATTATTACGCTGCACAAACTTCTTCAATGATAATTTTAACTTGTAGATGTTTAGAGATAAGTATTCAAAGTTTGTTTTGGCTTTGTATTACAACAATGAAATCATTGATTAACAATGATTTATTATTTCATTTTAAATTAGGTACCTTTTTAGTTATCATTAACTATTTTCAAAATATAGGTATGTATATTTAGTTTACAACATTATTTAGAGATCTAGTGATATCATTTCATCAAACTGTCTATCGTATAGTATAGATAGTTGAAACAAAAATAATTTGATCCTTATTTATTAATAGGTAAGTATTTTCATTTATACCACCAAATACCACATACAACTTAATTATTATAGGAAAGAAATCAAAGGATAGCATGAGATGCATCTGTTGGCGAATACAACAACTATAAGCAACTCTTGGCAGTGTGTTATTGTTGGTTACACCTTTAAGTAACACTTATTTTCTCATTTATCATAGTAAGGATTTACCAAAATTATTGGATGGAACCATGATTATGAAATTGAGAAAAATCATTACAAGAATCACTCCACCTTGATGTTTTTCTTCCACCAACTCCTAAACGATTTACGGTTGACACAACACATAACAGGTTAAATAGGTGATGAAAATAAAAATATATCAATACAAATCTTTAAGAGTTGACTTATGTAATCCCTCTACAAATCGTTTGGGAAGTGATTTTTCCATGATTCTGAGGGCAATAAATAATCACTAACAAGTTAACTACCATCACGAATATTATTGTTCGTTATTTATATATACAGGTAATCAATGTTTTACACCTCATTCAATTTGAAATTAGTGTTTTCCCTGAAAAAATTAATGCTATGGATAGCAAGGGTTGCTGAAATTTATCAATCAGAATAACAGTAAAGTTTGATATTTTTTCAAGGACAGGGTTTGCACGTTGTATAGGTACAATCACAACAGCTAATAAAAGTGATAAAGTAATTTTTTACTTTTTCTTAATCCTGTAATGAATGATTTTCATTAGTTGGTGACATTGTTAATAAATAATTTAAGACCGATTAAGGGTACTAGGTCACACTTTAAGGTTGAGTTTGGTGTAATCGAAAAAACGTTCTTCATAAAGTGTTCAATTCTATCATTTGAGGAGAGCCTATTCCCCAATAAAAGCACAAGAGCAGATTTACAATTATTTACACATCTATACCCTCATTACATAATGCTATTAAAAACGGCAAGCACTTCTGAAACAGATGCCATAAAATAATTAATGTAATTATTTTTACATAACATACACCAGTATTTCAAGTGTGTACTGTGTGTGTGTGTGTGTGCTTGACGGTGTTGGGCGCAAGGGATTACACCGTACTGTACTCCTTTCTCCTCTTCCTCTTCTCCTTCAGTGATGGCTGATGGCACTTCCTGGATAACACTGGGGTAACCAGGATAATGGATAATGGGGTAACCGCTGTTGAAACTTGAAACCAGTTAATAAAATATGTTTTTATAAATGAGAGTTGGGGCGCAAATCTTATACAATTATATGTACATATGCGTGTAAATATTTTGTAAACTGAGTAGTTACAATGACCGTGCCTTGATGCCTTCTACTTTTCCTAAATTTTAATACCTTAGATTTCGTTTCAGTTGGAAGGAAAACATAGATAAAATATTTTTTGCAAAAGCATCTACTTATGTAGAAAAAACATCTGGGTTACTTCACCAGGATATTTATATAATAACCAATAACTCGTGAGGTATATGGATTTCCAAAATGTTGTAAGAATTTCAAATTTAATTTGCGTTAAATCTGAAATCTTACATTATTTTCTCTCAATCAGCTTATGACACTTAAAGCACATATAGCATTTAAGTAGAATATTGTAATTTCTCTTTTCACACCACTGCTAATGTTCCTAGACATAAAAAATACTGTATTTCATTTCACCGGTTTATAAATAATTGCGATAGCTGTGTTGTCTTCTCTCAGATGTATCTCAGTGTGGTAAACCGGAAAAGAGGGTCTTTAAACATAAACAAGACCACCATAACCTGAACAAAATTAATGTACCTAATTCATTCTATTAGGCTTATTTAATAATTTCCACACGGGTGTAAGTATTACCGTAAGTAATTAAATATCTGGAAAAAATATATATTTATAACCCTTTATTTTAATTAGCCACCAAATTATGTCACACTAGGTGATATATTGGCATTGTATTTCTTTAAAATATACGAAATTCAGTATAGGTACTTTTATCTATTCAGCTCTTTAAATACACACATAACCATATTCATTAGCCAAACTTAAATATCTATAACTTGTAGTTATAGGTACCTATAACTTGTAGTTATAGGTACAACAACCCATTTATATGAGCAAAGTTCATTAAAACTAATTACAATGTGACCAATATATAAAGGACTTTATCTGTTGTTTAAGTTTGTATTTATCCTTATCGGCTAAAGAAATAATTATAGTATTACCCAGCTTTCTGAGGTAAGTACTAAGGAGCTAATTTCATTTGATTATAGCTCCATATAGGTAATGGTATCAAGACTAATTAAGTGTATCTTGTATATGTATGCACCTACATGGTATAAATAACATTTATAATAATAAGCTTCAACAATAGATATATAATCTAAACAATTGCTCATTATGTGACCTCTAGATCTTAGACACTTCATGAAAGGTCTGACACATATCGACACCTAGTCTAATAGTCTAATAAAAGGACTTATGTCATTACTTCATTAGTTTCATAACAGTTCCAATTCCCTGTTGACTTAAACTGCTTAGTTGCAATAAATTTACTTCTTCTATAGGTATCTGTATTTATTTCTCTTAGGATTTGGTAGAGAAAATATTGAAGTCAATATTAAACTGTATAAAGTGTACATTATTTTATAAGGACATCATAGGCATATACACACAGTATATATCACAGTCACATAGTTTTCTAGTATTTGACTATCAATTTTACAGAATTGATCATATTTCGGAATACCTCTAGGTATTAGCACAGACAAAAATTTAATTTTGTATGACAGAATCCTTGTAAATATGATGTCACTGCAATTAAAGAAGTGTATTTAAATAAACTGAGAATTTGTTCTAAATGAACACAGGCTGTTGTAATGTCACTTGAGTGCGACCACATTGTGACTGCAGAGAGGAAAGTGTTGCTCCGCTTCCTTATCGCTGCTTTTGACCAGGGTTTTTTGTATGTTGTAATGTTAAATGAACACTTTATTATATGAAACAAATAGTAACAGCAAAACATACATTGGAAAATATGATTGATAATCGAGCCCTTGAAGTTGAAGTACCGGGCCGTAAGCTATTAGTTTTTCTGTTAGATTTTCTTATAATATCACTTGTCGACAGCATGTTTTAAAGAAATCTCTAATGCCATTTATTGTGCTTTAATAGTATTTAAAGGACCGCTGCCTTAGCGAAGATTCTCAGTGATGACAGTCACACAAATGAAAGTCAGTCACTTAAAAGCGACAGCCGGTTGCAGCACAAAATTGATTGAGAGCTAAATCATCACAGTTAGCAAACAAATACTTAGCCTTATTCATTACTGACAAGCATCTCACCAGCCGCAGTTCAAGTCGCTGCCAATAAAATTTTACAGCGCAGATTATTTTTGCATAATCTTGTTTGGGTCATACTGGTTTTGTAATGTTCTTAATTATACATCTGAAAAAACAAACAACGAGGTTGTCTTATTAGGATTTTTCCATATCCAGATTTCTGGTGCCTCCGTCTCACGATGTCAAGATTTACTCGCTTAATTCCTTGCTTGCTGAAATAAGAATAAATATTTTAATTCACCTACTTGAAGATGAGTACATATCAAGAGACGGCCTAATTTGGCATACCACATTGATTAACTCATGGGGCCACAAAACCCAGTTCTAGCAAGACTTGTGGCCTTAAGTCCACTGCCATTGGCAGGTAGGATATGAGCCATATCTCAGTGCTGTTAGTAAGGAATAAGTGACAACACCACAATGTCCCAAATATACTGGCATTGAACACACCTAGTATTAGTATGTGAAAGATTGCCAAGTTCAAATATCATCAGAGATACCTAGGTTAGTACTCCAAAAAGCTTAGTATAGCCATTTTACAAACAGATGCACCTAGAATAGTGCTCCAGATTGCAGTGCATAGCTCAGTCACCATGTGCAGTTAGCAGACAGACACACCTATAATAGTGGCCCAGAATGCACAGTGCACAGCACAACCACCGTGTGCAGTTAGCAGACAGAGGCACCTAGAATAGTGCTCCAGAATGCACAGTGCACAGCGCAACCACCGTGTGCGGTTAGCAGACAGATGCACCTAGAATAGTGCTCCAGAATGCACAGTGCACAGCACAACCACCGTGTGCAGTTAGCAGACAGACGCACCTAGAATAGTGCTCCAGAATGCAGTGCACAGCTCAGTCACCATGTGCAGTTAGCGGACAGATATACACCTAGCTAGAATAGTGTTCCAAAAAATCCAGAATGCACAAGTAGCACAAACGTCGAAAATCATGAACAAATAAGCACTTGATACTGGGTCCACTGTATTTCCTACTTTGCGTTTATTTCCCTTTCGGAATTTTAGATACGTATTAAACATTCGGTCGCTGGCGAGCGAGGAGGGCACAGATTGCTTTTTATACGCCACGCGAAAATCGCTTTTTTCTCTACGCCGCTGGCGGAGATGGAGATGATGATGCAGACCTAAAATAAAAAGTAGGTACCTACGTCCATGCCCTGCTAGATTCTTATTTTGATATGCAACATGTCCGGGTGGATAGTCATGCTATCCACGAAACGACGCCGCCTTTGACCTTGGTCGCGAAAGTAGCATTTTCTTCTTCAGTCTTCTTGTATTTTCTTCCAATTTTGTAATTGGTCGGACTGTCGTACACTAATATTTTATTTTTTCACATATTTATTATATATTTACTATTATTTCCTGTTAAAAAAGTTATATTTTATTAAGCCCTAATGGTCTAGGCTAACATGAATAAACACAATGACATTGACAGTTGACAGCGCGGGAATCGTTCAACGTAGGAGTTATGTTCATAAATCAGATACATATTTTTAATTTTGGCTTTGCCTCTCTGTAACATTCATGGAACAGGCTACATGATAAAGCACGTACTACAAGTTAAAATTATCATTGAAGAAGTTTGTGCAGCGTAATAATAATAATTGGAAATTAAACGAACTTACCTGTAAGTGAAGTTCATTTCAATTATATTAGCTGCACAAACTTCGAAATGATAACCCATCCCACCCAGTACCCACGTTGTCCTGAGACAACCAGGGATTCGTGTACCTATAATCCCTGTCAAAGTTATGGCAATATTGGCTTTGCTGAATTGGGGGCCAAGTTGTTCCATCTATTGGCATATTCACTGCCAGCGTGAGCTAAAAGCATAGCGGATACCATATGTTTTTTCCGCTTTGTAGCGATAAGTACCTAAGAATAGAGAATCCTAGCGGGCTACTGGCAGTGAAAGTGTTATGTCTTGGCTTGTTACTCTAAACTAAATGACATTGACAGTTGACAGCGCGGGAATCGTTCAACGTAGGAGTTATGTTCATAAATCAGATACATATTTTTAATTTTGGCTTTGCCTCTCTGTAACATTCATGGAACAGGCTACATGATAAAGCACGTACTACAAGTTAAAATTATCATTTCGAAGTTTGTGCAGCTAATATAATTGAAATGAACTTCACTTACAGGTAAGTTCGTTTAATTTCCAATTATATTTCACAGATTATGCAAATAGCTAAAATAGCCAATACATACCTAAATGTACCACGGTGTACCACCTACCCACAACATGTGCCATCACCTACAAGTTTTGCAAAAATGTAGATGATTATAAAAACTATGTAGTTAATGAACGAACTGTGTAATGTAAATGCCATACGATAAATAAATAATGCAATAGAGACGGAGATCAAAACGTGCAGAGCAAATAAACCACTAGGTATTAAACGCCTGTGTTAAACTTTTATTGTCAAATAAAGATATTGTTATATTATTGAGATTATGCGGCTATTATCCTAACGCCGGTTCCGGATGCCGCGACGCGACGGTGTGATAAGCCGACTTAAACATTTAATAGTGCAGGTAGCATTGACGTATAATATCTAAGGACGGGCTAATGGGGCTCTAAACATCGTACTAGTTCAGCGGTGCTACCCACGAATTCCAGCCAATCGTGCAGTCTAACGCGACTAGTTGCGACCAATAGCGCGCGTAATGCGAACTCGTCAACCAATCGCGCGCGTGATGCAAACTCATCAACCAATCGCGTTGTAGCGATTTCACACCGCTGTACTAGCCCCTGTCATGCCTCATTATTATTGCCCGTAAAGACAGTCCCAGATATCTATGTCAATGGCAGGTAGTGTAATGTTTAGTTCAACATAAGTAGAAAGGATTAAAGTCCAGTCATGTTAACTCATGTTTAACGTCATCATCATCACGCCTCACGATTTATAAGATTACCTGAACTCAATAGATAAGAGATGCACCTATAGCTTAGATCAGAAAGTGGATTACAAGCAGAGGAGCTACCACGAAACCGAAATTCGCTAATTGCGGGGATCTTTCTCTTTTACTCCAGTGAAGGCGTAATTAGAGTGAAAGAGAAAAATGCCCGCAATTTACGAACTTCTTTTTTCGCAGTTATAGCCGGTCAAAATAAAGCGCAAGGTACTCACTGTATACTATTTGACCGGGCAGCTAAACTATGCTAGACTTAAATTGGACTTTGGCTAATTTTGTTATTACATTTCATTACTCTTAAAACTAAAACAGATTTATTTATACATACACCTACGTAAAGTCTATTTTTTAAAAAATAGACTTTAAACTTTGTTATGGTTAGGCAAATCAAATAATAAATATAGTGAAGTGTAAAAGTTTTACTTTGTTGAGTACAGTCATAAATATTGCTTTTCTATTGTACACCTTAAAATAAAACATATTATACTTGGTCAACCAGATCTTGACAGTAGAAAAAGGCGGCAAATTTGAAAAATGTAGGCGCAAAGGCATATCGTCCCATAGAAAATTTGAATTTCGCGCCTTTTTTTACTGACAAGATTTGGTTGACCAGCTATAAATCTATTTTTGTTCTTATTTTTTTACTTTACAAGAAAAAATAAGTTACTAGCAGTAACGCCAGTAACAAAACGCGCATCTGTCAAAATTTCACCTGTACGTTGGGATATGGGACCATACGATACGATTGGAAATTAAACGAACTTACCTGTAAGTGAAGTTCATTTCAATTATATTAGCTGCACAAACTTCGAAATGATATATAACTATGTAGTACGCGCTTATCATTTTAGCCTATTCCATGAATGTTACAGAGAGGCAAAGCCAAAATTAAAAATATGTATCTGATTTATGAACGTAACTCCTACGTTGAACGGTTCCCGCGCTGTCAACTGTCAATGTCATTTAGTTTAGAGTAACAAGCCAAGACATAACACTTTCACTGCCAGTAGCCCGCTAGGGTTCTCTATTCTTAGGTACTTATCGCTACAAAGCGGAAAAAACATATAGTATCCGCTATGCTTGTAGCTCACGCTGGCAGTGAATATGCCAATAGATGGAACAACTTGGCCCCCAATTCAGCAAAGCCAATATTACCATAACTTTGACAGGGATTATAGGTACACGAATCCCTGGTTGTCTCAGGACAACGTGGGTACTGGGTGGGATGGGTTATCATTTCGAAGTTTGTGCAGCTAATATAATTGAAATGAACTTCACTTACAGGTAAGTTCGTTTAATTTCCAATTATTATTACGCTGCACAAACTTCTTCAATGATATATAACTATGTAGATGTTTAGAGATAAGTATTCAAAGTTTGTTTTGGCTTTGTATTATAACAATGAAATCGTTGATTAACAATGATTTATTATTTCATTTTAAATTGGGTACCTTTTTAGTTATCTGTAACTATTTCCAAAATATAGGTAGGTATGTATATTTAGTTTACAACATTATTTAGAGATCTAGTGATATCATTTCATCAAACTGTCTATCGTATAGTATATAGATAGTTGAAACAAAAATAATTTGATCCTTATTTAGTAATAGGTAAGTATTTTCATTTATACCACCAAATACCACATAAAAACTTAATTATTATAGGAATATCAAAGAAATCAAAGGATAGCATGAGATGCAATTATTGGCGAATACAACAACTAAGTATAAGCAACTCTTGGCAGTGTGTTGCTGGTTACACCTTTAAGTAACACTTATTTTCTCATTTATCATAGTAAGGATTTACCAAAATTATTGGATGGAACCATGATTATGAAATTGAGAAATATCATTAAGTACAAGAATCACTCCACCTTGATGTTTTTCTTCCACTAATATTAACTCCTAAACGATTTACGGTTGACACCAACACATAACAGGTTAAATAGGTGGTGAAAATAAAAATAAATCTTTTAAGAATTGACTTAATCCCTCTACAAATCGTTTGGGAAGTGATTTTTTCATGATTTTGAGGGCAATAAATAATCACTAACAAGTTAATAACTACCATCACGAATATTATTGTTCATTATTTATATATAGGTAATCAATGTTTTACACCTCATTCAATTTAAAATTAGTGTTTTCCCTGAAAAAAATAATGCTATGGATAGCATGGGTTGCTGAAATTTATCAATCAGAATAACAGTAAAGTTTGATGTTTTATCAAGGACAGGGTTTTGCACGTTGTGTACAATCACAACAGCTAATAAAAGTGATAAAGTAATTTCTTACTTTTTCTTAATACTGTAATGAATAATTTTCATTAGTTGGTGACATTGTTAATCAATAATTTAAGACCGATTAAGGGTACTAGGTCACACTTTAAGGTTGAGTTTTGTGTAATCGAAAAAACGTTCTTCATAAAGTGTTCAATTCTATCATTTGAGGAGAGCCTATTCTCCAATAAAAGCACAAGAGCAGATTTACAATTATTTACACATCTATACCTAGCTCCCTCATTACATAAGTAATGCTATTAAAACGGCAAGCACTTCTGAAACAGATGCCATAAAATAATTAATGTAATTATTTTTACATAACATACACCAGTATTTCAAGTGTGTGTGTGTGCTTGACGGTGTAGGGCGCAAGGGATTACACTGTACTGTACTCCTTTCTCCTCTTCCTCTTCTCCTTCAGTGATGGCTGATGGCACTTCCTGGATAACACTAGGGTAACCAGGATAAAACGCTGTTGAAACTTGAAACCAGTTAATAAAATATGCTTTTATATATGAGAGCTGGGGCGCAAATCTATACAATTATATGTAAGTACATAGGTATGCATATAAATATTTCGTAAACTGAGTAGTTACAATGACCGTGCCTTGATGCCTTCTACTTTTCCTAAATTTTAATACCTTAGATTTCGTTTCAGTTGGAAGGAAAACATAGATAAAATATTTTTTGCAAAAGCATCTAAGTACTTATGTAGAAAAAACATCTGGGTTACTTCACCAGGATATTTGTATAATATCCAATAACTCGGTAGGTATATGGATTTCCAAAATGTTGTAAGAAATTTCAAATTTAATTTTCGTTAAATCTGAAATCTTACATTATTTTCTCTCAATCAGCTTATGACACTTGAAGCACATATAGCATTTAAGTAGAATATTGTAATGTCTCTTTTCACACCACTGCTAATGTTCCTAGACATAAAAATACTGTATTTCATTTCACCGGTTTATAAATAATTGCGATAGCTGTGTTGTCTTCTCTCAGATGTATCTCAGTGTGGTAAACCGGAAAAGAGGGTCTTTAAACATAAACAAGACCACCATAACCTGAACAAAATTAATGTACCTAATGCATTCTATTAGGCTCATTTAATAATTTCCACACGGGTGTAAGTGTTACTGTAAGTAATTAAATATCTGCAAAAAATATATATTTATAACCCTTTATTTTAATTAGCCATCAATATACGAAATTCAGTATAGGTACTTTTATCTATTCAGCTCTTTAAATACACACATAACCATATTCATTGGCCAAACTTGTAGCTATAGGTACAACAACCCATTTATATGAGCAAAGTTCATTAAAACTAATAACAATGCGACCAATATATAAAGGACTTTATCTGTTGTTTAAGTTTGTATTTGTCCTTATCGGCTAAAGAAATAATTCTAGTATTACCCAGCTTTCTGAGGTAAGTACTAAGGAGCTAGTTTCATTTGATTATAGCTGCATATAGGTAATGGTATCAAGACTAATTAAGTGTATTTTGTATATGTATGCACCTACATAGTATAAAAAACATTTATAATAATGAGCTTCAACAATAGATATATAATCTAAACAATTGCTCATTATGTGACCTCTAGATCTTAGACACTTCATGAAAGGTCTGACACATATCGACACCTAGTCTAATAGTCTAATAATTGGACTTATGTTGTCATTACTTCATTAGTTTCATAACAGTTCCAATTCCCTGTTGACAACCTGTCAGATCCCACGGCTCAGATTTGAGCCAGAACGCTTATGGGTGACGTCACACCTGGGAGTTGACGGGTTAAACTGCTTAGTTGCAATAAATTGACTTCTTAAATATATAGGTATCTGTATTTATTTCTTAGGATTTGGTAGAGAAAATATTAAAGTCAATATTAAACTGTATAAAGTGTACATTATTTTATAAGAACATCATAGGCATATACACACAGTATATATCACAGTCACATAGTTTTCTAGTATTTGACTATCAATTTCACAGAATTGATCATATTTCGGAATTGTAACCTTCGGTATTGGCACTGACAAAAATTTAATTTTGTATGACAAAATCCTTGTAAATATTGAATATGATGTCACTGCAATTAAAGAAGTGTATTTAAATAAACCACAGCTTTTGAGAATTTGTTCTAAATGAACACAGGCTGTTGTAATGTCACTTGAGTGCGACCACATTGTGACTGCAGAGAGGAAAGTGTTGCTCCGCTTCTTTATCGCTGCTTTTGACCAGGGTTTTTGTATGTTGTAATGTTAAATGAATACTTTATTATATGAAACAAATACAAGTAACAGCAAAACATACATTGGAAAATATGATTGATAATTGAGCCCTTGAAGTTGAAGTACCGGGCCGTAAGCCATTCGTTTTTCTGCTAGATTTTCTTATAATATCACTTGTCGACAGCATGTTTAAAAATAAAATAAAAAATCTCTAATGCCATTTATTGTGCTTTAGTATTTAAAGGACCACTGCCTTAGCGAAGATTCTCAGTGATGATAATCACACAAAAGACGGTCAGTCACTTAAAAGCGACACCAGCTTGTCATAGCCGGTTTCAGCACAAAATTGATTGAGAGCTAAATCATCACAGTTAGCAAACAAATACTTAGCCTTGTTCCTTACTGACAAGCATCTCACCAATAGAGCACCAATAAAATTTTTACAGCGCAGATTATTTTGCATAATCTTGTTTGGGTCATACTGGTTTTGTAATGTTCTTAATTGTACATCTGAAAACAAACAACGAGGTTGTCCTATTAGGATTTTTCCATATCCAAATTTCTGGTGCCTCCGTCCCATGATGTCAAGATTTACTCGCTTAATTCCTTGCTTGCTGAAATAAGAATAAATGTTTTAATTCACCTACTTGAAGTCATAGTACATACCAAGAGACGGCCTAATTTTGCATACCACATTGATTAACTCATGGGGTTAAGAGCCGTGTCTAGTCTACAAAACCCAGTTCTAGCAAGACTTGTGGCCTTCCACTGCCATTGGCAGGTAGGATATGAGCCATATCTCAGTGCTGTTAGTAAGGAATAAGTGACAACACCACAATGCCCCAAAGATACTGGCATTGAATGCACCTAGTATTAGTATGTGAAAGATTGCCAAGTCCAAATATCATCAGAGATACCTAGGTTAGTACTCCAAAAAGCTTAGTATAGCTATTTTGCAAACAGATGCACCTAGAATAGTGCTCCAGAATGCAGTGCACAGCTCAGTCACCATGTGCAGTTAGCAGACAGACACACCTATAATAGTGGCCCAGAATGCACAGTGCACAGCACAACCACCGTGTGCAGGTAACAGACAGATGCACCTAGAATAGTGCTCCAGAATGCACAGTGCACAGCACAACCACCGTGTGCGGTTAGCAGACAGATGCACCTAGAATAGTGCTCCAGAATGCACAGTGCACAGCACAACCACCGTGTGCAGTTAGCAGACAGATGCACCTAGAATAGTGCTCCAGAATGCAGTGCACAGCTCAGTCACCATGTGCAGTTAGCGGACAGATATACACCTAGCTAGAATAGTGTTCCAAAAAATCCAGAATGCACAGGTTAGCACAAACGTCGAAAATCATGAACAAATATTTCTTACCTTGCGTTTATTTTCTTTCGGAATTTTAGATATGTACATTCGGTCGCTGGCGAGCGAGGAGGGCACAGATTGCTTTTTATACGCCACGCGAAAATCGCTTTTTTCTCTACGCCGCTGGCGGAGATGGAGATGATGATGCTGCTAGATTCTTATTTTGATATGCAACATGTCCGGGTGGATAGTCATGCTATCCACGAAACGACGCCGCCTTTGACCTTGGTCGCGAAAGTAGCATTTTCTTCTTCAATCTTCTTGTATTTTCTTCCAATTTTGTAATTGGTCGGACTGTCGTACACTAATATTTTATTTTTTCACATATTTATTATATATTTACTATTATTTCCTATTAAAAAAGTTATATTTTATTAAGCCCTAATGGTCTAGGCTAACATGAATAAACACAATGACATTGACAGTTGACAGCGCGGGAACCGTTCAACGTAGGAGTTACGTTCATAAATCAGATACATATTTTTAATTTTGGCTTTGCCTCTCTGTAACATTCATGGAATAGGCTAAAATGATAAGCGCGTACTACATAGTTATATATCATTGAAGAAGTTTGTGCAGCGTAATAATAATGACAGTTCTTTGAGACATTAAACTGGATTATAATCAGAATAAATTATTATTAATTAAAATAAATTATAATATTATATTTGTAGCTTATGATTTCAACACGTACATATATATTATGCTATATTTGTTGAGGTTTAGTCATGATTTAGTTAAATTTCTAGCAGTGTTCAGTGTGTCTCATTTGTTTTAGGTGTCTCGAGTTTATCATCAGAAATATTGGACATAACTTTTTATCATTGAATTTATAAATTTAGTGAGGAATTTAAATGATTAGATTCATAAGATATTAGCGAAAGATTAGCACGTTGAACGAATGTTACAAGCGGCAAGAAAATTGTGTCATAAATTGTTTTAGTGTGAAATTATAAAATACTGTGTGAATAAAATAGTTTATTAAAATGCTTGACTCTGAAAAAGAATGGTTTATCGAAGCTCCATGGGGAAGAATTTGTGGTAAGTATATTTTGGTGCATTCCCATCTGTCCCCAACGGGAACAGATGGGAATAGTTTCATTCCCACCTGTCCCCGCCAGGCACAAATTGGAAGGATCCCCATCTGTAGCCGGCGGGGACAAATGAGGATCCTTCCCATCTGTGACCGCCTCGGTTTCTTATTAATCTTATTATCTTTTTTAATAAATAATATTTAGGATCTTAAGAATCCCTATGCCCCATATGGTTTATCTTACTCATTTATGTAGTAAATACTAACACTAGTTTTATGGTATTTAACTCAGGTTATTATTAGGTATGGTAGTATGTATAAAGTACTGGAAGCGAGGACCTAGGTACAGTCATCTGCAATAATATGTTACAAGGCTGCAAAAATATCTGACAATCTTTTTTGTAGAGCCCTAAGAGTGTGTCGGTGTCACATATTTTTGCGGCCTTCGAAGATTAACATATTATTGCAGGTGAATGTACAAGTTTAAAAATAAGACAAATAAAAGTGTGTACAAAGTCAACTTCAACATTTTACTTACAATGTAACAATATTATTTTCACCTCAGCAGCTCGAACAAGGGTACTTTGCTACTTAAAAACAAAATCGCATTTTGCTCACTGAATGAGACAAAATTTTCGATTTTGTTTACTGTTTTTAAGTAGCAAAGCACCCTTGTTCGAGCTGCTGAGGTGAAAACTTAATTGTTGGTATATCTTAAGAAAACATGAGTGAATAGAGGTAAGTGATGAAGAAGGAATACATTTTTCGGGTTCTCTAATATGTTCTCACTGCTGAGGTGAAAAGTTTTGTGAACTACACAAGATCAAAGTTATTTACATCTCGTGCGCTTTTGAGTCCCTTACTACGCTCAAGATTCTAAATTAGTATAGTATAGAATCGTTCGCTTGCACGGGACTCAAAATAAGCACTCAAAGAAATATCAAACTTTGATCTCTTGTTGTACAAATAACTATTTAAAATTTACACTGCTCAATATGATTAGAATGTTCTATAACAATTCACAAAGTTGCATAAATTATCATAAAGTCATAATAAAGAATATTAATGTTTTCTTCAATGTCATTACTAACATTATTATTTGTTTTTATTCTTAATGCAATATCATTTTGTTGAAGGTCATGTGTGAGTTAAAAATTAGTTGAATTATATTTAAAGCGGTGGTGGCCGAGTGGATATGACGTCCGACTTTCAATCTGGAGGTCTCGGGTTCAAATCCTGGCTCGTACCAATGAGTTTTTCGGAACTTATGGACGAAATATCATTTGATATTTACCACTAGCTTTTCGGTGAAGGAAAACATCGTCAGGAAACCTGCATACATCTGCGAAGAAATTCAAAGGTGTATGTGAAGTCCCCAATCCGCATTGGGCTAGCGTGGGGACTATAGCCCAAGCCCTCTCGCGCATGAAAAGAGGCCTGTGCCCAACAGTGGGACGAATATAGGCTCACATTATTATTATTATTATATTTAAGAGCTTTATTTTTAGGGTTCCGTACCTCAAAAGGAAAAACGGAACCCTTATTGGATCACTCGTGCGTTTGTCTGTCTGTCCGACCATCCTCTCCCCCCCCCCCCCCCCTTTATCTCCGAAACTACTGGGTCTAAAATATTGAAAAAATAGACTAGGAAAACCTATTAGAAATGTGCAGTCAAGCGTGAGTCGAACTTAATGTACGGAACCCTTGGAACGCGAGTCCGACTCTCACTGCGGTTTTTTTGGAGTTATTTGACTTGTCAAAAAGATAAGTAGATGGGAAAATAAGAAAAGGGTTATAGAAAGTTCTATCGCAGTAAAAAAACAATACAGTCATTCAACGAAGCAGTCTAGGTCTAGACATAGAGAAATATAATAAGACAAGAGTGCTCACTCCATACATCAGTTCAGACTATTAATTTCAGTGTCGACATCTAGCATCGAGTAGCGGAACTATCAGTACTGCTACTTGACAATAGATGTAGCACCGACCGGAAAGTCTTATGCTGTTGAGATAAGACTTTCCTGTCGGTGCTACATCTATTGTCAAGTAGCAGTACTGATAGTTCCGCTACTCGATGCTAGGTGCTAATAGTCTTTTTGGTACTAAAACTGATGTATGGAGTGAGCACTCTATGTATTTTTTTCTCTATGGTCTAGATGGCAATCGTGTGGGGTGCGAGGGGCGAGGGATGGGTCGCGCGCACCCGATCTGCATACATCGCCATTGTTAGTAGCTCGGTACTCAGCTCGCTCGGATTCGAACCTGGGACCAACTTCATAGGCAGGGTCACTACCCACTAGGCCAGACCGGTCGTCGTTTTTGATTACTACTTTTATATGTTGCAGTTGTGGCTTGGGGCTCCTGCTTCAACCCACCTATACTACTGGTACATGGAGCTGTGGACTCGGCGGCAAGCTGGAGGCCCATCATAGAGCGGCTCCCTGACCGCTTCTACTACATTGGTAAGCACATGTTGCAGTTGTGGCTTGGGGCTCCTGCTTCAACCCACCTATACTACTGGTACATGGAGCTGTGGACTCGGCAGCAAGCTGGAGGCCCATCATAGAGCGGCTCCCTGACCAGTTCTACTACATTGGTAAGCACCAACACCAAGGCACCAACACAAAAAAATGGTTGAAAAAATTACTCTGCGAGTTGTAGACCTCGCGATAAGCTTAAAAAATGTAAAAATAAAAAAATGCTTCATTGAATCATTATCACAGCGAACTCACAATAGCAGGCGTGACTCACTCCGCGATTTCGTCGCTTTGCTACAGGCCTACAGGTAGCTAAAAGTACATGTGTTCGGCCCCAATTTTGGGGAAAGCCATAAGCCGCGCGTGGCGCTCTCGCCACCTAGCGGCCATATCTGTGCTGATCGTAACAGACGCGTTTTGTTAGAGAGTGAGTCTTCTGTACTTAGTACTATTATTTATTCTGTGCCGTAATTAGGGCTTCTCTTTGCAGCCATGGAATTGCCAGGCAACGCGCATTCTGACTGGTTCCCACCCGGTGTCATGATGTCCGTGCACGACCTGGTGTACTCTATGGAGGTGGTCCGAAGGCACTTCCGCTGGAAAACCTTCGGGTTCATGGGACATTCACTAGGGACTCTGCTAGGTAAGGTCCCTGGCAACGCTCACTCAAGGTCATCTATTGGCAGATGGGCGTGTTCTAAAATCAATATCGAAAACCTGATTCTTTCAAGTCTGGACATTCTTGGGCTCATTCTACTCAGAATCGACAACACTCTCCACCCTTCCATTAAAAAAAGATGTCCCAAGATGTCCATTCCATTACGTCACGTTTTATTATGAGAAAATTTTTCACTTGTATGGACGTGACGTAGTGGAATGTACAATTTTCGAACAAATTTTTTATTTAAGTTTTTTTATTATCAGGATTGAATATGCTAGTCATTCTGAGTTGAAAGAACCCAAAAACACCAGGATCCGTGAGAATCGGGTTTTCAATATTTATTTTAGAAAACGCCCAGATAGGGCCGGCATGGTGGGGGATATTACGCCTCGCGCCAAAAATCTGACGGCTCCTGTGCTGCCCCCTATAGGTCATCCACGCTCCTCACAGTGTTATTTACAAGCTTTTATTAGGTCGACCTGTATGTAACTATGTAATGGAATCTTGCAAGTTAAATTTGATCCACTTCCCGGTTTCCGATTGAGCTGAAATTTTGCATACACATGTAAGTCGGGTGACAATGCAATATTATTATGACATAGAGCTGATCTGATGATGGAGACAGGAGGTGGCCATAGAAACTCTGTGATGAAACAACGCAACCTAATTGTGTTAGGGGTTTTAGAATTGTCTCGATGAGTATTAGTTGTCTGTCGTAAGAAAAGTACAGTCAGCGATAAACCAAAAATGAAATTTTTGCCAAAAACTTATTTTATTAACTTTATTTCCTTCATTAATATGGATATTTATATATCCTAGTATTACTGCAATGTTTTGTCGCCAGAGTTCAGCACTAGCGCCTTTAGTAAACCATAGAGTAACTTATACGTACTGTACCTTAAACTGTTTTTTGACAGGTTTTCACAGACAATCAAATATGACATTGATACATCAAGGCGGTTACAAAGGGCCTACCGGGAAACGCGAAATCGAAACTCGGCTATCTGCCTCTTTATCGCTCGAAGCACGAGTGACTAAGAGGATAGATAACAAAATTTCGACTCTCTCGTTTGCGGGAGACCCTTAGATTGTGACTTATTCTGGGAGTGGCGCCCCCTACGCAGTTTCGCATAATATTCCCATTGACTTATATCTTAGGACTGGCCTTACGTGCACTAAAATGGTTCTAGTTCAGCGGTGTCACTCACGTATTCGAGCCAATCGTGTAGTCTAACGCAACTAGTTGCGAATAATCGCGCGGCGCGTGTGGTGCGAACTCATCAACCAATCGCGTTGCAGCGTTTTCACACCGCTGTACTGGCCCCATATTCATGCTCCATTCTTATTGCCCGTAAGGCTAGTCCTAAAATATATATATATGTCAATGAATCTTCCCTATTAAAAATCCCATGGTTGCAGGTAAAGTGTACAACCTGTCGTACCCGGACAGAATGTCGTTCGTGGTGGACTTCGATCCCACACCGGCGTACGCCGCCGTCCGACCAGACCAGTTTTCTGCATGGTGAGATGACTCACCTTTCCTTATTATTATTATAGTTCTTAACATGACCTTTACTTATTTAAGAATAAAGAATAAGAATAAGAAACCATTTATTGCAACACAAAAAGCATACAGGTTACAAAACATAAGGATTGAAAAAATAAGAATAATTGTGCGGGAAAAGGAACGGGCTCAGCATACGCTGCGTCAGTCATTTCATTACAAATTGCCTGCGCAGCGCTGATTTTCAGTCCGTCCCCTTCACTGAACCACATTGACATTTATGCGGGTTAAAAATTTTCTAAACAAAAAACAACTACAAAGATAACATCTCTAGTTAAAGTACGTAATAATAGTTTAAGTCTTGTTATTGGATAAGTCTTATCTCAATTTTATAGTTTGCAATTAATCAGAAATACTTTTTTAACAGTTAGAAAAACAAAAATGTCCCAGACAAGACATCCTCTAGACTGAGCATAGTAGCGCTACCCCCTCTGCCACAAATATACGGTAGTTTTACTCCGTCTTCGAGACAAAGTGTCTTTGTGTGACGTCCGTGTGTTTGAACGGACCAATCACGGCACGGGACTCGCTCACCTCGTCCCCCGGACCCCAGTATTTTTGGCAGCATCGGTTTCATGAAATAATTGCTCTAAACTCCGTCTAGAGGATTCCTAGTCTATGACTTATTTTAAGTTGAATCTATGAATGTACTAGTGTAAGCATTGTTTTGGATAATAATTACCATTGCATCAATCAAATTAGCATAAGTTTTAAATGAATAAATATTATCTTATCTTGAAAAAAAAATTACTAGCTGTTGCCCGCGATTTCGTCTGCGTGGAATTAGTACAGCGCCTGGATAAACTCTAATAGCAATAATTTTGCGCATAATATGCTTATTGCTTACACCAATTAACAGGTAATTCGTGAATTTTCCCATTTCCCTCCCCTTTTCACCCTCTTCAGGGATGATTTCCGACACATATGATTTTAATATAAGTTTTTTACAGGTACCATTATTACTTCACGAGGTATTACCAGAAGTACCACGTCTACAACTCGCCGAAGGATAATGCTCCGAAATACACGAGAGAAAAGGTAAGCGCCAAATGTGAAGTAAGGGGCTATTCTTAAATTACGTCATTTCAAATTAGGGGGGGGAAATATCGGATGATGGTAGCATGACGTAGGGTAGGAGGAAAGGGGGTCATTCGAATTATGATTTTTGGATGATTTTAGGGGGGGGGGGGGGGGTCAAAAATCGTCAGAAATAGATGACGTAATTTATGAACAGCCCCTAAGGTGCGTTGGTGCCTCAACCGCTCGGCCACCTGGGCCACGGCGGCAAGGGTCGAATTTTCTCTTAAGTTGACATAGAGAAATATAAGTAAAGAAAGAGTGGTAACTCCATACATTTCTTACCAAACCGTTTCCTTTCTTACCGTTACATTTCTTACCGTTTTCTTACCAAAACGCGAGTTATTTCGTAGTCGACATCTAGCGTCAAGTAGTGGAACTATCAGTACCGCTACTTGACACTAGATGTCACAAGTTTCGCTACTGACGAAAGCATAAACACATGTACTACTAAAACAACTTACAACTAATATTATAAGCTGAAGGAGTTGAAATTATAGTTCCGGTTAATCCAGTTATAATGTTAGCTAAAAACTGTTGAGCATTAGAGTTTTTGTTTGCCACGACATCTATTGTCAACTAGCAGTACTGACATAGAGAAATATAATAAGACAAGAGTGCTCACTCCATACATCAGTTCAGACTATTAATTTCAGTGTCGACATCTAGCATCGAGTAGCGGAACTATCAGTACTGCTACTTGACAATAGATGTAGCACCGACCGGAAAGTCTTATGCTGTTGAGATAATACTTTCCGTTCGGTGCTACATCTACTGTCAAGTACCAGTACTGATAGTTCCGCTACTCGATGCTAGATGCTAATAGTCTTTTTGGTACTAAAACTGATGTATGGAGTGAGCACTCTATGTATTTTATTCTCTATGGTACTGATAATGTCCGCCACTTCATAGAGAAAAAATACATACATTGCTCACTCCATACATCAGTTTTAGTACCAAAAAGACTTAGCATCTGGCATCGAGTAGCAGAACTATCAGTACTGCTACTTGACAATAGATGTAGCACCGACCGGAAAGTCTTATGCTGTTGAGATAAGACTTTCCGGTCGGTGCTACATCTATTGTCAAGTAGCAGTACTGATAGTTCCGCTACTCTATGCTAGATGTAGACACTGAAATTAATAGTCTGAACTGATGTATGGAGTGAGCACTCTTGTCTTACTTATTTCTCTATGGCCACTTGAACGCTGGATGTCGACTACGAAATAACTCGCGTTTTGGTAAGAATTCTGATGTATGGAGTTACCACTCTTTCTTTACTTATATTTCTCTATGACTAGTATTATACCTATAATAAATACTTGTGCGTTTTTTTTTCTTTGTATGGACTTGACTTTGGTGTTGCCCGTACCTAACGTCAAGTAAAACGGTAGGAAATGGGGTCGGCAACTGTCAAAGGTTTGCATAGATGGCGCCATCATAGCTTGCCCATTTTTCTATGAGATTTGGCTTAAAGGGTTGGCATCCAAGGCATTAAAAAAACAAAAATTTGACACAATTCTAGGGATTGACAGGGCAAGCTATAATGGCGCCATCTGCTAAATACTTCGACTGGCCAACCCCATAAAACGCCTCATTTTGTTTGACATTGACAGGCGCTGTCAATGCTGGAGCACAACCGCGGTCTGACAGGCGCCGTAGCTAGCATGGTGCTTGACAGGATATCCGAGCCGCTGGGGGAGGGGCTCGTCAGGTAAGTTTGACAGCTGTCAGTGAATTAAAAATACCAAAATCCGGGCACTTCCGCCACTGTACTCGGTACGAGCATAGAGAAATATAAGTACGTACTAGCGATCCGCCCCGGCTTCGCACGGGTTAACAAATTATACACAAACCTTCCTCTTGAATCACTCTATCTATTAAAAAAACCGCATCAAAATCCGTTGCGTTGTTTTAAAGATCTAAGCATACATACAGAAAGACAGGACAGGGAAGCGACTTTGTTTTATACTAGGTAGTGAAGAAAGTGTGGTAACTCCATATATCCGTTTTCTTGCCAAAACGCGAGTTATTTCGTAGTCGACATCTAGCGTCAAGTAGTGGAACTATCAGTACCGACACCAGTGTCACAAGTGTCGCTACTGACGAACAATTTACTACTAAAACAATTTACAACTAATATTATAAGCAGAGGGAGTTGAAAATAGAGTTCCGGTGAATCCGGTTATAATGATACCTAAAAATAGTTGAGCATTAGAGTTTTCGTTCGCCGCGACATCTATTGTCAACTAGCAGTACTGATAATGTCCGCTACTTGACGCTATATGTCAACTACGATAAACTCGCGTTTTGTAAGAAAACTGATGTATGGAGTTACCACTCTTTCTTTACTTATATTTATCTATGCTAATATTGAACTTGGCTCTCATTTCTCATTTATATTTTTGATGGGATTATGTTATTTCCACAGATACATCTTCGACCAGCGGACCAAAACGGTCGTTTTCCCGCCGAACACATCCGAGCACTTACGTAAACTTTACACCAACCTAAAAACGCCCACTCTCACAATAGTAGCCACGGAGTCTCTAGAGCGTGGCGCGTATAAAGCCACCCCGTTCGCGCTTGACGAAACTTGTTACCCACATAACAATTATAGAGTGATCACAGTGGAGGGGAAACATGATGTGCATGTGATGCATCCGGAGAGGATGGCGGCGTTTGTCGAGCTGTTTTTGTTGTATGGAGTGGACGGGCTGGGTAGGAAAGCTAAGCTGTGATATCTGTTTTTTCTTATTGTATTAGAATTGTTATTTACAAGTGCGGAAAAGAGGAAATTCGAAACGAGTGGCGATAAATCGACACCTGCACGGCTAGCACATGATGGGCGCGACAGTCGACAGGCGAGAAAATGCCGCGACATAGAGCTCTCTCGCGAATCGGTAGCATAAGAACCGCGCGACAACCCGCTGTCTCGCGGACAAATGTCAAAGCGACATAATTTTGTCGTTTGACAGTTCCACGCGGGATACTCTCAAAAATCGTAGCACGAGTGTACTATGGGAGACAAAATGTCCCGCGTTTGAACGTCAAAATGAGAGAAATTGTCTTCGAGGCTAGAGGGTCGCGACAAGCGCATTTGGTCGAAGTTTTGTTGACTTTTGTTCTAAAAGAAAGATAATTTTCCATATTTTATATTTATTTCATACTACAACACTTTTTTGTTTAAGTATAATTTGAATCTTGAGTTTCATGATCATGCCATTAATATCAAAATGATTATATTTTTTCACAATGACTTGTTTGTTCTCTTAAGTTAAACGAAAATCCGACAGAAAAAAATCTAAGCCTAAGATTGTACGACCACGACCTCATCAACAAAGCAAACCTTTGGTGGCGAATTGACTGGGGGATAATTAATAGAAACATAAATAATTGATACAAAAATAGTACATTGCTAATCCGCGAAACAATTACGTGCTATCAATCAGTGCTAACCCGTTATATTTACTTACACGCGTATTTTTACATGCAATTATTGTTGACAACCTATATTATGTCGCTCCTTAGGTGTTTCCATTCATTGCGGGATATAAACAACACAATCCCGACCTGAATATTGCGATCAACCTTACTTATAATAAGTAAATGCAAAAGTAAATATGTACCTATGTACAGTCAGCAGCAATAGTTGCTAAGCGGGCGAGGTGTTCAAAATGATCTTGACGCGACTTTATTGTTAAGAGAATAAGAGCGCGTCAAGGTAATTTTGAACACCTCGCCCGCTTAGCAACTATTGCTGCTGACTATATGCTACCTCTTGACGCTTAATCCGCCGAACCGATTTAGACGAAATTTTGTGAAACATCATTCCACAAAGAATGCAAATAATGAATCTGGCAGCTCAACTCAACCTCCACCTCACAGAAGACCACAGCCGTAATACTTACTTTGTAGTGTACGAGTTGGTACTAGCCTAATCCTTAAGTTACGATTCCCACCGACCGGCTAGAGTTGGGCCGCGCCGGAGTGCTTTTTCAGTGTACCTATTACATAATGTGTGGCAGAAGCGATAGAATCCGTCCGGAGCCATCCGAGCGGCTTTGGGCATACAAATGTGAAATGCGCTCCGACTCCGACGAATCGTACTTAAATCTGAGTACCTATCTCAAAAAGGTCAAAGTAAATAAAATCATTTAAAGTTTTTGGTAGTATTTATTTAAAAGTCACATTATTTGAGAAGTGTTATCAACACTCGACTGTCCTTGCACGGAGTAGGTTCCCAACTTGAGCCCTTCTATGTCCTCCGTGATGGCAGGAGGGCTGCGGTTAGCAGCAGCATGCTTAGGTGTAGAGAATACCTCCGTGTTTGATGACAGGCTTGTGCATGATTATCATTCAATCTATCTTCGAAGCCATAAGGGAGATATGTCGGGGATTAGCATAAGATATTTAGTCTGTAAATAAGATTTAAAAGGAATGTAATTTTTTTGCAAAAGACAACGGAAAAGAGCTTTATGAAGATTGAATTGTGTACGTACTTACAACTTGACTTCTTCGTAAAGATGGTATTTTGTTAGCCAAAACTTTTAACAAAACGCCAATTATTCGTAAGGAGTTGTATTTTAATGATTAGGTAGGTAATCTTTAGATAATTATAATAATATATCCCAACTTGTAACGACAAAGCGAATCAAATTTTGATTGACAGTATTGACACTGACATTTTCGACTTAAAAATAATATTTGCTATTTCTTATTCTTCATACTGCGAGAAAGAGACAAAGTTATCGTGACTAGGGACGCTCCGTTTCTAAGGCTGACTATTCATTACTTATCCGATTATTATTTTACCGATTCAGTGTTGCCACGAATGAAAAGTTTGTTCCATGTATAAATGGCCACATTGGCTAAGTCGCGCGCGGGATGGCTCTCTCTCGTGGAACTCTTTTCTCAATGTGCGAACTCGTGCTGCCAAAATCGAGGAATTGACAGATAGAGATAGAAATTTGTGACGGGCGACTGCCGTCTCTCGCGGCGCGAGCTATCCCGCGGGTAATCATGTGCTAGCCGTGCAGTTGCGAATTACCTATTCGCACGTGTAGCGTACAACGTTTTACAGTACATATGGCACTTTAAACTTAGGGGGGGGGGGGGGGGGTAGGTAATTTTTTAGGGTTCCGTACCCAAAGGGTACAAACGGAACCCTATTACTAACAATTCACTGTCCGTCTGTCTGTCTGTCACCAGGCTCGATCTCATGAACCTTGATAGCTAGACGGTTGAAATTTTCACAGATGATGTATTTCTGTTGCCGCTATAACAAGAAATACTAAAGACAAAATAAAATAAATATTTAAGTGGGGCTCCCATACAACAAACGTGATTTTTTGCCGTTTTTTGCGCAATGGTACGGAGCCCTTCGTGCGCGAGTCCGACTCGCACTTGGCCGATTTTTAGTATTTGACATCTTTTGCAGTGTATAATTTATATGACTACTTAAAACACAAATCAAAATATCTAATAAAATATTTTTATTTGTTCCCTAAGTTTAAATAATCTTTTTTAATAGGTTTAAAAAGGAAATTTTGTATTATTTGGGGCATTACCTATGAAAAGGGACCTTATTGTCGATGGCGCTTACGCCGCACAGCATCGCGCGACATTGTATTTATATCGGAGAATCGTTAATAATGGCGTAAGCGCCATCGGCAATAAGGTCCCTTTTCATAGATAACGTCACATTTTTATTTATTTAGAGATAGTGCAAAACCGTTATTGTCTTGTTATTTATGTTATGTTGTGTTTGTAATATGAATAATTTAATTTTTTAACTTATGTGGTAGGGGCGGAAATATGTAGTTTTACAAAAAACCTCGGTAATTGGTACATTCCATAGTAACTTGCATTTAAAAATATATACAATAAATGGCCGCCAGGCAGGCGCTACGGTCGCGCACACAGCCAGTACCTACTGGAAATCCAATTTTAGGGCACGGGCCGCACGGACATTAAGGTTTTCAGTGAAAATAACTAAAATTATGTATTATTTATAGATGGTGGAAGAAATACATTTGTTACTTTGTTATTTTTGGCTTTTATTTTATATTTATCCTCCTAAGGCCCAAGGTCCTACCTATAGTACCTATTCAGTTCGATGTAATCTAAACCATGTTCAATTGGAACAGAGTCGCTTTTGCTTTGTTCCGTCATTAGTATGAAAAAAATAGTTCCAGTAAAATCCGCAACATGTCGCGTGATCATATATTCCTGGTCAGACTTTACATTATTTTATATCCTGTGCCATATTTTGTGTTTTATACAATACAGAGTTTATACATACACATAAATTCTTTGTTAGGTTAGGTTAGAAAGAAGAAAAAAACAGCGAATATAAATGCAATAATTTAATTATTAATAGTAATTATTATTATTTCCATTAATCAAATACAATTGTCAATTATTATAATCACAGTATCCGTTACTATCACAATCATAATAAATTGAAAATATTAAGTATTTGGATTTTAAATTAAGTTTCATTAAAATTGATGATTTTACTCGGCCTTATTATATCTAAGGCTATTTTAACGCACACAGATTTTTTAAATTAAAGAGCATTTTAATAGATTACATAATATACTTGGTCAACCAGATCTTGACAGTAGAAAAAGGCGGCAAATTTGAAAAATGTAGGCGCGAAGGGATATCGTCCCATAGAAAATTTGAATTTCGCGCCTTTTTTTACTGACAAGATTTGGTTGACCAGCTATATATAGATTATCGACACCAATATAGAGTGCGACATAACATAAAATAGTAGAAAAAAATTGCACATGGCATCAATTTAGTATGGTCATTTTTTAGTTCCATCTTATTTAATTTCTACTATTTTATGTTGCACTGTATTTTTACTTGCACACTTCCAAAAGCTCGATTTAAGTATTATTTGAAATCAATTGGTAAATCAACACTAATCTCGATAATCTAAATAGTTTTTTCTTCACGTTGGTTTGTAAAAGATTCATACAGATGTAGTGTACAATTATTTTCCATCGTATTTTCACGGAAACGTACGAACATGTCTTGCTATTTCAGTCAGTGTCGGTACAAAAAGTACTGAGGTTGACTGAAGTAGCATGACCTGCATGACAAATACGAACTTTTCCGAGAAAATACGACGGAAAATAATTATGCACTAGCATAGAGAAATATAATAAAACAAGAGTGCTCACTCCATACATCAGTTAGACTATTAATTTCAGTGTCTACATCTAGCATCGAGTAGCGGAACTATCAGTACTGCTACATCTATTGTCAAGTAGCAGTACTGATAGTTCCGCTACTCGATGCTAATAGTCTTTTTGGTACTAAAACTGATGTATGGAGTGAGCAATCTATGTATTTTTTCTCTATGGCACTAGGTACGTCTGTACGCTGATTTTTAATTATAAATATTAATAAGCATAGGATCTGAATTAGGTTTGTTATGTCGCATTGTGAACTGAACTATTTTGTTTTGCTATGCAGCTAAGTTAGACTTTCGTGCATTTAAACTCTCACAACACTATCATACTCTTTATGAGTATCGTTTTTCCTTTCTCCATGGTCATAGAGAAATATAGTAAGACAAGAGTGCTCACTCCATACATCAGTTAGACTATTAATTTCACTGTCTACATCTAGCATCGAGTAGCGGAACTATCAGTACTGCTACTTGACAATAGATGTAGCACCGACCGGAAAGTCTTATCTCAACAGCATAAGACTTTCCGGTCGGTGCTACATCTATTGTCAAGTAGCAGTACTGATAGTTCCGCTACTCGATGCTAGATGCTAATAGTCTTTTTGGTACTAAAACTGATGTATGGAGTGAGCAATCTATGTATTTTTTTCTCTATGTCCATGGTTTATCTCTTGTTAAACCATAAAAGCTTTATTCTTAACATATTAAAAAAAACCATAGACAAAATTAAGCATCTTCATCATTTCCGCTATCATTAGACACCTCCCCATCCCCAATGAATACCTCCTCCGCCGCCATATTGGGCATTTTCAAGTTATTAACTTGCAACACCGACGCTATGGCCATACCAGTCCCAAAACTATACTCTATGGGCTTTAGACTCTCGTCTACAATGTCTATGGACACGCGTTTGACAGGATAATTTTTTTTCCTGGCAACTCTATGCCTCCTTATATCTTTTAGCAACGCCATCTGGTGCTCGTGGTCATAATCGCTTTCAGAAGACGTGGAGAAATCTAGATCTTTTTTTGTGAATTTAATTTGATTGTTAGCTGCTTGATTGACAGTGTTATTGATGGCTTTATGGACAGTATTATTGACGGCTTGTGCTTCGGTATCTTTGTCAGATGTGTAGCTAGATTCAAGGTGTAGTTTATTGACTGCTTCGTTGATTGTTTTATTGACGGCGTTATTGACAGTATTATTGAACGCTTGACTGAATGATCCTTCAGTCTCTTTCTCTGAAGTATAGCTCGATTCAGTTTTAGATTGTTTTTTATTCCATTCTGTGATTATCAATTCTTTATTCTTACAGGAAATGCTTATTATTTTACTTTTAGCGCTTAATTTAGCATTCGCTTCCATATTATCTTTAATTTCAGATTCGCTTTCATATTTATTAACATTAAACTTATATTTCCTTTTACGTTTCGTCTTAGAACCTATTTTATAATCTTTGAACAGTCTGTCTTTATAGCTGTCTTTGAGTATCTTCTTTATAAACCCCTTTTTGTCTGTACAGTCCTCCATTTGTCTCGGGAATTCAGGAACGACTTTCAATTCAGGCATAGTTTTGACTAAAGCTTGCCTCTCCCTCTCTCTCATAACGTCTTCTCTCTTCACCAGTTTCCTCTTTAACTCGTTTAGCATAAACTCCGTTGCTTCCCTCTCTTTCTTACCCGGGGCTGTGGTCACATCAGCTATGTCTTCCCTTTCATTGTCTTCCTCAGTTTTGAGCAAATAGAATACTTCATCTTTGACTTCAACTGGTTTATCTTCTATTCTCAAAACCACTTCCTCTTCCGATTCACTTACTTCTTTCCTCTCTTCTTCAACATTGAATTTTCTCTGTAATTTCTTTAACCTAATTTGAGAGCTTTGCATAGTGTTTAAACATTTAGCTAATTCATCAATTAGATTATCAATATCTTCATTAAGCACATCTAAATCTAGCTTTTGATCGTTAATAGCACAGGAGTCTAGAAACATGTCTAGATTGGTACATTTCTCGAGCGCCATTTTTAAATCTAGGCAAGTTCTAGCGACTCCGCTATGTACCTCAGAGTATAACCACCTATCGTTTACAGGGAAGCTTTTCCTTTCTACATCTTTGGTACCATAATTCTTGAATATCCTATACATGCGATCTAAAGCCTCATAGTTTTCTTGGAATTCTTCAAGTAGGTGTTGTAGTAATACTGTGTGTATCCAGTGTAGGCGTTCGTTATGGTTCTTGTAGACGTGTTGTGTGTGTAGCGGCTGCGTAAAGTGCGCCATTGCGATGTGCTTGAGCAAAGTGGACTGGACCACTAGGAAGGCGTGGTGGATTTTCTGTAATAACGAAGATTTAAGAGGGGGAGTATATCCAGGAAATTAGGAGGAAAGGAAACAAATGATATGATGAAGTGAGCAGGAATGAAGTTCTTTCTTTCTGTGTATGAGCAGCTTTTACTGTGACCAACTTTGAAATCGCGAAAAAATTTGACTCTCCCATACAAAATATCAACATCAGAGCAGCCAAAATGTATGAAAAAGCCAATTTTCGCGATTTCGGGGTTGGACATATACAGTTCGTTTTTTTTAGCATTAGAAAGAACTTGAAAGAAGGTAAGCGATTTTGACATGTCTTTTAATTGAAAAACACTTTTTAAAAATCAATAACTATTACCTATGAAAGCAGAAGACTATAAAAGATCGTATTAGATTCATAATTGTTACATATTTACCGTAACTTATTTTAAAAATGTGTTTTTCAATTAAAAGAGACATCAAGATTGTTTACCTTATTTCTAATGCTAAAAAAAACGAACTAAGTCAATCCAGAGGCCGTGAGCTCGAGTCTCACCCAACAGTAATTTTTCCACTTTTAAATTAATTCTATACTTAGTAAAAGTTGCTCAGTATGACCTATATTCTTTTTCTACTTTTTTCATTCCGTAATAAAAATATTGCATAAGACTAAAAAAACAACCTGTATTTATGTATATAAAGTACCTGTATAGGATCGGTAGCATCCGGCAGCGTGGCCCAGGCCAGGTCGTCCCGCAGCCACGGCGCGTTGCCTAGCAACGCGACCGACGCGCGCGACATGAGCGTCGCCAGGGACGCTTGCTGGCGACAAAGCAGCTCATGTGTGGCTTGCAGCGCTTGTGACACCGACCCCCTGAAGATACGCAAATATCAAATATCAACATTTATTCAGCAAATAGGCCACAAGCAATACATACAGCAAAAAAAAACACATCAATAATTATAAAATACAACTAAGCCGTAAATATCAAATCAAACTAACATAGAGATGTATAAAGCCTCTAAATGTCGAATTACAAAAAACGCAATAACAATAGTATTGAAAAAAAAAACACAAAGATACAAAAACTATAATCTAAAATTATTTAGAGATGTAAATGTCTCTAAGTGTCATCATAACTAAAAGATTACAATATATAGTAGTTAATCAAATTATCCTTAGAGATGTATAGGGTCTCCAAGAGTCAAAATCCTGTATACCTAATTAAAACATTCATTAAATTAAAGAAAATGATAGTAAAAATAAAATTGCATACGAGAACCGAATGAGGTGTGTCCATGTAATTATACTCAAAAATAAAGTTACTAAATATAATAGCTCGTGTTAGCTTAAATAGACCAACGCGTAAATTAAATCGCGATTAGTCAGGTAACATAGAGAAATATAAGTAAAGAAATAGTGGTAACTCCATACATCAGTTTTCTTACCAAAATGCGAGTTATTTCGTAGTCGACATCTAACGTCAAGTAGTGGAACTATCAGTACCGCTACTTGACATCAGATGTCACTAGTTTCGCTACTGACGAAAAATGTACTACTAAAACAATTTAAAACGAATATTATAAGCAGAAAGAGTTGAAACTTGAGTTCCGGTGCATCCGGTTATAATATTAGCCGAAAATTGTTGAGCATTAAAAAATTATTTTGCCGCGACATCTATTGTCAACTAGCAGAACTGATAATGTCCGCTACTTGACGTAAGATTTCGACTACGAAATAATTTGCGTTTTGGTAAGAAAACTGATGTATGGAGTTAACATTCTTTCTTTACTTATATTTCTCTATGCTATAGTTCGTTTTTTTTTAGCATTAGAAAGAAGGTAAGCGATCTTGACATGTCTTTTAATTGAAAAATGCTTTTTAAAAATCTGTAACTTATATTTATGAAAGCAGAAGAATATAAATGATCGCATTAGATTAATAATTGTTACATATTTGCCGTGACTTATTTTTAAAACATGTTTTTCAATTAAAAGACACATCAAGATTGTTTACCTTTTTTCTAATGCTAAAAAGAACGAACTATAGGTACTGACGCATGACACCACAGAGCCGTAGACAGACAGAGAGCGGGCGCGGTAGCGGAACCAGCCGCGGGCCGTTATACCACAAACCAAAGCTAGCGATACTATTAGCTGTCTATCTCTGTCACCCACGCTGCGTGCTATCTCCCTCCTTGTGCTGCAAGAGTGTGGTACTCACAGCACATCCTCCAGACTGAGCATAGTAGCGCTACCCCCTCTGCCACAAATATACGGTAGTTTTACTCCATCTTCGAGTCAAAGTGTCTTTGTGTGACGTCCGTCTCTTTGAACGGACCAATCACGGCACGGGACTCGCTCACCTCGTCCCCCGCACCCCAGTATTTTTGGCAGCATCGGTTTCATGAAACAATTGCTCTAAACTCCGTCTAGAGGATTCCTAGTCTATGAGTCACAGTGTGTTGTTGTGCGTTGTCTCGCACGCAGGCCTGCGCGCGGCGCGCTAGCGCCAGGTACCGGCGCATGACGTCACAGAGAGCTGGTAGACGGGACAGCGAGTGGGTACAAACCAAAGCTAGCTGATGGCTGTCTCTCTCTGTCATCAACGCTGCCGTGTGCTGCAACAGTGTGGTGACACTCACAGTGTGTTGTGTTGTGCGTTGTCCCGCACGCAGGCCTGCGCCCGCCTCGCGAGCGCCAGGTACCGGCGCATGACGTCACAGAGAGCTGGTAGACGGGACAGCGAGTGGGCACAAACCAAAGCTAGCGATACTATTGGCTGTCTCTCTCTGTCATCAACGCTGCCGTGTGCTGCAACAGTGTTGTGACACTCACAGTGTGTTGTGTTGTGCGTTGTCCCGCACGCAGGCCTGCGCCCGCCTCGCGAGCGCCAGGTACCGGCGCATGACGTCACAGAGAGCTGGTAGACGGGACAGCGAGTGGGCACAAACCAAAGCTAGCGATACTATTGGCTGTCTCTCTCTGTCATCAACGCTGCCGTGTGCTGCAACAGTGTTGTGACACTCACAGTGTGTTGTGCTGTGCGTTGTCCCGCACGCAGGCCTGCGCGCGACGCGCTAGCGCCAGGTACCGGCGCATGACGTCACAGAGAGCTGGTAGACGGGACAGCGAGTGGGCACAAACCAAAGCTAGCGATACTATTGGCTGTCTCTCTCTGTCATCAACGCTGCCGTGTGCTGCAACAGTGTGGTGACACTCACAGTGTGTTGTGTTGTGCGTTGTCCCGCACGCAGGCCTGCGCCCGCCTCGCGAGCGCCAGGTACCGGCGCATGACGTCACAGAGAGCCGGTAAACGGGACAGCGAGAGGGCACAAATCAAAGCTAGCTGATGGCTGTCTCTCTCTGTCATCAACGCTGCCGTGTGCTGCAACAGTGTGGTGACACTCACAGTGTGTTGTGTTGTGCGTTGTCCCGCACGCAGGCCTGCGCGCGACGCGCTAGCGCCAGGTACCGGCGCATGACGTCACAGAGAGCTGGTAGACGGGACAGCGAGTGGGCACAAACCAAAGCTAGCGATACTATTGGCTGTCTCTCTCTGTCATCAACGCTGCCGTGTGCTGCAACAGTGTTGTGGTACTCACAGTGTGTTGTGTTGCGCGTTGTCCCGCACGCAGGCCTGCGCCCGCCTCGCGAGCGCCAGGTACCGGCGCATGACGCCACAGAGAGCCGGTAGACGGGACAGCGAGTCCAACCAAAGCAAGCGGCGATACTATTGGCTGTCTCTGTCATCTGTTGCGTGCTATCTCCCTCCTTGTGTAACAGTGTGGTGACACTCACAGTGTGTTGTGCTGTGCGTTGTCCCGCACGCAGGCCTGCGCGCGGCGCGCTAGCGCCAGGTACCGGCGCATGACGTCACAGAGAGCTGGTAGACGGGACAGGGAGCGTGCGCGGTACCGGAGCAGGCCGCGCGCCAGCACGCCGCACGCCAGGCTGGCGGCGAGACGGCCTAGCGCGCCGCGGGATAAGCTACATCAAACAATTGAGATTGTTCAATACGCAAAAGCTATCAATCGGACACCACGTCACGTCACCGAAGTGAAAGGCCTAAGTGGACGCTCGTTCGGCGGGGCGCGCAGCGTGGCTGTGGGCTCACGCGTGATGTGAGCAGCGTGCACTAAGGCCGCTCCTATACGCTTGCATTTGTTTAACATGCACGCCGCACGCCCCGCCCCGCTGCACGCCCAACAAGAGCGTCCACTCAGGCCTCACACGAAGTGTCAAAAGTTTAAAACTGTTATTTTTTAATAATATGAAATTAACTGTTTATTCGATTAAAAATTACGCGGAGTCATCAAACCAAAAAAATATATCAATTATTAAAATCTAGAACGAACACGTGCATATGAAACTGAAATTGAACTTTATGTATATGACACCGTAAGATTGTGAACCCGTTAGTTTATAATCTAACGTAGGTTAGGTTAGGTTAGTTTATAATCTCCCTGCCGTCAGTTTATAATTTAACTAGCGAGATTATAAACTGACGAGTGTTTACAATTTTACGGTGACATATATACACGTAGGTAGGTCTATATATGCTGCTCTGTAACGAATTACCTGATTCGTCTTTGGCGTTGGACCTGCGTTTCGGAATTTCAAATATATCCATCGTTGGCGTCGAAAAGGTCAAATGAGTAATTAATAAAAAAAATTACAATACCAAATTTCAAAATTTATGTTTTCTTACTTCTAAAATGTTTATATTTTTTGTGTTTCTTATAATTTTCACTATGTTTAATGAGAGAACTCACGTTTTGGGCGGGAAGGCGAGCACACACGCCCCGGCGGCTAGCAGCGCCGCGCCCCGCTCCCCGCGCGTGCACCACCCCCACCCCCCGCCGCCCGCCCCCACCCACACCTAGAGGGGAGGGGAACAATAGTACAAATGGCTCTCTATTTAATTCCACTTGCTTGTAAAAGGTGTTATTACATGTATTAGGCAATGCGGGTCGTAAATCCTAAATTTCGACCTAGACCTATTCTAGCTAGGTGCACGACTGGCGCTGCCCTCATTTTGTCGGACTTTCTACGTTAAATCTTATGGAGTAAAATTAGTTCAAGCGGCTGCCGCTAGTACTAATGTCGGACATTCCATAAGATTACCTGTGTTTGTGACGATCAGCGCCACTTCCCCTCCACCGACTTCGCACCTTGCCAATAGTTCGTTTTTTTTAGCATTAGAAAAAAGGTAAACAATTTGATGTGTCTTTTAATTGAAATACATGTTTTAAAAATAAGTCACGGCAAATAGGTAACAATTATGAATCTAATACGATCATTTATATTCTTCTGCTTTCATAAGTATAAGTTACTGATTTTTAAAACGCGGTTTTCAATTAAAAGACATGTCAAGATCGCTTACCTTCTTTGTAATGCTAAAAAAAAACGTTTTATTTTTTTCCTTTTTTCCTCACAAGTGTGATGACTGATGACTTCACAAAAATAGTAGTTAAGTAAGTAGTACGTAATTAAATTTCGTCGAGGGATTTACGCGGGACTCCGTAAAGCTGAATTTCGCTTAAATAATTGCGATCGCCTGGCGTCGGACGCACGGCATATTCCTTCGCCGTCTGGCGGCTGTCGTATCCCAGTGGCTCAAATATGGGTCGTAATTATAAGGCGTTGAGAGGTCCTGGGAAACGAGAGGTTAAAAGGTTAAACTTCAAATCCTTACCTTTTCAGGAGGCGGGCATTCCAGCTCCACGGTGGCGCTGTCCTCTCGGAACAGCAGACCACTCTCTAATATACAGATGATTTGCTCCCGGCTGTACAGCAGCTAATCACAGAAAATATATATTATGGGATACAAATACTGTTTTCACTCCTCCTATTCAGAAAAGAGCTTTTTCTTCCCTGCTAGGAGGGATCAAAGTGGCACTTTTCCTCCCTGCTAAGAGGGATCAAAGTAACACTTTTCTGTTCTAGTACACTATTTTTACATTTTTTTGCACATTATTTTTTTAGCTTAAATAATCTGTTTAAGCATCAGATTGTGTCAACACTAAGATTTTTTTATTTTCCTCATAGTTGATGTGAAAAGCAGTATGTGTCACACGGTATCAAAATTATTTCGTCTTGGGCGTTAACACTTGAATCCCTCATTACGTTTAGGATTCTACTTTAGAATTGTAGAATCCGTCGCTTCATTCAGGATTCAATGTACTTGACGGAAATATATCATTTTGATCCCTTGTAACACAATTTAAACTACTAGGTATTATTGCACACCTCAATAAAAGAAAACAATACAGTTGATGATGAAGGTGTTCCACAATAAAAGCTCACAATACGGGACACAAAAAACAGTTACAGTTCTAAAAGTTACTGACACCACGTGATTTTAATACGAGAGCAGTATGTAATTACTTTAATATTTAGATACTTTGTAATTTTTGTTTTTATTATGTTATTTGTACTAGCTATGTAAGTTGACATGTAATCACCTATTACCAATAAAGAATGAGTATGAGTATGAGTAATGCAGTGTGTATAGTTATTAGCAAGTTCCATAGAATTACACTTACGTGGACAAAAACAAAAACCGTCTGAACCTTGTTGCTGCGTCACATGTATACAGGGTGGTCCAAACATAGACGTCTAAAATTTTTTTTAGATTCCTCACATCGTGGGCTATCAGAATATACCCCATGTATGTTAGCCGATTTTTCGTAGTTTTCGAGTTATGAATATTTGAACTTTTAGTTAGTTAAGAAATTCCGGGATGAAACAATTAATTTATTTAAAAAAAACTATTGAACTTTTAAGAATGTTTCTTTTTGTAACACAATCCTTTTGAACTTTTAGTTAGTTAAGAAATTCCGGGATGAAACAATTAATTTATTAAAAAAAAAAACTATTGAACTTTTAAGAATGTTTCTTTTTGTAACACAATCCTTTACAAATGGCGCAGTTGCTAAAAAAGAATCAGCATCCTCACTTGACTGCGAGTTGGAAAAAAAAAGACAAAAGTCAAAGTTTTACGTTCAAGCTTTGTGTAGATAGGGTCACTACCTACTAGGAGGCCATAAAGACAGATTTGAAAAAAATGTTTAATTTAAACTTTTAATCTCTTACCACATTAGGCCTAAATTTTATGGCAATCCATTTCCTCGACAGCAGCGGCGGGGAGAAGTTTTGCTTCATGAACAACGCCATCTGAAAACAATCGTAGTGGTTTTAGTTTACTAAAGCACAGAATAAATAATAGTACTAAGTACAGAAGACTCACTCTCTAACAAAACGCGTCTGTTACGATCAGCACAGATATGGCCGCTAGGTGGCGACAGCGCCACGCGCGGCTTGTGGCTTTCCCCAAAATTGGGGCGGAATGAATGTACTTTTAGCTACTTGCAGGCGTGTGTCTCACTCCACGATTTCGTTGCTTTGCTCAGGTAGCTAAAAGTACATACCCAGTTCGGCCCCAATTTTGGGGAAAGCCATAAGCCGCACGTGGCCACCTAGCGGCCATATCTGTGCTGATCGTAACAGACGAGTCTCCTAGTAAGTTAAAATATACCTGTGATGTATGGGAGTGGGTTTTAGTGTAAGGCCTGAGTGGACACTCGAGTTGGGCGTGCAGCAGGGCGGGGCGTGCGGCGGGCATGTTAAACAAATGCAAGCGTATAGGAGCGGCCTTAGTGCACGCTGCTCACATCACGCGTGAGCCCGACGACACGCTGCACGCCCCGCCGAACGCTCCGCTCCGAGCGTCGACCCAGGCCTTAGTGTAAGGCCTGAGTGGACGCCCGAGTTGGGCGTGCAGCGGGGCGGGGCGTGAGGCGTTCATGTTAAACAAATGCAAGCGTATAGGAGCGGCCTTAGTGCACGCTGCTCAAATCACTTGTGAGCCCGACGCCACGCTGCATGCCCCCGCTGAACGCTCCGCTCCAAGCGTCCACTCAGGCCTTACACTAAGGCAGTAATAAATAGACAGATCAAGCTAATGTAATGTTTATATATGTATGTATAAACTCTTTATTGTACAAAACACAAAACAATGGCACAGGATAGGCAGGGTTTATATTAGGACTTTCTATAAAATAACTGTATACCAGTAAGTTTTATAGATTGCATTGATTTGATATGTGTATTGTGTACAGTGGGCCAAGAAAGTGGTCTACCACCCTACGGTTGAGGTTCGTCTGAACGTCATAAGACAACAAGGTCGATTTACTTTAAACTCTGTTAGAAAAGTCAACCTTAGCGATCGTTAGATATCGCAGAAACTTTTGTCAAAACTGGTAGACCACATTCTTGGCCCACTGTACATGCCCAATAAATAGATAGTAGTCAATGATAACATAAAATTAACATACAAGCAATGTTTAGCTGATGGTTACAAGATTGGAGAAGTGCCAAAGACCCCTGCTGAGAAATAATTAACAATAAACTACTATTCTTACAGTTTCTACCTATTTTAAATACAAAGAAACAAGATTTAATGTTTAATGATTGTTATTAACCATATCCGACTTTATTGAATACCGTTTGATGTAAATTTTATTGTCTTTAGTTTAAATTTTAAAATGGTGTACAAAACGCCGATCGCTATTTTAAACAATTTAAATAAAAGTCGAGAAGCGACATTTCAATTTAGTTTTTAATTTTTTTTTTTTTTTACTTGAAAATATATCTTTAAACTGTACTTTCTCTTGTTAAAATAAATAAATATCCTTGAATGAAAGAAGAGATCACGAGGATAAAAATAAAACAGTTTTTACATTTTTTACATACTTTACGTGTGATGAAAATGACATTTGTATAGTATTAGATATTATCAATCACCAGCAAATACGTGTAATGGTACTTACGTTTGATTTTAAGATTTATTTTTGCCGGAATAAGATTTCTCCCATTTTTTTCACATTTTACTCCGACGGACGGACTAACCAAGGAACAGAAGACTGACAGTGACAGTGACAGTAGTGTGATATATTTGACAGATCTTTTTTTTTTCAACTTGGCAAACTCAAACACAAGCCCTAACAGACTACCGCACCGCACCGCAACCTTGGTGCGGTGCGGCGCACATATCGATAGTGTGTAAGGTAGTCGCCGTACGCGCGTTAAGGACGCAGCTATAAGTTAGAGCGAGAAAGAGATATTTTGACTGCACCAAAGTCACGGTGCGGTGCGTTAGTGTGTTGTGGCTTTTCAACTTTCATCCTTTACCACAAAACCTCACAAAACAAAACTATTAAAGTGGAGTCCGCGGGCTCAGCACGGTTTCATTTTTATGGATTATCACTATGCCTGTCACTTTCGCACTTACATATTTGTTAGAACGTGACAGGCATGGTGATAAACGATAAAAATGCGACCGTGCTACTAGATGAGAGAATTTTTCGCCAATCTGATGAAATGAGACTGTCCGATCGAATCAGGCCGAGCGGACGCAAACGCCAATTTGATTCCCCGATCAAATTAGCAGGTGCGGACATAAAAATGCTAATTTTCGAAGTTAGTATCTATGGAATGCAAATTGGTGATTAAATTGTGTACGTGTGGATGCTAGATGAGATTGGCGCCAATTATTTTCCTGATCAAATCGGTCGATTTCGTCGATTTGCCCAGCTCGTCTGGACTCTACTAAGCGGTGTCCAGACGAGGCAATTTTTCGCCAATCTGATGAAATTGTCCGATCAAATGAGGACGTGCGGACGCACACGCCAATTTGGCTCGCCGAATTCGACCGCCGATTATGACCGATATTACCGATAAAATGGGGTGCAGACTATTTGTGACGCTAATATTTTCGTTTTGGAACATTTCCTTAACTTAGAGGGCTCAAATATCACCATAAATTTTTAATTGGTGATTAAATTGGAGATTGACGTCAATTATTTTCCTGATCAAATTTGTACTATTTTGTGATTAAGTCATAGGTAATAGTTTGTGGCATATAAGAAATCTAAACTTTACCAGAAAATCACACCCGAAACGGCCACCCTTTTGGAAATAATACAAAAATATAGGTACAAAAATGTATATTTCGAAAATTCATCAAGTCCGTTTTACAATTACATTTATAATTCTCTCACGGCCAGGCCACGACATTGCGCGACCGGCGGCGGCGGCAACCATAGGTGGTTACGAAAGATCCGATCGCTGTGTCTCGCTCCAACCTATGGTCGCCGCCGTCGCCAGTCGCGCAATGTCGTAACCGAGCCGTTAATGTCACAATTGTACTTCTTATAAAAGGTTAGATGCAATTGATATCCTCGTTTTTATCACAAAAGTATCACAAAACCTAACTAACCGCCGTAATAGGGAATATTACGCGAATATCTGCGTAGGGGGCGCCACTACCACAATCCATCACAATCTGAGGGTCTACCGCTAACGAGAGTCGAAATTTTGTTATCTACTCTCTCTGTCACTCTTGCATATTCGAGCGATAAAGAGTCAGATAGCCGGGTTTAGATTTTCGCGTTTCCCGGTAGGCCCTTTGTAAACCGCCTTGATGTATCAATGTCATGTTTTATCGTCAGTGAAAACTTGTCAAAAGGGCGTTTTCTAAAATAAATATTGAAAACCCGATTCTCACGGATCCTGGTGTTTTTGGGTTCTTTCAACTCAGAATCACTAGCATATTCAGCCCTGATGATAAAAAAAACATGTCCCAAAAATTTGTATGAAAATTGTACATTCCCCTACGACACGTCCTTGGAGGATATAATCAAACGGAGACGCCATGTCTGTAATTTTCTGTACAAAACAGTCTGCCGATTTTTGCGGGGGAGGGGAACGTCAAATGTATGCGTAACGTAAAAATAGCCATGTCAGATAAACGTCAGTCCATACATTGTGTATGACCGTTGGCCGTCTATTTTCGACAGAGGGGAAAGCCTGTCAATGGCTACTCCGTTTAGTTGTATCCTCCAAGGACACGTCCATACAAGTGAAAAATTTTCTCATAATAAAACGTGACTTAATGGAATGGACATCTTGGGACATCTTTTTTTAATGGAAGGGTGGAGAGTGCTGTCGATTGTGAGTAGAATGAGCCCAAGAATGTCCAGATTTGAAAGAATCAGGTTTTCGATATTTATTTTAGAAAACGCCCAAAAAACAGTTTACCTTACTTTGTCGTGTACCAAATTCGACCAAGTGTGAGCGGTCAAAAAACCTAGAAATTTTTGTGACGTAATGAATGGATGACCCCTAACCTCTCAGTTTCCTATTCGTCCCCGGGACAAATGGGAAGTCCCGAGTTATTAGAACAGTTTGTGTTCCTCAATGTTTTCGCACTGGTGGTGCCACCTGGCGGTTGCCATGTGACTAACTTCTGTTTCCTATTCGTCCGGGACAGATAGGAAGTCCCAAGTTATTCGAACAGTTTGTGTTCCTCAATGTTTTCGCACTGGTGGTGCCACCTGGCGGTTGCCATGTGACTAACCTCTGTTTCCTATTCGTCCGGGACAGATAGGAAGTCCCAAGTTATTCGAACAGTTTGTGTTCCTCAATGTTTTCGCACTGGTGGTGCCACCTGGCGGTTGCCATGTGACTAACCTCTGTTTCCTATTCGTCCGGGACAGATAGGAAGTCCCGAGTTATTAGAACAGTTTGTGTTCCTCAATGTTTTCGCACTGGTGGTGCCACCTGGCGGTTGCCATGTGACTAACCTCTGTTTCCTATTCGTCCGGGACAGATAGGAAGTCCCGAGTTATTAGAACAGTTTGTGTTCCTCAATGTTTTCGCACTGGTGGTGCCACCTGGCGGTTGCCATGTGACTAACCTCTGTTTCCTATTCGTCCGGGACAGATAGGAAGTCCCGAGTTATTAGAACAGTTTGTGTTCCTCAATGTTTTCGCACTGGTGGTGCCACCTGGCGGTTGCCATGTGACTAACCTGTTTCCTATTCGTCCCTGGGACAGATAGGAAGTCCCGAGTTATTAGAACAGTTTGTGTTCCTCAATGTTTTCGCACTGGTGTTGCCACCTGGCGGTTGCCATGTGACTAACCTCTGTTTCCTATTCGTCCCTGGGACAGATAGGAAGTCCCGAGTTATTAGACGAGTTTGTGTTCCTCAATGTTTTCGCACTGGTGGTGCCACCTGGCGGTTGCCATGTGACTAACCTCTGTTTCCTATTCGTCCGGGACAGATAGGAAGTCCCGAGTTATTAGAACAGTTTGTGTTCCTCAATGTTTTCGCACTGGTGGTGCCACCTGGCGGTTGCCATGTGACTAACCTCTGTCTCCTATTCGTCCCCGGGACAAATGGGAAGTCCCGAGTTATTAGAACAGTTTGTGTTCCTCAATGTTTTCGCACTGGTGGTGCCACCTGGCGGTTGCCATGTGACTAACCTCTGTTTCCTATTCGTCCGGGACAGATAGGAAGTCCCGAGTTATTAGAACAGTTTGTGTTCCTCAATGTTTTCGCACTGGTGGTGCCACCTGGCGGTTGCCATGTGACTAACCTCTGTTTCTTATTCGTCCCTGGGACAGATAGGAAGTCCCGAGTTATTAGAACAGTTTGTGTTCCTCAATGTTTTCGCACTGGTGGTGCCACCTGGCGGTTGCCATGTGACTAACCTCTGTTTCTTATTCGTCCCTGGGACAGATAGGAAGTCCCGAGTTATTAGAACAGTTTGTGTTCCTCAATGTTTTCGCACTGGTGGTGCCACCTGGCGGTTGCCATGTGACTAACCTCTGTTTCCTATTCGTCCGGGACAGATAGGAAGTCCCGAGTTATTAGAACAGTTTGTGTTCCTCAATGTTTTCGCACTGGTGGTGCCACCTGGCGGTTGCCATGTGACTAACCTCTGTTTCCTATTCGTCCGGGACAGATAGGAAGTCCCGAGTTATTAGAACAGTTTGTGTTCCTCAATGTTTTCGCACTGGTGGTGCCACCTGGCGGTTGCCATGTGACTAACCTCTGTTTCCTATTCGTCCGGGACAGATAGGAAGTCCCGAGTTATTAGAACAGTTTGTGTTCCTCAATGTTTTCGCACTGGTGGTGCCACCTGGCGGTTGCCATGTGACTAACCTCTGTTTCCTATTCGTCCGGGACAGATAGGAAGTCCCGAGTTATTAGAACAGTTTGTGTTCCTCAATGTTTTCGCACTGGTGGTGCCACCTGGCGGTTGCCATGTGACTAACCTCTGTTTCCTATTCGTCCGGGACAGATAGGAAGTCCCGAGTTATTAGAACAGTTTGTGTTCCTCAATGTTTTCGCACTGGTGGTGCCACCTGGCGGTTGCCATGTGACTAACCTCTGTTTCCTATTCGTCCGGGACAGATAGGAAGTCCCGAGTTATTAGAACAGTTTGTGTTCCTCAATGTTTTCGCACTGGTGGTGCCACCTGGCGGTTGCCAGCTGCGTGGCCGCGAACTCCTTGTCGCAGTGGCTGCAGCTCCAATTAGGCTCGTTCTGATGGGCTTCTCTGGAAAAAAAAAATATATAAGACAATCTCACACAGGCCTGTGTTGTGAGTAGTAGGCGACGATATATACAGGATCATTTTTGGACCGTTAGCGACCAAAATGTATGAAACGGCCAAAAAAATTTTTGTGATTTCGGAGTTGGTCCCATAGAAAAAGTTGTTCAGTATAGCCTACCTAATCACCTGGCACAATATGGCTAACAGTCCAAAAATGACCCTGTATAATAGACTAGCGACCCGCCCGGCTTCGCACGGGTTATACGAAACCTTATCAAATTATACACCTAAACCTTTCTCAAGAATCACTCTATTGATAGATGAAAACCTCATGAAAATCTGTTCAGTAAGGACTTTTTGAGATCATCGCGAACATACATACAAACATCGTAGAGAAATATGTAAGCATAGGCATCGTCAGTCGCGACACTCGTGACATCTAGTGTCAAGTAGCGGTACTGATGAACCCGCTAGATATCGACTACGAAAATAATGGTTTTGGTAAGAAAACTGGCCCCGTAGCCAACATGCCAACCAATCGCTAACGCTCCGTAGCGAACGAAACGCAACTGTCACTGTCACACTAATATGGAAGAGTGATAGAGAGACACAAAGCGATTTGATGGCGAAGCGCAAGCGATCGTCACCTTAACTAGGCCTAAAACCTGCCTTAAAAGTGCCTTCAACATATGTGTACCCACCTAAAAAGTGCCTTCAACATAAGTGTAGTGTGTATCCACCTAAAATATTCCTTCAACATATGTGTACCCACCTAAAATGTGCCTTCAACATATGTGTACCCACCTAAAAAGTGCCTTCAACATATGTGTAGTGTGTATCCACTTAAAATGTTTCTTCAACATATGTGTACCTACCTAGAATGTGCCTTCATCTTCAACATATGTGTACCCACCTAAAATGTGCCTTCAACATATGTGTACCCACCTAAAAAGTGCCTTCAACATGTGTAGTGTGTATCCACCTAAAATGTGCCTTCAACATATGTGTACCTACCTAAAAAGTGCCTTCAACATATGTGTAGTGTGTATCCACTTTCAACATATGTGTACCCACCTATAAAGTGCCTTCGACATATGTGTACCCACCTAAAAAGTGCCTTCAACATATGTGTAGTGTGTATCCACCTAAAATGTGCCTTCAACATATGTGTAGTGTGGATCCACCTAAAATGTGCCTTCAACATACGTGTACCCACCTAAAATGTGCCTTCAACATATGTGTACCCACCTAAAAAGTGCCTTCAACATGTGTAGTGTGTATCCACCTAAAATGTGCCTTCAACATATGTGTACCAACCTAAAATGTGCCTTCAACATATGTGTACCCACCTAAAATGCGCCTTCAACATATGTGTACCCACCTAAAATGTGCCTTCAACATATGTGTACCCACCTAAAAAGTGCCTTCAACATGTGTAATGTGTATCCACCTAAAATGTGCCTTCAACATATGTGTACCCACCTAAAAAGTGCCTTCAACATGAGTAGTGTGGATCCAACTAAAACGTGCCTTCAACATATGTGTACCTACCTAGAATGTGCCTTCATCTTCAACATATGTGTACCCACCTAAAATGCGCCTTCAACATATGTGTACCAACCTAAAATGTGCCTTCAACATATGTGTACCCACCTAAAATGTGCCTTCAACATATGTGTACCAACCTAAAATGTGCCTTCAACATATGTGTACCCACCTAAAATGCGCCTTCAACATATGTGTACCCACCTAAAATGCGCCTTCAACATATGTGTACCCACCTAAAATGTGCCTTCAGCGCGTCTATCCCCTGCACGCCGTGATACTTGGTCTGACAGATGGAACACTCCAGCCGCAGCCAGGTGCTGTCCGTGTTCGTCGACTTGTTCACCACGCTTAACCTGCAGAGCAATAATAGGGAGTATTACTGCAATGTTATGCCGCCAGAGTGCAGCACTAGCACCCATCGTAAACCATAGAGTAACTTATACATCATCATCATCTTCCTCGCGTTGTCCCGGCATTTTGCCACGGCTCATGGGAGCCTGGGGTCCGCTTGGCAACTAATCCCAGTAATTAAAAAAAAAATATTGACAAAAAACAAGTTACTAAGTGGGTTTTGAAGTCCCTGACTTCTGAGCTAGGTAAAGACCTGTGTTACAGAAGTCAGTGTCCTCTCCTAGACAATAGAAACTATATAAGAAACATCGAATCTAGTATGACTTATTTACTACATTTCCCATTTTGTTTTTATTTTATATTTAAAGCAATTAATTATAGGGCCTGTTTTGATACCAGAAAACAATGCCATTCTAATATGAGTGCATAGCAATTACATTATATATATATATATTATGTGTGTGTGTATGTGTGTGTGTGGTGTGTGTGTGTGTGTGTATGTGTGTGAGTATTCTATAATTGGCGTAGGCACTAGTTTTTACGAAAGCGACTGCCATCTGATCTGACCTTCCAACCCAGAGGGTAAACTAGGTCTTGTTGGGATTAGTCCGGTTTCCTCACAATGTTTTCCTTCACCGAAAAGCGACTGGTGAAAATCAAATGATATTTCGTACATAAGTTCCGAAAAACTCATTGGTACGAGCCGGGGTTCGAACCCGCGACCTCCGGATTGAAAGTCGCACCGCACGCTCTTACCGCTAGGCTACCAGCGCTTCAGAGTAACTTATACATACTATGCCTTAAACTGTTTTATGACAAGTTTTCACAGACAATAAAATATGACATTGATACATCAAGGCGGTTTGTTTACAAAGGGCCTACCGGGAAACGCGAAATCGAAACTCAGCTATCTGCCTCTTTATCGCCCGAATATGCATGAGTGATAGAGGTTAGATAACAAAATTTAGACTCTCTCATTTGCGGTAGACTCTCCGGTTGTAAGTAATAGGGATGATGACACATGTTGAATTTTATAACAAAATCTAGTAAAATAGATAGCAAACGAGCAATTTATCACAATAATGTGGATATTAAAATAAAATATTGAAAAATTACAAAATTACAGGACCTGAAAGTTTCAAAATTTAATTTTTTTTTAACTTCCAAAAACGATAAAAGTAAGGGTACCATTCGATTCCTTACATTTCACCAAAAAAAATATTGTATAGCAACTATATACATAAACGCAATATTTCACCGACAAAAACGCAATTTTCTTGTTTTGTCCATACTACAAGATGGGCGATGACGTCACGGCCTCTGGCCGTTTTGTATAGGGCGTTTCGCGAGTGAAGTGCGACTGTCGGACTTTGACTACAATTTCTGACTTTTGTGTTACTTTAATGCAATGGGTCCCATATAGACATTTGATCCTAAAAACAAACCCGATCTATTGATACCATAAAAAAAAATTAGTCATGTAGCCTATTGTAGCATTGGCGCCCCCTACGCAGTTTCGCGTAATATTCCCTATTGTCATATTAAATAAACAAATAAATAATAATTATAGGACATTATTACAGAGAACAAATATCGGTCTAACGGATTATGAAGCCGATGGTCCTGGGTTCAAATCCCAGTAAGGTTATTTAATTGTGTAATAACCACAGATATTTGTTCCTGAGTCATGGGTTTTTCCTATGTAGGTACCAATTTAAGTATTTGTATATTATACACGGTAACTGTATATATCGTTGTCTGAGTACCCACAACACAAGCCTTCTTGAGCTTACCGTGGGGCTTAGTCAATTAGTGTAAGGATATTCTATAATATTTATTTAGAGTAAAATAATACCTGGATATATGGAACCACAGCATTGGTGAAATCTTCTCTTCCAACTGCAAATCATACTTCTCCGATTCAGCATCAACTTCTTCATACAAATGTCTCACATATGGATATTCGCTCATATGAAACCTGAACGTACAAGGTATCTCCACCCTGCCATTATTGTATGTCGCTGGCAACACTTTCAAATCTTCATTTATAGTCTTAAATATCATATCTACGTCTTGTTGCTGCTCTATACTATATCTATTTGACCGCTGTATTTTCCCTATAACTAATTTCAAGTCTTTTCTCGCCACTTCCCCTTGAGATTTCGTATTTTTCGCTGATTGCAAATGGCTGTTTAATTTCGGCTCCCGTTGTATCTGTCTTAGATTTTTATTTATAAGCTTATGCTTGAAATTCGGCAGAATTTCCCTTTTATAGTTAAAGCAGGCCATATTTATAGTAATGTTAATATAGCATGAATTCAGCATAGACTGAAAAGTCTGTTGGTTGACACATATTTTAGATGGTACGTAAGGGTTTATATTGAATATCGTGCTATTGTATTCGGGATGCGGTTTTCTAAAAAACAGTTTGTTCAATTGATTTCTAGAGCAATTAATCTCTAAGATAACATCGCCAGGGACCGCTTTGCTGGACTCTGGTATTTCCTGGCTTCGTTTTAGTTTCTGGGCCGCTTCCCTGGCAAAAGGTTCGGTCGCTTTCAAAATGGTGGTGAGGTAGTCCTTTAGGGATGTGTATTCTATGTCCAGCATTTTTTCAATCTCTTCCTGGTCATCCATGCAGCGGGTTTCATGCATGACCTAAAAGTTAAAATACAATTTTTTTACTGGACTCAGGTTTTCAGACTCATTGCTTGCTCGAGTCCTTTTCAACTTGTCATATCCTGGAGGCTTTTGTAGAGACTCGAGTTTTTTTTTCAGTTAACTTTACATACAGTAAGGCCTATTATCTCTAATGTTATTTCTATAAAACCTAAAAAAATTGTCAGTCTTTATTCAGAGGCTCAAGTTCCTTTGAGTTGCATTTAAAAGACTCAATAAAGGACTCAACTTGGGACTTATAAAACTTGTTTTTTTTTTAACAGAGTCTCGTAAAACCAGTCTAGTTGTTCACATTTAGACTTAATACACTCGAATTCTTACCAACACTGCTTGTCGGTAAAAGAAAACAACATGAAAAAAAAAATGGTTGTCTGTACGCCCCATGGAGATCTGTCCACAACATTACCATGGAGATCTGTCCACAATATTACCATGGAGATCTGTCCACAACGTGACACTTTTGAAGTGAAGACCTACATCTGTAATGATTACCTGATCAAATTCATCCCACTGCGGCCAACTTTTCAAGAACTTCTTCAGCACATTCATATATATGTCCACGCTGATGAAGTGCAGGTTGGCGGGGTCCAGCTGGAACTCCTTCTTCAGGATTCCAACCAGCTGGTTGTTCGTCAGCTTGGTGTTCTGCTTGCCGTTGTAGTTTATTAGGTGCTTCATTAGTTCTAACAGGGGTTTATCTGGAAAATAACTTGTACCTATTATTTATAAAGCCAGCGAGCAGCGGCAACAAAGTGCATCATGGATATGCACTTAATTAAAAAACAATTGTTTTGCTCCGTAACAAACAAAACGCAACTGTCTCTGTCACACTAATATGGAAGAGAGATAATATGCATATGTGTGTAAGTCGGGTGACAATGCAATATTATGATATGATACTATCGAGCTGATCCGATGATGGAGACAATAGGTGGCCATGGGAAATTTGTGATAAAACAACGAAACCTTATTGTGTTTGGGGTTTTTAGAATTGTCTCGATGACTATTAGTTGCCTCTTGAATGAAAAGTACAGTCAGCAGTTCGTAATTGGCAAAGTGTAGTTTCAGTGTTGATTTTCAGACTGGCAGCTCATCTGCTCAACAGAACACTACGAACGTAAAGCCTCACTTTGCCTTCGTGGTACCAAACTCTTACGGGTCGCTAATAAACTTGTGATGTAGTTACGTTGCGGACTGTTGAGGTTACAACAATTCAGCCGACCGACCAAATAACGCAATGTAATGAAACTCGCTCTAAGGTTGGTTTTAGTGTCGTGCGGACCCTCCGTGCGGATCGCTCCGCACGGACTAATATGTATTAAGCTTAGGGAGCGTTTTAGAGTAAAGCGGACGCGTCCGTACGGGCGGCCATCCGCGTGGAGAGCTTCGCAGCCGTCCGCACGATGCGTCCGTGCCGCGGAGCCATCCGCGCGGACGGCTGCTCGCGCGCCTCTGCCTGCAGTGAGCGTTTTAGTATCGTGCGGAGTGCACGCATCAGCGCAGTACAATCATGGCGACTCACGATATTCGCGATGTTGATACAAACGAGTAATCGACGAAGTGGTATAGGCACACGTCGTAAACTGCAACAGACTAGAATTCGTGTCTTTGACAGTAGTTCGTCAAAACTTCTGGTCGACATCCGAAAGTATATGAAGAACTTTGTTTCGTCAGCCCTCAAACAAATCACCGTATAATGTAACAAATTCTCCCGCGACGGCTCTCTGCTCGAACCTGTCGAATCCCACGATATGACGTCACCCATAAGCGTTCTGGCTCAAATATGAGCCGCTGGGAGCTGACAGATTAAAGGGTGAACATGTAGTCTCCTTCTATGCATTTTTTTTTCCTTGTATACAGTGCAATGACACCCTCCACATTGGATGCATTGTTCGCGTCTGTATTCCGAGACGGTCCGCACGATACTAAAACGACTTGTGCGGACGATCCGCCTAGATCACCTCCGCGCGGATCGCTCCGCACTGACGGTCCGTATGACACTAAAACCAGCCTAAATGAGCCCTTAAAGTGTGATAATTAAGATAACATTACCTTCATCATCATTATTATCCCCAGTAGATTGAGTAGATACGGTCTCTGCGTCGTCGTAAGACCTCTCATCCATCGTCAACTCTTGGGCGCTCGCTTTACTCTTAATCTTATTTTCGTGGGCATGTCTGCCTTGTTCGCCGTCAGACACGGACGCTATCTCGTCGCTCGAATCGTCCTCGACCACAATTAGCGACATTTTAAGTTATGTTATAAGTTTATTCGCTTCGACTACGCTTTCTCCAAGTCCAAACACTGGCAAACACATGTGAACACATGACATGAACAAAAATAAAAAATGTCAAGCTAAGCAAAACGTCAAACTTTAAAACAAAATAAAAATGTTCAGATACGAAGTATTTAGCCAGAAGCGTATCCGAGTTCTTCTTCTTCTTCTTTTATTTTATGGCGGTCTGGCCAAACAAGTTGGCACAAATTTGCCAATGTCAAGTATAAAATACTGCGATCTGCACCTGAGAACAGACGACAACACAAACATATACCAACGCCCACACAGAAAATGAAAGCACTACACGTTTTGTTATAACTAAGTAAAACAAAGGTTAAATTAGTTCAAATGCAGACGACACACACATTATATAGAGTTATTAGTTATACTATACTACACGGTTACTATAGTACGATGTTATTTTTCTTCAGAAACCTAGCAAGAAACCGGAATACTTTTTTATTATCAGTGAGACTTAGTAAGGTCGAAGATTTTATAGGGAGGGGAATTTTTAAATTTGTTAAGACGGAGTATAAATTAAAGAAGGGAGAGTTGCGAGGGCAGTTAAAGAAAATATGATCCAATGATCCCACTTCCACATTACAATCGCACATAGGAGAGTCTCTGCGTTTGAAGAGATGCAGGAGTTCTGGTGAAGAATAGAAGCCCAAGCGGAGTCTAATAATGGTACTGGTGTGCCTTTTCGAGAGAGAACGATTTTTAAAAAACCAAAGGCGAGAGGGTATCGGGGGCTGAATGTACGAGTAAAAACATTTTTTGGAAGATTTCCAACGAGCAGACCATTTTTTTTAAATTGTTTTTGAGGGGATACAAACCAGATCTGAAGGGAAAATCTTAAAGAAGGAATCATTTCCGCGTAGAACAGCATCTTTTGCAGCCTGGTCTGCCAGCTCGTTACCTAAAATTCCGCAATGACTCGGGATCCATCCAAAATATATATCCATATTGGCTAAGCGGCAAGAAAAAATAGCTTGTTTGATTTGAGCTATTAGATAATTGCGAGCACAATTTAAAAAAGGCCGAGAGGAAATTGCCTGTTTTAGGAAGTCTATTAGAGAGTATATGTTTAATCGTCGTCCAAATGGCCAAGCATTCACCAGTGAAAACTGAACATTCAGGGGGGAGTTTATATTTGACTGTAAGATTTAACGAGGGACATACCACGCGTATCTGAGTTAGAATCGATTTAATATAAAAAAAAATATCGATTTGTCAGGGGCAAGGCTCCAACGTTGTCTGTTCTCTTTGACGGCGCAGAAACTAGTATTAGTTCTCTCTCCTCCCTCTTGTGAAAATGCCCCTTGTCAAAAAAGGACCACTATACTGTTTACAAGACGAACTTCAAATCCAGTTGTTGTCGTTTTGGTGAAAGCTGTGTGCGTAAAAACGTGTGCATTTTTAGGGACGTGAAAAGTCGATTTTAATCATGTTATATATCGATAAAATAAACGCTACACAGCGGAACGGAAAGCGATTAATTAAAACTTCAATATCTTCGTTAAAAATAAACAAAATTGAACTGCTAATGGATTATGAATATATTAAAGTATAATAAAATTATTCAATTATTGCGGAACACATATTTTAGGACGTATTTATGTATTGTAATTAAAAATCTGAACTTTCCCTTCGTTCCCTGCTGTTGCATTTTAGGTATCGGTAAACTTTTCAAGTAAAATTCAAATTGCAAGAAATGTCGATAGTTTATCGATATGACTTTATCGACATGGCCACAGCAAGGTGGTTACATATACTTGGTCAACCAGATCTTGACAGTAGAAAAAGGCGGCAAATTTGAAAACTGTAGGCGCGAAGGGATATCCATGAAGTTATTCTAAATCCGTGGGGATATCGTCCCATAGAAAATTTGAATTTCGCGCCTTTTTTTATTGACAAGATTTGGTTGACCAGCTATATTGTTAATCGTACATAAAAACAAAGTGGCAACAGTGACAGCTCGCTTAGGGTCCGTCTTTACAAATATTATATCTATGGTACTGGGTGTGGCTGGGTCAACCAAATCTTGTCAGTAAATAGGAACAAAAAAACTATACTCATCCTTTTCTTTTGGGTGCTAGTGCTAGTACTAGTGTTAGACAAAGATAGTATGATTCTCTCTGTCTATGTTTAAAATCAAACAGACCTTTGACACACTTTAAACAAGAACAAAAAAATATATACTCATCCTATTCATTTGGGTGCTAGTACTAGTGTAAGACAAAGCGAGTATGATTCTCTCTGTCTATGTTTGTAATGAGACAGTCCTTTGACAGACTAATAAATAATCCATTATTAAAGGTTGGCAAGGATTGGTAAACAATTTCCGTCAGTAGAAAGAGGAGGCAAATTTAAAAAAAATACGTGCGAAGCGCTGTCCTTCCATAGAAAATTTGACTCAGTGAGCAAAATCGCATTTTGCTCACTGAGTGAGACAAAATGAGCAAAATGCTCACTGTTTTTAAGTAGCAAAGTACCCTTGTTCGAGCTGCTGAGGTGAAATAGTTATTTGTACAACAAGAGATCAAAGTTTGATATTTCTTCGAGTGCTTATTTTGAGTCCCGTGCAAGCGAAAGATTCTATAATACGCTCGCTACGCTCGTGAATCTAATTTAGAATCTTGAGCGTAGTAAGGGACTCAAAAGCGCACGAGATGTAAATAACTTTGATCTCGTGTAGTACACAACATTTTTCACCTCAGCAGTGAGAACATATTAGAGAACCCGAAAAATGTGAGCAAAGCACTGAGTGAGCAAAATCGCATTTTGCTGATTTTGTCTCACTCAGTGAGCAAAATGCGATTTTGTTCACTGTTTTTAAGTAGCAAAGTACCCTTGTTCGAGCTGCTGAGGTGAAAACTTAATTGTTGGTATATCTTAAGAAAACTTGAGTGAATAGAGGTAAGTGATGAAGAAGGAATACATTTTTCGGATTCTCTAATATGTTCTCACTGCTGAGGTGAAAAGTTTTGTGAACTATACGAGATCAAAGTTATTTACATCTCGTGCGCTTTTGAGTACCTTTACTACGCTCAAGATTCTAAATTAGTATAGAATCTTTAGCTTGCACGGGACTCAAAATAAGCACTCGAAGAAATATCAAACTTTGATCTCTTGTTGTACAAATAACTATCTCAAATATAGTCGAGTCTTCAAGACTTACGAGTGTCGAGGGCTCGAGTCTTTAAGCCTAAAATTATTCACAACACTGCGAGTGACACTTCTGAGATCAAGGACATTATTACATCGTAGTGATTTAATCATTGACGTATAATATCTAAGGACGGGCTAATGGGGCACTAAACATCGTACTAGTTCAGCGGTGCTACCCACGAATTCCAGCCAATCGTGCAGTCTAACGCGACTAGTAGCGACCAATAGCGCGCGTAATGCGAACTCGTCAACCAATCGCGCGCGTGATGCGAACTCATCAACCAATCGCGTTCTAGCGATTTCACACCGCTGTACTGGCCCCTGTCATGCCTCATTATTATTGCCCGTAAAGCCAGTCCCTAGATATATATGTCAATGGATTTAATTCTCTTTGGATCCAGCTAGGGTTGCCAACCGTACTATATTATATAGTATTGTACTATATTTTGGCTCTCTGTACTATATAATTTTGGAAAAATATATAGTACGCTAAAATACTATATTTCCGATTAAACGTATTTTACACTTGTTTAGTATTTTGTCTAAAAGTACTATATTTTTTTGAAATTACTATATTTTTGATGCCTTATTCTGGAAAATACTATATTCCACCAAAAAATAGTTGGCAACCCTAGATCCAGCTGCCAAGGTCAACAAAGTCCTTTACCATAAAACTATAAAATGGCTATATATGTATAGGTACCGTGTTCTGTCTACCTTTAATATAAATAAAGCAAAAAAGCACTGCAAAATTAAAACATCCAACTATATCAAACAACACGCACAAAAATAAACTTTATATGCTTATGAAGAGTGTTCCAAATCGAATAGCAAAATTCACGTCTAAAGATCCTAAACTTTGTAGGTATTCGTAGTGTTTCAAGAAACTTTAAAGGTGTCGGACTACTCGATGTAAACAAATACAAGGAAAATTGTGACCAATATGTACGCTACGGTTGTGTTGGGTGAGTTTTATTATAAAACAAGTTCCTTTTCAAATAATAAGAAATATTAAATCACTTCTTTAGTCACTTGCCATTTGCTGAAATGATACCTACTATAATGAATGATAGTTGATATGTCGGCGGACGATCGTAATGTTCCTGTGTAATGTTTTGACGATAGTGACATTAAACAGCGCGGCGCGCTCTTTCTTTCTTCCGTGCATTAAACCAATATAATAGGTAGGATAGGTTCGTTAGGTTGCTTTAGATGCCCGAAGGGCAAACTGAGGGCCTACCGCGAACCACGTTCGACGTGCTGCCTCTTTGTCGCACTTGTAAATTCGTACGTAAGTGTGACAGGGAGGCAACACGTCGAACGTGGTTCGCGGTAGGCCCTCTGCCCAGAAATAGCTACGCGGGGCTCCGTCGACTCAGGGAACGGGTCAAAGATTTTCACGATTCACGATATGCCTAGGAATTTCACGATATGCCTGATCTTACGATCGGCCGCCGACAGATACATTACTTATTGAAATCTGTTGTCCCTGTTGATTATAGCAAAGAGAATTTTATTATATGTAGGTAAGTCACTTAAGTATTGAGAGATGGCGCCAGCATAGGTTTTACCTGTCTCCAGTTTTGTTCTACGAGATTTGGCTTACAGGGATGGTTTCCTGTAAAAAAAACAACAATTCGACACTATTTATAGGACTGACAGATAAAACCTATGCTGGCGGCATCTGTAAAATACAGTCAACTTTAGCCCTGGGCGGAACAGACGCGTCGAAAGTTAGAATCGGAGATAGCCCAATACAGCCTAGGTATTAGCATTGTTACAACCATAGAGAAAAAAATACATAGAGTGCTCACTCCATACATCAGTTTTAGTACCAAAAAGACTATTAGCATCTAGCATCGAGTTGCGGAACTATCAGTACTGCTACTTGACAATAGATGTAGCACCGACCGGAAAGTCTTATGCTGTTGAGATTTTGAGATAAGTCTTTCCGGTCGGTGCTACATCTATTGTCAAGGAGCAGTACTGATAGTTCCGCTACTCGATGCTAGATGTCGACACTGAAATTAATAGTCTGAACTGATGTATGGAGTGAGCACTCTTGTCTTATTATATTTCTCTATGTTACAACTTACAACCAAAAACAATCCATTTCATTTCAGTTATTTACCTTTTGGTACCCGGAAGTCTGCAACAGAGACAATATTTGCCACCTCGGACACTTGCAAATGTTCGAAACGACCCAAGTACAAAAATAGATCCAGGTATCACTGACCTTTCTGACTCACCAGACGACAGTTTCCAAGGTCAAAAATACCGAACATCCGGTCAAATACAAAGTCAAGATCAGTCGACATATGACGGAGATACAAACAAAAAATTAATCTTTGGACAAAGATTAAATATCAGTCTACCCCATGGAAAGGGAACAACTACCAAACTTCAAACAACGACTGAATATGTCCCTGTTATAATGGATTATCCTATAGCTGGAGGGGAACCTTTATCTACTTTCACGTTTACTGATGACTATGATTTTTCTAAAGATGGTATTAAGCAGGCTTTACCTCTCGAGAGCACGGAGGCGCCGAAAGATGGAATCGGAGATCGTTCGACAGATCCTATTGATAATCAAACAAATATAGTCACGTAAGTATACTAGATATATATATATATTAATGCATTATGCTAAATCCCACAGTGAATATATCTAAGAAAGTATATAGGTAACTCGTTCATGTCGTGTGTCAACGCACATGTGACACTTGGAATTTAAGTGAAAGTCTGAAGCTATGACCCATTTTGCCCAAACCCGACTCTCATGTGTACAGATTCAGTTGTGAGCACCTTAGCCGCTCCCATTGGTAGCTCACGCATGTATCTTTTCAGTGTTGATCCCAACTGGAACCCAGAAACAGCCATTAAGGTCAAAGATAACGAACGTCTCCCGTGGCAAGTGAGCGTGTTCAGTAAACAGGCGGAGCCTTTCCTGAGGGTCTGCGGAGCGTCCATGGTCAGCAGGACCACTGTGATTTCAGGTGAGGCAGTAGTTCCAGTAGTTTAATGCAGTTATGATATGAACATAAGTTATTCATCATTATCATATCAGCCAAAAGACGTCCACTGCTGAACAAACTTTATCCACAACGAATGGTCGTTCGCTGCCCTCAACCAATGGTTTCTCGCGACTTTAACCCCAGATCGTCGATCCGTCTAGTCTGGAGCTTTCCCACGCTGCGTGTTCCAGCAATTACTTAGGTTATTTTTGATATTGGATAGGTCCAGATTGTCCAGAACTACGTTGTCCCTAACTATTAAGTACCTATGAGATATGTCGCCAATGATGTGTGTTCTCTTTATCAGTCACTATGTGCCTATAATTGCCCGACCCGAAGACCGAAGATTTAAAAGTGAAATACCGTATTACCTACTTCAAGGGTTAATATGTTGTTTCAGCGGCTCATTGTTTCTGGAAGGAAGGTCAGGGGTTGCTGCCTGCTTCACAATTTGCTGTGGGCGCTGGTGAAGTGCTGACCTATGAACTGGATGACTACGGAAGCTACCGGCAGCAGAATGACGTATGTCTACCTATGTGGAGCCCCCTCCAGACAGTGCCAGCCCGAGCTGATCAGGGTAGAGCGAAATCGGGTTTTGGCGCCCTTCGTTGAAGTTATCAAGCGTATTTTCCACCCCCCCCCCCCACTCGCGTCTTTTAAAACTTTTTTTTTCATTTGCCATTTTGGCGCCCCCCTTGCCATCCGGCGCCTAAAGCGGCCGCTCCACTCGCTCTACCCTAGATCCGGCCCTGCCTCCAGACTATGTGCGTGAATCACGGCGCGAAGCCGCGAACGCGAGTGTGAAGGGGGCTTATTAGTATGTTCATGGTTCAGTGGCGTAAAGGATGACTCACGCTAGACTCTGGGGCCGGGTCGGAGCTTCCGACGCTTCGTTTTCTATGGAAAGCACCAACGTGATCAACGTGGTCATAGGAAATGACATGTCGAACGTCTCGGCCCGGGCACGGCCCGGTCGCTAGACCACGCTGCGCTAGTGAGTCATCCTTAACTCAAGAGTGGCAAAATATGCAAAATGTCATTGGAATAGGGATGTTTCCTGTACTTAAATTATTTCAAACCGTGCACGAAATAAAGCACCAGATAATTATTAGAAAAACATAGACAGCAGCTATTTTTAAACACAATTTGTATTTAATAAATCGGATTGAAATATAAAAAGTAGGTGAGTTGACCGTGACGTCACTTCACCCGTTTTCATATAAATTCCATTAGCAAATCGTTTTGACAGTTCTAAAAAAGAAGCTGATTTGACTATTAGGAATGTAGCCTATTATTGAATAGAATTTGAAAGGGAGGCCGTGAGTACAGGCCCTCTCTGCCCTCATTCGATGAATTTGCTCTGAATAATATTTATAGTTTGTCAAAGGACTGTCTCATTTCAAACACAGACTACAGAGAGTACTATCTTTGTCTTACACTAGTACTAGCACCCAAAAGGATGAGTATAGTTTTTTTGTTCCTATTTACTGACATATTGGTTTGACCAACTATATATTGTTTTATTCGCAGGTAGGGTCTATAAAAGTCCCTCCAACCTTCAACGGAGCTGCTAATAATTTCCAATACGATATCGCCGTGGTACACTTAACGTGGCCATTCTACGACTCCTCTGGCATGAGGCCTGTGTGCATCAGCTTCGATGATGGCCTGGAGGAGGAGCAACTGAGACCTGGAAATATAGCCACGGTAAGCCTAAGTGTAAGGCCTGAGTGGACGCTCGAAGCGGAGCGTTCGGCGGGGCGTGCGGCGTGGCTGTGGGCTCACGCGTGATGTGAGCAGCGTGCACTAAGGCCGCTCCTATACGTTTGCATTAGTTTAACATGCACGCCGCACGCCCCGCCCCGCTGCACGCCCAACTCGAGCGTCCGCTCAGGTCTTACACTAAGGGCCACTCCGCACTAGCGTCTTTTGAGCGGCGTTTAGTCAGTGCTATGGGAAATGGCGTCGCTGCGCAGTTGAGCCAACGTTGCTTCGGCCTAGCCAAGGTGGCTTTGTTTCTCTCACTCTTCCATATTAGTATGACAGTAGCGTTTCGTTCGCTACGTAGCGTTAGCGATTGGCATGTTGTCGACCCCATCAGCAGTCATATAGAGTTGACAGTTGACTAGACGCCGACGCTCGGGAGACGCTAGTGTGATGCAAAGAGTATTTTATACTTGGTCAATCAGATCTTGACAGTAGAAAAAGGCGGCAAATTTGAAAAATGTAGGCGCGAAGGGATATCGTCCCATAGAAAATTTGAATTTCGCGCCTTTTTTTACTGACAAGACCAGCTATAGTATAAGATAACTCAAAGATAAGATAATATAGAGAATGGTGTCGTGGCACTGTACACAGCGGCAGATGTCCTATTTCAATTTCAAATAATTTTCGAACGCGAAGTGCGAGGGAGTCGCGGGGGAAGTGTTTCGGTTTGTTTTGAGCCAAATGAAAATCTTTTCTGAAACAACTGTGTTCTGCCGGGCTAGCACATGATTGGCGCGACAGTATCTCGCGAGATAAACTACCCGTCCCACTTTTATTAACATAGATCGAAAAAGACGGGTAGTCTATCTCCCCGTGAGATACTGTCGCGCCAATCATGTGCTAGGCCTACTGATCCATCATCATGATCGCTCCCCAAAAATGCTGGCGGCCTAGCCAAGGTGACAATCGCTATCGCTTCGCCATCGAATCGCTTCTTCCATATTAGTGCGTCAGTGATAGTTGAGTTTCAATCGCTACGGAGCGTAAGTGATTGGCATCTTGGCTACGCGGCCTGATTCGCCGATTCACTTTGTAGCGATTTGTAAGAACGTCTCTAACTTATTCTGTTGTCTCTTCCCAGACCTTAGGTGTCGGTCTGCTGCAGAAAGGGCTGACAGAGCTCCAGACCCTCAACGTCCCGTACGCCTCTCCGGAAGATTGCAAGAGGTCCCTGGCCAAGAATACTCTGCAGTATTTTACGGAAGATAAAATATGCGCGGGGTTCAAACCTGGGACGAGTCCAGTGTTAGGTAAGAAAACCGGCCAAGTGCGAGTATTTAGGGGATTTATGAATTATGACGTATTAAAAAAAACACTTTACTAGATCTCGTTCAAACCAATTTTCGGTGGAAGTTTGTATGGTAATGTATACTTGGTCAACCAGATCTTGACAGTAGAAAAAGGCGGCAAAGGGTATAGCCGGGTAAGCATGGCCAAACTGCCCTTAGCGAAAAAAACAATTTCCTTTTACTGGATTATTAACCTATGTATATGTAGTGCTTTCACCAAATATTAAGCCTCAAATGCTTCAGATTTAAAAAAAAAATGCAAAAAAAGAAAAATCATTTTTATTTTATTACAGCCAAAGTACTAATCCGATTTCTTTGTAATTTGGGTATGTTGTATATACAATTAAGGTCGCTTTCTGAAAAAATTAATATTGAATTATCTCTTAAAATAATAGTAAAAAATTTAGATGAAAATTTTCAAAAAAATAAAAAAAATACATGCGAGATAGCGACAGTTATCAAATTTACATATTTCATGTAGAATTTAATAATGTTTAACATATATTTTTTTCAAAAATTAAAATCGGGATTAACAGTGTTAAAAACTCGAATTTGTAACATCCCATAATACCTTCTCTTCATACAAAATAACTTGTACGTTATACTAGAAAGTTATATTCCCAACGCAATTTGAATTTAGAACGCGACTTATTTCGCTGAGCGCGGACCTTAAACTCCGTGGCTGTATGCGGCTAGGGCGAATGGCATCGGCATTCAGAGATTTAAAAAGCGGCCAAGTGCGAGTCGGACTCGCCCATGAAGGGTTCCGTATTTAGGCGATTTATGACGTATAAAAAAAAACTACTTACTAGATCTCGTTCAAACCAATTTTCGGTGGAAGTTTACATGGTAATGTACATCATATATTTTTTTTAGTTTTATCATTCTCTTATTTTAGAAGTTACAGGGGGCCACACACATTTTACCACTTTAGCAGTGTCTCTCGCGCAAACTATTCAGTTTAGAAAAAAATGATATTAGAAACCTCAATATCATTTTTGAAGACCTATCCATACGTATGGGTTTGATGAAAAAAATTTTTTTGAGTTTCAGTTCGAAGTATGGGGAACCCCAAAAATTTATTGTTTTTTTTTTCTATTTTTGTGTGAAAATCTTAATGCGGTTCACAGAATACATCTACTTACCAAGTTTCAACAGTATAGTTCTTATAGTTTCGGAGAAAAGTGGCTGTGACATACGGACGGACAGACAGACGGACAGACAGACAGACATGACGAATCTATAAGGGTTCCGTTTTTTGCCATTTGGCTACGGAACCCTAAAAAAAGCGCGGGAACAGGAAAATAGGCACGAATTTTATACAGAGCGTTAACGATTGAAAAATGTCTGTTCCTTTGATGAATAAAATACGTCACATTCTAAATTCAAATTCGTAAAGACTGCGTTCACAATATACTTCATTCGTTTATGACTACTTAGCTTTGCTTGTATGAAGAGAGAGTATTATGGGATGTTACAAATTCGAGTTTTACACACTGTTAATCCCGATTTTAATTTTTGAAAAAAATATATGTTAAACATTATTAAATTCTACATAAAATATGTAAATTTGGTAACTGTCGCTATCTCGCACGTATTTTTTTTATTTTTCTGAAAATTTTCATCTCAATTTTTTGATATTTCAGATAATTCAATATTATTTTTTTCAGAAAGCGACCTTAATTGTATATACAACATACCCAAATTACAAAGAAATCGGATTAGTACTTTGGCTGTAATAAAATAAAAATGATTTTTCTTTTTTTGCATTTTTTTTTAAATCTGAAGCATTTGAGGCTTAATATTTGGTGAAAGCACTACATATACATAGGTTAATAATCCAGTAAAAGGAAATTGTTTTTTTCGCTAAGGGCAGTTTGGCCATGCTTACCCGGCTATACCCTTTGAAAAATGTAGGTGCGAAGGGATATCGTCCCATAGAAAATTTGAATTTCGCGCCTTTTTTTACTGACAAGGTTTGGTTGACTAGCTATACATCATATATTTTTTTATAGCTGGTCAACCAAATCTTGACAGTAAAAAAGGGCGCGAAATTCAAATTTTCTATTGGACGATATCCCTTCGCGCCTACATTTTTCAAATTTGCCGCCTTTTTCTACTGTCAAGATCTGGTTGACCAAGTATAGTTTTATCATTCTCTTATTTTAGAAGTTACAGGGGGGGGGGGGAAACACACATTTTACCACTTTAAAAAAAAAATGATATTAGAAACCTTAATATCATTTTTGAAGACCTATCCATGATACCCCACGCGTATGGGTTTGAAGAAATTTTTTTTATTGAGTTTCAGTTCTAAGTATGGGGAACCCCCAAAATTTATTGTTTTTTTTCTATTTTTGTGTGAAAATCTTAATGCGGTTCACAGAATACATCTACTTACCAAGTTTCAACAGTATATAGGTCTTATAGTTTAGGAAAAAAGTGTGTGTGATATACGGACGGACAGACAGACGGACAGACGGACAGACGGACAGACAGATATGACGAATCCATAAGGGTTCCGTTTTTTGCCATTTGGCTACGGAACCCTAAAAACGGCCAAGTGCGAGTTGGACTCGCGTTCCATGGGTTCCTTTCCCTGTTATCTATAGGTAAAGAACTTTTGGTAATACCCATAAAAAATTACAGGTGAAATCTGCACCCGCGACGCAGGCGCCGGTCTAGCCTTCTACCTAGGCAATAACCAAGACCTAGCAAAAGGCATCGCCGTCCCGTTCCTACGCGGCGTGGCGTCTCGCTCGCACCCGTGCGACGCGGGCCAACGGACTCTATACACGAATGTTCGTACGCACAGGGTGTTCTTAGAGGAAAATATACAGGGTGTTGTGGAAGAGTGTGGGAAGTATTACCCGCAGGTGGGCGCGTTGTTGACAAGGGATGTGGATGTGAGACAGTACGTTTGTAATTGTTATTGCTAATAAAAGTAATAAATTGGAGGTTTTTCACAAAAAAATGAGTTTTATTTTTTAAACGTTGGTGGAAAACAAGAATTGCAGTCATATCTTTGAGTCATATAGGTTAGGTAACACAACCTATTAATTCTTGCTCCAAATTAGAAAGACACTTTAATAGTAGGTACCTTTACTATTAGTTCCTTTTTTTAGCATTAGACAGAACTTGAAAGAAGGTAAGCAATTTTGACATGTCTTTTAATTGAAAAACACTTTTTAAAATCAATAACTATTACTTATGAAAGCAGAAGACTATAAAAGATCGTATTAGATTCGTAATTGTTACATATTTACCGTAACTTATTTTTAAAATGTGTTTTTCAATTAAAAGACACATCAAGTTTACCTTATTTCTAATTCTAAAAAAAAGCGAATTATACATAGTTGCATTATTGTTACAATGACAGTCGCATTCAAAGTTCTCTTCGGCATTAATTCTGTAGTACTGCATGCGCACACTTAAGGACGAACTCAACTCGGTTCGTAGACCGGGCCGGGGCCGGGCCGGAGCATCCGGCGCTTCGTTTTCTATGTAAAGCACCACGTGATCATAGAAAATGACATGTCGGACGCCTCGGCCCGGGCCCGGCCTGGTCTAGCGTGTGTAAAAATAACAACACCCTTGAAGATATTTATCCATTTATTTTCTTCAGGTTATGAAACGGTGGTGGCCGAGTGGATATGACGTCCGACTTTCAATCCGGAGGTCGCGGGTTCAAACCCTGGCTCGTACCAATGAGTTTTTCGGAACTTATGTACGAAATATCATTTGATATTTACCACTAGCTTTTCGGTGAAGGAAAACATCGTGAGGAAACCTGCATACATCTGCGAAGAAAATCAAAGGTGTATGTGAAGTCCCCAATCCGCATTGGGCTAGCGTGGGGACTATAGCCTCTCGCGCATGAGAGGAGGCCTGTGCCCAGCAGTGGGACGCATATAGGCTCAATTTATTATTATTATTTAAATTTTCTTGTCTTGTTCCAATTCACAATAATCTCATCTTAATGACAACAGTTTGTTAGCACGACTCAACAACCAAAGAGACCCGTCGGTCAAGTGTCGTTTCTTTTTATACCCAACCAATAACAGTCTTCAATTTCAAACTACCCTTAACTTTAAAAACGAATTAAGTAGATATGCTAAATACTAAAAACCCTACACGTGAGTCATCTTTATCCTCTATTCCTAAGTGTTGCTTCAAAATAAAGAGACACTTAAGTACCAGTTGCATTATTGTTACAATGACAGTTACATTCGACGTTGCCGTCAGCATTATTAGTTCTGTAGTACTGCGCACACTTATCCTCTAATCCGGGTAGATGTTGCTCCAAAAACCGTCGGTGCGATGAAACGCGCGTGAACGCAGCGTACCTGTCAAAAAAGGCATTTCATTCTTTATTCAGGCAAACACTTACCTAAGTTTACGCTACAGCCAAGACACTTATACTGTTAATACATATGTAGTCAGTATCATAAAATTATAAGATGTAATTTTTTTTTAAAGATGTGTCCCGCCGAGTTTGTTGTTGGTCCCAATTGGGATACCCTCCTCCAATTGAGGGGGGATTTAAATCTTCTCGGGGCAGAGGTGTAGGGTTGGAGCCGGTGTAGCTTTATTTGACGTTCATAAGCGCATTGTAATTATGCCTACTTAAATAAACTATCTTTTACTTTATCTTATCTTATCTTATAGTAAATCGATTGTATGGCGGCGGCTTGGTTCGTGTGACACTTAACGAAATTACAATTTGTGTTTAAAAAAAATGAAAGACTGCCGCCTCGTCAGACCGGGCCGTGTCCGGGCCGGAGCTTCCAGCGCTTTTCTATGACAGATGACAGGTGATCACGTGATGCTTTCCGTAGAAAACAAAGCATCGGAAGCTCCGGCCCGGACACGGACCGGTCTAACGTGTGTCATTCTTAAGGATCAAACTGTCGCTATGGACATGGAAAGTTAATATTAATACTACCTATATTATTATGTGGAACAACTACTATATAGGTACTAGGTACTATGTACGTCGCCGCCTGTACGGATCACGGATTTAGAGTTAATAAACTGGATCGAGTACATTGACCAAAAAGTGTGTCCACATGAGAAGTCAAACTAGAGCCCTGCATCTCGTTCTAATTAGGGTGACCATAAGACATCTGTATGTGGGATATTAGGATAACATGAAATATATCAGTAGGGTGTGACATTTTCTAAATAAAGTGAAATTTTAAGTAGTCGGGTTTTTTCTTTCATTTGTAGTCGGCCTCTTTAGCACTCACTCATGGTATGTTCATAAAGGTAGGCTTCCCTTTTGTCCACTTCAGCTTTTTTTTAAGTGTAAGCGTCATTTAAGATCTGTTTAGCAAATATGACGTTTTTTTTAAAGTTGGTGCCTTTTTTCTATTGACGGAAATGTGTCCTACCTATAAAGAATCGATTGCATATATATAAACAGTTTGACACACCTTTTCCGTAACAAAATATTATGTATAAATGAGAGTCTGTAATGTTTAAGGAGTTAAGCACTTTGGTTTTTAATTTTGGCAATTGAAGGGATGTTTACAAAAACAACATAACTGACTACACTGGTTGACACCTGAAACGATTAACATGTTCTTAAAAAAAATGACAACCGCTCTAATCAGTTATGTTGTTTTTGTAAACATCCCTTCAATTAGGTATTCTATAACAAATCTTAAATTAAACATGCCGAAATAAAGACATACCTATTAAGTTAAACTTACTTTTACATTACCTACGTTAATAATAACAATTCTGTGAGACCGATTCACAACGTGCCGACATCATATCATAGTCACCCTAATGAGTTTGACAATGTTGTCTTGTATTTTTATAGTAAAATGTAATAATTGTGGCTTTCTTGTGAAACAATACTCCACAATTAGCAATTATTTCACTCCAACAACCTTTAACATAACATTTCTTCACAATTTTTAAGAAATTTCGCATTCACGTGTTTTGAAGAAATGTCATCAAGTTGGGGATACCAATTAATATTTAAAGTTACTACAAATCCTACCATACTAAAATTTAGGTTTTTTTTTGCTGTGTATGCGCTTGGTTTAATCAGTTAATAATATTGGCATCATAATTATTTACAAATTACTTAAAATATATCAGAACTGTAATCTGAATATAACACTAAAATTGTATAAGAAGGTAATTAAATTCAGTAGTTTAATGATATAATTTCTACCACAATGGTATCTTTTTAACATTGGCAACATGTGCGAGTGAGACACAGGGCTCGGGTTTTTCTATCTCAAGTGGACCGTTTTCTCTAGTCTGGTACGAACAACTTTCTGTCTCAGTGATAAGGTTCAAATTAGTATGGCAAAAAAAGTGACAACTCGCTCCAGTTTAAAAAATATAACTTCATGGTACGGATATGTTCCATAAGGTTCAAAAGGGGCAGGGAAGAGTGTGGACGCGACACCACGAAGGGTACCTATGCTACAGAGATGTACACTCTTTGAAGAATCCCCTAATGTAGACCCTCGATACAATCACAGCTGGTTGTAATTCCACAACAGCGTTAGCGGAATGAAATTCCTCTGATACCGCAATGTATACGTGACCATAGGTTCTGGGTTATTATGAGGGTTTACGAGTACTTACTTGTATGTCGAACAACTGCTAATTGTCCCATAAGGTTCAGAAGGGGCAGGGAAGGGTGTGGACGCTACACCACGCAGGTATGGTACAGCATTCCACTCTGTACCGCTGTAGAACGCCAGGCCACTGCCGTGGTCGCCTCGGCAGATCAGCGACTCTGGTCTGTCGCCGGGACCTGGTAAACGAAGGTGTTAATGTTACTACAATAACTAGGTAGTCATCATCATCATTTCAGCCTCCTATCGCGCACTGCTGAGCATAGGCCTCTCTTCGTGAACGCCACTTATCCCGGTCATGGGTTAATCGCATCTAGAAGTGCGCGGTCTTCCGAATGTTACCCAGCTAGCAGCTAACGCGAGTGACTTTAAAATTTATTTAGTTAACCGGTAAAATTCATTCAGCGGTAACCGTTATTCGTACGGTTCTTGTTCAAACTGCAGACAAGCTGCGAAGCGTTAACTGGCAGCACCATTGGGGCTTTGACTTTTACGTGCTTTTACCTAATTCAACTAACTAATGTGGCTCAGCGACCCAAACCGCCTGCAATTTTCCCGATCCTGCGCCGTTTCAACGCTGTATAATAGCTCCCCAGCGGTATCTGGGTCAAGCCACCGGGCGACCACCAGTCGGTCTTACCAAATTACACCCACTTGGCAAGTTGGCAGCCCGATCCTCTTCTAAATAGGCCGAACCAGCAAAGTCTGTGGGATTTAGTGTCGCCGATGCTATTAGGTATCATCCCCGAAACCTATTTTTAACCGACTTCCAAATCTAAAAGGAGGAGGTTATCAATTCGGTTGTATGTTTTTTTTTATTTTTTTTATTTTTTTTTTTTTTTTTTTTTATGTTTGTTACTCCATATCTCCGTCATTACTGGACCGATTTTGAAAATTCTTTTTTTGATTGTATGTATATTCATACAGATTGGTCCCGTTTTTGTCAAAACCCAGTTCTGATGATGGGATCCATGAGGAATCGAGGGAACTCCTCAAATCTTAAAGGCATACATATAGTGATTTTTGTGTTTTTATCAACAAATCAAGCATATACATTCAGAAACGTGACATTTGATGAAGTGGAACTGCTGATGATGATCAGAACAGAACTCTTCAACGACGCATAGTTCACGTTTGGCGATTTGTCTTCTTCGTTATGTTTGTTAAGCAAGTTAAGTTTTTAAGCCACATTTTTGTCAAGCTCGAGTTCTGATGATGGGATCCATGAGGAATCGAGGGAACTCCTCAAATCTTAAAGGTGTGCGTATAGAGATTTTTGTATTTTCATCAGAAAATCAAGCATTTTTATTAAAAACTGTCGCATTTGATGAAGTGGAACTGCTGATGATGATCAGAACAGAACTCTTCAACGACCCATAGTTCACGTTTGGCGATTTGTCCTCTTCGTTATGTTTGTTAAGCAAGTTTAGTTTTTAAGCCACATTTCTGTCAAGCTCGAGTTCTGATGATGAGATCCATAAGGAATCGAGGGAACTCCTCAAATCTTAAAGGCATACATATAGTGATTGTTGTGTTTTAATCAACAAATCAAGCATATACATTTAAAAAGTAACATTTGAGGAAGTGTAACTGCTGATGATGACCAGAACGAAACTCTTTAACGACGCATAGCTCGCGTTTGGCGATTTTTTCTTTTCGTTATGTTTGTTAAGCAAGTTAGGTTTTTAAGCCATATTTATGTCAAGCTCAAGTTCTGAACATGGGATCCATGAGAAATCGAGGGAACTCCTCAAATCTTAAAGGCACACGTATAGAATTTTCTGTATTTTCATCATAAAATAAAGCATTAACATTAAAAACTGTCGCATTTGATGAACTGGAACTGCTGATGATGATCAGAACAGACTCTTCAACGACGCATAGTACATGTTTGGTGATTTCAAATTTCGACTTTGACTTGGACTGGGACCCGGTCTCGGATCCAGATCCGGACTCATACCCGGATCCGGTTCGGACCCGGACCCGGACCTGGACTCGGATTCGGACTCGGACCTGGACTAGACCCAGACTCGGACCCGGACTCGGACACAGACCCGGACCTTAACCTGGAAAACCACCATGATACCTAAACTAAATAAACCACTATGATTACCTACCATAAAATGTAGGTATAAAGTATGATGAGGCCAAACCCCTCCCGCTCAAACTCCCGTACACCGCACCGCATGCGCCGTTAAGTGGGTTAGGTTAGGTTTGAACTGCTATCCTCACAGAACCGAACAAAAGTGGGTTAGGTTAGGTTAGAACTGCGAGCCTTACAGAAACGAAATGCTTCCTTTTCTACATAGCGCACCATCTACAATAATCTTTCACCGGGCCGCATAGAAGTCGGTTTTTTTTTCTTAAAAATTATACCTAATTCAGAAAATCCGATGAAAATATTGTCACGACGCTGTCTCGGAAACATGGTGAGGAAACCGGACTAATCCCAATGCGGGCCTAGTTTACCCTCTGGGTTGGAAGGTCAGATGACAGTAGCTTTCGTAAAAACTAGTCGCCCACGCCAATTCATGGGATTAGTTGCCAAGCGGACCCCAGGCTCGCAGCCGTGGCAACGCGAGGAAGATGGATGGCTGTCTTTACGGACGCCGACGATTTTACCTGGTTTAAATCCAGTGCAGATCTTGTCGTCCGTGAGCTGTTCCCTGTAGTAGGGCTCCCCCTGGTCGCAGAGGTCCCGCGACACATAGGGCACCTCCAGAGCCGTGAACAGTGGCGAGGGAAGCCCATAGCCGGCCAGTTGTAGTGTGCCCATGTTCTGAAAACCATACCGACAAAAATATGTAAAATTGCCTAGCGTGGTTTGTGCAAAAGGTAGGAATTAGTGTAAGGTCTGAGTGGACGCTCAAGTTGGGCGTGCAGTGCAGCTTCGTTTTCTATAAAGCATCACGTGATTACCGGGCATCTGTCATAGAAAAGTAAGCTCCGGAAGCGGACACGGCCCGGTGTAACGTGAGTTACGTGAGTTATCCTCGACTCACCCGACCGAAGTTGCCTTCAGTCAACTGCCTTTTCTCCAGGTCTTCGTTGAAACTGACGCATATAGGCGTCACGCCGCGCAGCGGGTCCGTGAGCGTCAGCACTGCAATGTCGTTTGCGTACCGACCTGCGCTGTCCTGGTACGACGGATGAAGGTGGATTGTGCGGACCTGGTATAAGAAATTTGACAAAATAAATCTTTTTGATATTAAAAACTTTTACCTACTTATATTCTAATTTTTCACCACACCAGCTGGTAAAGGCTCTACTACTTACTTAACTTGGCTGACGCGATGACCCAAAATGAGTCTTGGCCTCCAACACAAGAGCACGCCACTTTGCTCGGTCTAGAACGGTATCACGCCAGCTTTCGCCGACGCCGAGCTCACGGAGATCTGCCTCCACTTTGCCCGTCCAACGATATTTAGGATGACCAACAGGACGGCGTCCCGTTGGTCGACCTAAGTAGGCCCTTTTGGCTGCCCGATCTTCACCCATCCTTTCGAGGGGGCCAAGCAAACAGACACGATGCGCTTTGGTTTGGTGGTGGTAAAGGCTCTATTAACAAGCGTTTATTAGGTCGACCTGTATGTAACTATGTAATGGAATCTTGCAAGTTAAATTTGATCCGCTTCCCGGTTTCCGATTGAGCTGAAATTTTGCATAAACATGTAAGTCGGGTGACAATGCAATATTATGGTACCATCGAGCTGATCTGATGATGGAGACAGGAGGTGGCCATAGGAACTCTGTGATGAACCAACGCAACCGAATTGTGTTAGGGGTTTTTAGAATTGTCTCGATGATTATTAGTTGTCTGTCGTAAGAAAAGTACAGTCAGCGATAAAAGCTTGTACCAAAACTGAAATTTTTGCCAAAAACTTTTTCAAATAATCTTACTTTGGACTTCTTCGCCATCTGCCAAACATTACCAAACCCTTGGTAGGTCCTCGCCACCTCGAACCCGGAGGCGGGGAGCTGCTCCCCTTTGCCCCAGAAGCACCGAGCCGCTAGAAATATAATATAAAATACTGTCTTGTTGCTTGGTGCTTGGTGGCTCAGTTGGCAGAGCGCTGGAGCATCGATCCACAGGCCGTGAGTTCACCGATGGCAGTTAATTTTTCCACTTTTAAATTTATTCTTACATTTGTGACATGTGTCAAGTAGCGGTACCTACTGATAATTCCACTACCTACTCGTACTTGACGTTAGATGTCGACTACGAAATAACTCGCGTTTTGGTTTTAAGAAAACGATATATGGAGTTACCACTCTTTCTTTACTTAAAATATCACCTTACAGGTAAGTTCGTTTAATCATCACTACATATCACTACAATTCAGTGGTTCCTAACCTTTTCAGTCCGGCCACCCCTTTGACTAACTATAGGAAACCCGATTTTACCCCTCCTCCCAATGTTAATAAAAAAATAAAACGTGTACGTTTGTTGTATTGATATATTAGGTTAACTTATTACCCCCGTAAAATACCAGTTTTACCCCCACGGGGGTAATTACCCCCAGGTTAGGAACCACTGCACTACATAATAAAGACGCTTTTCCCGCTGTCTGTCTCTATGTATGCTTAGATCTTTAAAACTACGCAACGGATTTTGATGCGGTTTTCTTAAATAGATAGAGTGATTCAAGAGGAAGGTTTATGTATAGTTTGTTAACCAGTGCAAAGCCGGGCGGGTCGCTAATTCCTAATAAAACAAAGTCGCTTCCCGCTGTCTGTCCCTACGTATGCTTAGATCTTTAAAACTACGCAACGGATTTTGATGCGGTTTTTTTTAATAGATAGAGTGATTCAAGAGGAAGGTTTATGTATAAATTGTTAACCCGTGCAAAGCCGGGGCGGGTCGGTATTACCTGATATAACTGCTGTAGGTGTGACAAGCGACCCCCCACACTTGTGGTGTCGTTCTCCGTGGGAATAATCGTAGACCTCCACAGCCCATCTCAAGTGCTGGGCCCCGTCGGCTTGGTAGTCCACGTCGCTGTATGCCTTGATGTCGGCTTCAGCTAACATCAGTCCTGTACCCGTACCATGAGTCACTGACAGTGTCAAAACTGACATATATACGCTAATGTCTACGTAATTAACTTTCTATACTTCTCACATAAAAATGCATAGAAAGTAAAAGTTACGTTCTCGATAGCCTATATGTCAGTGCCAAACTGGTGGTAGCCACACTGAGGTAAACATAGACAATAAATAGGAACTACCTACCTATTTGGAAATTTCAGAAAATTGGCTAAATATAGGTACCCGAGCGGCATAATAAGAAAACCACTCAAAATTTACATCAAATTACTTTGCCCCTCTTGTGGATAAAATGCAATTTACTCTTATCAGTTTTAGAACAATAAAGAGAGAACAGTGGTGAAAATATAAGTAATAGGGCAGCAATCATTCCCTAGCTGAAGTTGTTTGGAAATTGGAAAGCACCTATCCTATGTGACTTGCGAACAGCCTATCTAATCTTTATACTCCGTTTATATAAGATCATATTTAAATCTAAAGTCTATTTTTTTATTCCGTAGACTGAAATGACAGTTAATTGTATGAACATGAAATGTCATTTCATACTATTAACTGTCATTTCAGTCTACCGAATAAAAAAATAGACTTTAGACAATACTACTAAGTGTAAGTACTAACCTGTTAGCACAAAAACTAGTTTCTGTATCATTTTCCTTGTTTACGAATATGATCCGTGCTTCCCCGGCTACATGGCCCGACGCACTAGTTGACCTTAAAGATTATGCATAGCATAGGTACAAAAATAAACCTGATTTTGTAAAAAAACCGGACCTGCGAGACTGACTCGCCCACCGAGGGGTTCCGTACTTTTTAGGGTTCCGTACCCAAAGGGTAAAAAACGGGACCCTATTACTAAGACTTCGCTGTCCGTCCGTCTGTCACCAGGCTGTATCTCATGAACCGCGATAGCTAGACAGTTGAAATTTTCACAAATGATGTATCTCTGTTGTCGCTATAACAACAAATACTAAAAATAAAATAAAATAAATATTTAAGGGGGGCTCCCATACAACAAACACTATTTTTTTGCTCTATATTTTGTTGATGGTGCGGAACCCTCCGTGCGCGAGTCCGACTCACACTTGGCCGGTTTTTAGTATTTGTTGTTATAGCGGCAACAGAAATACATCATCTGTGAAAACTTTAACTGTCTAGCTATCACGGTTCATGAGATACAGCCTGGTGACGGACAGACAGACGGACGGGCAGACGGACAGAGGAGTCTTAGTAATAGGGTCCCGTTTTTACCCTTTGGGTACGTAACCCTAAAAAAATAGTTTAAAAAAACTAACTAGTAAGATATGGGTCGGATTAAATTCTTTGACTGTAAGTAAAAAGTAGGTACGTCAGTAGGTATATAGGTATATTAGGGATTTCTAGATCAATTCTTTATTTTCCCTGTCTCTCTCATAATAGCAGCAAAAAAACTGAAAATCGGCGAAAACATAATAACTCCTTTATTTAAAATAAATATTAAATATAGATTTCAGCTATTTATTGTATACCTTTCCATCGCAATTCAACGCGGTAACGCTGCGAGTGTGATGTGCACTTTTGCGCCAGGGGTAGCGCGGGGAGGCCTCTTTCAGTAGTTTTTTTTTTATTCCTTGTTTTATTTTAGATATATTATTTAGGGTTGTTAGTTTTAATTTAGTATTATTCATAGGTGTATTTAGTACATAAGTTATTTATTCGTCTTTTTACTGTTTTTGTTTTCGTTTTATTATTGTTTAATATTAAATATAAACAAACATATAACATTGTATACCTATAACTATAATATATATATTATGTGTTTGCCGTTTGTTTACGAATTTATTAAAAGGTAAATATAACAATTAGAAGAACTCACACATTTATTGCACAGGAAAAATCTTCAATAACATATTTCACCAGAGACACGTAAAAATAAAGACTTTTCATCTACAAATAATCTTATTCCTTGTCAACAACTAGCCCAACTGTTGGTTTAAGACATGATAAACAAATAAATAAATATTATAGAACATAATCTTACACAAATTGACTATTAAGCCTTGTGTTGTGAGTACTCAGAGAACTACATACCTACATATATATGTATAATATACAAATACATAGAGAACACCCATGACTCGGGAACAATTAAATATCTTGCTCATCACACAAAGAAATCTCTCTGCTTTGCCTAAAGGTTGACTGGTAGAGAGTGCCTCATGGCATTAAGTCGGCCTTTTTAACTGTAAGTTTTTCTTTTGTGCAATAAAGGTTAAATAAATAAATTAGTATAAAATCACTACCTACATACGAGGGGCGTTCAATAAAAAGTGAGAATGAGTATGTTATATACAACTTTTATTAAATATTATTTTATTTTTCGACATAGTCACCTTTTAGCATAATACACTTAGTATATCTTTTTTCTAAACTTAAAATTCCATTTCTAAAAAAGGTTTCATCTTGAGTACTTAAAAAATCCTGTACTGCAGCGACTACCGCGTCGTCGTCTTCAAATTTCTTGCCTCTCAGGTATTCCTTCAATCTCGGAAATAGCTAAAAATCACTAGGGGCGAGGTCTAGTGAATACGGAGGATGCTTAAGGATATCGAACCCAGCATCACGTATTGCAGCCATTGCAACGGCGGACTTGTGTGCCGGTGCATTGTCCTGATGGAACAACACAATTTTCGAGAGTTTACCTCGCCGTTTTTCACGGATCTCATTGCGCAATGTTGCTATTTGTTTGGCATATAAAGTGCCCGTAATAGTGGCTCCATACTCGAGATACTCAATCATTACGACCCCTTTACCATCCCAAAAAACAGAGCCCATGACCTTACCGGCAGATGGGCCCACCTTGAATTTCTTCGGAGTTGGAGATGATGGCCTTTTCCATGTCATAGACTGCGGTTTCGTTTCAGGGTCGTAATGATGGAGCCATGTTTCGTCCATTGTTATAAATCGAGCCAAAAAAAGTTCCCTGTCTTGCTGTATCAGGTCCAAACCTTCTTGACAAATCGCGACTCTAGTTTGTTTTTGCGTGTCAGTAAGCATTCTGGGTACCCAACGCGCTGATACCTTTTTCATACCCAAGCGTTCATGTAAAATATTATGCACGCTCCCCGTTGAAATCTTTACATTTTCAGCAATAAAACGAACCGTGACATGACGATCCGCCAAAACTAAGTTTTCGACTTTTTTCACAATTTCTTCAGTTACTGCTGTAGTAGGGCGTCCGGAGCGGGGGTCATCCATGGTCGATGTTCTTCCACGTCTAAATTCGGCGCACCAACGTGCGACTGTCGAATACGGAGGAGCATTAGACCTTAAAGTGTCCCGTAAATCTAAATCGACTTGGTCCGTAGAAAATTTTTTCAAACACAAGTATTTGATAACGGCGCGCAGTTCAATTTTCTCCATTTTCGCTAACGTACTCAATTGCATCGCAAAGAAATCGCCGTATTTTTTTTTAAACAAAAAACAGTTAGTTTTTTTTTTTTCATGGCAATCAGCTAGGTAGATTAGCTTTACCGGCCAGTATTTACTTTCCTAATATTTAAAGAGTTTACATCTCATTCTCATTATATATTGAACGCCCCTCGTAGTATAAAACAAAGTCGCTTCTCGCTGTCCGTCTATCTTTAAAACTACGCAACGGATTTTGATGCGGTTTTTTTCAATAGATAGACTGATTCAAGAGGAAGGTTTATGTATAATTTGTTAACCCGTGCGGCGAGCGGGTCGCTAGCTATATAACAAAGATCAACAGTTTTTATTATATAACTTGTCTCTTATTTGTATAAGTACGTCAAGAGTTCGTCAAGCGTCTCTTCAGCCATAATTAATTAAATTAGTCAGTATTTATTAAGATGTATCTTCTAGTGTTTCTTATTTGTAAGTTTTGTAGCGTTTTCATCGTGAATAAGTGAATATAAGCAATAATCTAAGAATTAAACTACTTTAAGTTTAAATTTTCAAACGGTCCGGGTCCGGGCTTAGGCGTCTGACACTTCAGTTTTCTACAGGAAGCATCGCGTGATCACCGATCACCCGTCATAGAAAACGAAGTGTGGGACGTCTCGGCCCGGACCGGGACCGTTCTAGCGTGAGTCATCCTTTATCATTTTTACTATCTTGTTACTCCGTACGGTACAACATTCTTTCAGTTACATTATCATTGAGTGTTGCAAACAACATCTCTGTGTAAGTCTCACTTAATTTCATAATAAATTTAATTTCTTTTATTTCAATGTAAACTTACAGTATAACACCAAAACGTCTACATGAGACACAACATACAACAACAATACAACAACAACAACACAACAACAACAATAACAACAACAACAATAACAAAAATATATTATATTGCAACTAACAATGGGTCCGTGCCTTCAATGCCTATTAGCCAGTCAAAAACCGGCCAAGTGCGAGTCGGACTCGCGCACGGAGGGTTCCGCACCATCAACAAAAATAGAGCAAAACACCCAAAAAAATGGTCACCCATCCAAGTACTGACCCCGCCCGACGTTGCTTAACTTCGGTCAAAAATCACGTTTGTTGTATGGGAGCCCCGCTTAAATCTTTATTTTATTCTATTTTTAGTATTTGCATGTTGTTATAGCGGCAACAGAAAATTTCAACTGTCTAGCTATCACGGTTCGTGAGATACAGCCTGGTGACAGGTGGACGGACGGACGGACGGACGGACGGACAGCGGAGTCTTAGTAATAGGGTCCCGTTTTTACCCTTTGGGTACGGAACCCTAAAAATGATAATATGGCGGACCAAAATGGCGGACGAATGTCTGAAACTGAAATGAACACTGATGCCTCGTTTGCAGGGGGTTTCTTGAACTTATCCTCCAGTGCTCTCAGCCCTGGTCTCAGGAACACGAGGGGCTCTGCCCTGAAGCCTGCGGGCGGTGGCCGCAGTACTGCTACTACGCGATCGCTGCACAAAATGGCGTCCCGTAAGTGGGCGTTTTTTTTTGTTGTTGTCCCAAACACTTTTTTTTTAAATTTGGGATTTTTTATGTTATTTCTACTCAGAATCACGAGCTCTTTCTATCCTAATAGGAGAAAAAAAGTGTCCCAAAATTTCCATACATTTTTCGATCTTTCCATTACGCGACCACCATACAAAGTCTATGAAAAATGGTGACGGAATGGAAATAAAAACCTTAGGACACTTTTTTTCTCCTATTAGGATAGAAAGAGCTCGGGATTCTGAGTAGAAATAACATAAAAAAAACCAAATTAGAAAAAAAAGTGTTTGGGACAACAAAAAAAACGCCCAAGTTTTCATTTATTGACCGCCAATGACGTCAACTAACGCTTCGTGCATTCCAACAAGGTGCACGATGACGCGCCGCACACTGCATGACGTTCAAATGGTTAAAAACCCACAAGGTTATGGTTCTTCAAGAAGGCAGGTATTTATTAGGGTTCTCAAGGTTGGCAACGCACACGCGTGTGGCTCCTCTGATGTTGCTTATGTCCATGAGCGGTGATGATTGCTTCCCATTAGGCGGCTCGTCTGTCCGTTGGCTTCCTAATTAAGTACCTACATAACAGGCACAGAGGTACCTTAAAGCTGGAAACAAATTATCGGACGCGGCTGACGGACGCGGCTGACGCGCGCGACATAAAAGTGTGCAGTCAGGAACATCCAGCGCGCCAGATTTCTGTCGGATGTCCGAAGGCTCAAGGTTACGTCCACGGCTTACCTCCGATAGTTTGCACAGTTCAGTGTATATTCATTATCTAGATACCTATAAGTCGCGGCTGTGAGACACTGTGTGACACTTTTAGTGTTTAGCAGTAACGCTTTGGTTTACTGCGACATAAACGCATATTGCTTATACTTGTGTCAGCGCAACCTAACGTGTATAAAACAATAGGCATTTAGAGAATAAACGTTCAGAATGTTCTTATACTAGCACACATAAGGTGTTTCACTTCTACTCCCATCACCCGCTCGAAACTATATATACAACAGGCACCATCTTGTTATCTGACGTCCGTCAGCCACGTCCGATAATTTGTTTCCAGCTTAAATAATACCGATACCGAACCTTTTTAAAGCTCCGCACAAAACTGTTCGCCAAGCTCTTCTTACGGGATCACTTTCGGTCTTGTTTATGCCGCAATCAAAATTGAAATATCGATCGGGAACTATATACCTGTTGTAAATTTGCCAGAGGCACCTGCCAGCTTCCACCCTACCCTCGCATCGGGAGCTACAGCATCGTAGCCATCGAGCTCCGCGCCGACTTAGCCGACTTTACCCTCCTCTACTCTTGCCCGTCTGGCTACAGTCTCAACGGGCAGCATCCTCGCTGCGTGGGCGGCAGATGGACTTCTGATGACTTCCCGAGCTGCAAGCTAGGTACTCCCCTTTGCCATGGGGCGTATTTTTAAATTTGGCGCCCCGGGCCAATAATTTTCGCCGCCCCAGAAGTCAAAGAAATAAACAATTTAAATAAAAAAATACCTACAAAATGTTTAATTATTTTTGACATGAAACGTTAGGTAAACGTCTTTAAAACCCCGTAAAAGGGGGTTCGGAGTCGTACCAAAAACCAAATAAGTATAACGAAGTGTGGTGGTGGCATATATCTCTGTAACCTGTAACTCCTTTGCTCTATTGCCCGCTGAGCAAAGGGGTTATTACATCTATCCTTTAAGGATGACTCACGCTGTCACGCTAGACCAGGTCGGGGCCGGGCCGGAGCTTCCGGCGCTTCGTTTTCTATGGGAAGCACCACGTGATCACCGATCAGCCGTGATAGAAAATGACATGTCGGACGCCTCAGCACGGGCCTGGCGGCCTAGCCAAGATGACAATCGCTATCGCTTCACCATCGAATCCACTCGCCACTCTTCCATATAGTGTGACAGTGACAGCGTTTCGTTCGCTGCGGGTCGTTAGCGATTGGCATGTTGTCTACGGGAGGCCCAGCTAGCGTGAGTATTCTTTAGGTAACTTTGCGGAAAATTTCCAAGGTTTTAATAGTTATTCTGCTAAGTATTCGGGGTCGGGACGGGCACAAATCCAACAAATCAAAAACCATGACAATCGCGGGCCAGCCTCTTTATGATTTGCAGCCTCGATTCATTCTCCTTCATTTGCAGACTCTAAATGTGCGATGCCCTCGCACCCAAGCGTAACCTACAACTGCATGGAATCACCGATATGTCCAAACTTCGTGTCGAGCGGACAGCGAGTCCTACCTAAATGTAAAGCAGGTTTCGTGCAGGACGCGCTGCGGGCCATGCATTGTATAGATGGCAGTTGGGATTATATCGCTACTTGTCGAATAGGTAAGTGATGAACACCCGCCTACCGGCGCCTAGCCCTCAAAGGCCTGGTTATATAACTACTTAATTCAGCCATTCTGGCCTCGAATGTCCAATTCCCCAAATGTCCAGTATCCAGTACCGGTATGTCTGATTCCTCGGACGTCAAGTCAAGTAGGTATATATCTCAGGACTAGCCTTATTACGGGCAATAAGAATAGAGCATGAATGGGGCCAGTAGGTACAGCGGTGTGAAAATGCTGCAACGCGATTGGTTGATGATTTCGCATCACGCGCGCGCGGCCGCGTGATGGTCGCATCTAGTTGCGTTAAGCCCTTGCTACACGGTCGCCGACAAGCCCCTCAGACCGCGTGGCCTTGGTCTGGACGGACCGTGTAGACAGTTGTTTCCAACAAAATTTGACCAAAACTGACCAAGGTCAGACCAAGGACAGACGGTTAGAAGGCTTGTCGGCGACCGTGTAGCAAGGGCTTTAGACTACACAATGGGCTCGAATTCGTGAGTGACACCGCTGAACTAGTATCATTTTTAGTGCACGTAAGGCCAGTCCTGAGATATAGTCAATGCCCCGCAATTATTCCACGAATGTCCGATGCCCGAATGTTGAATTCCCTGAATGTCCTGACTTCGTATGTCTGATTCCCCGAACGTCTAGTCCATATATCCAATTCGTCCAGTACAATCACTGTGGGTCTTCGATCAACACGGGCTGCCGACACCTCGTGGGTACAACAACTAAAATTCTCCTTGTTTAGAGTAGGTAAGGTAAACGTATTGGTGCTCGACGCGGTCCCGTACATGTCATTTTGAAACTTAAGTCATTGTCAATAGAGGTGACAGCAGGGTGCCATCTATTGGGCATTAGCATGTCGAGCACTAGTACGTTTACCTTATCTAATCTTTATCTTAAGCGACCAAGACATAAAAACCATTAACCTTTTGGACGCCAATGACCGATATATCCGCACCGTAGGTTCAACGCCAAAGACCGATTAATCGCGGTCACATATCAATATCACAGAGCAACATAGACCCACGTGCATGCATAAAGTTAAATTTCAGTTTTGACACTTCGGTGACGTGGCGTCAGCGTGACAGCTTTTGTGTTTGACACGGCGTCGAAAAGGTTAAAAGCTTTTGATTGTACTCAGAATGTGGAACGCTACCGCCCCAGGGAATGCGACTACGAAGAAGTGTGAGTGGGGCCAGAGAGGTGCCTTGGCACGCCAGCGTGTACGACAAGACTGTGACCCCCTACAGGCAGTTATGCGGAGGCACGCTTGTCTCCGCCACCGTCGTTATATCAGGCAAGTACTAACAGCAACACTTAACTGTCTATCGGTGCTCCTTATTACAAAAGGCATAAGGTCCACCGATGGACAATTAACAGGCAATGGTAGATACAATACAATACAAATATTCTTTATTCCTCACCAATATGACAAAGAACATGATATATGTATATACAAATCATCATCATATACATAAGTATCATCATATAGGTACTTGAAGGTCTTTGGTTTTTTTTTACTACCTACGCGACAACATTTCCATTTTCACCACTTAGGTAGATGGTTGGCAGTCCTTAACTGTGCGTTTCCACAGAAACTTGGCTCACAGCTAAACTGTGGAATGAACTGTCGATGTCGCCTGCGGTATTTCCGGACCGATACAACCTTAAAACCTAGGATAGAGCGTACCCCAATCTTAAATGCCGGCAACGCACTTACAACCCTTCTGGTGTTGCGGGTGTCTATGGGCGACGGCAATCGCTTACCATCAGGCGATCCGTCTGCTCGTTTGCCTCATATATCATTAAAAATAAAATGACAATCGTTCTGACGAACGCGGCCAAACCAAATGAAAAAAATGTTTCGGTACGACAGATGCTACGAAAACTGCGAAAAGTCACCTGAATATTTCCATAAAAACGATTGTCACTTTGGCTAGCGCCCCTGCCGGCCTAGCCAAGGTGACAATCGCTATCGCTACGACAACGAAACACTTTGTGTCTCTCAATCACACTTCCATACACTGCGAAAGTGACAATTGCGTTTCGATCGCTACGGAAGCCATAGAGAAATATAATAAGACAAGAGTGCTCACTCCATACATCAGTTCAGACTATTAATTTCAGTGTCTACATCTAGCATCGAGTAGCGGAACTATCAGTACTGCTACTTGACAATAGATGTAGCACCGACCGGAAACTCTTATCTGAACAGCATAAGACTTTCCGGTCGGTGCTACATCTATTGTCAAGTAGCAGTACTGATAGTTCCGCTACTCGATGCTAGATGCTAATAGTCTTTTTGGTACTAAAACTGATGTATGGAGTGAGCAATCTATGTATTTTTTTCTCTATGACGGAGCGTAGAATCTGTGCGGAAAGAGAAGAGTCGTGGAATGTACGGAACCCAATACATTCCATGACTCTCTCTTTCCGAACAGACTCTAAAAGCGATTGTCTTCTTGGCTAGAGTCCCTTTTGATCACAGTTTTGTCAACAGCGGCGCATTGCTTCTGGCGCGACTCTACATTAGTTAAGCCGACCTCGTACGCCGTGGCTGTCAAGGTCTATCGGCCGTGGTGGGATGACCATGGTGATGGACAGAAGACAGATGTGAGTGCCAAATGCCAATACCCTACTTAGGTATAAACCGTAGAGAAATATAATTAAAGAAAGAGTGTTAAGATGATCTTAACACTCTCCAGAGATGGGCAAAATTTATTCGAATGACGAATAACGAATAAGAATAACAAAATTTATCGCGAATGACGAATAAAAATGTCGGATGATTATTCTTATTTGAATAAATTATTCGTCGAATAATTTATCCGCGAATAATTTATTCGTCGAATGAATTGCCACGAATAATTTGTTTATTCGAATACCTTATTAACTTTTCACGGTTTAGAAAGATTGGCAACTGTAATGTGCAATGCAACTACCTAAATAGTAACTGTAAATATAAATGCGTTGTGAGATTCGCTCTGAAGCAAATAACTGCTAAGAAAATTTGGTGTTCTCACTCTTTTATTATAAAGCTATCTCTTTCTAGGTCAGGCCAGAAAGTTACTAACTTTGTGTGTGAGTAATTCATTGTTCACGCCAGTCCTTTTTTTATTATACTACCTGGGCTTAGCTTTGAACTCTTAACAATCTTTAACTTCTGAACAAATATACAGTAAAAGAACAAGGCATATGAAACGTGCTATTATTCGTGTTGTTTATTTGAATGGAATAAGCCAAAAAACTTAAATATTCTTCGTGGATTTATTCGAATTAAATAACGAATAAATCATTCGTCATTTGAAAAGTGTTCGAATGATTCATCCGCGGATGAATTATTCGCGAATGAATCATCCGCGGATGAATTATTCGCGAATGAATCATCCGCGTATAAAAAAGTCGTGAATTATTGTTTATTCGAATGATTATTCCGATAAAAGTTTATTCGAATGATGCCCATCTCTAAGATCCCATCAAGATGCACACTAGCGCCACTGCTAAATAATCGTAAATATTTAAATTTAACGAAAGATATTTAAAAAAAGGGGACCGCTACGTACTGTATCTTTACCTGTATCTTTACCTTTTGAATACATCAAACTAGTTTCTATGTTGCTGGATTCGTCAATCTATGAACTTAAAACAAAAACGGCCGTTTTAACTTTGGACGCATAAATTGACGAATCCAGCAACATAGAAACTAGTTTGATACAGAAGATATACTAGAAGATACAGTACGCAGCGGCCCCCTTTTTTAAATATCTTTCGTTAAATTTAAATACTTAATCACGATTATTTAGCAGTGGCGCTAGTGTGCACGTTGATGGGCTCTTAACTTCCATACATCCGTTGTCTTACCAAAACACGAGATTTCGTAGTGCCAAGTAGTGGAACTACTTGACAATAGATGTCGCGACAAAGTAAAACTCTATTGCTCTGCCTCGAGAAGATTTAAATCTCCCCTCAATTGGAGGAGGGTATCCCAATATGGGACCAGCAACAAACTAATAAGTTAAGTTATTCGTAAAAAAAAACCACGAACATCATAAAACGAAGCGCTTTGCTTCCTCGTTTCTTATGCGCACTGCCAAGGAATGGAATTCCTTGCCGGCGTCTATATTTCCGAGCCCATATAACCCGGCAACCTTCAAATCAAGGGTGAACAGGCACCTTCTGGGCAGGCTCGCTCCATCGTAGGCCACGTCTTCGCCTGGCTAGTCTATGGCCATGAGTAAGCCCATTTATAATATTAAAAAAAAAACATTCCTATTTCTGCGCAGATCAGCAGCATAAAGGTCTCGCCGTACTTCCGCGGCGCCGAAAACCATTTCCAGAGCGACATCGCGCTGGTGACGTTGAAGACTGCGGTGACGTTCACTTACCACGTGCGTCCGGCCTGCGTGGACTTGAGCGTGACGTTCGATGAGGAACAGCTGCGGCCAGGAAACATTGGCAAGGTTGGTTCATGCCACCATAGCATAGAGAAATATAATAAGACAAGAGTGCTCACTCCATACATCAGTTCAGACTATTAATTTCAGTGTCTACATCTAGCATCGAGTAGCGGAACTATCAGTACTGCTACTTGACAATAGATGTAGCACCGACCGGAAACTCTTATCTCAACAGCATAAGACTTTCCGGTCGGTGCTACATCTATTGTCAAGTAGCAGTACTGACAGTTCCGCTACTCGATGCTAGATGCTAATAGTCTTTTTGGTACTAAAACTGATGTATGGAGTGAGCAATCTATGTATTTTTTTCTCTATGACCATAGAGAAATATAAGTAAAGAAAGAGTGGTAACTGCATACATCAGTTTTCGGTCGCCGCGACATCTATTGTCAACTAGCAGTACTGATAATGTCCGCTACTTGACGTTAGATGTCGACTACGAAATAACTCGCGTTTTGGTAAGAAAACTAATGTATGGACATGGACGGCATGGAGTTACCACTCTTTCTTTACTTATATTTCTGTATGGTGCAACATAAAATGTAAGTTACGTAGGAAGTGGCGCCCTCAATAAATTTCTACAATAAGTTTTACCCTTGACTAGACTAGAAATCCTCTAGACGGAGTTTAGAGCAATTATTTCATGAAACCGATGCTGCCAAAAATACTGGGGTGCGGGGGACGAGGTGAGCGAGTCCCGTGCCGTGATTGGTCCGTTCAAACACACGGACGTCACACAAACACACTTTGACTCGAAAGTGGAGTAAAATTACCGTATATTTCTGGCAGAGGGGGTAGCGCTACTATGCTCAGTCTAGACATCTAGAGGATGTCTTGTCTGTGCCCTTACGGATGACCAAGTGTTTTTGACATGAATCTAGTATTAAACTGGATTGGGCATGAGTGGTGGGGATAACTGACAGAACGGGATAGTCTTATGTATCTTTCAGTAGGAGTAGCAGCGTATTGTTTGTCCTTGTCACAGTCTCATATTTTTCTTTATTCCCCACCATAAATTAGTATGGATGATTGGTCGAATTTATTTGTTGCCCACCATAACAAATAAATTCGACCAATCATAGCGTCGCAATGCGATGCTATGATTGGCCGAATTTATATGTTTTGTCCCTCACGGAGGCACGCGTAGACCACTTCTATTGGCTCCTCTACACGATGGGCCAGCGCCGGCCACTCCAAGGGACGCATTTATGCGTTAGAGGGAGCAAGTGATATTGCTATCTCATTCTACCGCATGGCTGCGTCCCTTAGAGTGGCCGGCGCTGGCCCATCGTGTAGAGGAGCCCTATAGGATGCTACCTTCTATGGTTTTTGACCGATAATTTGACAGGTAGCGGCTTGGAACAGAACTCCTCTGCTGAAGTTCATAGAGCTGCCGTACGTGGAAGTGGAGCAGTGCTTCGCTGGCCTTCCCAAGAGTTTCATCAGCTTCATCACCAGCGACAAGATATGCGCGGGCACCAGGAACAGTATGTCATACAGGCTGTTTAGCCCTTTGCCAATATCACCCAATATCATAGAGAAATATAGGTAAAGAAAGAGTGGTGACTCCATACATCAGTTTTTACCAAAACGCGAGTTATTTCGTAGTCGACATCTAACGTCAAGTAGCGGAATTTATCAGTAGGTACTGCTAGTTAGGTGAAAGAAAAAATTTCTTTAAGTGGCGTCCAGACGAGACAATTTTTCGCCAATTTGATTAAATTGTCCGATCAAATCAGGACGTGCGGACGCAAACATCAATTTGATTCCCCGATCAAATCAGCAGGTGCGGACACAAAAATGCCATTTTCGAAGTTATAGTATCTATGGAATGCAAATTGGTGATCAAATTGTGTACGTGTGGACGCTAGATGAGATTGGCGCCTATTATTTTCCTGATCAAATCGGTCGATTTGCCCAGCTCGTCTGGACCATAGAGAAAAAAATACATAGAGTGCTCACTCCATACATCAGTTTTAGTACCAAAAAGACTATTAGCATCTAGCATCGAGTAGCGGAACTATCAGTACTGCTACTTGACAATAGATGTAGCACCGACAGGAAAGTCTTATCTCAACAGCATAAGACTTTCCGGTCGGTGCTACATCTATTGTCAAGTAGCAGTACTGATAGTTCCGCTACTCGATGCTAGATGTCGACACTGAAATTAACAGTCTGAACTGATATATGGAGTGAGCACTCTTGTCTTACTATATTTCTCTATGTCTGGACTGTACTTTATTGTCAAAGCTGTGTTGGTACATAGGTCTTTTATAAATATAAAATATCTGGGTGACCGAGCTTCGCTCGGAAAACATATAATAACTCGGAAATGCGCGTTTTCCCAGAGATAAGACCTAGCTAGATCGATTTTTCGCCCCCGAAAACCCCTATATACCAAATTTCATCGAAATCATTAGAGCCGTTTCCGAGATCCCCGAAATATATATATATATATAAATAAATAAATAAATAAATAAACAAGACTTGCTCGTTTAAAGGTATTAGAATATCACATAATTTCATCAGCTTGCCCATTTGCAACCAACCTAATGCAATGCATGCAAATAAATAACATAACATCATAACGGTACATAAAATATTCATTTAAATTATAGAAACTTCTTGTTAACAGCCATTTCTTGAGCTTGTTTTTAAATCTGATCCCCTTTTGGGCCTTAATATATTCAGGCAAGTGATTAAGAGTGAGTTGCACCAAACTGTTCGTATCGTTAAAGAGTCCCCAAAATTTGTATGTATGGAAAGTTTTTTTTTTGCATTTGACCACAATCTCACCTGATGGTAGAGTCTGGCTAATGAAAGTTGAGCCTGAGATTTATTTAAAACTTTTTATATGGCACCTTTTTTCCTATCAAATAAGCTGTCAGTTTCAAGCTGTCATTTAATTTCATAGTAATTTTATTGCGGTGCGGTTTTTATTGAAATTCCCGCGTTATCTCAGGCTTAACTTTCATTAGCCAGACTCTAAGTGCCGATGCAGTCTAGGATGGAACATGCTTACCTAAAAGATGTCTATTCACTCTCGATTTAAAAAGATCCAAGTTACATAGCAAAGCGCCGGGGCGCGCCGGCTTACGTTGATCAGTCTGTCAAATGTGGTTGGTGCAACTGGCCCTAAACCATGTACCAAAAAGACTATTAGCATCTAGCATGTAGCGGAACTATCAGTACTGCTACATCTATTGTCAAGTAGCAGTACTGATAGTTCCGCTACTCGATGCTAGATGTAGACACTGAAATTAATAGTCTGAACTGATGTATGGAGTGAGCACTCTTGTCTTATTATATTTTTACTAAACTATATGTACAGGCACCAAGCTGTGCAGTGGCGACAGCGGCGGAGGCCTGGTGTTCCCTCGCACGGAGCGCGGCGCCACGCGCTGGTACCTGCGCGGGGTCGTCTCCACGGCCCCCATCGACCCCGAAACCTACTCCCAAGACCTCTGCGACACTGGCTCGTATACCGCCTTCACGCACTTGATCAAGCATGACGCGTTCATTACCAAGTTTTTGGAGGCGCAGAGGGATTATGTTAACCAAATATATTTAGTTCCGTAATAAATAAAATAAATAAATATTATAGGACATTCTTACACAGATTGACTAAGTCCCACAGTAAGCTCAAGAAGGCTTGTGTTGTGGGTACTCAAACAACGATATATATAATATACAAATACATAAATACATAGAAAACACCCAAGACTCAGGAACAAATATATGTGTTAATCACACAAATAAATGCCCTTACTAGGATTCGAACCCAGGACCGCGGCTTAACAGGCAGGGTCACTACCCACTAGGCCAGACCAGTCGTCAAATCAAGTCGTAATTATTGATGTTTGTCTGTTACCATTCCTAAGCTGAATCAGGCGTGGCTCACTCATCGATTTCGTCGCTTTGCTACAGGTAAAAGTACATCTGTTCCGCCCCAATTTTGGGGAAAGCCATAAGCCGCGCGTGGCGCTGTCGCCACCTAGCGGCCATATCTGTGCTGATCGTAACAGACGCGTTTTGTTAGAGAGTGAGTTATTTATTCAGTGGCTGAATTACTGATTCGATTTCGAACCCTAGATGCGCGTGCGATCTATCCCGTGACGTACCTATAAACTTAGTTTACTACTACGTACTTTTTAGTACCATCTAGTCTAGTACCAAAGAGAATAGAGAGTATAGAGAGTTACTGTCCTGGTAAATCATGTAGCCACAGTACGTTTACTGCCATCTTTCGACAGAAGATTAAAACGGTTAAAACGCTATTTGACTTTCATCCTTATTCTTTCACTGATATGTGTCAATTTGTTAAATGTCATAGCCGGTTTAAACTCTCGCGCGAGCCACGAGACGAGCCGCGAGCCGCGCCACGAGACGAGAGTGTAAGCGGTGGGCTCGCGGCTCGTCTCGTGGCTCGCGAGCTCGTCGAGCTAATATAATTTAAACACTAACGGCACGGCATAAGGTTTATAACCGAATAACAAGCCGAACGCGAGTGTAAACGGTGGACTCGCGTCTCGTGGCGCGGCTCGCGGCTCGTCTCGTGGCTCGCGCGAGAGTTTAAACCGGGGGTCAAAAATTAACGCCATCTACTCGACAGTAGGCAAAAGCATAGAGAAAAAAATACATAGAGTACTCCATACATCAGTTTTAGTACCAAAAAGACTATTAGCATCTAGCATCGAGTAGCGGAACTATCAGTACTGCTACTTGACAATAGATGTCGCACCGACCGGAAAGTCTTATCTCAACAGCATAACTGAGTACTGATAGTTCCGCTACTCGATGCTAGATGTCGACACTGAAATTAATAGTCTGAACTGATGTATGGAGTGAGCACTCTTGTCTTATTATATTTCTCTATGGCAAAAGGTATAGCGCCTTCACTCGAAAAGATTGCACCCTACCTTTGGCCTACTGTCGAGTAGATGGCGTTAATTTTTGACATTTAACGAATTAACACATATCAGTGAAAGAATAAGCACCAAAGTCAAATGGCGTTCTAACAGTTTTAATCTTCTGTCGAAAGATGGCAGTGAATGTACTGTGGCTGTGGCTGCATAATTTGCCATGACAGTAACTCTCTATAAAATCTATACTCTTTGCTAGTACCTAATACCTATGACCTAGGTAACTTAACGTTACCTACTTAATAAAATATCATTATGTTATTTAAATTATTTATTTTGCATGAATAATAAATCATCACAAAAATTACGTTTACCAATTAACTAAAAAAACATAATAACTTCAAGCTGATCAATTCCTCAAACTCTCCATATCCAAGCCCTGATGTTGTTTTTTCACATGATTCCTCAAACTGACGTTCTGTGTAAACGTCGCATCACATATACCACACCTATACTTATTATCACTGTGACTTTTCATATGCAACCTTAACGCCCTGAGCCTAGGGTACGATTTCCCACAATACTCACACCTAAAATTCCTCTCCCCCGTATGTGTTGTCATATGCTCCTTCAACTGACAAGGCAGGTAAAACATTCTGTCGCAAATGTCACACTTATGCTTAGATATCTTCAGATGAGCTCTCCGGTTATGCTCTCTCCAAGATTTTCTGTTATCATAAGATCTATCGCAGTGATCACAAGCGAATTCCCTTTTTTCCCCATGTACCTCTATTCTATGTCGACATCTTAGAGCATAAGTGAAGAAAACCGCTTCGCATTTCCCACATTGGTATGTAGGTTCCTTCTTATGCATAGTCGCTACGTGTAAGTATCTCCCATTTTTAGATTTAAATTCCTTCCCGCACTCTTTACAGGAGTATTTAACTCCTGGTCTCTTATTATGTGACTTCTGATGCTCGGTCAATCGCCTCTCTTCAAAGAAATGAGCTCCGCAGACATCGCATATGCAACTCCCATAATGCACCGCCATATGATTCCTCAGCGCGTGAAAATACCCAAAAGTCTCATTACAAACTATACATACCAAATGGCTCACAGTCAATTTAAATTGTAAAACCTCATTTTGGATTTTAAACAAGTATTTTCCGTGCAGATTTGTTATATGAGTTTTAAAATTGTCTATATCGTAAATTTTCTCTTCGCACAACCTGCAGTCGATTCTTAAGACGTCTATTTGAGGCATTTTTTTATTTATTCTAACTAGGTCTTTATACGTGTTAGGGTCATGAGTTAAGGTGTGTTCCCTGAGTTCCTTGGGGTCCGTGAAGACCTCCCGACAGTAGACACAGTGGTAGTCACTGAAAGAGGTCTCGAAAGGACACACAAAGGAGTTTTCAATGATGGTGGTGGTGTTGTAGAATTGTTTGTCATCTTGATCCATGCATTTTGGGCGGGCTCTCTCTGGTGGGGGTGGTTCTGAAAAAAAAAACAACGGGTTGCACTCCGGGAGTGCCGGCAGAAGTGAAAACTCGATGGCTAGTGCAAAATGTCTGCAGCACTATGTATAATTGAGGTTAACGCCATCTAGCGTTATTTCGTCGCATTGCTTGAAAGTCTTGAAACCCCTAAGCACATCACTGTTAGTACTCGAGTTATATAAGTACCAGTTTGAGGGAAACTCACTAGATGGCATTTAAATCAATAAAGAAAAACTCAATGACATTGTAAGTTTTTCGATCACGTTACCTGTCGCGAGTTTAACATTTTTTCCTCACCTCAAAAAGTGCACAGCGTCGCTAAAGAAGTTTTCACTTCAAAAATGGTTTTGGGTCAAACCATATCCTCCTAAAGCCCAGCCATAAAACGAAACATACAAAATTTGCCATTGAAATTTGAACCTAAATTGTAGGAAATAGAGTTGAATTTGCGTTGTTTGAAAATTGAACGAAACAAAGCAAAAGCGACTCTGTTCCAATTGAACATGGTTTAAATTGCATCGAACTGAATAGGTACTATAGGTACGACCTTGGGCCTTAGGAGGGTAGAGAAATAAGTTAGCATAGAGTGCTCACTCCATACATCAGTTTTGTAACCAAAACCAGGCGTGTCTCACTCCGCGATTTCGTCGCTTTGCTACAGGTAGCTAAAAGTACATCCGTTCGGCCCCAATTTTGGTGGCTAGCCATAAGCCGCGCGTGGCGCTGTCGCCACCTAGCGGCCATATCTGTGCTGATCGTAACAGACGCGTTTTGTTAGAGAGTGAGTCTTCTGTACCTAGTACTATTATTTATTCTGTGGTTTTGGTAAGAAAACTGATGTATGGAGTTTCTTTACTTATATTTCCCTTGGTTTGTATGGAGAACCGAGCTTGCTGCAAACTCTCAAGTACTAAGTTATTCTAGGTTCTACCATAGAGAAGTCTAATTCTCAACAACATAAGACTTTCCGGTCGGTGCTACATCTATTGTCAAGTAGCAGTACTGATAGTTCCGCTACTCGATGCTAGATGTAGACACTGAAATTAATAGTCTTTTTGGTATCAAAACTGATGTATGGAGTGAGCAATCTAGGTATTTTTTTCTCTATGGTTCTACGTACCGTAAGTGCACGGTCCGTCCTGCTCTAGCAACCTGCGTAGCTTGTTGCCGAGAGAGCGGAACCGCTTCTGCACCTCTCGCTCACTCTCCTTCTTTCTCTTTTCTTTGCGAGGCTTCGCGGTTTCTTCTTTGATGTCTATGTCCGATACTGAAACAAGTTTAACTATTAAATTAAAAAATATATATAATAAGTTTTAAAATAAATTTTATGCAAAAAATGCCTTACATCATTTTGGAAAAGAGCTGATACTCTTCAAACTGCTGGATAGATTTTTCTCAATCATAACCAAGAACGAAACTCGCTTTCACGTTTAAAAAAAACCGCATCGAATTCGGTCCATCCGTTAAAGAGCTATGATGCCACAGACAGATAATGAGTGGCGTCAAACATATAACACCTTTCTTTTTGCGCCTGGGGTTAAAAAGGAAATAAACATGGCCGATTTGACATATAGCCAGGCAGGCTATTACTGAAATATTAATAATTAAAATATTTTTTAAGTTTTACATACAAAATTTCTACTCGCTCTTTCTTTGTACAAAAATTTTTTGCTACAAAAACTACCAGATATGTTATACTAGCGACCCGCCCCGGCTTCGCACGGGATACACAACCTTAACAAATTATACACCTAAACCTTCCTCAAGAATCACTCTATTGATAGGTGACAACCGCATGAAAATCCATTCATTCCTTTTCGAGTTAGGCGAGTTCGTGTGACTCTTAAAGATTTGACATACTTAAGAACCTAAATAACCTCATCTTGTGTGACTATAACTCACAGTGATCATCAACATCTGCATCCAACTCATCCGGCTCCGACTCAATGTTGGGATCCGGAGGGTCTTCCGATGCCTCCATTTCTACCTTCACCTCTCCTGGCTTCAGCTCTATTTCTACCTTGGTATCTGAAAGCGGGTCATCAATTATTACACAATTTTAAAGTAATAAATAAATATTGTACTGCATATGGTGCTACTTTACCGCACCGTTTTTTTAGCATTAGAAAGAACTTGAAAGAAGGTAAGCGATCTTGACATGTCTTTTAATTGAAAAACGCTTTTTTAAAAATCTGTAACTATTACTTATGAAAGCAGAAGAATATAAATGATCGTATTAGATTTATAATTGTTACATATTTGCCGTAACTTATTTTTAAAATGTGTTTTTCAATTAAAAGACACATCAAGATTGTTTACCTTATTTCTAATGCTAAAAAAACGAAGTATAGTGTGGTAATTAGCACTTTACATGCCTATGTCGAAATTTTCAAGTGCCAAATGTACTGTAAAACGTACGATACACGTGCGAATAGGTAATACGCAACTCCGTATCGATTTAAAACACTCCCTTCAGTGGTGCAAGACTTAAGGGACTCACTGTAGTGAGCTCAATAAGGCTTGTTTTGTGCATAAGCAATGAGGAACTCTGTCTACACTAGAGATGCCACGAATATTCGGCAACTATTCGGTATTCGGCCTATTCGGCCACTTTGCCGAATATTCGGTATTCGGCTGAATGTTGCCTACTATTCGGCCGAATACCGAATATCTGTTGCACCTACTTAAAAAGAAAAATTGTACAATAAAAATAACCAAAAACTATGTAGGAATATTTAGAATGCGTTCTTGGAAAGTTGTTAAAAATGAAGACCCTGTTTTTAGCATTTGTTGATTAAAAAACATTTCATTTTTATCATGATTCCATTTTGTTTGACTCTATTCATTAATGCTGTTCAACAAAAATATATCTTAGCTAACGTCATCATCTAACGTTGAGCTTTGTTAGCGATCAGTTTTCATAATAATTGTGACTCAAAATGTTCGTGTCATGCCGAATATTCGGTATTCGGCCGAGAGAGGGGCCGAATATTCGGTATTCGGCCAAAACCACTATTCGGGGCATCTCTAGTCTACACTGTTCAGTCTAGATGTCTGTATGCATAATACTGCTTACCGCTAGGTTGGTGAACATGTATGGAGGCCTGTAGCAGCCTGTCCTCACACAGTAGCACCTGCTCGCGGAAGGCGCAGGCGTCCCGCAGCCGGCCCACACATGTCGCACAGACGAGGCGCTCCGTCTCCACCGTCCCGTCTAGATGGGACAGCTGTAATATTGTGAAAGATTAGTCGGCAAGTTTGTAAATTAAAAATGTGAATTATGTATGTGTATTGCGGCGTGAAAGACAAATAGATTTAGGTTTATTTATTTCATAATATTAAATTACAAATGACTATAATAGGGAGTAGAGTAGAAGTAGTAGTAGGTAGGGTCACTACCAACTAGGCTAGAAGGCCCCTAGGCCTTACCATACCTATATCTATCATCTATCCAGTAATATATCGTCGTTTTAGAGTCTTGGACCTACAACACAAGCCTTATTAAGCTTACTGTGGGACGGGATCGATTTGTGTCTAAGATTATCCCATACCTAATATTTATTTATTTACTGGAAATAGCACACCCGAAGGGTTAGGAATTAAGTAGCTTATCTTAGTTACTATTTATTGAAGCATTGTACAGTCAAAAAAGAAGTTTGGTCTTTGATTTTTGTCAACATACCATCAATCCAAAACAATCCATAAACATATCGGCGTACACTTCCTTTTGACCCTGAAATTCGTACTCAACGTTCAACAGACGACATTTCTTGATGGAGCCGCAGCAGCGGCAGAGGCCTGGGTCAAATACGGGCCCTTTACGACTCGGGGCACTCATTTTTTAGGAGATTTAGACGAATTATTTATGAAGAAAATGTATTTAGCCAACCCTACTTGACAGTTTTGACACATTTACAAGTTTGTTTTTTTTTTCGTTCAGAAATCAATAACACGCTTTGATTATTTACCAATGAATTTATTTACTTACATATAGCTGATCAACCAAATCTTGTCAGTAAAAAAAGGCGCGAAATTCAAATTTTCTATGGGACGATATCTCTTCGCGCCTACATTTTTCAAATTTGCCGCCTTTTTGTACTGTCAAGATCTGGTTGACCAAGTATACATTTCAGTTGAAAAATAGGTTAAACCCATAAAAATAATTGGTAAAAATTGTATAAACAGTGGTACATTATCTCAACCTTAACAGGAATATGCCCATTCAACTCTAACGCCATCTGTTGACGAATAGAATCACTACAATGAAACAAAGCAATTTGACATATTGGAATGAAAATGCAGTATCAAAACGCATACTTAAAGCTACATATTAATAATCTGTGAAGAGAATGCCAAAAAGAATAATAATCTCGCACAAAAACCCATGAAATTTTACTGTTTATAATTTAATATGAATCTTATTTGATAATAATGAGTGTTGATAAAGGCAAAGGGCCGATTTTCGACCCTGGCGTGTGTCGGTGCTGCGGCTCGATGAAGCGATGCCGTCTGTTGAACGTCGAATATCAGTGCATGGGGCAAAAGGAAGTCTATTCTGATATGATAATGGATTGCTTTGGACTATTGGTAAGTAAATATCTGACCGAAGACGAGGCAGTATGCCTTATAGTCCGAATGGTTTAACAAAAAATTTGCAAGAGCAAGGGCAAACTCAAACTTAACAATGTTTTGTTTGTAGATGTCACATTTAGACGACAAGCCATCAGCTCGGCTGGTGTGTGCAACATGCGTGGGTCGTCTTCGTGAGGCTGCTGCGTTTCGAGCACAGGTGCTTCGCTGCGAGGCTGCTTTTCTGCAGCTAAGGATGTGCGAGACGGAGGCTGCAGGTAGTTATATGCAGTGATCGGAATTGGTAGTGCCATTTCACGGGACTTCGGTGCATAAGCTTAGTATGGATATACCTTTTCACCCCGTAATTTCATATTACCTACTTCAATTAAAGACATGCCAAAAAATATTTTTGTGAAAAAATCCGGCCAAGTGCGAGTCGGATTCGCGTTCCAAGGGTTCCGTACATTAAGTCCGACTCACGCTTGACTGCACATTTCTAATAGGTTTTCCTGTCATCTATAGGTAAAGAACTATTATGTGTATTTTTTCAAAAGTTTAGACCCAGTAGTTTTGGAGATAAGGGGGGGGGGGGGGATGTGGTGGAATGGTAATTTTTTGCCTATTTTCTTGAATAACTGCTAAACTATTAATCCTAAAATTATATTTGAAATCCTTACAATGAGCTCTTTCATTTGATATGTAACACGATATAGTTTGAAAACCTTTATTTTTTAATTTTCTCATTTACCCCCCAAAAATGGCCTCCATATTTAAAATTCATTTATTTACGTTACACGTCCATCTTTGGGTCACAAACTTACATATGTGTGCCAAATTCCAACTTAATTGGTCCAGTAGTTTCGGAGAAAATTGGCTGTGACAGACGGACGGACAGACAGACGCACGAGTGATCCTATTAGGGTTCCGTTTTTTCCTTTTGAGGTACGAAACCCTAAAAATGAGAGTCTTGGAATCCCGAGTCTTATCCATGTTAAGTACAATGTTTGAGGTCATTCACCCCAAATGGCACTACCTATTCCGATCATTGGTTATATGTTATGTACTACTTTTTAGGGTTCCATACCCAAAGGGTAAAAACGGGACCCTATTACTAAGACTTCTCTGTCCAAAACTACTGTGAGACAAAGACATATTAAATATATTAGAAACGGGTCACTCACGTATTTTAAGTCGAAAAACGACTCAAAATACGTGAGTGACCCGTTTCTAATATATTTAATACTTCTCTGTCCGTCTGTCTGTCACCATGCTGTATCTCATGAACCGTGATGCAGTTGAAATTTTCACCGATTATGTATTTCTGTTGCCGCTATAACAACAAATACTAAAAACAGAATAAAATCAATATTTAAGTGGGGCTCCCATATGGCAAACGTGTTTTCTTTTCCCTGTTTTGCGTAATGGTACAGAACCCTTCGTGCGCGAGTCCGACTCGTACTTGGCCAGTTTTATGCTGATTTTTGACAAAATATTTGGCTTTGTTTGCTTGAGGCTGTAAAATCTCTAAATGATAGTACTCAAAAATCGAGTCAGTCAAAATTCAGCAAAAAAGTCTAAATAATGGACCATGGACCTATAATATTACGGACAGATTTTAGCTTACAATACAACTGTGATTCCAACATCCACCAGTTTCGTAGTATTTACGCGTGACACACACACATTGACAGTCCACATCCACCAGTTTGCCGTCAGACGAATCGAAACGTCATTGAAGTAAACATGTCGAAGAAAAATATAAAATATGCCGGCATGCGTAGTTAAATCCTGCTAGAATTGTACCGATCGAAAGAAAAAAGTCACGGAATAACTTTTCATACTTAAGTTTATTAATTAGTACGTAAAATCACGATAATTTGTTGTTTATAAATTATCAAACTGCAAAACAGGAGTGTGACCAGTAACATGAATAGGGTAATTTCCCGAAAGTAGGGTAATTGATACCCTTCTTATTAAATCATTATGTATTAAGAGATCATTTAGGTAAATGGTTAAATTATTGATTGTGCATTTCAAACTAGGTCGGTATGGTAATTTCCCGATACTAAGGAGATTAGACGCTTACATGCATGTTTGATAGTTAACGTTTGTTTGTTATGTATTGTATTTTTTTTGTTGAAAACCAGATATGTTTCAAGTTAAATGTATAAATTAAAAAAACATGACGAACTGATTTCATTACGATGCTAAGTATCATTAGGTATTGAAAATAATGTTTGCACAAAGTAATTGTGCAATATTGCGAATTTCAAGACCTATAAAATCAGATACGTACACACCTTTTTTATTGTCTAACGTAAAACTGTCCCAATTTTTTTATTCGAAAACAAGGACGATATTAAAAATAATTGTTTCACCATTAGGGGAGAATTTGTGTTACATGGTAACACTCGTCTACACGCATACATTCAAACCGTCCGCCATTGCAGTGTCACAGTTTGTCTTAGGTGACAGTCCGTCCGTAATATTCTAGGTCCATGTAATGGACTACTAGTACACTCCGCCACAAAGATAGTCTTGAAAAGTTTATTTTTTCTGAATGACATGGGTTTAGAATGTTTAGATGTAAAGCTTTGATTGGAAATAATAGGCAAGATATTAAATAAAAATTATAGTATTTTTTTCGTAGGTTGTTACATTTATATAATAACAATTTCCACGAGGTCAGTGGTGGATTAAGATATTTTGGTGCCCTAAGCATTTCTAGACCATGGTGCCCCCTCTCCCTCGGGTCATCAAGATTATATTGAATTTTCTTGGTAAATTGAGTGACGTTCATTTTCAATCCGTCACATAATTTTATCACGGAATTTGAAACGCGAGCGTAGCGAGCGCGAAAATTTTTCGATAGCAAAAACACAATTCGATAGACAATTGTACATTTTTACTGGACGAGGCCGAAGGCCTAGCTCCGCATAAGGCTGGACGTCCGGAGCGTCCGATCCGTCCGTCATAAGATCGACTTTGGCGTGAGGGAGAAGGCCTCGCATAAGACCTAACGCCAAACTGCAAAAGAGTGGCTTGGAAACGAATCTTTAATCTATTTAACCACGACTCTCGCGCGCGACTTGATAGGATGCTTTTAGTTTCGGCTTTCACGGGGCCCCTTATAACACTGACAATTAGGTCGCAGGATCGCGGCTATAATGCAGCCACTTGGCCTGGCCGACAAATCTGGCGTGCATGAGAGCATAATTCGCTATAAAATCGGTAAATTATGTCGAAAAAATCGGCTGGCCGCAAGCCGCAAGATTTTTTGGTCATGAGCTTGAGGAGGCCCCCGTGTATGGTCAAATCAAAAGCCTATGTTGGAGACGTTCTTACGTGCTCTCACTCTCTTACTCCTACGACCCTTCGTTATTAGATGGGTACTTCTACACGTACAAAAAGTTTCATATTGTAGGTACATACTCCGCTAAGACTGCAATGCTAATGCAGCCTGTGCGTTTTTTTGCCTACGTTTTTGGTGCCCCCCTAGACGTGGTGCCCTAAGCACGTGCTTGTTTTGCTTATTGGTTAATCCGGCACAGCACGAGGTAGTAAAAAAGCTGATTTTCATGATAATTTTTTTACTTCCAATATTATTTAAGGAAATATTACTTAATTTTTAAACAATATCAAGTAATTCAAAAGAATTATAAAAAAATCCAATATAATTGATGAAAATTTTCATTTTCCTATTGACTGCTATTACATATAATTAAAAATAAATTAATATTGTAGGGAATCCTAGACTTGCTCTTTATAAATTCTTAGTCTTTAGGAGCAACCACTGTACTATACTTTACTTTACTCAATAAATGATTTGTATTATATTGCACACAACCATATGTAATTAGATGTAGGCAAGATTTGTGAATAATGTTTTTTTTTTTACTAATTTAAGCATATTAAAGACAAGTGAATTTTACAGACATGCAAGCGCGTCTAGACGCGTCGGCCATGTTAGAAGTGGAGATCAAGCCAGAGCCACCGGACGAGCCCCCGGAGCCCCCGGGCTCCCCGCCCGGCGACCCCGACGACCCCGACGACCTTGAGGACCTTGACCTTGAACTTAAGGAGCATATGGATGAACCAGAGGAATGTGAGTGTTTTGATCTGATATACAGATATACCATACAATTATAATAGACCAGAGGCACTAAGTGGATTATGGCTAAAACAGCCTATTGCAGATAAAAAGAGAGAAAAAAAGAGTATAATAGTTATTTTTCACGCCTCGAGCGTAGCGAGCAGTTTGTAAAGTGGAATCTTGAGCGATGCGAGTGTTTCAAGGCACGAGCGTTAAACTTAACGTGATTTTATTTTATTTTTTGGCAATTGTGAGTTCTGATACCTTATTAATCCAACTAGGGAAAAATCAAATTATCGTATGAATTATTTTTTGATTTGTATTGTTAGTTTTTCTGAAGACGCGGGCGGTTTCGATTCCCGCCTCGTCCATCGGTGAACTTGGCCACTTTTTAGGGTTCCGTAGCCAAATGGCAAAAAACGGAACCCTTATAGATTCGTCATGTCTGTCCGTCTGTCCGTCTGTCCGTCCGTATGTCACAGCCACTTTTCTCCGAAACTATAAGGACTATACTGTTGAAACTTGGTAAGTAGATGTATTCTGTGAACCGCATTAAGATTTTCACACAAAAATAGAAAAAAAAAAAAAATTTGGGGGTTCCCCATACTTAGAACTGAAACTAAAAATTTTTTTTTTCATCTAACCCATACGTGTGGGGTATCTATGGATAGGTCTTCAAAAATGATATTGAGGTTTCTAATATCATTTTTTCTAAACTGAATAGTTTGCGCGAGAGACACTTCCAAAGTGGTAAAATGTGTGTGTCCCCCCCCCCCATGTAACTTCTAAAATAAGAGAATGATAAAACAAAAAAAAATATATGATGTACATTACCATGTAAACTTCCACCGAAAATTGGTTTGAACGAGATCTAGTAAGTAGTTTTTTTTAATACGTCATAAATCGCCTAGATACGGAACCCTTCATGGGCGAGTCCGACTCGCACTTGGCCGCTTTTTTCTTTAGTGTATGATATCTATTTCAGTTTATAACGTTATTAATATTTATTACAATTATTACCTAAAGCACATAAATAAATATATAAAAATAGTTTATTTGGGTCAATCAACTATTTCTTGTTGTTATTCTGTCCCATCAGCGAGGAGACAATAGTAGAATAGATTGTTAGAAGAACTGCTGTACCATGTTCTACTAACATGCTCAGTAGATGTCCCATTATGGAAAGGTCTTATAACTACCATAAAATGCAAGTTTCGTTCATTTAAATACGAAAAACCTTGAATTTTAAGAGTGTCAGGAGACCGTAACCATAGCAACGAGTGACAAGAAAAAGTTACCCATTTACCAGAAATAAAGGTTTACTTAACCTATGACCGTCACACAAAAATAGGGTAGGCTTGTCTCGTGGAGTCACTTTAAAGTTTAAACAATTTTCAATATCTTATAAATATCTTCCTACGCTGAATTTTTGGATTTGTACTAAGTAATACATAAAACTTAAAGTATTAAATAAAATGCGAAAGTGTATCCGTTATCCGTCCAGCGGAGCGCGTGGCATGTCAGTCTCCGGTGGACTCGGATGACATGCCGTTGAAGCGGCGCAAGAAACGCTCGAGAAACGGCCGACTACCGCCCGCCGAACAACCGCCCGGTACGTACACATAATCATAGAGAAATATAAGAAAGAGTGGTAACTCCAAACATTCGTTTTCTTACCAAAACGTCAAGTAGCGGACATTATCAGTTCTGCTAGTTGACAAATATATTGTCTACACATTTACATCTAGTAGTGGCAAACAAAAACTCTAATGCTCGACAATTTTTAGCTAATATTATAACTGGATGCACTGGAACTCTATTTTCAACTCCTTCCGCTTATAATATTAGTTGTAAATTGTTTTAGCAGTACATTTTTCGTCAGAAGCGACACTTGAGACATCTGGTGTCAAGTAGCGGTACTGATAGTTCCAGTACTTGACGTTAGATGTCGACTGCGAAATAACTCGCGTTTTGGTAAGAAAACTGATGTATGGAGTTACCACTCTTTCTTTACTTATACTTATAACTTATATTACTCTATGCCCATAATACTCAACAAATTTCAGCTAATATTACAACCGGATTAACCTTATGGTAATAATGAACATTAACTGTAAATGTATAAAACCCTTTGTTTCTTAATAAACAATAACGGCGTTATTCATAAACGGCTGCTAACTTAATCAGTTGATGATCGTCGTTTGTCCCTATCTGTCGTTATGCCATAGAGAGGGACAAACGACGATCATCAGCTGATTAATTTAGCACCATCATCATCATTGGCCACAGCATCTTTGCAGATAATAGTTGCAGCTAATAAAGAGGTATTTTGAGGAGGTCTAGACCCTACATCGACTACTCCATACGTTCTCGAGATAAAGGGTCTTGACATACACACAGACGGACGGACAGGCAACAAAGTAATCTTATATGGGTTCGGTTTTTTCCTTTTACCAATACATATAAGTTTGGGGCGAGTTGCGGCTCTTGAGGTAAATGGATACTCACATCTCGCGAGCGCCTATTACCGAAAACTTGTCATCATAATTTCAGCAATAACATGACACTAAATAGATACAAGATTGTCTAAGCAAACATCAGGCAGACTGACTCCTGAGAATTAAATGAAAACATTAGAAATTGATGTCAGCAAACAGAACAAAGAAGAAAGAAGAGCGATAATAACGTGTTCTTTTCTTTGTAGGTCTGGAAGACCAAGACCGCAGACTGAGCGCGGAAGACGAGACCGAGCTAAAGAAACACCGCGCCAATATAAAGATCCTTCTAGAATGCTCTAACGCCACCCCCATACGCTGTTTCAGCGGTTTCGGATACAAATGCTGCTATTGTACGGAAATACACACACACCCAAATGATTTAAAGACGCACACATTGACAAAACATGATGTTAGAACACGGAAAGTGTTAATGCGAAGGAATTTGCTGTTTGCGTTCCTTGTAAAACTAGATATAACTGGGTTAAAGTGTATTTTGTGCCATGCAGCAATGGACGGGTTGAAAGATTTCATAGAACATTTGAAAATCAATCATGAGAAGAAATTACATACAGATGTCAAGAGTCATATACTTCCGTTCAAGTTTGATGATGGTTTAAAATGTGTTATATGCGCAAAGGTTTTCACTAAATTCAGGAGTTTACAAGAACACATGAATGTTCATTTTAGGAATTACATTTGCGATGTTTGCGAAACCGGTTATCCGAATAAAAGAATGTTGGTTCAGCATTGCAATATGCATAAAACCGGTGTTTTTAACTGCGATTATTGTCCGAAAAGCTTTAACACGGAGCAGAAAAAAAAGTTACACGAGAGATTCGTACATATATCCGCCAATTCTAACTTTCTGAATAAATGCGGCGTATGCAAAGAGCGATTCAAATGCTACAGGGCTAAAGAAAAACATATGCTTGCGAGACATGGAGTGTCAAGCGCTGTCAAATGTCAAGCGTGCGAAAAGACGTTTAAAAATCAAAGACTGCTAACCATCCACGTGCAAAGAGACCATCTAATGCAGCGACCGCATAAGTGTACAGTTTGTGACATGTCGTTTTTCGAAAAGCAGGAATTAAAGAACCATTCAGTGAAGCATACGGGGAGTAGGGAGTTTAGATGTGAGGTGTGTTTTAAGGGGTTTGGGAGGAGGAAGACTCTACGGGAGCACATGAGGATTCATGAGGAGAGGAGGTTCAGGTGTGAGGAGTGCGGGGTGGGGTTCGTGCAGCGGTGTAGCTGGAGGGGGCATATGAGGGTGAAGCATGCTGTGGTGTGCTAGGAAAGTAAGTTAAATATTTCAGTAAAACTATTGAAACAAAAACCGGCCAAGTGCGAGTCGGACTCGCGCACGGAGGGTTCCGCACCATCAACAAAAAAACAAAAAAAAAGCAAAAAAACGGTCACCCATCCAAGTACTGACCCCGCCCGACGTTGCTTAACTTTGGTCAAAAATCACGTTTGTTGTATGGGAGCACCACTTAAATCTTACTTTTTATACTGTTTTTAGTATTTGTTGTTATAGCGGCAACAGAAATACATCATCTGTGAAAATTTCAACTGTCTAGCTATCACGGTTCGTGAGATACAGCCTGGTGACAGACGGACGGACGGACGGACGGACAGCGGAGTCTTAGTAATAGGGTCCCGTTTTTACCCTTTGGGTACGGAACCCTAAAAATTGGCTAGGGAATAATTAACGTTCAAAATACAGTCATTCGACGAAGCCGTTTGGACAGGGCAATCGTGTTGGGTGCGAGGGGCGAGGGGTGGGTCGCGCGCACCCGAGCTGCATACATCGCCATTGTTAGTAGCTCGGTACTACTTATAGGGCTAGCGTGTCTTATAGTAACTTAAGTATGTCTTTTAACCGAAACTCTATTTTCAAATCCTTCTGCTTGTAATATTAGTTGTTGTTCAATACAATTTTCGTGAGTCGCGACACTCGAGACATCTCAAGTATCAAGTAGCGGTACTGATAATTCCGCTACTTGACACTAGATGTCGACTACGAAAATAAGTGAGTACATGCTTACTATATTTCTCTACTAGCGACCCGCCCCGGCTTCGCACGGGTTAACAAATTATACATAAACCTTCCTCTTGAATCACTCTATCTATTTAAAAAAACGCATCAAAATCCGTTGCGTAGTTTTAAAGATCTAAGCATACATATCTAAGCAGACAGCGGGAAGCGACTTTGTTTTATACTATGTAGTGAAGAACATGATTTATTTCGACGTAAACAATACCTATATATGGAGGAGACAGTAGGAGTTACATAAAAAATATAGATATGTAGTGATGGTTACGGGTACTTGGGCGTTTTTTTTTTGTTGTTCCCTATACTTTTTTATCAAATTTGGGATTTTTTATGTTATTTCTACCATAGAGAAAAAAATACATAGAGTGCTCACTCCATACATCAGTTTTAGTACCAAAAAGACTATTAGCATCTAGCATCGAGTAGCGGAACTATCAGTACTGCTACTTGACAATAGATGTAGCACCGACCGGAAAGTCTTATCTCAACAGCATAAGACTTTCCGGTCGGTGCTACATCTATTGTCAAGTAGCAGTACTGATAGTTCCGCTACTCGATGCTAGATGTCGACACTGAAATTAATAGTCTGAACTGATGTATGGAGTGAGCACTCTTGTCATTATATTTCTCTATGTTTCTACTCAGAATCACGAGCTCTTTCTATCCTAATAGGAGAAAAAAAGTTTCCCAATATTTCCATACATTTTTCGATCTTTCCATTCCGCGACCGCCATACAAAGTCTATGAAAAACGGTGACGGAATGGAAATAAAAACCTTAGGACACTTTTTTTTCTCCTATTAGGATAGAAAGAGCTCGTGATTCTGAGTAGAAATAACATAAAAAATTCCAAATTTGAAAAAAAAGTGTAGGGGACAACAAAAAAAAAACCGGCCAAGTGCGAGTCGGACTCGCGCACGGAGGGTTCCGCACCATCAACAAAAAATAGAGCAAAACAAGCAAAAAAAACGGTCACCCATCCAAGTACTGACCCCGCCCGACGTTGCTTAACTTCGGTCAAAAATCACGTTTGGTGTATGGGAGCCCCACTTAAATCTTTATTTTATTCTGTTTTTAGTATTTGTTGTTATAGCGGCAACAGAAATACATCATCTGTGAAAATTTCAACTTTCTAGCTATCACAGTTCGTGAGATACAGCCTGGTGACAGACGGACGGACAGCCGAGTCTTAGTAATAGGGTCCCGTTTTTACCCTTTGGGTACGGAACCCTAAAAACGCCCACTTAACATTTATTCTTGTTCCAGCCCTCCCCATGTCCAAAGTCCAGCAGCTAATGCGGGAACGCGATCCGTCCTACATGATTGACACCAACGTGGTCACTGTCGTCGAGAATTCCTACATTTGCCCCTTCAAGTGTCGACACAACCATCTGCTCTGCTACTACTGCGGGGCAAACTTCTCCGACCCAACCACCCTCCGACACCACACCATCTCCGAACACCATCCGAAGAAGTTCAAAGTCATCGAACACAAGAAAATGATCAAAATGGACTTGACTAGAATCGACTGTAGGCTGTGTAGTGAAAAAATTAGTGATTTAGAAGAATTTAAGCGGCATATAACGACAGTGCATAATAAGAAATACTATTTTAACGCGAAAGATTTGATTCTACCGTTTAGATTGACTTTGAATGAACAGCAGTGCGCGTTGTGTGAGGAAGTGTTTCCGTATTTTCACGCTTTGAACAAGCATATGAACAAACATTTCAGTAACTACGTGTGTGAGACGTGTGGGCTTGGGTTTGTGGATAAGGGGAGGTTTGTGATGCATCAGCAGAGGCATGAGGAAGGGGACTTTCCTTGTGAGACCTGCGGGAAGATTTTTAAGGCTCAGTACAATAGGTAAGTCATTCATTCATTCATTTCTTTATTTGCATTCACCTATTATACATTATATAAAGTACATGAAACCCCTTGGGGTGTTGCAAAAGATAAAATTAAATTAATATTTACAAGTAGTCATGTTAATAATTATATCAGTTAAAAACAAAAACTAAAATAGTTTTCTCTGTAACTACGTAATACAGTACATTAATCATAAAAATAAGTTTTTGGCAAAAAATTCATTTTTGTTACACGCTTTTATCGCTGACTGTACTTTTCTTACGACAGACAACTAATACTCATCGAGACAATTCTAAAAACCCCTAACACAATTAGGTTGCGTTGTTTCATCACAGAGTTCCTATGGCCACCTCCTGTCTCCATCATCAGATCAGCTCGATGGTACCATAATATTGCATTGTCACCCGACTTACATGTGTATGCAAAATTTCAGCTCAATCGGAAACCGGGAAGTGGATCAAATTTAACTTGCAAGATTCCATTACAATTTAGTTACATACAGGTCGACCTAATAAAAGCGTGTTAATATAAACATGTTTACTATTAAGAAATGAGGGAAAAAAATACAATATCAAATTAAGTTCCTATGTTATACCAGTGGGGAGACACTCCTGACTTCGGGCAAACTCGGCTCCGTTCGGCTCAGCTTTGCTCCGAGCAATTATTAGGGTTGACACAACTTGAAGTCCCTATTGCGTGCACGTCCACAGATTATTTTTTTTAATTTATTTACACATCACAAAAACATAATACAAAGAACTTAGAACTAAGATGCGCCACAGAAACTTATGAAAGTTTATGCGTGGTGCAAATGCATCACTACGCTCAAACTGCATGTTGAATGTTTGTATACCTATGCATTTTTTTGTATATGGTACTTATACATATACTAGACACAATAAGGAACAAATAAGGTAGTAAGTAAACAGTTATCAGGTAACACCTGTCATCACACATTCCCATCCGTTATGTAATATTTCTTGAACGCGTTTTTACATATTACATTATACACAGATAAGATAAGACTTGAATTTTGACAACCCTAAATAGCCGAAAGGGATAGTGTCAGTAAAAATGGATATCGTCGATTTGAATCCCGCCATAAAAATAATCTTATACAAGTACCATCAAAATTAGCAATACATAAAAACGGACCTTATCCCTCGTCAATAAGGATCTTTAATAACCTGCCAGACCACATAAAAAACGAGCAAAACCAAAATAAATTTCAAAAAGTGTTGAAACAATATCTCGTAGAAAAAGCCTACTACTCGGTCGACGAATACCTACAGAATAACAATGACTGAATGAATGAATGAGAATGAAACACATGCATCTCTCTATCTTTCGTTCCTACTCCTATTCTATAAATGTAAAGTATAAATTTCCTTTTATTCGTTTTATATTTAGTAGATTGTAAATTGACATATAAAAATTATAATATTCTAATGAAACAACTAACTATTTAATAAGTCACATATATCTTTTGTTAATGCATGATAATTTGATAGCGACTGTACTATATCATTATTCATATCTGACGACTGTATTATATAGATTTTATCTGTAAGTGAATTGCAGTGCCCTCCCAGGGTTGTGTTGAGACATAAATATTATTAATAAGACCTACTGTACACACAAAGCAAGGAAATAAATGAAATGAAATGAAATGAAATATCATGATTGGACTCTCAATCGCTGTCAAACTTTGGTTTTGTAGGAAGTGTCCTTTCTGTACGGTGGTACTGTTACCTGTGCTTACACGTCATTCTTAGGTAAAAGATTGTTAATGTTGTTTTCACTTTCATAATCTCTATAGATATAAATGTTTATTTTGATCGTCATAAACAATAGGATACATTTTTAAGGTTCAGTCAATTTTTTTTGATACTGTTCTGGCCGAGGTTCTGGGTTCGAATCCCGGTAAGGGCATTTATTTGTGTGATGAGCACAGCACAGATATTTGTTCCTGAGTCATGGTTGTTTTCTATGTATTTAAGTATTTGTATATTATATATATCGTTGTATGGGTACCCACAACACAAGCCTTCTTGAGCTTACTGTCGGACTTAGTCAATCTGTGTAAGAATGTCCTATAATATTTATTTATTTTTTATTAAAGGGACCTCCACATCGACCGGGTGCACAACAAGCGCGGGCGCGTGTTCTGCCCCAAATGCGACGTGAAACTCATGTCGTACACGCAGAAACTGAAACACTTGGTAGAGGTACACGGGGACGCACCACTGTCGTTTCCCTGTAGCTTGTGCGATCGCGTGTTCGGAACTAGGAGAACGCTCACCATACACAGGCGGAAGGACCATTTGAAAGACTACAGGTATAGTATACTACAGATAGATAACTGATGTCGTACGAAGCTGAAACACTTGGTAGAGGTACACGGGGACGCACCGCTCTCGTTTCCCTGTAGCTTGTGCGATCGCGTGTTCGGAACTAGGAGAACGCTCACCATACACAGGCGGAAGGACCATTTGAAAGACTATAGGTAGATACTCCCCTTCCTACTCCTTAACCAAAAACCTGGTTTTCTGGCCATAACTTTTGTGTTAATTAGTTTAAAATTAAAATCTCTGACACTAAGACTCCGCTGTCCGTCTGTCTGTCTGTCACCAGGCTGTATCTCATGAACCGTGAAAGCTAGAAAGTTGAAATTTTCACAGATGATGTTGCCGCTATAACAACAAATACTGAAAAGTACGGAACCCTCGGTGGGCGAGTGCGACTCGCACTTGTCCGGTTTTTACATTATTTTTGTGTTTTCATTTATTTTGTTGTAAATGATGTTATAGGTACAATAAATTCAGGTCAGACCATGACACCCTGAACCTTTGAACTATCGTCATTAAGAAAATCCTTTTGTGCAATAAAGTTTGCCTACAACAAGTCACATACTTTATACTCTAACTAGCGACCCGTCCCGGCTTCGCACGGGTTAACAAATTATACATAAACCTTCCTCTTGAATCACTCTAACTATTAAAAAAACCGCATCAAAATCCGTTGCGTAGTTTTAAAGATCTAAGCATACATAGGGACAGACCATGAATCTAGTATAACTGGATTGGGCATGAGTGGTGGGGATAACTGACAGAACGGGATAGTCTTATGTATCTTTCAGTAGGAGTAGCAGCGAAAGCGCTATTATTGTTTGTCCTTGTCACAGTCTCACATCTTGTTTTATTCCCCACCGTAAATTGACCACCGTGATTGGTCGAATTCATTTGTTGCCCACCATAACAAATAAATTCGACCAATCATAGCGGCGCAATGCGACGCTATGATTGGTCGAATTTATATGTTTTGTCCCTCACGGAGGCACGCGTACACCACTTCTATATGATGCTACCTCCTATGGGACAGACAGACAGCGGGAAGCGACTTTGTTTTATACTATGTAGTGACTTTGTCCCCAGATACGAGTGCCAATTCTGCGGCCAAAAATTCTTCACCCGTTTCGCCCTCAACAACCACATGCCGACACACACGCGGGAACGAAACTTCAAGTGCAAAGTGTGTGAGAAGACTTACCCCAGACTGAAGACGCTTAAAGACCACATGCGGATACATACGAACGACAGGCGGTACAGGTGCCACGTGTGTGGACAGGCCTTTATACAGAACTGTAGTCTGAAAGGGCATATGAAGAGCCAGCATTCGGAATTTGGGTGAACTGTGTTTTTATAATTTGTATGTATGAATGTATCTTCTTCCTCGCGTTGTCCCGGCATTTTGGCCACGGCTCATGGGAGCCTGGGGTCCGCTTGGCAACTAATCCCAGGAATTGGCGTAGGCACTAGTTTTTACGAAAGCGACTGCCATCTGACCTTCCAACCCAGAGGGTAAACTAGGCCTTATTGGGATTAGTCCGGTTTCCTCACGATGTTTTCCTTCACCGAAAAGCGACTGGTAAATATCAAATGATATTTCGTACATAAGTTCCGAAAAACTCATTGGTACGAGCCGGGGTTTGAACCCGCGACCTCCGGATTGCAAGTCGCACGCTCTTACCGCTAGGCCACCAGCGCTTATGTATGAATGTATAAACTCTTTATTGTACAAAACACAAATTTATTTTATTGATTTGTCAAATGGGGTTGGCTGGTCGAAGTATTTAGCAGATGGCGCCAGCATAGCTTGCCCTGTAAATCCTTAGAATTGAGCAGGGATGTTGCGGATGCAGATTTTTTGACATCCGCGGATGCGGATATTTAAAGGCTCACATCCGCGGATGCGGATGCGGATGTCAAGATTAGGTACTTAGAAAACGACAAATATACATTTTTAGTATTTTTTTTATTAAAAAAAAACAAAACGTTTAGTATATGAGCAAGAATATAGGTGCGTTATATTGAATAAACAGTAACTTCGCCGACTTTTCTGGATCTAGACGATTTCGTTATAGGTATATAATGACGAAATTACTTAGCACTTACGCCGCCGCTAAGACGTTTCTGTACCGACTTGTTCGACATCCGCATCCGCATAAGCTCCGCATCGATTTTATGCGGATGCAGATGCGGATGTTGAAAATAATGCGGAAGTTCCGCGGTTGCGGATGCGGATGTTTGCAACATCCCTGGAATTGAGTCATTTTCTCTATTAATCTTCTGGTGCTTTATTTCATGCATGGTGTAAAATTATTCATTTTAAATACAGTCAAATACCCTATTGTACGGTCAGCAAAACTAATCGCTTAGCCCTGTATTTTATTTGTAACTACACTAGTATAAAATTTGTTGATTTTTTATCAACTGTACCATCTGTACATACCAGTGTACATACATGCTCATGTTTATATTAAACACATTTTTATAAACTGCTTGTTTCCTTTCGAATGCCAAAAACCTTTTAACGGCTCGGCCACGACATTGTGCGACTTGCGACGGCGGCAGCGATAACCATAGGTTGGAGCGAGATACAACGTCCACAACGATCGGACCTTTCGTTCCAGCCTATGGTAGTCACTGCCGCCGTCGCCAGTCGCGTAATGTCGTGGCCGAGCCGTAAGTCTACCTTTTTTTAAATACATACATTTTCACAACATTTTAAGTATAACGTTTAGTTAACCCGTCTAGCGACTTAGTAACGTGTGATATTAACTGAATTTGGCTCGTAGCGTCTTAGTATCACACGTGTGTTACTATAGAGCAAGATTGCTTTGCATAACTTTTGTTTACGGTGGTATTTCCACGGGTCAAAGAGGATAAATTGTTGAGCATGATCCACTTTTCGTCAGTCGCGACATCTATTGTCGAGTAGCAGTACTGATAGTTCCGCTACTTGACGCTAGATGTAGACTACGAAAATAATAGTCGTTTTGGTAACAAAAGTGATGTATAGTTGTAAGCACTGTACGTCTTCTTAATTCTCTTTGGACGGGTTAAGGTTTGAAGGTATTAAAAAAGTACATACATTATAAACATATTTATTTTAATTCTCTATTCACACACATGATACTCGTAAGTTAAATAAATAACTATGTTACAAAATAAATTATAGTAAAAAATACTTTGGGTTTATTATCATTAAAATACTATTAGAGATTATATAACTGGAAGTGATTGTTAATTGTTATAAACACGATTTTAATACATTGAATACTAAAATGTAGTACCTAGTACATAATTGATGCCTTTACTAATTATTAATAAGTATTTTAATTAATACTTCGATCTCAAAGTTTCATTGATCTAAAAAAATCTAAGAATGAATTACGCCTCGAGTTTGACAGCTGTGGCCGTTCGCGTTGGAGGGTCTGCCATCTTTTGGCCTGAATCGGAAACAAACATGTAGGTACATTGCAAAATCAAGTGCTGCCATCTACCGTTCTTGTACAGTCACCTGCAATAATATTGTTAAACGGATCCCCACTATTTTTGTTACCTGTATCATAGAGAAATATAAGTAAAGAAAGAGTGGTAACTCCATACATCAGTATTATTACCAAAATGCGAGATATTTCGTAGTCGACATCTAACGTCAAGTAGTGGAACTATTCAGTACCGCCACTTGACACCAGATGTCACACCTGTAGCTACTGACGAAAAATGTACTACTAAATCAATTTACAAGTTACAACTAATATATTATAAGCAGAAGGAGTTGAAAATAGACTTCCGGTTATAATATTAGCTAAAAATTGTCGAGCATTAGTGCCATTTGCACCATCCCACGAACCCGGGGTTAACTGGTTAAACCTGGAGTTACCATAGTTACCAGTACAATTTGACACTCGGTTAACGGTTTATGCGGCTAACCCCGGGTTAGTGGGATGGTGCAAGTGGCGCTTAGAGTTTTTGTTTGCCGCTACATCTATTGTCAACTAGCAGAACTTATAATGTCCGCTAAATAAAAATTAAATAAAAATAAAAAAAGCCTTTTATTTCTTGCATCCATTTTTTTTTAATAATGTCCGCTACTTGACGTTATATGTCGACTACGAAATAACTCGTGTTTTGGTAAGAAAACTGATGTATGGAGTTACCACTCTTTCTTTACTTATATTTCTTTATGCCTGTATATTCGAATTAATCGTGAAACTCATCCAAATCTAGACTCTGATGCTGTCTCTTAACGTGATTCCTCAAATTAACATTCTGCGTAAAGGCCGCCCCACACAGCGTGCATCTAAACTTTTTCTCGGCACCATGCGACTGCATATGAACTTTCAAGCCTCTAAGTCTCGGATAACTCTTCCCACAATACTCACACCTATAGTTCCTTTCCCCAGTATGCGTTGCCATATGCTCTTTAAGCCTTGAGGGTAGGTAGAATCTTTTATCGCACAAATCGCATTGGTGTTTAAATATTTTTAAATGCGACCGCCTATTATGTTCCCGAAGCGATTTTCTACTGTCGTATGCTCTATCGCAATGTTCGCAAGGAAAAAGCCTCTCTTCGCCATGCACCTCGATCATATGACGATACCTTAAAGTGTAAGAAAATAACACAGCATCGCATTTAACACACTGGTACGCCGGTTCCTTTTTATGTGTCCGCGCTTCGTGTAAATACCTACTGTGTTTTGATTTAAAGTTCTTCCCGCAATCTTTACATGGGAAATTTTCGTCGATTCTCTGGTGTGTTTTTTGGTGTAATACCAACATGCGCTCTTCGAAGTAATGCGCGCCGCAAACGTCGCAAATACACGTGCCGAAGTGTTCAGCCATGTGCTTTCTTAGGGCGTGGAAGAATCCGAAAGACTGATCACATTCTAGACAAGTTAGGTTAGTTAAAGTTAGTTTGTAAGTTAGGAAATCGCTAGGGTTGGGGTGGAATGTCGTTCCGTGTGCGTTGTTGAGGTGATCTTTGAAACTGTCAAGGGTGTTAATTTTGACAGGGCAGAGGCGACAGTCTATGCGGTGGACGTCGATTTGGGGGAGCTTTTTGACAGCTGTCACGATGTCTTTGTAGGCGGATGGGTCGTGGGTTAGAGTGTGCTCGCGTAGCTTGTCAGGGTCCGTGAAAACCTGGAAAAAAATGCTTTAATTATACAAAGTGCCAAAAGGTAATCATAGTTACTTGTTTTACAAGGGGGTAAAGTTGTTGTTTAACCGCTTATGCTAATATTGATACCCGAGCAAGTGAGATATTCCAAAATTGGACCACGAGCGTTGCGAGTGGTCGATCAATGGAAACTTGAGCGTTGTGAGGGTTTCAAAGCACGAGGGTTAAACAAAATTTTCCCCCGAGTGAAACACAAAACTTTTCACCACACCAACCCGAAAATAATTACTGTAAGATATCTAACAAAATCAAATCCGAATGAATGTTATTAAATATTTATCATTTAAAAGTCAATTCTAGCAGCAAACATAAAAAAAACCAACCAAAATTTGCATTTGATTATTTTGCCTCACATGTGAACAAAATGCAACTTTGCTATCAGTTTTTGAACAATCTAGAGAGCCTTTATCAGTTGGTGTGGTGAAAAATAAATTTCGCGATAGACCCGTCCATAAATGTGAGTTAACACTTTCAGTGCCAAGCGGCCCCTTCCCAATACAAAATGAACCCACTCAGCGGGTTTTTGGCAGTGAATGTGTTAATATGTGTTCAAAACGCGAAAGTTTTAGCTATTAGACATGTACCTGTCGGCAGTAGACACAGTAGTAGTCGCTGAACGACGTGTCGAACGGGCACGCGTACGAGCTCTCCACTAGCGTCACACACTCTCTGTACGCCTTGTAGTCCGCGTCCACCACTCGCCTCTCCACCGCCGGTTGGATTAGATATGTACCTGTCGGCAGTAGACACAGTAGTAGTCGCTGAACGACGTGTCGAACGGGCACGCGTACGAGCTCTCCACTAGCGTCACACACTCTCTGTACGCCTTGTAGTCCGCGTCCACCACTCGCCTCTCCACCGCCGGTTGGATTAGATATGTACCTGTCGGCAGTAGACACAGTAGTAGTCGCTGAACGACGTGTCGAACGGGCACGCGTACGAGCTCTCCACTAGCGTCACACACTCTCTGTACGCCTTGTAGTCCGCGTCCACCACTCGCCTCTCCACCGCCGGTTGGATTAGATATGTACCTGTCGGCAGTAGACACAGTAGTAGTCGCTGAACGACGTGTCGAACGGGCACGCGTACGAGCTCTCCACTAGCGTCACACACTCTCTGTACGCCTTGTAGTCCGCGTCCACCACTCGCCTCTCCACCGCCGGTTGGATTAGATATGTACCTGTCGGCAGTAGACACAGTAGTAGTCGCTGAACGACGTGTCGAACGGGCACGCGTACGAGCTCTCCACTAGCGTCACACACTCTCTGTACGCCTTGTAGTCCGCGTCCACCACTCGCCTCTCCACCGCCGGTTGGATTAGATATGTACCTGTCGGCAGTAGACACAGTAGTAGTCGCTGAACGACGTGTCGAACGGGCACGCGTACGAGCTCTCCACTAGCGTCACACACTCTCTGTACGCCTTGTAGTCCGCGTCCACCACTCGCCTCTCCACCGCCGGTTGGATTAGATATGTACCTGTCGGCAGTAGACACAGTAGTAGTCGCTGAACGACGTGTCGAACGGGCACGCGTACGAGCTCTCCACTAGCGTCACACACTCTCTGTACGCCTTGTAGTCCGCGTCCACCACTCGCCTCTCCACCGCCGGTTGGATTAGATATGTACCTGTCGGCAGTAGACACAGTAGTAGTCGCTGAACGACGTGTCGAACGGGCACGCGTACGAGCTCTCCACTAGCGTCACACACTCTCTGTACGCCTTGTAGTCCGCGTCCACCACTCGCCTCTCCACCGCCGGTTGGATTAGATATGTACCTGTCGGCAGTAGACACAGTAGTAGTCGCTGAACGACGTGTCGAACGGGCACGCGTACGAGCTCTCCACTAGCGTCACACACTCTCTGTACGCCTTGTAGTCCGCGTCCACCACTCGCCTCTCCACCGCCGGTTGGATTAGATATGTACCTGTCGGCAGTAGACACAGTAGTAGTCGCTGAACGACGTGTCGAACGGGCACGCGTACGAGCTCTCCACTAGCGTCACACACTCTCTGTACGCCTTGTAGTCCGCGTCCACCACTCGCCTCTCCACCGCCGGTTGGATTAGATATGTACCTGTCGGCAGTAGACACAGTAGTAGTCGCTGAACGACGTGTCGAACGGGCACGCGTACGAGCTCTCCACTAGCGTCACACACTCTCTGTACGCCTTGTAGTCCGCGTCCACCACTCGCCTCTCCACCGCCGGTTGGATTAGATATGTACCTGTCGGCAGTAGACACAGTAGTAGTCGCTGAACGACGTGTCGAACGGGCACGCGTACGAGCTCTCCACTAGCGTCACACACTCTCTGTACGCCTTGTAGTCCGCGTCCACCACTCGCCTCTCCACCGCCGGTTGGATTAGATATGTACCTGTCGGCAGTAGACACAGTAGTAGTCGCTGAACGACGTGTCGAACGGGCACGCGTACGAGCTCTCCACTAGCGTCACACACTCTCTGTACGCCTTGTAGTCCGCGTCCACCACTCGCCTCTCCACCGCCGGTTGGATTAGATATGTACCTGTCGGCAGTAGACACAGTAGTAGTCGCTGAACGACGTGTCGAACGGGCACGCGTACGAGCTCTCCACTAGCGTCACACACTCTCTGTACGCCTTGTAGTCCGCGTCCACCACTCGCCTCTCCACCGCCGGTTGGATTAGATATGTACCTGTCGGCAGTAGACACAGTAGTAGTCGCTGAACGACGTGTCGAACGGGCACGCGTACGAGCTCTCCACTAGCGTCACACACTCTCTGTACGCCTTGTAGTCCGCGTCCACCACTCGCCTCTCCACCGCCGGTTGGATTAGATATGTACCTGTCGGCAGTAGACACAGTAGTAGTCGCTGAACGACGTGTCGAACGGGCACGCGTACGAGCTCTCCACTAGCGTCACACACTCTCTGTACGCCTTGTAGTCCGCGTCCACCACTCGCCTCTCCACCGCCGGTTGGATTAGATATGTACCTGTCGGCAGTAGACACAGTAGTAGTCGCTGAACGACGTGTCGAACGGGCACGCGTACGAGCTCTCCACTAGCGTCACACACTCTCTGTACGCCTTGTAGTCCGCGTCCACCACTCGCCTCTCCACCGCCGGTTGGATTAGATATGTACCTGTCGGCAGTAGACACAGTAGTAGTCGCTGAACGACGTGTCGAACGGGCACGCGTACGAGCTCTCCACTAGCGTCACACACTCTCTGTACGCCTTGTAGTCCGCGTCCACCACTCGCCTCTCCACCGCCGGTTGGATTAGATATGTACCTGTCGGCAGTAGACACAGTAGTAGTCGCTGAACGACGTGTCGAACGGGCACGCGTACGAGCTCTCCACTAGCGTCACACACTCTCTGTACGCCTTGTAGTCCGCGTCCACCACTCGCCTCTCCACCGCCGGTTGGATTAGATATGTACCTGTCGGCAGTAGACACAGTAGTAGTCGCTGAACGACGTGTCGAACGGGCACGCGTACGAGCTCTCCACTAGCGTCACACACTCTCTGTACGCCTTGTAGTCCGCGTCCACCACTCGCCTCTCCACCGCCGGTTGGATTAGATATGTACCTGTCGGCAGTAGACACAGTAGTAGTCGCTGAACGACGTGTCGAACGGGCACGCGTACGAGCTCTCCACTAGCGTCACACACTCTCTGTACGCCTTGTAGTCCGCGTCCACCACTCGCCTCTCCACCGCCGGTTGGATTAGATATGTACCTGTCGGCAGTAGACACAGTAGTAGTCGCTGAACGACGTGTCGAACGGGCACGCGTACGAGCTCTCCACTAGCGTCACACACTCTCTGTACGCCTTGTAGTCCGCGTCCACCACTCGCCTCTCCACCGCCGGTTGGATTAGATATGTACCTGTCGGCAGTAGACACAGTAGTAGTCGCTGAACGACGTGTCGAACGGGCACGCGTACGAGCTCTCCACTAGCGTCACACACTCTCTGTACGCCTTGTAGTCCGCGTCCACCACTCGCCTCTCCACCGCCGGTTGGATTAGATATGTACCTGTCGGCAGTAGACACAGTAGTAGTCGCTGAACGACGTGTCGAACGGGCACGCGTACGAGCTCTCCACTAGCGTCACACACTCTCTGTACGCCTTGTAGTCCGCGTCCACCACTCGCCTCTCCACCGCCGGTTGGATTAGATATGTACCTGTCGGCAGTAGACACAGTAGTAGTCGCTGAACGACGTGTCGAACGGGCACGCGTACGAGCTCTCCACTAGCGTCACACACTCTCTGTACGCCTTGTAGTCCGCGTCCACCACTCGCCTCTCCACCGCCGGTTGGATTAGATATGTACCTGTCGGCAGTAGACACAGTAGTAGTCGCTGAACGACGTGTCGAACGGGCACGCGTACGAGCTCTCCACTAGCGTCACACACTCTCTGTACGCCTTGTAGTCCGCGTCCACCACTCGCCTCTCCACCGCCGGTTGGATTAGATATGTACCTGTCGGCAGTAGACACAGTAGTAGTCGCTGAACGACGTGTCGAACGGGCACGCGTACGAGCTCTCCACTAGCGTCACACACTCTCTGTACGCCTTGTAGTCCGCGTCCACCACTCGCCTCTCCACCGCCGGTTGGATTAGATATGTACCTGTCGGCAGTAGACACAGTAGTAGTCGCTGAACGACGTGTCGAACGGGCACGCGTACGAGCTCTCCACTAGCGTCACACACTCTCTGTACGCCTTGTAGTCCGCGTCCACCACTCGCCTCTCCACCGCCGGTTGGATTAGATATGTACCTGTCGGCAGTAGACACAGTAGTAGTCGCTGAACGACGTGTCGAACGGGCACGCGTACGAGCTCTCCACTAGCGTCACACACTCTCTGTACGCCTTGTAGTCCGCGTCCACCACTCGCCTCTCCACCGCCGGTTGGATTAGATATGTACCTGTCGGCAGTAGACACAGTAGTAGTCGCTGAACGACGTGTCGAACGGGCACGCGTACGAGCTCTCCACTAGCGTCACACACTCTCTGTACGCCTTGTAGTCCGCGTCCACCACTCGCCTCTCCACCGCCGGTTGGATTAGATATGTACCTGTCGGCAGTAGACACAGTAGTAGTCGCTGAACGACGTGTCGAACGGGCACGCGTACGAGCTCTCCACTAGCGTCACACACTCTCTGTACGCCTTGTAGTCCGCGTCCACCACTCGCCTCTCCACCGCCGGTTGGATTAGATATGTACCTGTCGGCAGTAGACACAGTAGTAGTCGCTGAACGACGTGTCGAACGGGCACGCGTACGAGCTCTCCACTAGCGTCACACACTCTCTGTACGCCTTGTAGTCCGCGTCCACCACTCGCCTCTCCACCGCCGGTTGGATTAGATATGTACCTGTCGGCAGTAGACACAGTAGTAGTCGCTGAACGACGTGTCGAACGGGCACGCGTACGAGCTCTCCACTAGCGTCACACACTCTCTGTACGCCTTGTAGTCCGCGTCCACCACTCGCCTCTCCACCGCCGGTTGGATTAGATATGTACCTGTCGGCAGTAGACACAGTAGTAGTCGCTGAACGACGTGTCGAACGGGCACGCGTACGAGCTCTCCACTAGCGTCACACACTCTCTGTACGCCTTGTAGTCCGCGTCCACCACTCGCCTCTCCACCGCCGGTTGGATTAGATATGTACCTGTCGGCAGTAGACACAGTAGTAGTCGCTGAACGACGTGTCGAACGGGCACGCGTACGAGCTCTCCACTAGCGTCACACACTCTCTGTACGCCTTGTAGTCCGCGTCCACCACTCGCCTCTCCACCGCCGGTTGGATTAGATATGTACCTGTCGGCAGTAGACACAGTAGTAGTCGCTGAACGACGTGTCGAACGGGCACGCGTACGAGCTCTCCACTAGCGTCACACACTCTCTGTACGCCTTGTAGTCCGCGTCCACCACTCGCCTCTCCACCGCCGGTTGGATTAGATATGTACCTGTCGGCAGTAGACACAGTAGTAGTCGCTGAACGACGTGTCGAACGGGCACGCGTACGAGCTCTCCACTAGCGTCACACACTCTCTGTACGCCTTGTAGTCCGCGTCCACCACTCGCCTCTCCACCGCCGGTTGGATTAGATATGTACCTGTCGGCAGTAGACACAGTAGTAGTCGCTGAACGACGTGTCGAACGGGCACGCGTACGAGCTCTCCACTAGCGTCACACACTCTCTGTACGCCTTGTAGTCCGCGTCCACCACTCGCCTCTCCACCGCCGGTTGGATTAGATATGTACCTGTCGGCAGTAGACACAGTAGTAGTCGCTGAACGACGTGTCGAACGGGCACGCGTACGAGCTCTCCACTAGCGTCACACACTCTCTGTACGCCTTGTAGTCCGCGTCCACCACTCGCCTCTCCACCGCCGGTTGGATTAGATATGTACCTGTCGGCAGTAGACACAGTAGTAGTCGCTGAACGACGTGTCGAACGGGCACGCGTACGAGCTCTCCACTAGCGTCACACACTCTCTGTACGCCTTGTAGTCCGCGTCCACCACTCGCCTCTCCACCGCCGGTTGGATTAGATATGTACCTGTCGGCAGTAGACACAGTAGTAGTCGCTGAACGACGTGTCGAACGGGCACGCGTACGAGCTCTCCACTAGCGTCACACACTCTCTGTACGCCTTGTAGTCCGCGTCCACCACTCGCCTCTCCACCGCCGGTTGGATTAGATATGTACCTGTCGGCAGTAGACACAGTAGTAGTCGCTGAACGACGTGTCGAACGGGCACGCGTACGAGCTCTCCACTAGCGTCACACACTCTCTGTACGCCTTGTAGTCCGCGTCCACCACTCGCCTCTCCACCGCCGGTTGGATTAGATATGTACCTGTCGGCAGTAGACACAGTAGTAGTCGCTGAACGACGTGTCGAACGGGCACGCGTACGAGCTCTCCACTAGCGTCACACACTCTCTGTACGCCTTGTAGTCCGCGTCCACCACTCGCCTCTCCACCGCCGGTTGGATTAGATATGTACCTGTCGGCAGTAGACACAGTAGTAGTCGCTGAACGACGTGTCGAACGGGCACGCGTACGAGCTCTCCACTAGCGTCACACACTCTCTGTACGCCTTGTAGTCCGCGTCCACCACTCGCCTCTCCACCGCCGGTTGGATTAGATATGTACCTGTCGGCAGTAGACACAGTAGTAGTCGCTGAACGACGTGTCGAACGGGCACGCGTACGAGCTCTCCACTAGCGTCACACACTCTCTGTACGCCTTGTAGTCCGCGTCCACCACTCGCCTCTCCACCGCCGGTTGGATTAGATATGTACCTGTCGGCAGTAGACACAGTAGTAGTCGCTGAACGACGTGTCGAACGGGCACGCGTACGAGCTCTCCACTAGCGTCACACACTCTCTGTACGCCTTGTAGTCCGCGTCCACCACTCGCCTCTCCACCGCCGGTTGGATTAGATATGTACCTGTCGGCAGTAGACACAGTAGTAGTCGCTGAACGACGTGTCGAACGGGCACGCGTACGAGCTCTCCACTAGCGTCACACACTCTCTGTACGCCTTGTAGTCCGCGTCCACCACTCGCCTCTCCACCGCCGGTTGGATTAGATATGTACCTGTCGGCAGTAGACACAGTAGTAGTCGCTGAACGACGTGTCGAACGGGCACGCGTACGAGCTCTCCACTAGCGTCACACACTCTCTGTACGCCTTGTAGTCCGCGTCCACCACTCGCCTCTCCACCGCCGGTTGGATTAGATATGTACCTGTCGGCAGTAGACACAGTAGTAGTCGCTGAACGACGTGTCGAACGGGCACGCGTACGAGCTCTCCACTAGCGTCACACACTCTCTGTACGCCTTGTAGTCCGCGTCCACCACTCGCCTCTCCACCGCCGGTTGGATTAGATATGTACCTGTCGGCAGTAGACACAGTAGTAGTCGCTGAACGACGTGTCGAACGGGCACGCGTACGAGCTCTCCACTAGCGTCACACACTCTCTGTACGCCTTGTAGTCCGCGTCCACCACTCGCCTCTCCACCGCCGGTTGGATTAGATATGTACCTGTCGGCAGTAGACACAGTAGTAGTCGCTGAACGACGTGTCGAACGGGCACGCGTACGAGCTCTCCACTAGCGTCACACACTCTCTGTACGCCTTGTAGTCCGCGTCCACCACTCGCCTCTCCACCGCCGGTTGGATTAGATATGTACCTGTCGGCAGTAGACACAGTAGTAGTCGCTGAACGACGTGTCGAACGGGCACGCGTACGAGCTCTCCACTAGCGTCACACACTCTCTGTACGCCTTGTAGTCCGCGTCCACCACTCGCCTCTCCACCGCCGGTTGGATTAGATATGTACCTGTCGGCAGTAGACACAGTAGTAGTCGCTGAACGACGTGTCGAACGGGCACGCGTACGAGCTCTCCACTAGCGTCACACACTCTCTGTACGCCTTGTAGTCCGCGTCCACCACTCGCCTCTCCACCGCCGGTTGGATTAGATATGTACCTGTCGGCAGTAGACACAGTAGTAGTCGCTGAACGACGTGTCGAACGGGCACGCGTACGAGCTCTCCACTAGCGTCACACACTCTCTGTACGCCTTGTAGTCCGCGTCCACCACTCGCCTCTCCACCGCCGGTTGGATTAGATATGTACCTGTCGGCAGTAGACACAGTAGTAGTCGCTGAACGACGTGTCGAACGGGCACGCGTACGAGCTCTCCACTAGCGTCACACACTCTCTGTACGCCTTGTAGTCCGCGTCCACCACTCGCCTCTCCACCGCCGGTTGGATTAGATATGTACCTGTCGGCAGTAGACACAGTAGTAGTCGCTGAACGACGTGTCGAACGGGCACGCGTACGAGCTCTCCACTAGCGTCACACACTCTCTGTACGCCTTGTAGTCCGCGTCCACCACTCGCCTCTCCACCGCCGGTTGGATTAGATATGTACCTGTCGGCAGTAGACACAGTAGTAGTCGCTGAACGACGTGTCGAACGGGCACGCGTACGAGCTCTCCACTAGCGTCACACACTCTCTGTACGCCTTGTAGTCCGCGTCCACCACTCGCCTCTCCACCGCCGGTTGGATTAGATATGTACCTGTCGGCAGTAGACACAGTAGTAGTCGCTGAACGACGTGTCGAACGGGCACGCGTACGAGCTCTCCACTAGCGTCACACACTCTCTGTACGCCTTGTAGTCCGCGTCCACCACTCGCCTCTCCACCGCCGGTTGGATTAGATATGTACCTGTCGGCAGTAGACACAGTAGTAGTCGCTGAACGACGTGTCGAACGGGCACGCGTACGAGCTCTCCACTAGCGTCACACACTCTCTGTACGCCTTGTAGTCCGCGTCCACCACTCGCCTCTCCACCGCCGGTTGGATTAGATATGTACCTGTCGGCAGTAGACACAGTAGTAGTCGCTGAACGACGTGTCGAACGGGCACGCGTACGAGCTCTCCACTAGCGTCACACACTCTCTGTACGCCTTGTAGTCCGCGTCCACCACTCGCCTCTCCACCGCCGGTTGGATTAGATATGTACCTGTCGGCAGTAGACACAGTAGTAGTCGCTGAACGACGTGTCGAACGGGCACGCGTACGAGCTCTCCACTAGCGTCACACACTCTCTGTACGCCTTGTAGTCCGCGTCCACCACTCGCCTCTCCACCGCCGGTTGGATTAGATATGTACCTGTCGGCAGTAGACACAGTAGTAGTCGCTGAACGACGTGTCGAACGGGCACGCGTACGAGCTCTCCACTAGCGTCACACACTCTCTGTACGCCTTGTAGTCCGCGTCCACCACTCGCCTCTCCACCGCCGGTTGGATTAGATATGTACCTGTCGGCAGTAGACACAGTAGTAGTCGCTGAACGACGTGTCGAACGGGCACGCGTACGAGCTCTCCACTAGCGTCACACACTCTCTGTACGCCTTGTAGTCCGCGTCCACCACTCGCCTCTCCACCGCCGGTTGGATTAGATATGTACCTGTCGGCAGTAGACACAGTAGTAGTCGCTGAACGACGTGTCGAACGGGCACGCGTACGAGCTCTCCACTAGCGTCACACACTCTCTGTACGCCTTGTAGTCCGCGTCCACCACTCGCCTCTCCACCGCCGGTTGGATTAGATATGTACCTGTCGGCAGTAGACACAGTAGTAGTCGCTGAACGACGTGTCGAACGGGCACGCGTACGAGCTCTCCACTAGCGTCACACACTCTCTGTACGCCTTGTAGTCCGCGTCCACCACTCGCCTCTCCACCGCCGGTTGGATTAGATATGTACCTGTCGGCAGTAGACACAGTAGTAGTCGCTGAACGACGTGTCGAACGGGCACGCGTACGAGCTCTCCACTAGCGTCACACACTCTCTGTACGCCTTGTAGTCCGCGTCCACCACTCGCCTCTCCACCGCCGGTTGGATTAGATATGTACCTGTCGGCAGTAGACACAGTAGTAGTCGCTGAACGACGTGTCGAACGGGCACGCGTACGAGCTCTCCACTAGCGTCACACACTCTCTGTACGCCTTGTAGTCCGCGTCCACCACTCGCCTCTTCACCGCCGGTTGCATTTCTGCAATAACACATTTTGATGATAATAAGTTTATGGCAAAAAAATTATTTTTGGTACAAGCTTTTATCGCTGACTGTACTTTTTTTCCACAGACAACTAATACGTGCTAATACTCATTGAGACAATTTTAAAACCCCCAAACACAATTAGGTTACGTTGTTTCACAGAGTTCCTACGGCCACCTCCTGTCTCCATCATCAGATCAGCTCGATGGTACCATAATATTGCATTGTCACCCGACTTACACACGTATGCAAATTTTCAGCTTCATCGGAAACCGGGAAGTGGGTCAAATTTAACTTGCAAGATTTGATTACAGACTGACAGACAACGGGACAGGTGAAAGTAAATAAAAACTTGTAATAAAAATGCAGTAATGGTCCCTAAAAACAGTTTATTTGCTAAAAATTAAAAGGTACCGCATTATGTACAGTCAGCAGCAGAAGTTGCTAAGCGGCCGAGGTGTTCAAAATTACCGTACGCTCTTATTCTCTTAACAATAAAGTCACGTCGCGTCAAGATCATTTTAAACACCTCGCCCGCTTAGCATCTATTGCTGCTGAATGTACCATCACGCTCTGCGATGCATGGTTACGTCATTTATTGGTCCTAGCTAAATTGGTTGTTCAATACTTACGCTATAGAATTACCAATTTAGCAAGAACCCTAATTGGCTTAACAATCCCGTGTGGTGACTGTACAGCGAGCTGCAAAGTATAGTACAGTCACCTGCAATAATATGTTACACAACGAAGGCCGCAAAAATATGTGACGTCTCACGTGTTGTTGGAGTGCGCCCGGAACACGGACTTGAGAAAAAGATTGTTTGGTAGTTTGGGCTCCATGCACAATGGACAGATCAATTGGCAGAGCCTTTATCTGACAAAACAATCAGTGTATACCACTTTATTGATCTCTCCCTTGAGTAGGGAACTATGTAAGCACCCATGAGGCTGACATGTTCACCTAGAGTGTTCAAAGCCTCAATAAAAATTAGATTAAAAAAAAAAAAATATGTGACGCGCTCTTATTGCGCTACAAATAAGATCGTGTCAGATATTTTTGCGGCCTTCGTTGTGTAACATATTATTGCAGGTGACTGTACAAACAAAAGCGCGCAAAGGCGCGCTGTACGAATCGTCGATGATCCCAAACTCACAAGCGGTATTGAACCTTTAAGTCTGAGGAGAGACCTTGCCTCCTTATGTGTGTTCTACCGCTTGTACAATGGGCTGTGCTCTGAAGAATTGTTTGACATGATGCCAACGGCAGCTTTCTATCACCGCACCGCTCGCAGGCAGGGTGTTCATCCACACACCCTAGAACCTAAATGGTCGCGTACTGTGCGGTGTAAGAGGAATTTCCTCCCGCGGACGCTCCGGCTGTGGAATGAGCTCCCTTCCGAGGTTTTCCCGAGGGTCTACGGTATGGGGTTCTTCAAAAAAGGAGTGTACAGGTTTTTATAAGGTCGGCAACGCGCATGTAACACCTCTGGAGTTGCAGGCGTCCATAGGCTACGGTGACTGCTTACCATCAGGCGGCCCGTATGCTTGTTTGCCACCTATGTGGTATAAAAAAAAAACAGCAACGCTCTTAGGGGGCCCACTGATTAACAGTCCACCGGACGATATCGGCCTGTCAGTTAGAACAAAAAGTTGACAGTTCCGAACAACTGACAGGCCGATACCGTCCGGCGGACATGGTAATCAGTGGCGCCCCTTTAAGCTTTTCGACGCCGTGTCAAACACAAAAGCCGTCACTCAGACCACGTCATTGAAGTGTCAAAACTGAAGTTGAACTTTATGTATATGCACGTAGGTCGATGTTGCTCTGTGGTCTGTGACCGATTAATCCGTCTTCTGCGTTGGACCTACGGTGCGCATATATCGGTTATTGGCGTACAAAAGGTTAACTGTCCATCGGTAAACCTTATGGCTTTTGTGTGCCTTCTTATCCTTAATATCTGGGAGACCGAGCTTTGCTCGGAAAACATATAAAATCTCAAAAATTAGCGTTTTCCCAGAGATAAGACCTAGCTAGATCGATTTTTCGCCTCCGAAAACCTGCTCTCCCCGCTTCACTTTCACCTTCTTATCCTTATTACAGCAAGTTAACGTGATATTTACCGATCTCCTCCAATCTCCTCAGCCTCTCCCCAGTCCTCCTCATCTTCTCCAAGAGCTCGCGTTTGCCGCGCTGCTCTCACCGCTTCACTTTCACCTTCTTATCCTTATTACAGCAAGTTAACGTGATATTTACCGATCTTCTCCAATCTCCTCAGCCTCTCCCCAGTCCTCCTCATCTTCTCCATGAGCTCGCGCTTGCCGCGCTGCTCTCGCCGCTTCACTTTCACCTTCTTATCCTTATTACAGCAAGTTAACGTTATATTTACCGATCTTCTCCAGTCTCCTCAGCCTCTCCCCAGTCCTCCTCATCTTCTCCATGAGCTCGAGCTTGCCGCGCTGCTCTCGCCGCTTCACTTTCACCTTCTTATCCTTATTACAGCAAGTTAACGTTATATTTACCGATCTTCTCCAGTCTCCTCAGCCTCTCCCCAGTCCTCCTCATCTTCTCCATGAGCTCGAGCTTGCCGCGCTGCTCTCGCCGCTTCACTTTCACCTTCTTATCCTTATTACAGCAAGTTAATGTGATATTTACCCATCTTCTCCAATCTCCTCAGCCTCTCCCCAGTCCTCCTCATCCTCTCCATGAGCTCGCGCTTGCCGCGCTGCTCTCGCCGCTTCACTTTCACCTTCTTATCCTTATTACAGCAAGTTAACGTTATATTTACCGATCTTCGCCAGTCTCCTCAGCCTCTCCCCAGTCCTCCTCATCCTCTCCATGAGCTCGCGCTTGCCGCGCTGCTCTCGCCGCTTCACTTTCCCCTTCTTATCCTTATTACAGCAAGTTAACGTTATATTTACCGATCTTCGCCAATCTCCTCAGCCTCTCCCCAGTCCTCCTCATCTTCTCCATGAGCTCGAGCTTGCCGCGCTGCTCTCGCCGCTTCACTTTCACCTTCTTATCCTTATTACAGCAAGTTAATGTGATATTTACCCATCTTCTCCAATCTCCTCAGCCTCTCCCCAGTCCTCCTCATCCTCTCCATGAGCTCGCGCTTGCCGCGCTGCTCTCGCCGCTTCACTTTCACCTTCTTATCCTTATTACAGCAAGTTAACGTTATATTTACCGATCTTCGCCAGTCTCCTCAGCCTCTCCCCAGTCCTCCTCATCCTCTCCATGAGCTCGCGCTTGCCGCGCTGCTCTCGCCGCTTCACTTTCCCCTTCTTATCCTTATTACAGCAAGTTAACGTTATATTTACCGATCTTCGCCAATCTCCTCAGCCTCTCCCCAGTCCTCCTCATCTTCTCCATGAGCTCGCGCTTGCCGCGCTGCTCTCGCCGCTTCACTTTCACCTTCTTATCCTTATTACAGCAAGTTAACGTGATATTTACCGATCTTCTCCAATCTCCTCAGCCTCTCCCCAGTCCTCCTCATCTTCTCCATGAGCTCGCGCTTGCCGCGCTGCTCTCGCCGCTTCACTTTCACCTTCTTATCCTTATTACAGCAAGTTAACGTGATATTTACCGATCTTCTCCAATCTCCTCAGCCTCTCCCCAGTCCTCCTCATCTTCTCCATGAGCTCGCGCTTGCCGCGCTGCTCTCGCCGCTTCACTTTCACCTTCTTATCCTTATTACAGCAAATTAACGTTATATTTACCGATCTTCGCCAGTCTCCTCAGCCTCTCCCCAGTCCTCCTCATCTTCTCCATGAGCTCGCGCTTGCCGCGCTGCTCTCGCCGCTTCACTTTCACCTTCTTATCCTTATTACAGCAAATTAACGTTATATTTACCGATCTTCGCCAGTCTCCTCAGCCTCTCCCCAGTCCTCCTCATCTTCTCCATGAGCTCGCGCTTGCCGCGCTGCTCTCGCCGCTTCACTTTCACCTTCTTATCCTTATTACAGCAAGTTAACGTTATATTTACCGATCTTCGCCAGTCTCCTCAGCCTCTCCCCAGTCCTCCTCATCCTCTCCATGAGCTCGCGCTTGCCGCGCTGCTCTCGCCGCTTCACTTTCCCCTTCTTATCCTTATTACAGCAAGTTAACGTTATATTTACCGATCTTCGCCAATCTCCTCAGCCTCTCCCCAGTCCTCCTCATCTTCTCCATGAGCTCGAGCTTGCCGCGCTGCTCTCGCCGCTTCACTTTCACCTTCTTATCCTTATTACAGCAAGTTAATGTGATATTTACCCATCTTCTCCAATCTCCTCAGCCTCTCCCCAGTCCTCCTCATCCTCTCCATGAGCTCGCGCTTGCCGCGCTGCTCTCGCCGCTTCACTTTCACCTTCTTATCCTTATTACAGCAAGTTAACGTTATATTTACCGATCTTCGCCAGTCTCCTCAGCCTCTCCCCAGTCCTCCTCATCCTCTCCATGAGCTCGCGCTTGCCGCGCTGCTCTCGCCGCTTCACTTTCCCCTTCTTATCCTTATTACAGCAAGTTAACGTTATATTTACCGATCTTCGCCAATCTCCTCAGCCTCTCCCCAGTCCTCCTCATCTTCTCCATGAGCTCGCGCTTGCCGCGCTGCTCTCGCCGCTTCACTTTCACCTTCTTATCCTTATTACAGCAAGTTAACGTGATATTTACCGATCTTCTCCAATCTCCTCAGCCTCTCCCCAGTCCTCCTCATCTTCTCCATGAGCTCGCGCTTGCCGCGCTGCTCTCGCCGCTTCACTTTCACCTTCTTATCCTTATTACAGCAAGTTAACGTGATATTTACCGATCTTCTCCAATCTCCTCAGCCTCTCCCCAGTCCTCCTCATCTTCTCCATGAGCTCGCGCTTGCCGCGCTGCTCTCGCCGCTTCACTTTCACCTTCTTATCCTTATTACAGCAAATTAACGTTATATTTACCGATCTTCGCCAGTCTCCTCAGCCTCTCCCCAGTCCTCCTCATCTTCTCCATGAGCTCGCGCTTGCCGCGCTGCTCTCGCCGCTTCACTTTCTTCTTTTCCTTCTTCAGTGATTTCTTTGGCTTCGCCACTGTGACGTCTACATCTGGAAAAAATATGGGGCATTATCTATGGAAAGGGACCTTTTTGTCGATGGCGCTTACGCCCCACAGCGTCGCGCGGCATTGTATTTATTTATATCGGAGCATCGTTAATAATGGCGTAAGCGCCATCGACAATAAGGTCCCTTGTCATAGATAACGTCACATATGCATTTGTACGGGGATAGCCCGTGGAATGGTTCGGGGTGTAAGAAAAAAAGTACATAGTGTCATTTTATGGAACTTGCTAACTATGTAAACAAACCGCCATATTGAAATTGTCTCTGAATGATGAATTTACTAGTGACTTTTGTTTACATAGTTAACAAGAATATAACAAGAAAGTTTTCATACCGTCACCAACACCATCATCCACATAGTGGGGGTCCATGACATCATCCGGGGCCTCGGGTACCACGGGTACCTCCCCGGGCCTCTCTAGCTTCAGTCCGGGCTCCTGCTTCACCTCCGGAAGACCTGGAACGAGGCAATATTTTCAAAATTGGAGTAACATCATGTTTTAGTACATTGGAGTACAATTTTATGGTGACATACATAGGCACTTAATGGCCTTAACAAAGAAGTTTTACAGTACACATGGTGCCACTTTACCGCTCTAGTGCGGTAACTAGCACAATACGTGCCTATGTTGAAAATTTAAAGAGCCATATGTACTGTAAAACGTTGTACAATACACGTGCGAAAAGGTAATTCGCAACTCGTGTCGATTTAAAACACTCCCTTTGGTCGTATTTCAATTTATCACCACATATTGCGAATTTATTATTATTCCTTTATTTATCTTTCCTCTTACGTTAGGTTATTTATAATATGAATATAAAAGTAAAATATAAAAACACTTACAAAACAATAAAAAATACATATAAACACATCATAAAAAACCTAACCTAGAATGCCGCCGGCAGCGGGGCAGGGCCCAAGCTACCGGTGGTCAGGGCCGCAGAGAGAGGAACCGGCGGACTATCCGCGCCGTGTCCAAGATCACCGCCTTCTGCATCTGGCCCTTGATCCAACCACCTAGCGAGAGTCTCTCAAGATGTTGGTCGAGACTCTTCGCTATTAGACCGTTCGCTGAAACAACTATCGGGACAATGATCGTCGAATCAACATCCCACATGGCGGTTATCTCGTGAGCCAAGTCTAGGTACTTACTGGACTTGTCCTTCTCGGCTTTCACGAGATTCTCATCATGGGGGATGGTAATGTCAACGAGCACGGCCCGGCGTTGCGCTCGATCTATTATCACAATATCAGGCTTATTGGCTACAATAGTCCTGTCAGTGATAATAGATCGATCCCAATAGAGCGTGGCACGACCATTCTCAAGAACTGGCGCAGGTGAATACTTGTAGTACGGTACTTCGCGGTCCACAAGGCCGTATAGAAGAGCAAGCTGTTGGTGAATAATCCTGGCTACGAGATTATGTCTGTGCAAGTACTCGCCGTTAGCAAGATGAGAACAACCGGAAATGATATGCCTGAGTGACTCTCCGGGACGGCGGCATGCCCGACAAATGTCGACCGTACCGTCCTTCAGGATATATTTCCGATAGTTGTTCGTCATCATTACTTCGTCCGCAATTGCACAGGCAAAACCCTCGGTTTCTCCGAAGAGGTCCCCGAATCGTAGCCAGTTCACCGACGCGAGCAGGTCCACATCGGGTCCCGTGAGGGCCTTGTAGAACCGCCCGTGTAGCACCTTACTCTCCCATGCCGCCTTGCGATCCGCAGTACTTAGTACCACAGGTTTGCGCCAGTTCTCGTTTGCCAAGGAGAGCGGCGTGAGGTTCCTGTCTACTGCCACCACATCACGATGCATCCCACACTCGTTGTTAAGGAAATAATTCCTGAGATTGTACACCTCGCGGTTGTGGAGATCCTTGGCGTTTAGGAAGCCTCGGCCTCCACATTTCCGTGGGATGTACAATCTCATAACTGACGAGCGTGGGTGTAGCATCCGATGTGCGGTGAGCAGTGACCGGACCCTCCGATCCAGGGCATCCAGCTCGGTCTGAGTCCACCTTAGTATGCCAAAGGAGTATGTGAGTAGGGGCATTACCCAGGCGTTGAAGGCGCGCACTTTGTTGCCTCCTGACAAAAGACTGTTAAGAACTTTTGTGAGCCGACTGAAAAAGCGCTCCTTCACCGACCGTCTAATACCCTCGTCCTCAATACCCAACGACTGTGACATACCAAGGTATTTATAGGTTTCTGATTCAGAGATAGATCTGAAAGACATTGTTTCAGAAGGTTGTAAATTTGTTGAATTTACAACCCTCCCCCGCTGTGCATGCATAACCGCACATTTATCGACACCAAACTCCATGTTGATGGCACTACTGAAGACTTCGGTGGTTTTCAGTAGCTCCTTCAAGTCTTGGTTATTTGGTGCAAATAATTTGAGGTCATCCATGTATAGAAGACATTATTATTATTATTATTATTATATAATTATAGGCGAGCAGCTATTGAGCTGATGAGCCTATGTCACACAGTGTCCAGTGTTATATAGTTCAAATTTATATATAATATATAATTTCTTACTTTTCGCACTTGTATCGTAATGTACTATTGTAAGCTTGCTTAACCTTTTTTGTGCTGATATATTTGAAAGTACTAAAAACAGGTAGCAACATTTAGCTATACCATTGTCTCCGTGCACATGTATGCTAGCCTGAAGCAGTGTCTCCTCGCAGCGCAGCACCTGCCCGCGGAACGCACTGGCGTCCCGCAGTCTCAGCACGCAGGTGGCACAGATCAGGCGCTCCAGCTCGGAGCCATCAAGGTGTGAAAGCTGGAATTATTGTGACAGATTCATTATGACATCAACTTTGACTTTATTTGCAAAATATTTAGAGATTAACAATCAACAATATAGGCCTATACCCGACAGGGGTCCTTAATATAGTAAAATAAACAACAATATTATTAGAAAACTTTTATTATGCAAACTATTTAAGGAAAAATAAAAGGCTTAAATAAACAATCAACAATGGTTAAATTAAACAATAATGAGTCAGAGACAACTGGGGAGAGCCGGCTGTTACATCGCTCAACGCATCAGTCTGGCAGGTCAGCAGGGTAACGCAGCCAGCATCTTCGGGACCTTGCCACAGCATGTTCGGGCCTTTTTTAGATTTAATTAGTTTTAGTTGTAATTTTAAGTTGCCCCTCACAAAATTGTCACAAAATGACTAATCCTTTTCCTTCAGTAATGATAAATAACAAATAAAAAGATAGAAATACAATTATGCTTGGGGCAATTTAAACATAAAATAAAACAATATATTTTGCCAACACACTCATTCATATGGTCTGTAAAATATTCTTAAACAATATTAAATAGCTAAAGATTATATTCGCAATTATCGCGAACTATTTCAGCTTCTAGCTACGTTAACGTGGCGTAAACTTCAGGCGTACATAGTTTGTCTGTCGAAATGTGTTTCTAATTAAAATTGATTTTTACTGACAAGTGTGAATTTAATACCAAATACATCATCTGAATTAACCTGAGAAGTTTACTTAGTTTATAAAAGCAAGAAAAGAAGGACCTACCATTAAACCAAAGCAATCCACGAACATATCTGAGTACACTTCTTTCTTTCCTTGCCATTCGTATTCGTGGTTCAACAGGCGACATTTCTTCAGCGCGCCGCAACAACGGCACAGGCCCGGGTCGAAAACCGGGCCTTTACGGCTTGTAGCACTCATTTGTGTGGATTTCAGCAAGTTTCAGTTAATTTTTCGGAATTACAAAGATTTTTTTTCAGTATTGTATTGACGTTTCAACCTATTTGCTTTTTGCTTGTCGGCGTTTTGTTATTGCATAATAGCAAAAGACTACTAAATTATAAATCGCACAGTGCAATGGTTTAAATTAATTTATATAAAATTCCTTTAAAGTATTTTAAAGCAATTTAAATAGCTATTCAATGTACAAATGCAAAAATAAATAAGCAATTAAACAAATGTACAAAATGTTGTGGTCTGTGGTCCTCTTGTTGTCATTTGCGTATTTTGGCTATTCAACAGCAGATGGCGTTAAAAGTTGCGTTTAAAGATTTTTCCTGTTACGTATCGCAAATCGAAAGTGCACAAAAATCTAAATAGTATTTATCAGATCTTTTCATTGTTCGAAATTTTATCAAGATAAGCGAGTTTTATTATCAATTTAATATATCTCTATTTAGATAAAAATATAGCGTGTATGATATTTTTTAGCATCAACATTGGCTGGCAAGAGGCAAGGCATCGTTAATTCGTTACTGTTTTTTTTTTTTGGCGGGAACTCAAACAAGGAACTTTGAAATTTTTCGCTCCAAGTTTTAAAATTCTTGAATAATTGTGTAAATAAGTTAAATTTGTATATATTAGTGTTGATTCTGTACATAACTTTTCTGCAGATAGTTTTTAGCAATGACTGGTAACGGGGGGGGCGGGGATAACCCGCCCACCTCTCACAAGCGCTCCAAAGGCGGTGGCGATGGTCTCCAGGACGATGGCGGCGGCGGTGAGCGGTCTAATGAACAATACTTACCGTATTTTAAACCTAATTATAAAAGACTATTTCCGGAAAACTCGTTAACAACTGAGTTTAAAAGTGTTTGTGGAACACATTGACTCCAAGGACAGGCTAGGGAATAAAAGCCCTATTTATTTAAACCATATATTTACTACTGGCATAAAAGGTGTGACGGCAATTCAGAGAGTAAATGCAAATAAAATTGCAGTATCTTTTAAACAGCATAACACGGCAAATAACTTTCTAAACAACTCTGCGTTTTTAGAACAACACAAAATGAAGGCATACATAAGCGCAACGCAAATTGAGAAGATTGGCATTATAAGATTTGTTCCAGCTAACATTTCAAACAAAGATCTATACAGTAAACTAAGCTCCGTTTACGAAATTATATCTGTACGACGCTTCACAAAGAAAGTAGGACAAGATCGCGTTCCACTGCAAACAGTCAGCATAACATTCTTATCCAATGTATTACCAGACAATGTGCAATATGATCTATTTTCCTATAGAGTATTCGATTATATTCCACCACTTCAACAATGTTTCAAATGTTTCAAGTTTAACCACTCTGCTAGAGTGTGCAATGGCAAGCAAAGATGTTCTATATGTTCAGGTGAACACTTTTACAAAGAATGTACCAATCCAAATGAGATCTCCTGCGTTAATTGCAGTGGTCCTCATCTGGCTATATCAAAAGAATGTCTAATTAAGATTAAAAAACTATTAGAAAAGAAAAACAAGATTACTTATGCAAGCCTAGCACAAACTAAAACACACACTGACAATGAATATCCATCCTTGCCATTGACAAAACACCAAAACAAGCCATTGCCAAAACCTGTAAATAAAAATGTAAATAATGTAAATAAAAATGTAAATAACAAACCTGCATCACAGGTTGTAAATCAGGTTCAGCCTATGGACCTCAAAGCCCAGATCCTCGGTGATAAAAATGTACTAATGGCCCTGGTACAGACACTGATCGAGCTGGGCAACAATCCTGATCCGGTGCCGATCACCACGGCATCCATAAAAGATAGGCTTATTAAAAATTTGTCTTCATAATGGACTTAAGTCCCTCTGGAGATTCTCAGTTACGTATTGCGCAGTTTAATATTCAAAGTGCCAATAGTAAAAAGCCTTTATTAATTAAATTTTTGAAAGATAAAAACATTGATATATGTTTACTCAATGAAACTTGGTTTAAAGAACATCACAATTTTAAAATTCCTGGTTATAATCTTCACTACAGACTGTCTAAAAATCCTCACAATGGTGTTGCAATTTTAATTAAACCATACTTGAAATACAATACTTTAAATACAACCTTTTATGAGGACATACAAACTATAGCTGTTTCTGTATCTACCGAACGCGGTAACCTAACTGTTCTATGCGTCTACTGTCCTCCCTCTAATGGTCACATTAGATTGAAGAGGCTGCGCAATGCTATCAGAGACCTCCCTAAACCTATCTTTATTGGCGGAGATTTTAACGCTCATCATATTGCATTTGGTTGCTTATCAACAAAGGGTCGTGGTAAAGATCTATATGATGTTATTGATGAGTGTGATTTGTGTATCCTAAATGATGGTAGTTTTACTACGGTGAACCGCCCTAGAATTAACCCTTCAGCCATTGACGTCAGCCTTACTAGTGATTGCTTGGCACCTCTTTGTGAATGGTCTGTACATGACGATTGTATGGGTAGCTACCATTTCCCCACTATAACCGTAATATCTTTGACAGCTGAAAAATATCAATTCAATGCTCCTGTGGATAAATTTTTGTACAAAAGAACTGATTGGCGCAAATATAATGAACTCTCTAAGAGCATATTTGAGGATTTCTCAGTAAATGTTAATGACCCACTTGCCACTTATACAGAATTTTGCAATCGCCTTGATGCCCTTATGCATAAAATTATCCCAAAGTTTACCAAATCTACTCATTTTGCTAGCAGACCTCCTACACCTTGGTGGAACGAGATCTGTGAGCAAAGTGTTATTGCATCCTATAATGCTTTGAAACTGTATAAAAGAGATCCTACCATAGAAAATTACATAAATTATAAAAAATTAGACGCATTGAAAAAAAGAACTATTTCAGAACAAAAGAAAATTGGTTGGAATAATTTATGCCATTCTTTTAACAGAACTACCCCTATGAGCAAGATTTGGAATATGATTAAAATGTTTAAAGGTGTCAAGTCCAATATTAGATCATACAAGGACGAATTCATCACTCCATTTTTAGATAAGTTATCAGATAATAGTAATTTAAAGGATACTAGTACCTGTTATGTGGGTAATCTAAGATATGACGGCGCGCTGCGTACCCGCCGAAAGGAGTCGAATATAATTTGTCAATGTGATCGGCCGGTGTTTAATTTGTCTCCGTTTTCGGCTCCCTTTTTCGAGAAATAACAGTGGCGACGACGAAAATATTTATTAGTTACGCGTGTAATAATGGCCAAAGTAACAGTTGGCACACTTACAACTTTTAATCATGAAGTGCATGAGTGGTCAGTGTACAAGGACAGAGGGCCTACCGCGAACCACGTTCGACGTGTTGCCTCCCTGTCACACTTACGTACGAATTCACAAGTGCGACAGAGAGGCAACACGTCGAACGTGGTTCGCGGTAGGCCCTCAGGTTGGAACAATGGTTCCTCGCGAACGAACTCGATGAGGTTGGAGACAAATCCGGCGCAAAACGTCGCGCTATTTTGCTAAGTTGTTTAACGGAAGCAACATATAAATTAGCGCGGGATCTCGCTTTACCGAAAGTAGTCGCGAAGTTAAGCTACGCGGAAGTGGTAAAACTGTTCGATGAACATTTTGCAAGTACAAGTAAAAAGTGTGGATTTGCAGAACGGTACAAGTTTCACAGTGCAGTTCAAAATGCGAACGAGTCCATGGCGGAGTGGGCAGCTCGCGTGCGTGGCCTGGCCGCGCATTGTGAGTTTAGCGCGGATTCATTCGGTGACCTGCTGCGGGATCGGTTCGTGCTCGGCATGGCGCACGGACCCGAGCGGGATAAGCTGTTTACGACAAAAATGGCGGATGTCACATTACAAAAAGCATTAGAAATTGCAGAGGGCATGAGGAGCGCGCGAATAGGATCACAGCAAGGTCGAAGCGCCGCAGCGGGCGCGGCAACGGAGGCCGCGCAGGTTCCTCTGCAAGTGCTGAAGATGTCGGCGGCACCGGCGCGTAGCGGCGGCGGGCCATCGCGCGGGCAGCACGGGCCGAGCGCGGCCGCGAGCGCCCCGGCCAGAGCGGGCGCCGGCACCAGCGACGCGCGCGGCGGCGGCGGCGGCGCCGCATGCGAAGTTTGCGGCTATACGGGACATCAGCAGGACTCGTGTCGTTTTAAACATCACGTTTGTAAACGTTGCGGCATTAAAGGACATTTAAAACGAATGTGTTCAAAAGGAGTATCTCGACAGTACTACGTCGAGTGCGGCGCTGATGGTGATGACGATGTAACCGGTAAGCGTGTTGTATGCAATATTCGCTCTGTTCGAGGTGAACCCATGAAGGAATCTGTCGTAGTAAATGAAAATACTGTAACTTTTGAGTTAGACACGGGTTCTCCGGTAACGATGATACCGGAAAGTACTTATAAATCGTTATTCTATAATTTCCCGCTGCAACCGGCTGATAAGCATCTGCAAGGCTATAATGGTGGGCCCATCGATACATTAGGCACGTTAAACCTACCCTTTACGTATAAATCAGTGACTAATAACATAACGGTTCATGTGGCACGGGACGAAGGGCCCTTGCTGTTAGGCAGAGATTTTATTTCCAAATTTCATTTGGAGCTTTGTCAGGTAAATTTTTGCAAATACGATGGGTTGACTTCGAAGTATCCAAAACTATTTTCAAATAATTTAGGTTGTTGCAAAAACACAAAAGTTGAGCTAAAAATAAAACCAAACACAAAACCCATTTTTTGTAGGGCGCGCCCATTACCTTTCGCTCTAAAAGAACGAGTAGAACGAGAATTAAATAGATTGACCGGGCTAGGCATTTTAGTTCCTATTACTTATTCAGAGTATGCTAGTCCAATTGTGCCAGTAATAAAACATGATAAGTCGTTAAGGTTGTGTGCGGACTATTCAGTTTCACTCAATAAACATTTACTTGTAGAAAAATACCCACTGCCCCGCGTAGATGAACTATTTGCTAAACTTAATGGGGGCGAACAATTTTCAAAACTTGATTTGTCGAGCGCCTACAACCAGTTAGTTTTATCAGACGATTCGCAATTGTTAACTACTATAAATACTCACAAAGGACTATTCATGTATACGCGCCTAGTTTTTGGCTTAGCATCGGCACCGGCCATTTTTCAAAGAACCATGGAAACTTTATTGGCAGGTTTAGATGGGGTTCTTGTTTATTTGGACGACATCCTGGTAACTGGGAAAAACAAAAGTGAACATGTAAATAAACTGCATGAGGTGTTTCGCAGATTAGAAGCGGCCGGGCTGGTGTTACAAAAAGAAAAATGTTCCTTTTTCCAAAACTCGGTATCGTATTTAGGGTACATTATAGATAAGCATGGTATTCACAAGTCACCAGAAAAAGTGAAGGCTATATTGGAAGCTAAAAGCCCCAGTAACGTGTCAGAGCTACAATCATTTTTAGGGCTCGTTAATTATTATAGGAATTTCGTGGAAAATGCTTCCAGTATTCTTAGTCCGCTTCACGAATTGTTACAAAAAAATGTACCATGGATTTGGAAACAGGAACATGCCGATGCAGTTAAAAAGATAAAAAAAGAATTATCACTGGATAAAAATTTAGCACATTTTAATCCGGATGCCGATTTATTTTTGACAGTAGATGCATCGCCTTACGGCTTGGGGGCTATTTTATCGTTAATGGTGGAAGGGGTAGAAAAACCGGTTTCATATGCTTCACGATCCTTGTCTGCTGCCGAAAAAAGGTATAGCCAGATAGAAAAAGAGGCAAGTGCTATCTTGTTCGGAATCCGCAAGTATCATCAATACTTATATGGGCGGAACATTCCATTTACTTTAAGGACAGACCACAAGCCACTTTTGTCTATATTTAATCCTGAGAAAGGTATACCCGAAGTTTCGGCGAACAGACTACAAAGATACGCAATATTCTTATCAGCGTATAACTATAAGATTGAATATGTGTCAAGTTCGCGTAACTCAGCTGATTTCTTGAGCCGAGCGCCGAGCGAGGAACCGGTTTTGCACATAGATGACATATCTACCAACGGTAATTATGTAAACTTTGTTTATGAGGGCGACAGTTTTTTATCTTTAAACGAGTTAAAAATAGGTACGCAATCGGACGGCACACTTTCAAAAGTGATCCATTTTATATTAAATGGGTGGCCTAATAAATTTCAAGATGTATTGCTAAAGGCATATTATGATAATCGTAGTGAGTTAGCTGTCGAAAACGACCTTATTCTGAAAGGTCATAAACTAGTCATACCCCAATCTATGCGGTCAAAAATAATGGAAGAGTTACATAAGGGCCATTTAGGTGTGCATAAAATGAAAGCACAAGCCCGCGATAGGTTTTGGTGGCCGCGTCTGTCACAGGAAATCGAGGACTGGGTCGCGTCTTGCCGCGTGTGCGCAGCGCTGCGGCCGGCGCCGGCGCGGGCGCCGCTCACGCCGTGGCCGTTCCCGCCGCACAGCTGGTATCGGGTACACGTTGACTTATTGGGGCCCATCAACAGTAGAACTTTCTTAGTTATCGTAGACGCGTTTTCAAAATGGGTGGAATGTTTTGAGGTGTCTAATAATTACAGTACTCGCGTAATTATAGAACGGCTTTGTGAAGTGATGGCAAGATTTGGAATATTTAACGTTATTTGCAGTGATAATGGGTCCTATTTCACATCCAAAGAATTTAAGGAGTTTTGCATTCGTAATGGAATACAACATATTACATCACCTAGTTATAACCCGGCTAGTAACGGGCAAGCCGAGAGCTACGTTAAAATAATAAAGCGGGCTATTAAGGCGATAATAATGTCGGGAAGCAGCGGGAAAGATTTAAATGTAAAAATACAAGAATTTTTATTTCATTACAGGAATTCCAAACACAGCACTACAGACAGATCCCCTTCTGAATTATTATTTGGGCGGAAATTAAGAAGTAGGTTGGACTTGATAGTACCACAAACGGTTGCATCATGCAGCGCACCACTCGACGTACTGGTCAAAGAAAAACAATGTCAACAGAGTGAACAATACCGTGGTTCTCGCAAAGTGAATTTCGCAATCGGAGAGCAAGTGTTAGTGCAAGTTTATATTAATCAAAATAGACAACTAGTTAGGGGTCAAATATTAAAAAAACTTGGATCTTCAGTATATATAGTACAATTATTGAACCTTAACCGAAGTGTAAAAAAACACACAAATCAAATTTTGAAATATAAGGGGGAGGAGGAACATGTGTCGGACTATAATGCAGTGGCGGCCCCTGCGACGGCCCAGCCAAGAGTGGCCGAGTTAGCACGATTGTCACAGCCTTCATCGGCAGCCGAGTCAGTGGCGGATGACTTTCAAGTATCCCTCATCTTAAATGAGCATCCAGCAGTCACAGAGATGATACAGATAGCACCGGCAACTGATCATATAGCAGATGTTGGCAGACTAGAGGACCAGCCAGACCAAGTCGAGCAAGTGACAGATGGTGACCACTCTTTGGAGTATGAGGATGCTGGCCCCGGGATTAATTCTGCCGACATAATGGTGCCTCCTGTCGAACCAGATGCAACTGAGCCTATTGGGAAACGGTTAAGGAAGAATGTTGACTATAAACAATTCTTTTAGGCTATTGTAATTTTAAGTTAGTAACTTTAGAAATACTGGTGGAGGGATGTTATGTGGGTAATCTAAGATATGACGGCGCGCTGCGTACCCGCCGAAAGGAGTCGAATATAATTTGTCAATGTGATCGGCCGGTGTTTAATTTGTCTCCGTTTTCGGCTCCCTTTTTCGAGAAATAACAGTACCCTACCTACCTACTTTAACATTAATAATAACAATAGCAATTCAAAGTTTTTAATGGAACCATTTACATGGCATGAATTCATAACTAGTCTACGATCCAGACGTAACACAAGTCCAGGTTTAGATAATTTTCCTTATATTGTAATCAAAGAGCTTCATGTATCTGCCCAGAAGTTATTTCTTGATGTTCTTAATATATTATGGCTTAATTTAATTATTCCTGAATCCTGGAAATCACAGTGTGTTATTCCAATACTTAAACCAGATAAATCTCCAGAACAGGCTAGTTCCTATCGCCCAATCTCCTTGTCATCTTGTCTTGGTAAATTATTTTAAAACATGATTAAAGTCCGTTTAGATTGGTTTGTGGAGGCTAATGGTATCATTCCATATTTGCAGTACGGCTTTCGTCGAGGGCGAAGTTGCGCTGATAGTTTCATTTCACTCATCTCCGACCTGAAAATGTCAAATAATTTAAAGTCACACACTGTTTGTGTTTTCCTTGATGTTCAAGGAGCATTTGATAATGTTGACCCAACTATCCTAGTCAATATTATGTCCGATGTTGGTATCCCTGGCCGACTATGTCAGTGGTTATATAATTTTTTAATCAATAGAACCTTATTTGTTAAATTTAATAATATTTTACATGGGCCTCGATCAACTTCTAAAGGCACTATGCAAGGTGCCACACTTTCACCATTATTGTACAATTTGTACACATGTGAAATTTGTAAATATGTTGATACTAGTAATGTAAGTATTCTCCAATTCGCAGATGACATTGTTTTGTACAGTAGTAACCATAATTTGCAGATTGCCATAAATAACGTAAATAGAGCTTTAGATCAATTAGGTGTGTATTATAACAATAGATTAAATTTAAATATAAATGCCACAAAAAGCAGCTTAATGATTTTTGGTGATGATGATCCAACTTGCAATATTATGTACAGTGGGGAGTCTATTGATAGAGTAAGATCCAAAAAATTCTTGGGTGTCATCATTGATCAAAAGCTGACCTTTGAAGAACATGTGAAATATATTTCTAAAAACAGTTTAAAAGGTATAAATGTGTTAAGATGTTTAGCTGGTGTCTCTTGGGGTGCTGATCCCAAGATTCTATCTGTTTTATATAAAGCTATAGTTAGGAGTCATTTTGATTATAGTGCTATGGCATATGTAAATAGTCCACATGCAAAAAAATTGGATATTCTGCAGAACAGGGCTCTGAGAATTATATCTGGAGCAATGTGCTCAACTCCAATAAGGGCCATGGAAGTTGAGACACATATAATGCCACTTATCTTAAGACGCCTAATGCTTGCTGAAAGATATTGCCTCAAGTTATTATATTCTAATAACACAAAATTAATAAACAAGATTTTACCTCATAGAGTTAATGTGTCTGGTTCCTTAGCAACTGGAGAGGGTCTTCTTCTTGGCAACTCTCCAATGTTGTTTCACATTTTTCTGGAAATTGAAAATAACTGTAGTAAAATTAGAAAGCAACATCCTTGGCCATGTTATTCCTCACACTACAGAAGCATTATGCAACCAATTAAAATACTAGACTCTGTTAAAAGTAATGTAGACATGTTACAATTCCTTTCGGATAATAATTACTACACTATTTATACTGATGGAAGCAAAGGTGTGGATTATGTGCGTAGTGCAATTTATGATCCTCAATGTAAATTTTCTCAGAGCTTTCTTCTGCAGAAAGTATGTACCATATTTACTGCAGAGGCATATGCAGTCTATCAGGCCCTTCTGCGAATTGGTAATGTAGATAATTGTAAATATTTTCTAATAATAAGTGATTCTTTAAGTTTGCTTCAAGGTTTGGAACATTTGAAAATTCATTTTAAAACTAATTTTATTTTATATGCGATTAAAGAATTGTTATTTAAGTGTCATCTTAAAGAAGTAGAAGTTTCATTTATGTGGGTTCCTTCTCACAAAGGAATCACTGGCAATGAAACAGCAGACAATGTTGCCTTCAAAGGCATAAATGCACTCGACGTTAGCGAGGCAATGTATATTCCTATGTCCGATTACTTGTCTTGTATAAATCTATCTGTAAATATGTTATGGGAACAAATGTGGAGTACAGATCAAGACCAAGGAAAAGGAAGATGGTACGGAAGCATTCAGGAAAATCTGCCTACAAGACCATGGTATAATAACCTGCAAAAAGCCAGTCGAGATTTTATCACTACTATAAACCGGTTGCGCTACGGACACAATGCTGCACCATCACATCTTGCCAGACTTGGATTGATACAAAACAATATCTGTACTTTCTGTGAAGCTGAAGAAGGAACCGTTAACCACCTTATATTTAAGTGTCAGAAGTTTCTTATTGACAGATTAGTGCTTGCCAGTGAACTAAATGAAGTGTTTAAAAATAATAGTGATTTTTCCTCCCGCCCGCCGCCGCTTAATAATCTACTAAAAGACAGTCAAACATATCAACCAATATACAAATACATAAAAAACACAGTGTTAAAACTTTAATAGTAGTGCAGTGTAATTAAAATAAAGACTTGGCTTAAAGGTCTCGTAACCAGGCCATAAAATCCAAAAAAAAAAAAAAAATAATTCGTTACTGGCAACATACACATCCTGATCCTGAAGGACGCGACGGTGTGATCAAAGAGCATATAATCACTACGTTCTAAGAGACGGAACTCCATAGTACGTAATTATTTGACAGTACTTGTCAAACGGTTTGGTTTGACGTTTATCGTCGGAGTTCCATTCATACCAACATAATGAAAAGTTTTTTTTCTGGGATTTTATGGCCTGGTTACGAGACCTTTAAGCCAAATGACAATTAGTTTATGGAAAGTAGTGCTGCGAAAAATCAATAATAGTGAGTTCTCGAAACGATAATAACCGACATGACAGAAAGTAGTGCTGCGAAAAATCGATAATAGTGACTTCCTAAACCGATAAAAACCGTCCGCTTGATAATCCTACTCCTCTCCTACTCATACATTTTTTTTATCGTAGAAAATAAAACACCAGCACGGCTAGCACATGATTACCCGCGGGATAGCTCGCGCCGCGAGAGACGGCAGTCGCCCGTCACAAATTTCTATCTCTATCTGTCAATTCCTCGATTTTGGCAGCATGAGTTCGCACATCGAGAAAAGAGTTCCACGAGAGAGAGCCATCCCGCGCGCGACTTAGCCAATGTGGCCATTTATACATGGAACAAACTTTTCATTCGTGGCAACACTGAATCGGTAAAATAATAATCGGATAAGTAATGAATAGTCAGCCTTAGAAACGGAGCGTCCCTAGTCACGATAACTTTGTCTCTTTCTCGCAGTATGAAGAATAAGAAATAGCAAATATTATTTTTAAGTCGAAAATGTCAGTGTCAATACTGTCAATCAAAATTTGATTCGCTTTGTCGTTACAAATTGGAATATATTATTATAATTATCTAAAGATTACCTACCTAATCATTAAAATACAACTCCTTACGAATAATTGGCGTTTTGTTAAAAGTTTTGGCTAACAAAATACCATCTTTACGAAGAAGTCAAGTTGTAAGTACGTAAACAATTCAATCTTCATAAAACTCTTTTCCGTTGTCTTTTGCAAAAAAATTACATTCCTTTTAAATCTTATTTACAGACTAAATATCTTATGCTAATCCCCGACATATCTCCCTTATGGCTGGCTAGCCGCTGCATTGCTGGCTTCGAAGATAGATTGAATGACAATCATGCACAAGCCTGTCATCAAACACGGAGGTATTCCCTACACCTAAGCATGCTGCTGCTAACCGCAGCCCTCCTGCCATCACGGAGGACATAGAAGGGCTCAAGTTGGGAGCCTACTCCGTGCAAGGACAGTTGAGTGTTGATAACACTTCTCAAATAATGTGACTTTTAAATAAATACTACCAAAAACTTTAAATGATTTTATTTACTTTGACCTTTTTGAGATAGGTACTCAGATTTAAGTACGATTCGTCGGAGTCGGAGCGCATTTCACATTTGTATGCCCAAAGCCGGTCGGCTGCTTGCGGATCGGATGGCTCCGGACGGATTCTATCGCTTCTGCACGGCTAGCACATGATTACCCGCGGGATAGCTCGCGCCGCGAGAGACGGCAGTCGCCCGTCACAAATTTCTATCTCTATCTGTCAATTCCTCGATTTTGGCAGCATGAGTTCGCACATCGAGAAAAGAGTTCCACGAGAGAGAGCCATCCCGCGCGCGACTTAGCCAATGTGGCCATTTATACATGGAACAAACTTTTCATTCGTGGCAACACTGAATCGGTAAAATAATAATCGGATAAGTAATGAATAGTCAGCCTTAGAAACGGAGCGTCCCTAGTCACGATAACTTTGTCTCTTTCTCGCAGTATGAAGAATAAGAAATAGCAAATATTATTTTTAAGTCGAAAATGTCAGTGTCAATACTGTCAATCAAAATTTGATTCGCTTTGTCGTTACAAGTTGGGATATATTATTATAATTATCTAAAGATTACCTACCTAATCATTAAAATACAACTCCTTACGAATAATTGGCGTTTTGTTAAAAGTTTTGGCTAACAAAATACCATCTTTACGAAGAAGTCAAGTTGTAAGTACGTACACAATTCAATCTTCATAAAGCTCTTTTCCGTAGCTTTTGCAAAAAAATTACATTCCTTTTAAATCTTATTTACAGACTAAATATCTTATGCTAATCCCCGACATATCTCCCTTATGGCTTCGAAGATAGATTGAATGATAATCATGCACAAGCCTGTCATCAAACACGGAGGTATTCTCTACACCTAAGCATGCTGCTGCTAACCGCAGCCCTCCTGCCATCACGGAGGACATAGAAGGGCTCAAGTTGGGAACCTACTCCGTGCAAGGACAGTCGAGTGTTGATAACACTTCTCAAATAATGTGACTTTTAAATAAATACTACCAAAAACTTTAAATGATTTTATTTACTTTGACCTTTTTGAGATAGGTACTCAGATTTAAGTACGATTCGTCGGAGTCGGAGCGCATTTCACATTTGTATGCCCAAAGCCGGTCGGCTGCTTGCGGATCGGATGGCTCCGGACGGATTCTATCGCTTCTGCCACACATTATGTAATAGGTACACTGAAAAAGCACTCCGGCGCGGCCCAACTCTAGCCGGTCGGTGGGAATCGTAACTTAAGGATTAGGCTAGTACCAACTCGTACACTACAAAGTAAGTATTACGGCTGTGGTCTTCTGTGAGGTGGAGGTTGAGTTGAGCTGCCAGATTCATTATTTGCATTCTTTGTGGAATGATGTTTCACAAAATTTCGTCTAAATCGGTTCGGCGGATTAAACGTCAAGAGGTAGCATATAGTCAGCAGCAATAGTTGCTAAGCGGGCGAGGTGTTCAAAATTACCTTGACGCGCTCTTATTCTCTTAACAATAAAGTCGCGTCAAGATCATTTTGAACACCTCGCCCGCTTAGCAACTATTGCTGCTGACTGTACATAGGTACATATTTACTTTTGCATTTACTTATTATAAGTAAGGTTGATCGCAATATTCAGGTCGGGATTGTGTTGTTTATATCCCGCAATGAATGGAAACACCTAAGGAGCGACATAATATAGGTTGTCAACAATAATTGCATGTAAAAATACGCGTGTAAGTAAATATAACGGGTTAGCACTGATTGATAGCACGTAATTGTTTCGCGGATTAGCAATGTACTATTTTTGTATCAATTATTTATGTTTCTATTAATTATCCCCCAGTCAATTCGCCACCAAAGGTTTGCTTTGTTGATGAGGTCGTGGTCGTACAATCTTAGGCTTAGATTTTTTTCTGTCGGATTTTCGTTTAACTTAAGAGAACAAACAAGTCATTGTGAAAAAATATAATCATTTTGATATTAATGGCATGATCATGAAACTCAAGATTCAAATTATACTTAAACAAAAAAGTGTTGTAGTATGAAATAAATATAAAATATGGAAAATTATCTTTCTTTTAGAACAAAAGTCAACAAAAATTCGACCAAATGCGCTTGTCGCGACCCTCTAGCCTCGAAGACAATTTCTCTCATTTTGACGTTCAAACGCGGGACATTTTGTCTCCCATAGTACACTCGTGCTACGATTTTTGAGAGTATCCCGCGTGGAACTGTCAAACGACAAAATTATGTCGCTTTGACATTTGTCCGCGAGACAGCGGGTTGTCGCGCGGTTCTTATGCTACCGATTCGCGAGAGAGCTCTATGTCGCGGCATTTTCTCGCCTGTCGACTGTCGCGCCCATCATGTGCTAGCCGTGCAGTGAGTTTATAACAAAGTTTATTAATTTCTTAAGTTGATACTTGGTATATACATATTTGTTCTTATTGCACAATTTGAATACTGAATGTACAAATAATTATGCTGTACCTATATTTTTACACACTGAACTGTACAAAATATATTCAGGTAGAATTTAAAAACGGATACACTGTGCTCGTTACAAAATCAAATATTTTGGTCTAAAGATTTTTTACCCAATCTTAGAATTTAATATATTTAAATAGGATAAGGTAAACAAAAATATAACTGTAGGAGGGAAGTAGGAACTAACCGAATTATATATACCTAACACACTTAAGAATCGAAATTATATATGCCTAGGTAGGTAACTTTAAGCCGGATCTGCTGTGGACTGTGTGATGTGACCCTTATTAACCCCTGACACAGAATGGCTACATAAGTACAATCACCAAGTTAATACGAATAAAACAAAAGGCACGTATTTAACTGGTCAACTAATTAATCGAATTTGGGTAGGTAGGGCAAGCAATAAGAAGTTATAGAGGGAAAAGCTAGGAACACAATTTTTGACTCCGTAACTTTGTTTGGACTAGTTAGGAGGTGAACATATCAAAAGTCCCCGGCCGTAGCCGCGGTGCTGGGGGGGTAGAGGGGGCAAAAAAGGTCTCATTTTTCGGTTTTTCACTTATATCTTGGAAACTTTGCGTCTTAGCGAAATGACTACTAAGAAACACCAAAAGCTGATAAAATTTGTTACAAGTTTTATTCAGTCAAGTTTTTCGATATCTTGAATAGTTTTTGAGATATCCGCTCTTGAAAGTTTTTTCTTAGGAATGGTGGTGGACCACCCAACAAAAATAAAATTCAGCACCCCCGATTTATACGAAAATGATACCAAACATGGCCTAACAGCTTCACTGATGTAGATATCAAGATAAAATTAAAATCCCTGAATAAACTTTCAAGAGCGGGTATCTCAAAAACTATTCAAGATATCGAAAAACTTGACTGGATAAAGCTTGTAACTAATTTTACAAGCTTTCGGTTTGTCTTAGTATTCATGTCGCTAAGACGCAAAGTTTCCAAGACATTCCAAGATATCAATGAAAAATCGAAAAATCCGACCTTCTTACCCCCCTCTACCCCCCAGCACTGGGGCTACAGCCGGGGACTTTTGATATGTTCACCTCCTAACTAGTCCAAACAAAGTTACGGAGTCAAAAATTGTGTTCCTAGCATTTCCCTCTACAACGTTTTTTGAGCATTCATTTCCTGACCTACGTTTAAAACAATAGAAATGGGTACTAAAATTAATAGTTAGGCAACAAAAACGGAGCCTTAAAATATATAATATGAGACAACATTTTAATACCATTACAGCTTTTGTTTATTTTTAGGCAGGTACCAAATATTTATTTGCAACTGAATTATTATATTGGAGACTATTTATGAAGCACATTTTGAAAAGAAAACAGGATCGTGTAGTGACCAGACAAAATATTTTAAAAGAACTTAATTTTTTAATTAATAGATAGCCGTTTTCTTTTTAAAATGTGCTTCATAAATGGTCTCCAATATAATAATTCAGTTGCCAAATAAATATTTGGTACCTGCTTAAAAATAAACAAAAGCTGCAACGGCATTAAATGTTGTCTCATATTGATATATTTTAAGGCTCAGTTTTTGTTGCCAATCTATTAATTTTAGTACCCATTTCTATTTTTTTAAACTACTCAAATTCAATTAATTAGTTGACCGGTTAAATACGTGCCATGAATAAGTATTGTGATACAGCGAGGACTTATTACTTTAATGCTCATTGTTTTAGTTTAGATTATGTCACTGTTATTGTCTTGTGTTTTTTAAATAAATATATAAATATACCTATGTGACAATCTTTTTGTGAATAAAATGTACCTAATATCTTGACATGTAAAATATGTTCATTTTCAACAAGATACAAATAATCCTATAACTGTGTTCTAAGTAGTTTTCGTTATGGCAGTTATGAATTAGGCTTACTATTTATATCCTACTTCCCTCTGTACTCCTAGCTATGGTTTTAAGATGGCAAAAAGCTGAATAAAGTAAAGTCGATTACACTTTCTGGAGCTTCTTCAGCAATTCATTCTTCGTTGTAGTGTAATCTGTAACAAGTCCAAATTAATTTTAAAGAAACTCCGTAGAAATCTTTGGTCTCGTAAATGCATTATTCGTACAATGCAAACATAATACTACATCCGCGGAAAAATTAAAAGATGTATGAGAACCTTTTACCAAGTGGATGAAATTAGGTTTGTTTTAAGCAATGGTATGTATTATGCAGGCTAATATTAAAAAGTATTATTTGGTACCATTCCGCCGTATACATCCTTTAAACCGAAGATGAGATAATAATATGCTGTGCATAAATATGAACTTTGGAATTAATGCTTCAAACTACTGAGAGATAAACTTATTTTTAGGGTTCCGTACCCAAAGGGTAAAACGGGACCCTAGGGTTCCGTACCCAAAGGGTAAAACGGCACCCTATATTACTAAGACTTCGCTGTCCGTCCGTCCGTCTGTCTGTCACCAGGCTGTATCTCACGAACCGTGATAGCTAGACAGTTGAAATTTTCACAGATGATGTATTTCTGTTGCCGCTATAACAACAAATATTAAAAACAGAATAAAATAAAGATTTAAATGGGGCAATAAAATTAAAGATTAAGTTGTATGGGACAACAAAGTTAAGCAACGTCGGACGTCGCGTGGTCAGTACTTGGATGGGTGACCGTTTTTTTTTGCTTTTTACCCTTCGTGCGCGAGTCCGACTCGCACTTGCCCGGTTTTTTAATATGAGTAACAAAACCGTATTGACTTACCAGCCTTTTCTTCGTTTTTCGATTATCAGAAGCAAGAACTAGAGTATCCCTAGATCCAACAGGTAGTTCGTCAGCAAGGCCCCTGCGTTTCGCTGGTATTGAAGCTGAAATTAAATAATCCGCATAATTATAGAGGTATTATTATACGAGCGTAGTAGGTACCTACGCGCCGTGTCGCGTACTACCTACGCAGCGCGTGCATTAAGGACGCGGCGCTGGGCCATCGTGAACGTGACCTCTGCTTGCCTCTGTTATTAGTACCTACCTACTTAAAAATGGAGACCTACAAGTATATGCTCTAGGAACCACGGACCGGAAGACGCAGCGTGGGAAGGTCCTCTACAAGATGGAGTTGCATGGGGTCGGCGTGTGCCCGGCCGCTGTGGAGATCGTTGAGGGAGGCCTTTGTCCATCAGTGAACGTTTTTCAGCTGATATGATGATGATGGAGCTTTCGGAAACCCGTCGCGCGAGTGACTAAAAATACGTAAAGGCTCTACCCATCCATGCAGTATCATACTATGACCGTGCTGTCGTGAACGTATCAAGCATGGAATGTAACGCGATACGGACTAAAAATATAATAATTTTTTTATAAGTTGATTTCAGCCTACCTTTAGTTCAGTCTTGGGTATTTTTGTTAAACTACCTAAATCAATTTCATTAATTTGGTAGGTACCATATATCAAGCTGAACTGATGATAAGAAGTGGATACCTATATGAACTCTTTGGTAGTCAGTAGTGACAGTAGTAAACCAAAACTTTGATCTAGATGAGTCCAAAACTTTAGGAGGGTGAATTACAGTCAGCAATTAGCTTTCCGGCGATGGTAAACTTCATGAGGTACCAGGTACATCCGCGGAAAAATCCAAAATAGGTAGCATTGGAGCCGATTAACTAATTTGAGCCACTTTCGGATTTCCGATTGAGTTGAAATTTTGGATACGTATGCAAATCGGATGACAATGCAATATTATGATAACATTGACCTGATCTCATGATGGAGACAGGAGGTGGCCATGTGAACTCTGTGATAAACGCCACCTAATTGTGTTTGGGCTTGTTAGAATTGTCTCGATGAGTATTAGTCGGCTGTGGAAAGACAAATACATTCTTACATAAAAGCTTATACCAAAAATAACTAATAACTAGTTTTTTGCCAAATACTTATTCCCTATTCCAATATCTTATACTGATAGGGTATGTCCATTCTAGGGGGCCTATTACTGGATTCACGTCCATTACCGGGGTTCCATTACTGGAGCTTTGGTGTCGATGACTGGAGAAAAAACCTAGTTTTAATTTGTTAAGTATGTGGAAACTAATTGCAGTATCTTTGATACAACACGCCTGAATCAGGAAAGACTGATAGGACATTCATCTTTTAACACGCTAAGCGGTAGAACTTTTACATGTATCAGGGAAATATCACAAATACTCAAAATTATATTTTCATTATTTACTTGAGGAACGAACGTGCGCACACAAGCGAGCGACGTGAAGTACTGCCGAAATGAACGATCGCCATCCATACGCAACGATAAAACTGTGCAAACGCATCGACAACGATTTTTCTGATATAAAGCCCTTGCTACACGGTCGCCGACAAGCCCCCAGACCGCGTGGCCTTGGCCGGTCCCGGACCGTGTAGAGAGTTGTTACCAACAAAATTTGACCAAAACTGACTAAGGACATACCAAGGTCAGACGGTTAGAAGGCTTGTCGGCGACCGTGTAGCAAGCCTTTAATTTGCAACTGCCACCGATCAACGATAATCGACAACGATTTGTCATACACACGGCAGATAAAACTGCGCAAATCGGACTGCACAGTTTTATCGCTACGATTTATCGTTACGTGTGTGGCCTGCATTAAATGTCCCATGATGGTTGCCTTTACTATACTACTTTACTATTACTATAATAAAATAAATAAGTAGTATGTGAGTAGGTAAAAGATAACTGGCCTTAACGTCCATCGATCTTGAGGTAACTCGGAACCGAACGAATGTGGCTTCGGAAGTATTTGTGTGTCCGACGTGGTATACGATCCCCATCAAGGCACACCAAGAGAAAAACTTCAGCAGCCAATACTTCAGTTTAAAATCAGGAGACAAGGGCTGCAACAAGACGCGCTAGTAAAAAAGTGACAACATTTCTTACTTTTTTTGTTTTGGTCTTGAATTACGTTTTGCAGTTAAGAGCATAAAAGTAAAATTTTCTTCTAAGACTAAGGTCTTTTCTTTGATTGATAGGTGATTTTCTTCTAATCGGTCTCAACAGCCAAACAGTTAAAACTTATTGCACAATTTTACTGAGCAATAAAATTGTGTAGATGACAAAACTTGTTATATTATTTTATTTTTGCTACAATTTATTTGAAATCCGTATTTTCCGTCATTAAATTTAGTAAATCACATAAAATAGGAATCGATTATCGTTCAAAAATGCTCCGAAATGTTTGACTTGGCAGAAAACCAAGCGTCAGAAACTCTGATCACATGTTGAAAATAAAAAAAAAGTTAGTTGGCGGGAATTGGATATGTATTATGTTCTTTCGCTTTACGACAATTTCATGGTGTAAATTGCCGTGAAAAATATAATTTATTTTCCTCGCAATCGTAGTGAAAAGCAGAGTGTACAACAAGGGCTATAAATGTCCATTTTTACAATTTTATGCCCTTTCATTTTTATAATTTTATGTCACTTTTATGCCCTTGTTGTACAATCTACTATTACCAACTATATTTGTCTGGTTGAACGAATGGTTTCCTTATATACACGGTGTAACATGAGGAAACCGAATAATTTTAACCACGCATTTCTGAGGTCAAAAGAAGGAAAGAATGTAACACGAGTTTAGGTCAATTTCGCCAAAAAAAATTTTTTTTGGTTTGTTTTTTAAAATTTTTGAATGTATTTGTACATAAATAATAAATCTTATTGGTAAATTTGTTACTTAAATTGATTTTTACATGTTTTTTTTCGTAAAACCTTCTTTTTGCAAAGTGTTACTTGTCACTTTTTGACATCTATCAATAAAGATATCGTCGGTGTACTTCCAAAACATGATAACTGACAAAATGGTCAAAAATGAGTTGTTTATATAGTTTTGTTCACATTTTATTGTTTTAAATATATATGTGATTTTTTTTTTATGTTTATTATTTACAAAGTTATAGAGTGTAAAAAAGTACTAACAGACAGGAAATTAAATATAGTGTACACGTAAAAAATAATAAGGGTATTTAAAACAACATATCTCGTAAAACTGGTCATGCAAAATATATAAAGTAACGTTAACATGTTTTGTCTGAATGTAGTTATAATTACCGTTATTAGTGTAGTTATTAATTAGAACCTAGTTAGAGTAACTGGTAAAATATCATAACATTATTCATTATTATTTACCTATAGGCATTTCTTTCAATACACGATCTATTATACAACTAAATAATATTAAATTCACTTAAGACTGATTTAAGTATGCTCGGTAAACGCTAACAATATCAGTATCATAATTTTTTGAAGTAATTTAGTTAATAAGGAGTGTATTGTCATATGATTCTTCAATAAAGGAGAGAAAAGTAATATTAGAATCACTTATAACTGTTTACATGTAAATAATTACACGTTGCATGTAATTTATTACTTTTTATTTCTACGTTAGTGTTTAGAATTTGCTTATAATATCGTGTGAACTAGTATTTTTTATCACTGTCTTTTTTTTAAATTATATATAATTATTTTTATATGATTATAAACAAATACACCAAAATCAGTTCATTTTTTATACAGGTAAAACATGATAACTAACACATGCCATGTTTTTGTCGGCCAATATTTTATATTTTTCGGTTTAAAAATATCACTTTTATCAATTAATAGACAATTTTAATATCCAAAAATTTTAAGTGTGAAAGTAAATTAGTCAAGTCTTTTTTTTTCAGTTTTTATGGGTACCTGGAAAGCCTTATGTATGCGTGGCTATTTGGCTTTGCCTTGCTGTTGTGCCATTTTAATAGCATCCGATAACGCTTCTTCTCGGGATGCCAAACTTTGATTAAGTCGTTGACATTGGCGTCGTATAAATAGGTGGGCCATAGTGGAGAAGATGTTGTCGAAAACAAAGGTCTTGTGTAACGCGCAATCGAACCATGTGGTGTCACATCCGGTATTGAATAAAGTCACAGCATAAACAAATACGTCTATTCTATGGAGACTTGTGCAAATATCGGTTTCCATTATTTCCGTAGCACGTTTTACTAGACAACATAAATTCTTTGAGGGGTATGTTAGGGATTGTTTTTCGCCCCACCACTCTCTTAGACGTATATAACTGTACGTGTCATCATTTTTTATGTCGTCTAGATCTGGGGTGACAGTCAAAGTGTTGCGGCATTGGTCGCATTCGTGCACTTTGGTAATTCGTGACGCTAAATAACCGCTGACGTATACAACTGATTGGTTCTCTATAGATACTAATTCCTCTTCGATTTCGTTAGTTTCCGGCCCTTCCGGTAGACTTAACACGGGGATTTCCTCGTCGCTTAAATCATCACCATTCTCAGCATCAATGGAGGCTTGTGGATTTTCAGTCGATTGAGGATTCTCACTCGAGGAAGGTTTCGACTCATGAGATCCAAACACCAAATTGTGAAAGTCTGTCAGCAGCATATTCCTATCTTTTTGACAGTTTGATCCTGCACTATGGGGGGCCGTCAGCCCAGTGACAACTGCAGTCTTCAGGGCTGCCATAAAATGTGTGCAAGTAGGGTTGCTATTTGTTGGACTCTGTTGTCGTATTACGCCAAATAAGTTCTCCAGAGAATCTTGGTTTAACTGGCGTAAGTTTAAGTATTTGAATCCCATTGCTCTGGTTTTCAGCCAAATCCCTCTTAGAGATTGTAATGACATCAAGTAACCTTGGATACACTTAACGTTTGTGGCGACAGTTCCAAATGTATTAAGAAATTTGGCTGTTTTTAACTGCATAGGTGCCGTAATGTGAACACACCATTTAGAACAACTAAATTAAGAGCCCTTATTCCTTAGAGCGTTCGCCGATTTTGCGAAATAACACTCGATAGATGGCGCTGGCGCTTGATACGCGAGCGCCGGCAAAGCTATGCGCGTTTCAACGCAGACGAGAATAATATTGATACTTTTCAATTTAATTTGCAAGTAAATTTATTTTAACGTTATATTGGCACTCTTTTTAAGCATGATAGTAGTGAATAGAGTGTATGTGTTGAGAAAATATATAACCAACGACGAATAAATAATAATGATTGTTTACCTATGTCAATGGAATTTTGCGACAAGTTCATCCATGAAGTCAAGGAACTATTCAAGTCAGTTCACCAAGGAAGTTGAATAATTAAATGTTTGAAAGATAATATTATACTAAATTATAGTATATATACATACGGTGTTGCTTATTTCGTCGAAATTGAAATTTTCTATGTCTCAACCCCTTAAATTGTTCTCTTTCACTAAAAAACAAATGTGTATTTTTTTCAGAATTTTCAATTATGTTTTAGGGGTCGCTACCGAATTTTGAAAATTTGCACCCTCCATACAAGATTATTTTTTTTAGTCTTTTTTCTTGTTTTTTTTTTATATGAATCAACGGGTCAGGATCAGGGTGTATTAATGTGCAGTTTAACATAAAATAATACCACTATTTTTTTAAAGCTTTTTATGCGTGGTTTAGGCGTTCTAAATATTCATTCAGCAGTGCGCACTCCTAAAATAGGAATAAAAATTAAAATATATTGACTATACCTAGTATTGAATTACATGTAAATAGCTTCCATATACTTTGACTCACTGTCTCACTAATTAAAAACTAAAAATTAAAAAGAATCATAATGTATGAAGGATTCAAATTTTCTAAATTCGGTAGCGACCCCTAAAACGAAATAAAATGTTTTCTCAATCTTAAAGCCTATTAGCGTTCTATACACAAAATCCTAGCGAAAAATTGTACTGAATCTTTCTTGTAGGCAATTTTATGCAGAATACTTATGTAATAGAACATTTTTTGCTATGCGCCACCGTTTAAGAGTTATTTACGAAAAACGAAAAAAAGGGACCTTTAATGTCAAATATTTCGATCAAGCAACCGGCAAATTCGGATTCAGCGGGGTCTAATTAGGTTAAAAAACCCGGTTGCCAAAAAGTAATATGCTTTGCCAGTCGAAAACGATTTTATGAAAAATATGACCAGTCTACTAGCTTAAAAAGATAGAAAATAAGCAAATTATTACTTGGCATTATTGCACTTGCACTACTTAAATTCACTATCTTATCACTCCTACAGCATCTGACAGTAAAAAAATCTACTTTCTGTCATGATTTGTTAGAAATAGTTAGGTACATACCTATATCTTGGTCGAGTTTTCTTTTGTTAGTGTTAGGGGTAGGAGTAGGGTTTGATGTACCCATTGCCACCTTTCTCCAGAAAGACTCATCTGCATAAAATAAAACGATTTCGATTATTCCGATACTCTTTACCTATATTGTGCTTATTAAGCGTGAAAAATTAGGTAGCGCTATATTCTCCTCCGGCTCCTCCACGAATGCTAGCAAGGTTTTCAGGTTGCTAACTATGCCTCCTTAAGTGTGCAAGAATGTAGGTACCTGTTACTATACTATAGGTACTTAAATTATATCTGCTTGCAGTGTAGAAGAACGTGTTTTGTTGTTACATGCACGCTCATGCACATGAGGCTATCTGTTTTCTGTTTAGTGTGTTATTCGCCTGTAATGAATCCTACTATCTTTAGTAGTTGGTGTTTAGGTATCTGCGGTAGTATTTTGGTGAGCTTGCGGTTCAGCATTCATATGTGTAGTGGTTGGAGTCCTAGCATCGCGAAAGTCTGTTCTCTATTAATTTATTATTATTAGGGAAACGCGTTTCAAGCCGGAACTCCACTGCTGCGCAGTTGCGCCGTGCGTGCGGTCTAGCTAATTGGAAGTATTGGAACAGAGGGCGTACCGCGAACACCTTCGCAAATTGCGGGCATCTTTCTCTTTTTTTACTCCAAGTAAGGCAGAATTAGAGAATGACATAGAAAGATGCCTCCAATTTGCGAACTCCGGTGTTCGCGGTACGCCTTCTGTTCCGAAGCGCCCCCCACGTACACCCTAGCGCGCGTGGCAGACGAAGCACCCACGCTGAGGGAACGGGGCAGAGGAGGAGATAGCATCGTACGCCTTGTAGGCGGGCCGTAAGCTTGTTTGCCGCCGACGTGGTATAAAAATCGTTTTATACGGAAACGATACCAAACTTGACCTAGTAGCTTAAACGATACAGATATCAAGATCAAGTTGAGAGCCCCCCCCCCTTAAAAATTTACATCAAAAATCTCAGTGGCTCCACTTCTTAAATCCATCCTTGGGTCCTAAGGACCAATCCTGCTAAAGGAAATCTCTTGTTCAGGCAACGCCGTGGTTGACTTTTTGCTCTGAGCAAACTCAACTATGTAGTAGTGATAAATAAGACGACTTCTCATACATTAAATTCCTTCCAGCTGTTTGGACTGCAGCTCGTCAACATAGGCAGAGTTTTTTTAACAGTCCTACAGTCAGTAGCAGAAGTTACTAAGCGGTCGAGGTGTTCAAAATTACCTTGACACGCTCTTTAATTCTCTTAACAATAAAGTCGCATCAGGATCATTTGAACACTTGGCTCTTATAGTAAAAAACCTTATAATGCATCAAGTCCAATAAATTAAATACCTTTGTGCTTAAATAATTTTAATACTTATAAAATTATTGCATATTTCACAACAGGCTTCACTTATACAGACTCTACTTGTCTGGTCAAATTTATGGTTTTAAGCTATTAGGGGTCATCCATTAATTACGTCACACATTTAGGGGGTGGGAGGTTTTGGAAGTAGGTAAGTAATTTTCGTTCCTAATTGGTTTTGTGTTATAAATTTACTAATATTTCTTTTACCAAAAATATTAAAAAAAAAAAAACAATTATAGCGTGTGACAGGGACAGCACGCCCACGCGTGCGTTAGAAAGGGATATCGCGCCTTGTAAGCGTCTCCCCAAGAGAACCAATCGCGGTCGACCCCCGGCTCGCTTCTTAACAGATTAAGCCGCGGGTCAACTTATGGTGGGCGCGTGTGCCGCCATGTTGTATCGCGTGATCGCTGAGGGCGCTGCGCGCGAGTTAGTTCGGTAGCCGACACCTTTGTGTATAAACGTATGCGTGTATCCGACCCTACGACCGATCATAGCTTTGTTCAATTGTAACAGTTTTAGGGCCAGTTGCACCAACCACATTTGACAGACTGATCATCGTCAGCCGGCGCGCCCCGCGCCTTTACTATGAAACTTTCCATACATAAAAATTTAGCGAACTCTTTAACGTTCGTAACAGTTTGGTGCAACCGACCCTTAGTATTTTAATGTGTAGTGGACTGTGTTGTATCGTAATCCGTGTACTTTAAGTTTAATAAACTGCTTTTAACTTCAGTGCCGACTATTACTATACCCACGCCCGCTATACAATGCCGAGTTAGTATTGCCGATTTCGTTGAAAACAAAATTGCCTAAAATGTGACGTCACACCAGGTGGGGAGGGATTTGCAAAATGTGACCAAGTGTGACAAGGAGGGGGGAGGGGTCAAAAACCTAGAAATTCGTGTGACGTAATTAATGGATGATCCCATACCTAACCATTTCTTGTTCGGTGGACAAGTCGCATGCTCAATAGCATTTAATTGAGCCAATAACATTTTCATAATTCTACGCTTACCTTTATCCGGTTGAATTCTTAGGCATGTAGATTGAAGATCAGCTCGAATGGTAGTCGCAGACGTTGCGGTGTCAAACACTGGGGTTTGTGCTTTCGTCGACGTGTCTTCCTCATCATCATTATGTTTAAAATAATTGTGATCACGAAGAACATCTTGCACTGAAACAAAATTAATTTAAATTAATAGCATTAAAACCAATCGGGACAGAAGTAAAATTACATACCTACATTAAATTATCTAAAGAAATTTCACACGTTAAAATAAGTTTCAAAAAGAAATTACAATCATAGGTAGGTAGGTACATAATACATTAGTTAGTACCATCACTTATTTTTATTTGTCAGTCCTAGTAGGCGGAGGCGGTAAACCAAGTGTAAATATGTAGGTATGTACATTACTTTGAACTTATTCTTATCTGTTTTAGGCCCCCCCCACATCTAGCGTCCTTCGAGCGTCGGCGTCTGTCGGCGTCTGGTCAGCGCTATGGAAAATGACGTCGCTGCGCAGTTGCGTCGACGCTGCGTCGACGTTGCATCGAGCAGCGGCCATAGAATTGTAGAAGCCGACGCTCGAAAGACGCCAGATGTGGGGGGGCCCTTATACCGATCTATTTGACCTACTTATAGGGCCTGAAATTTTCCATACATAAAAATTTAGCGAACTCTTTAACGTTCGTAACAGTTTGGTGCAACCGACCCTTAGTATTTTAATGTGTAGTGGACTGTGTTGTATCGTAATCCGTGTACTTTAAGTTTAATAAACTGCTTTTAACTTCAGTGCCGACTATTACTATACCCACGCCCGCTATACAATGCCGAGTTAGTATTGCCGATTTCGTTGAAAACAAAATTGCCTAAAATGTGACGTCACACCAGGTGGGGAGGGATTTGCAAAATGTGACCAAGTGTGACAAGGAGGGGGGAGGGGTCAAAAACCTAGAAATTCGTGTGACGTAATTAATGGATGATCCCATACCTAACCATTTCTTGTTCGGTGGACAAGTCGCATGCTCAATAGCATTTAATTGAGCCAATAACATTTTCATAATTCTACGCTTACCTTTATCCGGTTGAATTCTTAGGCATGTAGATTGAAGATCAGCTCGAATGGTAGTCGCAGACGTTGCGGTGTCAAACACTGGGGTTTGTGCTTTCGTCGACGTGTCTTCCTCATCATCATTATGTTTAAAATAATTGTGATCACGAAGAACATCTTGCACTGAAACAAAATTAATTTAAATTAATAGCATTAAAACCAATCGGGACAGAAGTAAAATATAAAACAGATATATTATATGTATACCCATGTCTGTAGCTTTACTATCTCCGAGTACTTAAAGGTCACTGAGCTAAAAGCCACGCACAGACAAATAGATGAACGGACACGGCGAAACTGTAAGAGTTCCTGGTTGACTATACTTACATTTACAAAACCCTAAAAATCAAAACTCTATCACCCCATCCATTAAAATTTGTCACGCCCTGTCGAGCAAATCATACTTAAAACTAAAATACAAAGGTACTATTTTCATCGCACAACTAATTTAAATCTATAACGTCACATAATCATCGATATAATGGACTGATAAACATCACTCAGGAGAGTCAGGAGTGAACTATGAAACTTCCCAGACAATAAAACTTAGCGAACGTTTTAACGGTGACAGACTGTTTGGTGCAACCGACCCTAAATCTAGATGCCTAATTTTCTTGCCGCTTCGCAGACAATTAGCATACCTACTCATTAGGAAATAATTCTACCAGTAGGTACTTAGAGTTACACCAAGAAAAGTCTGCAGCGATTTTGATAGCCCACGCAGTGGAAGTGTTATTTATACGTCATAATTTCATGGAAGTTTGACGATTAAAATAACACTGGCACTGCGAGGGCTGTCAAATCGTTGCAGACTTTTCTTGGTGTAACTTCACCACCCTCATACTAGTAATACGCTTAATAGAAAAAAAGCGGCCAAGTGCGAGTCGGACTCGCCCATGAAGAGTTCCGTGACAGCAAGTAACATAATAAAATTGGGGTTTACGGTTTATGTTATGACGTATTAAAAAAAACTACTTACCAAATCTTGTTCAAACCAATTTTCGATGGAAATTTGCATGGTAATGTACATCATACATTTTTTTTAGGTTTATCATTCTCTTTATTTTAGAAGTTACAGGGGGGGACACACACATTTTACCACTTTGGAAGTGTCTCTCGCGCAAACTATTTAGAGTTTAGAAGAAAATGATATTAGAAACCTCAATCATTTTTGAAGACCTATCCATAGATACCCCACATGGTCGTATGGGTTTGATGAAAAAAAAAATTTTGGGTTTCAGTTCTATGTATGGGGAACCCTAAAAATTTAATGTCTTTTTTCTATTTTTGTATGAAAATCTTAATGCGGTTCACAGAATACATCTACTCACCAAGTTTCAACAGTATAGTGCTTATACTTTCGGAAAAAAGTGGCTGTGACATACGGACGGACAGACAGACAGACAGACATGAGGGGTCATCCATTAATTACGTCACACGTTTAGGGGGAGGGAGGGGGTCAAGAAAATGTGACATATTGTGACATGGGGGAGGGGGGGAGACAAACTTTGTGACGTCACTTTAACTTCATCAGTAACCGAAAATTGATGTAAATTATTTAGTTCGCTGTATATTTAAATAACAAGTTTTTAAAACGAAAATAGTTTTTAATCGTTTAATTTTCTTTCCTAAGCAGTTTTGGGTTATAAAATTACTAATATTTATATCGTCAGAAATATTTTGATAAAATATACTTGTTAACTCACATTATAGACGGGTCTAACGCGAATTATATTCAATTACCTTTATTTACCGACGTTTCGACACAGGTTTCACTGGTCCTGTGTGTGGTGGACCTGTGTCGAAACGTCGGTAAATAAAGGTAATTGAATATAATTCGCGTTAGACCCGTCTATAATGTGAGTTAATATGTATTCAAAACGCGAAAGTTTAAAATATACTTGGTCAAGCAGATCTTGTCAGTAGAAAAAGGCGCGAAATTCAAATTTTCTATGGGACGATATCCCTTCGCGCCTACATTTTTCAAATTTGCCGCCTTTTTCTACTGACAAGATCTGCTTGACCAAGTTAGTATATTAAAATAATACTTAGGTACTTACTTAATTCTATTTGGCGATTTCGTAGAAAAAATGTGACGTCACACTAGGGGTGGAGGGGTTTGCCAAATGTGACCAAGTGTGACAAGGGGGGGGGGAGTCAAAAAACATAGAAATTGGTGTGACGTAATTAATGGATGACCCCTGACGAATCTATAAGGGTTCCGTTTTTTTGCCATTTGACTACGGAACCCTAAAAAACACAACCGAATTGATAACCTCCTCCTTTTGAGATTTGAAAGTCGGTTAAAAAAGGTACCTTTATCCGGTTGAATGCCTAATAGTCCAGATTGCAGACAAGCTTGGCTAGTACTGGTAGATGCAGCAGCTGATGAAGTTTGTGCTGGAACCCAAAAAAATACATACCTACATTAAATTATCTAAAGAAATTTCACACGTTAAAATAAGTTTCAAAAAGAAATTACAATCATAGGTAGGTAGGTACATAATACATTAGTTAGTACCATCACTTATTTTTATTTGTCAGTCCTAGTAGGCGGAGGCGGTAAACCAAGTGTAAATATGTAGGTATGTACATTACTTTGAACTTATTCTTATCTGTTTTAGGCCCCCCCCACATCTAGCGTCCTTCGAGCGTCGGCGTCTGTCGGCGTCTGGTCAGCGCTATGGAAAATGACGTCGCTGCGCAGTTGCGTCGACGCTGCGTCGACGTTGCATCGAGCAGCGGCCATAGAATTGTAGAAGCCGACGCTCGAAAGACGCCAGATGTGGGGGGGCCCTTATACCGATCTATTTGACCTACTTATAGGGCCTGAAATTTTCCATACATAAAAATTTAGCGAACTCTTTAACGTTCGTAACAGTTTGGTGCAACCGACCCTTAGTATTTTAATGTGTAGTGGACTGTGTTGTATCGTAATCCGTGTACTTTAAGTTTAATAAACTGCTTTTAACTTCAGTGCCGACTATTACTATACCCACGCCCGCTATACAATGCCGAGTTAGTATTGCCGATTTCGTTGAAAACAAAATTGCCTAAAATGTGACGTCACACCAGGTGGGGAGGGATTTGCAAAATGTGACCAAGTGTGACAAGGAGGGGGGAGGGGTCAAAAACCTAGAAATTCGTGTGACGTAATTAATGGATGATCCCATACCTAACCATTTCTTGTTCGGTGGACAAGTCGCATGCTCAATAGCATTTAATTGAGCCAATAACATTTTCATAATTCTACGCTTACCTTTATCCGGTTGAATTCTTAGGCATGTAGATTGAAGATCAGCTCGAATGGTAGTCGCAGACGTTGCGGTGTCAAACACTGGGGTTTGTGCTTTCGTCGACGTGTCTTCCTCATCATCATTATGTTTAAAATAATTGTGATCACGAAGAACATCTTGCACTGAAACAAAATTAATTTAAATTAATAGCATTAAAACCAATCGGGACAGAAGTAAAATATAAAACAGATATATTATATGTATACCCATGTCTGTAGCTTTACTATCTCCGAGTACTTAAAGGTCACTGAGCTAAAAGCCACGCACAGACAAATAGATGAACGGACACGGCGAAACTGTAAGAGTTCCTGGTTGACTATACTTACATTTACAAAACCCTAAAAATCAAAACTCTATCACCCCATCCATTAAAATTTGTCACGCCCTGTCGAGCAAATCATACTTAAAACTAAAATACAAAGGTACTATTTTCATCGCACAACTAATTTAAATCTATAACGTCACATAATCATCGATATAATGGACTGATAAACATCACTCAGGAGAGTCAGGAGTGAACTATGAAACTTCCCAGACAATAAAACTTAGCGAACGTTTTAACGGTGACAGACTGTTTGGTGCAACCGACCCTAAATCTAGATGCCTAATTTTCTTGCCGCTTCGCAGACAATTAGCATACCTACTCATTAGGAAATAATTCTACCAGTAGGTACTTAGAGTTACACCAAGAAAAGTCTGCAGCGATTTTGATAGCCCACGCAGTGGAAGTGTTATTTATACGTCATAATTTCATGGAAGTTTGACGATTAAAATAACACTGGCACTGCGAGGGCTGTCAAATCGTTGCAGACTTTTCTTGGTGTAACTTCACCACCCTCATACTAGTAATACGCTTAATAGAAAAAAAGCGGCCAAGTGCGAGTCGGACTCGCCCATGAAGAGTTCCGTGACAGCAAGTAACATAATAAAATTGGGGTTTACGGTTTATGTTATGACGTATTAAAAAAAACTACTTACCAAATCTTGTTCAAACCAATTTTCGATGGAAATTTGCATGGTAATGTACATCATACATTTTTTTTAGGTTTATCATTCTCTTTATTTTAGAAGTTACAGGGGGGGACACACACATTTTACCACTTTGGAAGTGTCTCTCGCGCAAACTATTTAGAGTTTAGAAGAAAATGATATTAGAAACCTCAATCATTTTTGAAGACCTATCCATAGATACCCCACATGGTCGTATGGGTTTGATGAAAAAAAAAATTTTGGGTTTCAGTTCTATGTATGGGGAACCCTAAAAATTTAATGTCTTTTTTCTATTTTTGTATGAAAATCTTAATGCGGTTCACAGAATACATCTACTCACCAAGTTTCAACAGTATAGTGCTTATACTTTCGGAAAAAAGTGGCTGTGACATACGGACGGACAGACAGACAGACAGACATGAGGGGTCATCCATTAATTACGTCACACGTTTAGGGGGAGGGAGGGGGTCAAGAAAATGTGACATATTGTGACATGGGGGAGGGGGGGAGACAAACTTTGTGACGTCACTTTAACTTCATCAGTAACCGAAAATTGATGTAAATTATTTAGTTCGCTGTATATTTAAATAACAAGTTTTTAAAACGAAAATAGTTTTTAATCGTTTAATTTTCTTTCCTAAGCAGTTTTGGGTTATAAAATTACTAATATTTATATCGTCAGAAATATTTTGATAAAATATACTTGTTAACTCACATTATAGACGGGTCTAACGCGAATTATATTCAATTACCTTTATTTACCGACGTTTCGACACAGGTTTCACTGGTCCTGTGTGTGGTGGACCTGTGTCGAAACGTCGGTAAATAAAGGTAATTGAATATAATTCGCGTTAGACCCGTCTATAATGTGAGTTAATATGTATTCAAAACGCGAAAGTTTAAAATATACTTGGTCAAGCAGATCTTGTCAGTAGAAAAAGGCGCGAAATTCAAATTTTCTATGGGACGATATCCCTTCGCGCCTACATTTTTCAAATTTGCCGCCTTTTTCTACTGACAAGATCTGCTTGACCAAGTTAGTATATTAAAATAATACTTAGGTACTTACTTAATTCTATTTGGCGATTTCGTAGAAAAAATGTGACGTCACACTAGGGGTGGAGGGGTTTGCCAAATGTGACCAAGTGTGACAAGGGGGGGGGGAGTCAAAAAACATAGAAATTGGTGTGACGTAATTAATGGATGACCCCTGACGAATCTATAAGGGTTCCGTTTTTTTGCCATTTGACTACGGAACCCTAAAAAACACAACCGAATTGATAACCTCCTCCTTTTGAGATTTGAAAGTCGGTTAAAAAAGGTACCTTTATCCGGTTGAATGCCTAATAGTCCAGATTGCAGACAAGCTTGGCTAGTACTGGTAGATGCAGCAGCTGATGAAGTTTGTGCTGGAACCCAAAAAAATACATACCTACATTAAATTATCTAAAGAAATTTCACACGTTAAAATAAGTTTCAAAAAGAAATTACAATCATAGGTAGGTAGGTACATAATACATTAGTTAGTACCATCACTTATTTTTATTTGTCAGTCCTAGTAGGCGGAGGCGGTAAACCAAGTGTAAATATGTAGGTATGTACATTACTTTGAACTTATTCTTATCTGTTTTAGGCCCCCCCCACATCTAGCGTCCTTCGAGCGTCGGCGTCTGTCGGCGTCTGGTCAGCGCTATGGAAAATGACGTCGCTGCGCAGTTGCGTCGACGCTGCGTCGACGTTGCATCGAGCAGCGGCCATAGAATTGTAGAAGCCGACGCTCGAAAGACGCCAGATGTGGGGGGGCCCTTATACCGATCTATTTGACCTACTTATAGCTGATACTAATAACCTGCTTGAAGACATGCATATCGGCGTCCGCGTGAGAGCAAATCTCACTTATCTAGTAGGAGTAGTAGGTACCTAGTAAAGAGTCCTCAAGTAAACTATTACAAAGCAGTCAGAGCATGCGAAGACCATCAACTATGAGTTTCTCCAGACACGTCCTGCCTCGCACAGACAAACTGTGGAATGAACTGTCGCGTGTGGTATTTTCGGACCGTTACAACCTTCAAACTTTCAATAAAAGAGGCCTGCAATGAAATTACAACCCCTATGGTGTTGCGGGTATCCATGGACAACGGTAATCTCTTACCATCACGGTGACTCGTGTGCTCGTTTGCCTCCTATGTCATATAAAAACACATGTTCCAAATTTTATTAAAATACCCATAATCTTATAGTTTTGGAGTAAAATGACTGTGACATACGGACGAACAGACGGCCATGACGAAACTATGAGGGTTTCTTTTTTGCCATTTTGGCTACGGAACCCTAAAAATGTTCACAAATCGGAATATAGGTTTCGAATAGCAACGTGATCTTGAGATCTGTGTGAAAATACTTTTAAAACAAAACTAGCATATAATTACCATTTTCACTGGTATTAACAAAGTACAAAAAAATTCACTTCCACTTAACTTGTAGAGGAGATGTTCCTAGTTGACTACGGAATCCTAAAAAGGGTACAATACAATACCAAGTAACTAAAAAACCGGGCAAGTGCGAGTCGGATTCGCGCACGAAGGGTTCCGTACCATAATGCAAAAAAACGGCAAAAAAAAACGGTCACCCATCCAAGTACTGACCCCGCCCGACGCTGCTTTACTTCGGTCAAAAATCACGTTTGTTGTATGGGAGCCCCACTTAAATCTTTATTTTATTCTGTTTTTAGTATTTGTTGTTATAGCGGCAACAGAAATACACCATCTGTGAAAATTTCAACTGTCTAGCTATCACGGTTCGTGAGATACAGCCCGGTGACAGACGGACGGACGGACGGACGGACGGACAGCGAAGTCTTAGTAATATAGGATCCCGTTTTACCCTTTGGGTACGGAACCCTAAAAAGCGGCCAAGTGCGAGCCGGACTCGCGCATGAAGGGTTCCGTAACAGCAAGTAACATAATAAAATAGCGGTTCACGATCTATGACGATTAAACAAAAAACTACTTACTAGATCTCGTTCAAACCAATTTTCGGTGGAAGTTTGCATGGTAATGTACATCATATATTTGTTTTAGTTTTATCATTCTCTTTATTTTAGAAGTTACAGGGGGGGACCACTTTGGAAGTGTCTCTCGCGCATTCGCATTACATTAGAAACCTCAATATCATTTTTGAAGACCTATCCATAGATACCCCACACGTATGGGTTTGATGAAAATAAGTATGGGGGACCTCCAAAATTTATCGTTTTTTTTCTATTTTTGTGTAAAAATCTTAATGCGGTTCACATAATACATCTACTTACCAAGTTTCAACAGTATAGTTCTTATAGTTTCGGGAAAAAGTAGCTGTCACATACACGGACAGACAGACGGACAGACAGACGAACAGACAGACGGACAGCCAGACGGACAGACATGACGAATCCATAAGGGTTCCGTTTTTTGCCATTTGGCTACGGAACCCTAAAAAGATCTCTCCAAAACTCCATCACACCTTTACTTAAAAATGCCCAGTCGAGGAAATCAGCTATGTACTCTATTTTAATCTACGTCACTCAGTTTTATAGTAAGAAAACTATGAAACTTTCCATGCTTACTATAAAACTTTGCGAACGTTTTAATGATGACAGAATCTTTGGTGCAACCAAACCTAAATATGACTACCTAATTTTCTTGCCAGTTCGCAGACAATTCGCATATGTACTCAATAGGAAATAATAAACAAATAATTCAACAAGTAAATGAGGATGTTACTTAATATATAATACGCTTACCTTTATCCGGTTGAATGCCTAATAATCCAGATTGCAGACAAGCTTGGCTAGTACTGGTAGATGCAGCATCTGATGAAGTTTGTGCTGGAACCCAAAAAAATACATAACTACATTATCTAAAGACATTTCACATGTTATAAAAATAAAATAAAATTTGTTTATTGCAGACTTCTTCATAACGGTCCATACATGTTAGTACTTAATACTTACTATCTTAATAAGGAACTAAAATAAATTATTGTTATTAGAAATTATTCAACAAGTAACATCCTCATAATAATATGCTTACCTTTATCCGGTTGAATGCCTAATAGTCCAGATTGCAGACAAGCTTGGCTAGTACTGGTAGATGCAGCAGCTGATGAAGTTTGTGCTGGAACCAAAAAAAAAATACATAAATACATTATCTAAAGGCATTTCACATGATATAAAAATAAAATAAAATTTGTTTATTTCAGACTTCTTCATAACGGTCCATACATACGGTACTTAATACCTACTATCTTAATAAGGAACTAAAATAAATTATTGTTATTAGAAATAATTCAACAAGTAACATCCTCATAATAATATGCTTACCTTTATCCGGTTGAATGCCTAATAGTCCATATTGCAGACAAGCTTGGCTAGTACTGGTAGATGCAGCAGCTGATGAAGTTTGTGCTGGAACCCAAAAAAAATACATAACTACATTATCTAAAGACATTTCTCATGTTATAAAAATAATATAAAATTTGTTTATTGCAGACTTCTTCATAACGGTCCATACATGTTAGTACTTAATACTTACTATCTTAATAAGGAACTAAAATAAATTATTGTTATTAGAAATTATTCAACAAGTAACATCCTCATAATAATACGCTTACCTTTATCCGGTTGAATATTTTTATAAGTTATTAATTTTAATTTACAATATTATAATATATCTATTTGGCTGGAGCCAGGCATATACACTACTAATAATAACTACATACACCATTGAGTGTACCCTGGTCCGGTGCACGAGAAGCTGACTATCAAGCCTGTCAGCTATAACTGCCGGGAGACTGTTGCGGCTGTCCCGCAGGCGCCGCAGCACGTATAATAAGTTTAAAAAAGATATTACAAACATACCTGGTAGTGGTAAGTGAAAGGTACATATTACATTACCATCACTTATCACTTTTATTTGTCAGTTGTAGTCGGCTGTTAACCAAGTAGAGTATGTACCTATACTACTTCCATACTATAGCTGTAAAACTGTGGCCTTTTTCCAGTGATAGAAACATTTCTGTCACGTATATGGGACTCTTTTTATCACTAATATATATAAGTAGTCGCATATATGTGATAGAAATGAAATTTATTTGTTGCTGTGCTGGACCTATCCACTGTTTTAAAGGATAATTAATAAATATGTTAACTAATAAAAAGTTACCTCGTCTACTTGCTACATGTTGAGGGAATCCTCTTAATTGATGGTCTGTCAGTGGAGGTGCGGCAAGATTTAATTTTGGATATGCTCTTTTTTTTAGCTTATTTCCTGTCTTCCCAAAGTCTCTCCGGTCAAAGTGGTCACCACAAACATGACGTAGCTCATGCAACTTCTCTATGGGGACATGAATCAGATCTTCTTTTCCAACCAGTCTAAGCCAAGTTTTACACCTGTAAACCAATAATTTAAGTACTTTAGAAAGGTAGCTAAATATGAAAATGAATTACATCAAAGCTTTTGTAGTAGGTAAGTAATTAAACTTCATATAGGAACAGACTACGGTCTATGATGTCACCCTAGAAAGTCTAAACCAAAGTTCTATGGGCGAGCAGTACGTGCTTGCTCCTCCTATTTGAATCCCTTGCGGCATTACGGAGTGAAGGATTCGAACCGGCTTCTCAGTCGGCCTTCAGCTTACGCGGCTAACAAATCAAAATGTTTAATAAAGTAATTTGATTTATTCCCTAGTTGTATTTAGGAACTTGTTGACTTACCGCAGTTCATCCTTGGGAAATTTGGCAAAGAAGCCTCCTCTGAAAATTTCTCTCACGCCGCATATCTCACAATATCGGCTTTTTCCGACCATTTTCACACACACAACAATCCAATGTAGGATTTCAAATTTTTGCAAAATGGTCGACTGACACTCGTATGTACGCATTAATGTCAAGTTCCGGTTCCGGTCCGGTATGTTGTCGCCTTGCGAACTTTATCGCCACATATTTTTTGTCAATAAGGGAGTTTCCAGAGACTGGGTGTGATGGCGTCGGTAGTCGGCTCTTGTGTCTCAAAATTGAAACTAAATAGATGAGAATAGTTCCTTAGTGTTGTAATTTAATTAGTTATGTACGCCTTAGTATAGCAATAATATTTTCTGTGAAAATATTAAATTTGTGATAATGGAAGGCAAAAGTACTGACTGGGTAAGGGCCGTACGGGGGCCTAGCGGCCCCACTGTTTGCCGATGTTGTTTTGCTGAGGGCTGTTATAAAGACATTTCTACCGAATATTTTTGGATGGGCAAGAGAGAAGTTTACTCCGAGATGCTGACGGAGACGTTTGACCTCAGTGTAAGTGTTAAATAAACCAGTTGGAATCTCCATTATGGCGTCCATTTTCTTAAAGCACTTTTTTTGTTATACGGCCAAATTAAAAAGTTAAGTGTGTACTCCGCGGAGTTGCGCTGTGGATGTCTATGTGTTCTGGGTGGCTTGTGAAAATATTGATTATCTTATGCTTGAAGCTGTAAATTTGTACTTATGCGAAGAAGGGTGTCTCAGACTAGAAGATCTAAAGTCAATGCCCTTTTATGTATGTTGCAGTAATCGCACATATTTATTTCTTTTACTAGATAGTTATGCTAGTATGTATGTATGTCTCTCTGTATCTCTTGTAGGAATTAACTACAAAACTTGTATTAATGTAATGATGATCAAGCAAACTTTTTTAAACTAGACAGCACAATTAAGATCAGAGCCATAAGAGGCCTATTGCATAATAAAATACTAGCTAATACAATTAGTGATTTTATATACAAAATCACCTATATTATGCTATAGGGCCCTGGTCACATAGAACTCAATTTCAAGAAGATTGATAATCTTAAACAGAATATGAATGAATAGAATAGAATTTGAATGGAATAAACCTAAAAAATTGTCAGATCTGTAAGGCTTTTCACACTAATTTAATCTGTTAACCTAATAGACTAGAACTGCCATTTACTAACTCTTAAACTGACACGTACAGCTACATCCCAATATCAACCTTCGTGCATTCCGACAAGGTTCTCGATAACGCGCGTGCGTTCAAAGCTAACCTACATTTTTAAAGTTATTTTCCTTGTATTTCTCAGATCGCCTACGCCCAAACATCGGGCCCCAACAGCAACAGCCGACTTATCTGCGAGCCCTGCATATCCCGGCTGCGGGATGCCTCGGAGTTCAAGCGGCAGGTGCAGGAGTGTGAAAAGACGTTCATGCAGTACCTGGATCCAGGGCGGATTGCGGTTGACGAGCTTCAGATGGAGAGTAAGTCAACTTCAATACAAGTTTTCTTGAAATTAAAATTTTTGTGGTACTATTTTAGATGGTGCCAGTGGAGGTTTTACCTCATAACATAAAAAAAACCAAGTATATCTGACACTGTTCATTGGATTAAAAGGTTACACCTATGGGGTCATCCAGAAATCATGTGATAGTTTACAAGGGGGCGTGGGGGTAAGGAAAATATCAAAAATTATCACGATGGGGGATGGGGTCATCACGCTATAATGGCGTTCTAAAAATAATAAAAAAAAAAACATTTATTTGATATTTTTATATATTTTCACTTTTAGGTTGAATCCTGTGTTGATAGATGGCAGTAAATTTACTATACCAACAAAATTTAGTATGACAATAACCCTCTATCCTTCTAAGGCCCAAGGTACCACCTATAGTACTTTTCAGTTCGATGTAAATCATTATTCAACTGGAAGAGATTTGCATTTCTTTTGTTTCGTTAAATTTTCAAACAAATAAAAATCAACTCTATTCCCTGCACTATAGGTTCAAATTTCAGTGGCAAATTTGTATGGCTGGGCCTGAGGAGGATAAACACACTATTCTCTTTGGTAAAACCCATGCAACAATAAATGGGGCATTATCTATGAAAAGGGACCTTATTGTCGATGGCGCTTACGCCGCACAGCGTCGCGCGGCATTGTATTTATATCGGAGCATCGTTAATAATGGCGTAAGCGCCATCGACAATAAGGTCCCTTTTCATAGATAACGTCACAAATGTATTATCTCCCGTAGCCACTCAAGAGCCACTTGAGAAGGCGGTGAAGCTGGAACCGGTGAAGTTGGAGAAGAACCACAGCGATGACGACTTCGACGACCGGGGCGGCTTCGACGATATGGACGAAGATGACCGTAAGTACTTATTTACCATGCGAGGCCCAGTGTCCTTTTTTTAGGACAACAAGATGCACAGCTGTGATGACTTTGACGACCGGGGCGGCTCGGCTTCGACGATATGGACGAAGATGACCGTAAGTACATCATGCGAGGCCCAGTGTCCTTTTTTTAGAACAACAAGATGCACAGCTGTGACGACTTTGACGACCGGGGCGGGTTCGACGATATGGACGAAGATGACCGTGAGTACTTATTTACCATGTGAGGCCCAATGTCATTATTTAGGACAGCAAGATGCACAGCTGTGACGACTTCGACGACCGGGGCGGTTTCCACGATATGAACGATGACTATCGTAAGTCCCTATTTACCATGTGAGGTCCAGTGTCCTTTTTTTAGGACAACAGAGGACAAACGGGGCGGTTTCGATGAACGATGATGATCGTAAGTTCCTATTTACAGTAAGTTAGCATAGTGTGCTCACTCCATACATCAGTTTTGTTACCAAAACGCTTACTATTTTCGTAGTCGACATCTAGCGTTATTCGTCAAGACAAGTAGCGAATTTATCAGTACCGAATCTTGCGCGAATTCGCGGCGCGGACGAACGTGGACCAACTCTAACCATCACCTTTATTTCCAGTTGACGACCAGCCGCTAACAAAACTCGCAAGCAAAGTGCCTAAAAAGGAGTCCGTAGACTTGCTAGACCTCCTCGACAATGCCAAAGCGGAGAAGAGGAAATCCTCTGCTAAAGCCAAATCCAGCCCCGCTAAGAAGGCTAAGACTAAGAAGGAGACACCTAAAGCGACCGCTAGCAAAGCTAAATCGGAGAAGAAGAAGAAAGGTAGGCATTGATTGACATTTTTTTTGAGTCGGGGAAACGAGTTGACATGAATGTTTTGGTAATATGATATAGATATAAATACTTTAAAGTTCAATGCAAACTGCAATGTTCTGCCGCCAGAGTGCAGCCCCATCGTAAACCATAGAGTAACTTATACATGCTTAAACTGTTTTATGACAAGTTTTCACAGACAATCAAATATGTCATTGATACATCAAGGCGGTTTGTTTACAAATGGTCTACCGGGAAACGCGAAATCGAAACTCAGCTAACTGCCTCTTTATCGCTCGATGTCTAAAGCTGCCCTAGTAGCACGGTCGCATTTTTATCGTTTATCATTATCACCATGCCTGTCACGTTTTAACAAGTATGAAAGTGCGAAAGTGACGGGCATAGTGATAGTCGATAAAAATGGAACCGTGCTGAGCCCACTGGTTTTTGGATATAACATTCAAGTCAACTCTATTTACCAACGTTTACATTGGCAGATTTTCTACTAAAATTATATCATTTTAATTAACTCGAAACGCTATATTATTTTGAATAAGTTTTGTACAGTCACCTGCATTATTATGTTATGTTACTCTTCGAAGGCCGCAAAAATATGTGACACGCTCTTATGGCTCTACAAATAAGACTGTGTCAGATATTTTTGCGGCCTTCGTTGTGTAACATATTATTGCAGGTGATTATACTTGAAAATAAAGGTTGTTGATTTAAATTATTGTATGTATGTGTTGCTTTTCATAAATTATTTTGGAAATATTATAATTAAATGACTTTAGTCCGATTAAATGATTGAATATTTAATTGAGAAAGTTGTTCTAGACCAGATGTATATTTCATTAAAAAAACACCATTTTAGTATAAAGTCTGCCAATACAGTTTTAAAGTAGTATAGTTGCATGTGTCATAATATGGATATGTCTCAATGAATGGTCGGTTGTAAATTATTCTCAAGCAATACATTTTAAATGATTAAAATCAAATATTTCCCAGAAATACATGTATTTCTTAATTAAGAAGTTATTAATGCCTAAAGTTACAGTCTCAACATATTTCTGCTATTAGTGTGACTGTACCTTTATATTGGCCACCGTTTGAGGGTAGTTAAAAGCCGCTTCCATACTATCAGAGCTATTTTCTTGAAGTGCATTTTGTATTTTGTGTATTTTCCCCTTTAGGTTTTAGGTCTTCAGGAACTTCGGAATTCTCCTTTTTTTTTGTAATTCAGTCATTTTAATTCACCTTTTCATTGTTTAATACTTAACAAATAGTTAATACATATAGCTATTTTGATGGCAGATAATGATTAAAATACTAATTTTGTACATAAATGTTAATAATTTTAAAAAAATATTCCAAAACATTTTAAACCATGATGGCAACAAATGCATAGTTTCCAACTACAGGATTTCAGCTATATTAGGTTCGATTCCTAATTATCTAAATGTTCATGTTATATGCTCCGCTTCGAGTTATCTACGAAAGGTACGTAATATTCTACTAAACTGAAAATAAATCATATCCTTACTAAATAATTAAGTTATTAATGAAAATGATTGTTATTATAAGATGATCTATTTATTTTCAGTTAAGTATTGTTAAATATATTTAGCTCTGATAGTAAAACAATTTATTCAAAATTTGTGATATTTTTAAGAGACATATCCATATTAAATAGGCTATTTGAAATGGCTGCAATATGGTTGAAATACATGAACGATTGCTACATTAGAAAACTTACATCCAGACAGAATTTGAACTACATTTTTTTTCTAAAATGTCTTACAAAGAATCAAGAGTAAGTACTTGGTAATATATTGCGTTCATTTATTTTCTTCCACGTTTCTAACAAATCCCAAAATAATTCCAGCGACTTTGCCATATTTAAAACTTTAATTCGTACTCAAGACGTACCAGTTGCGGAGCAGTTTTGGGACACGTTGCACTTTAGTTATTAGACATTTGCATCGAATATCAAACGTTTACGATTAAACCCCAAAACCTTAAACTCGAGCCTTAAGGCTTTAACCTACGTACTTATACTTTCACACGTCCGTTAAAACGTCTATAAGGAGCATCAAGCCGTCAATGGGATGTTTTCTTTTCTAGAAAAGAGTTACGATCCGGCGAGAAGTAACGCCGAGACCATACTTACTTACGTCACAGCCTACCCGTTCCGCGTCTCGGACAAAAGCATACTGTGCGTATACTGCCTAGATCTCTATGACGATCCTGTCTTATTCCGCAAGCATATGGAAGACGAGCATAAGCATTTCACCCTTAAAGTTGCCTTCCATAATCTCCCCAGCCTGGAGTTTATTAAAGCAGACATCACAGATTTAAGCTGCAGGATATGCGCACAAAAATTCCAAAGCTTAGAAGCTGTAGCGGAACATTTGAGCTCGCACGGAAGGAAAATAGACGCGAACGGGAAACTAGGCGTGATGCCGTATTACCTACACAAAGATGTCCATAATTGCGCTGTATGCGAAAAGAACTTCCCAACGCTCTTCCATCTAAATAGACATACAGTCTCACACTTCTTAAGCTACGTATGCCATGTTTGCGGGAAAAGCTATGTAGCTACAACAGGCTTGCTCCGACACGTCCGCTCAAAGCATCAGCAATACGAAGTGACCTGCAAGAAATGCAGAAAAGTCTTCCCGACTATGGAAGCGAAAGAGAAACACACTAAGACGGAGAAATCTTGCATGCCATATGTATGTACGAAGTGTAACGAGCGATTTGTAGATTGGAAGTGGAGAAAAAGACATATGGAAACTGTCCATGGACAAACGAAACGCTCCTTTAGGTGTGCGGACTGTAATATGAGTTTTAACAGTGAAAATTCTTATTATGAACATTTTAAGCTGCAGCATTCCGGTGAATGCTCGACATGCAAGCATTGCGGGTTAAAATTCTTGTTCTCGTCTCGTTTAAAACGACATTTGGCTAAGCACAACTTGTAGACTTAACTTTCTGGTAATATGTATAAGTGTTTTAAATGTATCAAAACTGGTCACTCACGTATTTTAATTAGAAGATTGTTAGAAATGTTTCGCTTCTCAACGAGAAGCTTTAACAGGCGCACGCTTGGCGGACCGATACAGTGCCAACGCGTGCTCCCGTTGAAGCTTCTCGCTAACTTAAAATATGTGATTGACCCCTTTTAATATATTAAATAAGTATAATTGATCTCAATACAAGCTCTGACATAATCGATCTATTTTAAAACTTTTTTGTATTTACGATATATAAACAATAACAAAAATAAGTAATTTAGGTTAAAACTGCGGTTAATTGCGGAATATTTACCATGTAAATATGTATTTGATGTATTTCCGATATTTCGGCACTGTTATAAGGGCCTCTTCTCCTAATAAATGTAGAAATACTAATTGTCTGTTTCACTTTTACGTCTACCTAACATGGTTTGAAAAATTTTAAAATTTCGGTTATAAGATTAGTGTTCCACTAAGAAAAGTTCAATAATACACGACGTTTTCTTTTCTAGTGGACACAATCGATCCAGAAAGGAGAAACGCCGAGGCAATAATAAAGTTCACAAGCGCGTACCCTTTCCGCGTCAACGACAAGTCTATACTTTGCGTGTATTGCGGCGACTTACATGACGACCCTGCCCAGTACCGCCTCCACATGAAAAACGAACACGCCAAATTTAACTACCGCATGCCATTTGAAAGCCTACCTAAATCTGAATACGTTAAAGTCGATATTACTAATCTTAGATGCAGGATATGCGACGCGTCTTTCCCTAAATTGGAACAAGCTTTCACACACTTAAAAGATCACTCTAAAATCATACATACAGAATCTCCTCTTGGCGTTATGCCGTTTATTTTAGATAGTCAGTGGACTTGCGCTGTCTGCCAAGAAAGTTTACCTTCTTTACTACATTTAAACAGACATACAATCACGCATTTTAGAAGTTACGTTTGTGAGATATGCGGAAAGTCGTACGTAGCTACCACAGGGCTTTTGCAGCACGTTAGAAAAAACCACGGAGCCTACAAACCTTGTTGTAGGCGTTGTGGTATGATTTTTTCATCCATGGCAGCTAAATCGCTTCACCAAAGAACTGAGAGAAAGTGCATGCCACATTGCTGCCCTCTCTGCCCTGAGAGGTTCCCTACTTGGGAACTAAAACAGCAACATATGGTAGAACACCATGGTTTAGTTAAAAAGGCGTATCAGTGTTCCGATTGTAATGTAACTAGTAGTAGCCGGCGGACGTTTTATGATCATTTCAAGCTGTGTCATTCTAGGGAATGTATTACTTGTGTGCATTGCGGGTTGAGGTTTGCGACTGCGTCACGTCTGAAGAGGCATTTAGGGAGGAAGCATTCGTGATTCAATTATAAATACCCTCAATGGTTTTATGGATTCCAATTATAGAAACTTTAAATTACTTTTCACCCTGCCCCGTAACCATATCAATAAATTATTATAAAATCAATGTCAAGCGTAGTTGTAAAATGTGTGAAAATAATATAACTGATTTAATAAAGACAATTGAAATAATTACTTGGTGTTTTGAAGTATTAATTTAATGAAACTATGAATTTAGGCGCCGATATTACTGATACCTTTAATGCAATTCTGTTAGAATTAAATTCTGAAAAAAAAAATGGTAAGACCTTTCATTTGTTCTCAATCATTACTAACTCAGCTGTAAAATGGTCGTCGACAATTATTACCAGAACGAGCTGTTAGGAACTGAAATTTTCTCTTTTCTAGAACATAACGAAGATACCAGTTCGGTGCGGGCAGCCAGGCGGAACGCGAAACTCATATTAGCGCACTCCACGGCCTACCCCGTCAAATATCACGCGACCGACTTACAGTGTTACGTCTGCTACGACTCTTTCGACGACCCCAGTTTGCTCAGAGCACACATCGACAAACACAGTCACATTGAGAGATCGAATGCAGCTCCATTAGAAAAGACTTTTATTCCTGTAGACATCACCGATTTACGCTGCAAATGCAACGCGAAATTTGACTCTTTAGACAATTTAGCGAACCATTTAGTTGCGATTCATCGCTTAAACTTAGACGTTACTAAATATCTCGGATTAGTGCCTTTAAAATTAGAGAAAAATCGATTTCAATGCCTGATTTGCTCTACACTTCTCTATTCTATACAAAGTATCTCTAGACACACAGCTAAGCACTACTATCAATACACTTGTGAAATATGCGGAAGAAAATTTAGAACGTGCCAAAACCTTGACTCCCATATTCGTTCTGAGCATCGAGTGGAAAACGGTAGATATTTTTGTGGACGCTGCAAAACATCTTTCCCCAGCGCAGAAGCAAAGACCGACCATATGAAAACAAGCAAACTATGCCAAACTTATGTGTGCAAAACGTGCGGTGAACGCTTTTTAAACTGGGAGCTTAGAGAAACTCACCAAGTTACAGCTCATAACCAAGAAAGGAGAACGTATCGCTGCATCGAATGCGACCGAGTCTTTAAGTACCGCTCTTATTTATCCCGACACTTCAATAGCACACATACGGACAAATACAAATGCTCATATTGTAATAAGCAATACCATACTTCAACTGAATTGAAGGAACATGTAGCTACACATACTGGTGAGCGGCCATACGCATGCGATGTGTGCAATTTGAAATTCACCTGCAAGCAGGGTTGGAAACGGCATAAAATCACGCACGATGATACTAAAAAAAGTGCTTGCCCAATCTGTAATAAATTGTTCGCCAGGCGTTACAGAATTAAAGGGCACATCGAAAAGAATCATCCAGAAGTTAATATCTTATAATCATCTTTTATCATCTGTTGGTTGGATTTGTTGTTCCCCAAGTCGAAAAGCTCTGAATTGGAAGTCAAGTGGCAATCCCTTCCAGCCCTTTCTTAAGAACTAATTCTTGATCCCAGATCCGTTTATAATGAAAGCAGATGAAAGGAAAGTAACATTAGGCAACGTGTTCTAGCAAATAGAAAATGAAATTTTCTCTTTTCTAGAAATATTCGGAGGGAAGAGTCTCGAAGCTGCCAAAGAGAATGCAAGGATAATATTGAGGCATTCGACGGCGTATCCTTTCAAATACAACGAGGGCTCCTTGCAGTGTTTCGTCTGCCTCCAACAATTCGAAGATCCCAATGTATTAAGAACTCATATGGATTCCTGTCATTCTGATAGTGAAAAATCCAAATCGATCGTATTTTTTAAACTCGGGTGCCTCAGAGTAGATATCACAAATCTGCGTTGCAGGGAATGCACAGATATTTTTGACTCTGTAGATGAATTAGCGATTCATCTAAACGCTAGGCACAGTTTAAACGTTAATCTCAATTATCATCACGGTTTAGTCCCTGTGAAGTTAGAGAAAAACAAAATGCAGTGTCTCGTTTGCTCTCAAACTTTTTTCAACATTAGAGCGCTGTGTAAACACACTGGGAAACATTACCGTAATTATATTTGCGATGTTTGCGGAAAAGGATATGAAACTGCCTCTGGACTTTGGCTCCACGGCAAAGTCGGACATTCGAACACAATTCCATGCCTACGCTGTAAGACATCCTTCCCTACAGTTGAAGCTAGACGACAACACATAAAAACGACTAAAGAGTGCCAACCCTGCAAATGTAAAATCTGCGGTGAGCGATTTCGTCACTGGGAACAGAAAGAGGATCATTTAGTCACAGTCCACAATAAAGAGAGGACAGTATTTTCATGCACGGAATGCGACGCAGTCTTTGAACACAGAACGTTACTATACGGACACTTAAAAACTGTCCATACTACTGACAACAAATGCTCATATTGTGACACGCAGTTTCCAAATATGACGAGACTGAACACCCATATCGCCAGGAAACATACTGGTGAGCGCGCGTTCCGCTGCGATGTTTGTAATATGACGTTTTTGGATAATCAAGCTTTAAAAGGACATATGGTCACGCACAATGACAACCTGAAAATGGCTTGTCCGGTGTGTCCAAGTCTTTTTACGAGACGTTACCGAATGAACATGCATTTAAAGAAATGTCATCCGGAATATGAGACCAAGTGACTCTAGACTAGAGCCATTATAAGCTAACTAAAATAGGAGTGTCATTAAATAGACAATTTATTTTCATAGAAATTTGACATTAATCACTGCAAATGCCACGTAGAATTGGCTTGGTCTGACTTTAATGGCTTTCGTACCAAAGCATTGTTGTTAATGTTTATTATCAATCTTTACTGATTAGAATTACACTATTGAGCGATTGGGTTTTGAAACGTTGATTTAATCGTAATTATTGCTAAGAAATAGAATAATATTTGATTAAAGTTTTCTAACGGTTTAGTGGTTGGTAGTTTTCAGTTTTATTATGTAAAAAGAAGTAAATAAAAATGGCGACGTGTTTCTAACTCTTGTTTCATTACCTGAAATGAAGATTACTTTAACGGTGTAAACCATAACATAACATTTTTAATATTCTGAATTAAAGTTTTTTTTTTATAACGTTCTTGGAGCTATGGAAATGACAACCTTCCTATGTCTAATAAAATATGATTACCTAAATAACAAAATTGCTGTTACTGTTGAACTTTACCCATTTACAATACACTAATAGTGCCAACAATGCCCTAATTGCCTAAAGATAGATAGATAGATAGATAGTCCATTTATTTGTTAAACTAAACTAGTGTAACTAACTAAACTGACCGAGTCTCATGTTGAAAAGAGTGTGACGAGTGTGGGTCTTGTCTCCCAACCCTATAGGCGTATCTGTAGGTATGGAGTTTATTTTTTGCATACACAGATGTTTATATTGTCAATATTGAGACAGTTTGCGCTAAACTATGTAGAGAAATAACATTCCATGTACATGTCAATGAAAACTTGCTTTTTATTTATTACAAAATATTACGTTTTAAGAAGGCATTAACGAGTATCGAAGTAGACACGCAACGAAAATATTTATTTTACATTCTACATCCTCCTTCTCCTCCGTAAAATAAATTTCCATTCTCGGAATACTTGGTAGGTACCGGGTTTTACATTTAACAAAGCGCCATCATTTCAGTACATTTGAGCGTTCTGGTAATTGGTGAACAACTGAACTCTTCTCTTTTCTAGACTATCTTGGATGGAGTCGGGACGCCGCTAAGCAGAACGCCCAAATGATACTCAAACACTCGACGGCGTATCCGTTCCTGCAGGTAGCCTCCTCGTTGCGGTGCTGTTTCTGCCGGGAAACGTTCGCGGATCCAGTTCTCTTTAGAGCTCATATGGACATTGTTCATCAGAACGTTGATAGATCCACATGCCATAAGGGAAATCTCGATACTCAAACTAGAGTGGACATAACTAATCTCCGCTGTAAGAAATGTATAAAGGCTTTTGTTTCTATAGAAGCTCTAGCGACACATTTGCACGATGAACACGAAGTAGACATTGAACTAAGCCAGAGCCTGGCTCTAGTGCCATTGAGATTAGAGAAAAATCGCTTCGAGTGCGTCGTTTGTTCTCAAAAATTCACCGGCACCATGCAGCTTTCAAGGCATACGGGCATGCACTATTTTAGAAATATATGCGATATTTGTGGGAAAAGATTTGAGAGTCGACGGGGAATTGATAACCATGTCAAAGTACACCACATGACTCGCACGTTTTACTGCAGAGGTTGCAAGAAGTCCTATCCAAGCTTAGAAGCCAAAAAGGAGCATATGCGTACGAATAAATCTTGTCTGCCATTTAGATGTACTATTTGCAAAGAACGCTTCCTCTTTTGGGAGCGAAGAGAGGACCATCTAGTGGAAGTTCACGGAAAAGAACGGACAATATTCCGTTGTACAGAATGCGAGAAAGTTTTTGAACGGCGCACGTTGTTGTACTTTCATTTCAAAGCAGCACATACGGAGGACCACAAATGTCAATACTGCGATTTGACGTTTTCTACTAGAAGGGATTTGCGCGAGCATACGCATCAACATACCGGAGAGCGCCCACTAAAATGCCACGTTTGTAATAAATCTTTCGCTCGGGACAAAGCCCTGAAACAACATCTGATCATTCACGACGACAGCAAGAAGAAAATGTGCCCCGTGTGTAGCAGACTCTTCACGGACAATAAGAAATTGAAAATGCATGTCCAGAAACACCACCCTGAAATATTCTCGCACGAGTTTGGACAAAAACGTCAATAATGAAGTTGTGATTTTACAAACTAGCTTTGGTCAGTGTTTTTACTTTAGACGCTAAATATAGGTACCTACTGGTGGAACAAAAATATTGGTTGCCATTGTTTATTCACTTCCGTCTAAACTATTCGTCATACTCATAATAGTCATTATAGAGCGTGCAGTCTCATTTCCGACACAATTTCGTAGTCTACGTTGTACAGTCGGCAAAGCTATTAGCTTGGCATTCCTGCATACAGATTTGTATTCAGGGGTGATAAGCTAACAGTTTTGCTAATTATAGGTACATTACTTTTAATCTGTCAGCTCCCAGTGGCTCATATATGAGCCAGATCGCTTATGGGTGACGTCATATCGTGGGATTCGACAGGTTAACCGGCTTCTAAACGAGTCAGGACGTGAATGAATGACCGAGGGCATTTCTTTTGTTCTAGAAGATGAACAAGCCTCCTCAAGACAAAACGGCCAAGTAGTCGTCAAGTACACTACGGCGTATCCTTTCAAGCTCCCTGAGAACCACATGGTTTGCGTGTACTGTTGCGAGACTTATGTGGACCCTGTAGTGTTTAGAGCGCACATGGAAGACGAACACAAAATATTCGAAGTTAAATTCGCATTCCAACATTGCTTTGAAGGCTATATAAAAGTAGACATCACTGACTTAAAATGTCGTATTTGTAAAGAACGCTTACCTGACTTAGAGACGGCTGCTAGACATTTAAAAACTAAACATTACAATCAAGACATAAACTTGAGCTATGAAGTGGGTTTACAGCCATTCAAACTCGTCAAAAATTCTAAGTGGACGTGCGCTCTTTGCCAAATGGAAGCGTATTCTTTACGTCAATTGAGCAGACATACTCAAACGCACTATTCCAAAGTAACATGTGAAACATGCGGTAAATCATACTCTACGCTGACTTCTCTCCGCCAGCACGTCCAATTCGTACATTTCGGCCGCCAGCGGATATGCCGGAAATGTAAACGAACTTTTGATTCTGCGGAAGAGAAACATGACCACTTGACTCAATTCAAACTGTGTCGGCAGTACTGCTGCACGGTCTGCGGTGACCGCTTCATACTGCTCAAAGAGAAAGACGCCCACATGACTGAAAAACATGGCGCCCCGGAGAAAACATTCTCCTGTCCTCGGTGCAACGAAAAATTCACGACTCAAAGACGACTAGCCGGCCATTTTAAAGTAACCCACACCGAAACTGACTTTGTATGTCACTGTGGAAAAAGCTACAAACACAAAAAGAGTTTAGATGACCACGTCATCACACACACTCAGGAAAAGGGTTACGTTTGTGGAGACTGCTCAAAGACGTTCTACAGGAAATCCGGCTTGGTACAGCACATGTGGATACACAGTGATTATAAGAGATTTGAGTGTGTGCAGTGCAATAAGAAGTTCAATCAGAGAGTAAGCTGGAAAACGCATATGAAGTCGCGCCATCCTGAACAGGCCTTAAACTTTTAATTGAATTATAGTAATTTTTTATTTAAGCGCCAAAGAATTCAAGGGCATTAAAGATATAGAAACGCAAAACTAGCCTTGAAAACTGTAAAAAAAATAAGCCACTTAGAACAACGAACTTTTTAAATAATTTTCTAGGCAGTTCAAGAGACATAAATACATAAGCATTTTGATAAGTAATGATACATTTTCGCACTTCTCATCATGTAATCACTGAATTTATAAACTCGCATAAAGCTACTCTTAATTTTCGTTAGTAAGTTAAACAGGCACCAGAACAATCGAATGACCAAGGGCATTTCTTTTTGTTCTAGACAATGATGCCTATCTCAACGCCAAACGGAACGCCGAGATTATCGTGAAATATTCCACCGCGTACCCGTTCAGGCTTCCAGAGAGTTCCATGGTCTGTGTGTACTGCTGTGAGAGTTACGATGACCCCACTCTGTACAGAAAACACATGGCCGATGAGCATCAAACGTTCAAAGTGCGCACGGCTTTCGTTCACTGCAGCGAAGGCTATATTAAAGCCGATTGCACGGAACTTCAGTGCCGAATCTGCACACAACCATTCGATACGCTAGAAGCGATCGCTAGTCATATTCACATTGAACACGACAAGAAACTAAACTTGAGTTCTGAACTAGGCATACAGCCTTTCAAACTCGAAAAGGATAAGCTTCTATGTGCAATGTGTAATGCTAAATTCCCTTGCATACGTCAACTAAGTAGACATACTCAAACACATTTCTTAAAATATACTTGTGATACATGTGGAAAATCTTATGCAACTATCACTACATTGAAGAACCATATTAGATTCTCTCACGCCGGCAACGAAAGGATTTGTAGGAAATGTAGAATGACATTCTCTACCTTAGAAGCCAAACGCGAGCATTTAAGGTTATCTTCAAAATGTTGGTCCCACCTATGCATGTTTTGCGGCGAGCGTTTCATGACATGGACATTAAAACAGATCCACTTAAATCAAGTACACGCAGCACCTAAAAAGTCCCACCCCTGCCCTGAATGTGGCGAAGTATTCTCTGAACGGAAAAAATACCGCGTTCATTTCAAAATATCTCACACCGATGACAATTTTATGTGCACATGTTGTGGCATGAAATTTGACACGAAACGCGGTTATGAAGAGCATAGAGTAGTTCATACGAAGGAGAAGTTGTTTCCTTGCACTGTGTGTTCTAAATCGTTTCCTAGAAAAAAGAACCTGGCTCAGCATATGTGGATACATAGCGAGTATAAGAGGTTCGAATGTGGGCCTTGCAATAAGCAGTTTAATCAGAGAGTCAGTTGGCGGACGCACATGAGGAGCTATCATCCGGATTTAGTCGATTTCGAGGGGAAGACGAATGACAATAGTGATAGAGTCAAAGTTAGGCCCGTATCGTTGCTAACTGACACTAATGATACGTGATTAGGTTTCATAAACCCCTGATATATACCATCGACATAAGAAATAATGACCAAAAAATTACGTCTATATATCCTGTCACGTTTTTAAATTGGTAACTTCGTTTTTGGTTGTGATTGGTTGAAATATGACGAGAGTTTATTTTGTGGACGTTCGATGTTCCGGACGCCACCCTTTTGAGGCAAATTTTAGAACAACAGTTTATCTTCCAAACTTACAATATCATGTTCCAACATTGTAAATTGTATTGCCGACCGAAGGTACATTGACATTACTGATTGATGTTTTTATTATGAATGAATGAAATACTTGTATTAACCTGTGTGTTGATCTAATCAGAATGACGGGACGCTTAGAAAAGCTTTTTGTTATGTTTGTAACACATTGCGTGTATTTTACAATTAGTAAATCGTTGATTAGTTTTATAAACACTGCTTTTGGTCTGTTTGAAGAATAAAGAACTAAACTAATTTATATAATCTGATGCAAAGCATATGTTATTGTTAGCTATGAATGTTATTCTTCAAAAACCGTTCCTGTCTAGTCTAGGAATCCTAGAGTCAGTCCATGAAAAGTCTGCAGCGGATTTGATAGCCCACGCAGTGCACGTGTTATTTTAAACGTCAAACTTCTATGAAATTATGACGCATAAATGACACTTGCACTGCGTGGGCTATCAAATCCGCTGCAGACTTTTCTTGGTCCGACTCTATCACAACAGTTCAAAAAAATACAAGAATATTAAGACAACATAAGAAGCAGATAGTCGTAGTAAAAAAACAATATAATTTTCATAGACATAAGAAATACCTACGAGAAAACATTAGAAATTATATTTTTAGTTTTGAATAAATGAAAATTATCATATTCTAATATTGTTTTTTAATGTTTATCCATCTACTGGACCTGTAATATTTAACCACATGTCAAACGTTATGGCTCCTCTACACGATGGGCCAGCGCCGGCCACTCCAAGGGACGCATTTATGCGTTAGAGGGAGCAAGTGATATTGCTATCTCATTCTACCGCATGGCTGCGTCCCTTGGAGTGGCCGGCGCTGGCCCATCGTGTAGAGGAGCAATTAGACCTACACACATGACACAAGATACAGAGGCGGTGTTACATATGGTAGACCTGTGTGTGGTATTAGCATTTTTTCTCCTGTCGTGTCATGCATCACTTCTAGGGTCTAGGTCTATTAAAAATAGAACTTCGATTTAAATGGACGAGCAGATGGCCGAACTAGATACTAAGTACTTTTTTTATTTTTGAAGTTCATTTTCGATATTTGCGAGTACTTAAGTGCGAAATCTGTATTTTTTAATAGATTAAATAAAAAATAAAAAAAAAACTGTACATGCTCATCCCCACCAACGGCCACACATAAATCAAAAAATGACAAAGAGCATTTCTTTTGTTTTAGACAAAAAATCGGTCTCCAGTGGTACGATACGGTCCAACTATAGCATCGAGAAACGAAACGCCGAGATCATAATCCAATACGCGACCGCGTTCCCCTTCCGCCTCCCCGAGAAGTCTTTGGTGTGCGTGTATTGCTGCGAGGATTTTGAAGACCCCTCGCTCTTCAGACAGCATATGGACGATGAACACCAACAGTTTAAAGTTGCCATGGCGTTCGCTCACGTGTCTGAGGGGGACTTAAAGGTCGACTGCACTGATCTACAATGCAGAACTTGCTCTGAACCGTTCAGCAAACTAGACGACGTAGCCGAACATTTATTTAATATCCATAACTACCCATTAGACCTCAATTACCACTTAGGATTGCAACCTTTCACACTGTTCAAGCACGTACTACCTTGCGCCGTGTGCGGAGTCAAGTACCCTTGCCTACGAACGCTAAGCAAGCACACTCTAACGCACTTTGTCAGATTCACTTGCGAGACTTGCGGCAAATCCTACTCCATGACCACGTCTCTGAACGCGCATCGCAAGTTCTGCAAGAAGGGCAACGGCCCGGTCTGCCGAAAATGCGTCAGGGTCTTTCCAAGTTTAGAAGCCAGGAGAGAACATTACAAGCACTCTGATAAATGCCGTCAACACATGTGTAAAAAATGTGGGGAAAGATTTTATACGTGGAATTTGAAGCAGCAGCATTTGTTAGAGGTACATAAGCAGGAGAAACAACAACATATGTGTCCAGAATGCAATGCCACGTTTTGTTCACGAAGCTCTTTCTCTGTGCACTTTAAAATAACTCACACTAACAATTACATTAAATGTACCTATTGCGAACGGAGATTTGACACAGAGAAGAATTTGAAGCGGCATATCGTAGGACACACTGGAGAGAAGAGTTTCGAGTGTCCTGTTTGCTCCAAAACCTTTCCTAGGAAAAATAACTTAGTACAGCACATGTGGATTCATAATGCGGATAAAAGATTTGAGTGCAAATTGTGTAACAAGCAGTTTACACAAAAGATTAGTTGGAAAACTCATATGCGGTCACACCATCCCGAGCTTTATGATAATTTGGATTTCAATCTGCCAGTGAAAAGTCTCCGTAAGGACAAATAGCCTGAACAAACAATATTGGTGAACTATTACCGAAAGCGAAAAACAGTAGGTAGTCTTAGTATCATAGGTTTTACCTACATGTACCTGTTTTGAACTTAATTATATACAGAATAACAGTTTACGTTTCGTAGAAGTTACTAATTTGTTTTATTTAAAGGGGTGTGCTAATTGTTACAATATATTTGATATTAATGATGATTCCTTGGGTTTTATTTAACCTCTACGACCCCTATTCAATATTATCCCCAAGAATCAGAAAATATGGATAAATGGCCGTCAAGTCATAGCAATATTAATCTCATATCAAAGGGAGCTTCCAGTCACAGGACATTTTCTTTCTTTTTCTAGAAACTGGAGAAATCAGTCGATTCCGAATGGCGAAACGAAATGCGGAGGTTATCTTGCAATACTCGACCGTGTATCCATTCAGGCTGCGCTCCAAGTCGATGTTTTGCTTGTACTGCGACGATGAGTTCGAGGACCCCGCCATGTTCCGTGCTCACGCGCATGAATGCCAGCGCTCCTGCAAGGACCCGACCTCCTTTGCGTACAGTCTCCGCAACCAGGAGCACATCAAAGTAGAGTGCACCAACATGGGATGCCGCGTGTGCGAAACACCTTTCAACTCGATCGAAGAAATGGTCAAACACATCTATGACAACCACGACAGCTCCAAACTTAACTTGGACTTCGAAACCGGTTTGCAACCCTACAGACTTGAACGTGATAAATGGTTCTGTTTCTTATGCGCTAAGAAATTCCCTTCTCTCACCAAACTGGGCAGGCATACGCCTACTCATTATAGTAAGTGCACTTGCGAAATTTGTGGACGTGCCTATCTTACGAAAGAAGCTTTGAAGTATCATGTCAGATGTAGTCATGGCAACAATTTCTCATGTCGAAAGTGCTGGCAACAATTCCCTTCAATGGAGGAGAAGAGGCTTCATATAAGAAATTCGAAACCTTGTTGGTCTTTCTGCTGCGTGTACTGCGGCGAAAGATTTATGTCGTGGGAGACCAAGCAAAAACATCTAACTGAAGCCCATGACCGTCCAAAAAAGAATTATAGCTGTCCTGAATGTTCCAAAACATTCGATTCGCGGAAAATCTTCTATTCACATTACAAATTAAACCACACTGATGAAACTTTCCCTTGTACTTGCTGTGGCCTCAAATTTGGAAGCAAAAGAGCATTAGAGGACCACAGAATTGCTCATACAGGAGAAAAACACTTTAAATGTATCATATGTTTAAAGGCGTTTTCGAGAGATAAAAGCCTGAAGCAGCATATGTGGCTCCACAATAAAACGAAACGATTCAGTTGTTTAGCTTGCGATAAGACTTTTGCTCAAAAAGTTAGCCTCAAGGGACACATGAAATCGCATCATCCCGATTATATTGTCAACTGGGATGTATTTAATTAGTTTGCTCACGTCAATTCAGCTTACTTCTAATTCTAACTTAAGTTTTGAGAGAAAATGTGTTTGACACTGATCGTATTTTTTTTGTTTCTCTTTTTTTACCGATGGTAACATAATATCGGGAGTGTAGTGTTTTTGTTTTCATATCTGAAATATTCCTTCAATAAATAGATCATGTCTGATGTATTGTTTAAATTCCAATACCCTTTCCGTATCGTTTAAATAGTTATCCATCCTTAGTTAGTGATCAGGAGTGACACTGACCAATTTCTTTTTGTTTTTAGGGTACACGTTGGAAATACGCGGACGTAGTGAGAGGGAACCAAAACCGAAAATAGTTCTCGTTTACCAGACGCCACAGCGGCGCAACGCCGAACTTATACTAAGATTCTCTACCGCCTACCCTTTCAAAACTAGATTCACGCAAATACTTTGCGCCTATTGCCTTGACGAATACGAGCCTCTCTCTAATCTACGCTATCATATGCAATCGGAACACCTTAATTCAGACTTTAAGAATGTTTTCTATAGAACCAATGATAATTTAATCAAAGTAGACATAACTAATCTGAAATGTAAAATTTGTGACCAAACTATGACCGATATAGACACTCTTATGACTCACTTGTCTTCCGTACATGAAAAACCTGTCAAATTCAATGCACGTTTTGGGGTTCTACCATATAAAGAAAACTCAAACGGCCAATGGCCGTGCGTTTATTGCCATAAAATATATTCCACGTTTACTCAATTTAATCGACATATCGGAACTCATTTTATGAATTTTATTTGTGATAAGTGCGGGACTACTTTTATTTCCGACCACGCTTTACGAGATCACCACCGGCAGGTGAAATGTTGTCGGACGGCGTATAAAGCTCGCAACGGGGTGGTTATGAGGTCGAGACGGAATGCGGAGTTGATTCTCCAGTGGTCTACGGCGTGTCCATTTAGAACGTGGAAGAGTAATCTTAGTTGCGTGTTCTGCCGCCTTCAGACGAGCGACCCGGTCGGGCTTCGAAGCCACATGGCGACGCTCCACGCCGACTATCATGTTCAAGACGCATTTTATAGAAAACTTGGAAAGGAGTATCTCAAAATAGACATCACTGACCTACATTGCAAGCTATGCTTCATGCCTATGGAATCTTTAGATACTTTAACGAATCATTTAAAGAATGACCATCAACAGTCTATTACAGATGGCCAGCTTGGCGTCATACCTTTTAGACTTAATGATGGATCAATTTGGAAATGCACGATGTGTCCGAATCAGTTCCAAGACTTTGGGTCTCTAGAAAAACATACCATAGAACATTTGCAAAACTATGTTTGCGACACTTGTGGAGAAGGGTTCATAACAGAATCTGCAATGATAGCACATACAAAGATACCACATGAAAACAAGTATAACTGCAGCCGTTGTGTGGCTACGTTCATCTCCCTCGACGAGAGAAATCATCATGTAAAAACACAACACACGAACACACCATACATGTGCAACTACTGTAAAGATAAACCCCGTTTCTCTAATTGGGAGTTGCGTAAGAAACATCTCAAGGAAGTTCACAATTATACGTCTGGTGCAGACAAATACGAATGCGTTACTTGTCAGAAAACTTTCAAGACCCGTTCTGGCAAGTACAACCACATGGCGAGAACACATCGGGTGAAAAAGGATAGCGATCTAAACTATCCTTGCCCGAGTTGCCCCAAAGCGTTTACTACTAAATTATTCCTAGATAAACACATGGCCAAAAAACATTTCAATATTTAAAGTAGGTACCTACTGTTTAACAATATCGAACATCAGAACTAAGCTTTGTGGAGTTGTTTTTGTGTAGCCTCAAAACTTGTCATGGCATGGTTCAAAGTTTATTTTCGAACTTAGATGAATTATATCCCCGAATTGTTACTGATGACGTTCTTTTCTTTTTTTAGGGCCCAGTAAGGAAATAGCTGGACATACTGAGAAAGAACGTAAAACGAAAAAGAGACTGTTCGAAAGATCTGTTAACCAGAACCCGCAGAGGCAAAACGCTGTATTGATACTTAGGTACTCTACAGCGTTCCCCTTTAAGACACGGTTTAATAGAATTGTCTGTTCGTACTGCCATGACGAGTTTGAACCGATGACGGCGTTGAGGTGTCACATCAAAACCGACCACGTTAGTGCTGATTACAACAGCGCCTTTTACAAGGTGGTAGACGACCTAAAAATCGACATAACGGAATTCAAATGTAACTTATGTGCTCAAGAAATGCCGAGCGTCGATTTCTTTATGAACCATTTGTCCCGCGACCACGGCAAAACTGTCAACTTTGACGTTCCGTTTGGAGTATTACCTTACAAGCAGGGCCCGTCCGGGTTGTGGATGTGTCTGGACTGCGACAAAACTTACTCTGAATTCTCTCAAATAAACGGACATTTGCGCAGTCACGTGAAGATATTCACTTGCGACAAATGCGGGGCGACCTTCCTCTCTGAGCACGGCTTGCGACAACATGAGCGTAACTTTAAATGCTACAAAGCCACTTATAAACCTAGATTCGGAAAAGCGCTGAAGCATCGTAGCAATACTGAAATTATATTGCAATGTTCTACAGCGCGTCCGTTCAGAACGTGGGGGCAGAATTTCAACTGCGTATATTGCCGCGTACAGTCCAACGATCCTAATGGCTTAAGAATGCACATGACAGCCAGACACGCCAATACCAATATCCAACACGTTTTCAGTCGAAAACTGCGGAAAGAGTTCCTTAAAGTTGACATCACTGATCTTCAATGCAAGCTCTGCTACTTACGAATCGACACGCTAGACGATCTTATTACCCATCTCAAAAATGATCACAAACAGCCTATCAACGCTGACGTGCAACCCGGAGTTTTGCCATTTAAATTAAACGATGGATCCCACTGGAAATGCGCTATTTGCACTTGCCAGTTCTCAGATTTCATCTCTCTAAAGAAGCACACCGCTGAGCATTATCAGAACTTCGTCTGCGATACATGCGGTGAAGGATTTATCACAGAATCAGCGTTAATAGCACATACGAAAATCCCGCACGACAATAAATACAGCTGCAGCCGTTGCGTAGCGACGTTCTCTACTCTAGAAGAAAGGAACATCCACATCAAAACACAGCATACAACACTACCATACATGTGTGCACATTGCAAAGACAAGCCTCGTTTCGCAACATGGGAATTACGCAAGCGTCATCTCATGGAGTTCCATAACTATAAGCCTGGTGCCGAAATGTACGAATGCACTACTTGCCATATGACCTTCAAGACGAGGTCACAGAAATATCATCACAATGTTAAAGCCCATAGAACTAAGAAGGAGACAGAATATGGGTATCCGTGTGGTAGTTGTTCAAGAGCCTTCGCCACTAAACTGTCCCTAGATAAGCATATTGCTAAGAAACATTTTCACGTTTGATGTTTATAAAGCTACATTAGTGACATTTGTATTTAGTACTTTAAAAGTAAATTCATGGAGGTAATTTTAAATGTCTAAAGCATATAAATAACACGTTACCAAATGTTTCATTGATATGATCCCAGCAAAAGCGTATGACAAGTTATTCTTAGAATCTCAGTATACATATTTGAGTGAATTGGTATAGAAAGTTTACATTAGAAGTCAGAGTAATCTGGCAGGCCTGATATGTGATTTTATAGTCCTCAACGACTCTGATCTCGGAAATTATATTTGTAGTACTTAACTACCTTGATGTATTTAGAATAGTACTGTTTGTAAATACATTGTAGTAATAATACTCTAATTATATAGCAAACTTAAGGAACTTAATTATGCGTAAGATCTATCTAAATGCTTCTTTCAATATTTAATACTTATATCAATGACAGTATTTCAGTGTTGAAACAGTACTTAATAGGTTACTTTTTCTAGTGTACGCACAAAATTATATCAACAATGTTCCGTAAAATATTTATTGAAATTGTAGAAAATTAAATTATGTCTGCCTGATGCCTATGTATTTATTGTGTGTAAGTAATGAAAAAACAAAGTAATGAAATTGGTATCATAAATATTATTAAATACTTTTACAATTATTGTAACATTGCCACTAAAATAAAAAGTTAAAAAATAATCTGATTTTCATTCAATGTAAGTAAACAAAAAATATGAAAATAGATAACCGAGCGACTGGGCGATTAAAGTAAGAAGATTCCTCAAGAAATGACACAATTTTTCTATTTTTAGGACGCAGCCAAACCGAACACGAAACTGTGATAAAGGTAGAGCATAGCGTCATACCAATAGAAAATTGGCACAGAGAGAAACCGAGATATCAGCGCAGCGCTCGGGCAGAGGCTAGATATGCCACGAAGAGAAATGCCACCGCAATACTTGAGTGCTGGTCCGTGAGCCCCTTCCGATGGAAACGCAACCAGTTCAAATGCGCCTACTGCGAAACCAGCTTCACAGATTGTGCCCTCCTAAGACTCCACATACGTACTTGCTCACCCCAACACAGCGTCAAAGACATCTACAGCAAGTTCAAAGAGATGTCCCTCATCAATGTCGACGTAACTCAAGCCGCATGCCGTCTCTGCTCACTCCCGTACAGTGACGTCAAACAAATGCGCGAGCACGTCATCGAACACGGCTACGATTACGAAATCAACCAGCCCGACGGCGTTCTCCCTTTCTTCCTCAACAAAGAATCATGGAGGTGCGTCGTTTGCCAGGAAACTTTCAACAACTTCTTAAAACTATACGAGCACATGAACATACATTACCAACATTACATTTGTCCAACTTGCGGAAAGGGATACATGACTGCGCCAAGATTGAGGAAGCATTCAGAGGTTCACATCTCTGGAACGTTTCCTTGCAACGAGTGCCCTAAAATATTCAGAATGCGCGCTGCTAGAGATTATCATAAAGCTCACGCTCACGCCAAAGCGCCTAGATACGAATGTCCTCACTGTAACATGCGATTTGACGGTTACTACGACAGAATGAATCATCTCAACGCAACTCACAGTGAGAAAGAAGTCTCATATCGTTGCCCACACTGCGAGCTAACCTTTAAGACGTCAGGCAAGCGAGCTATTCACGTTCGATCAGTTCACTTCCCGCCGCAGCGTGATTTTAGATGTTCAAGTTGCGAATGGAGCTTCAAAACTGCCTATGAATTGAGAAGACACAAAGTAAAACATTCGGGAGAAAGGAATTTTCACTGCAACGTCTGTGATAAATCGTTTCCTAGGAACAGAGCGTTGAGGACGCATTTGAAAACACACGATGATATAGGCTGCAAGTGGTGTGGAGCCTTGTTTAAGCAGCGGATGCAATTGCTAGCTCACATGAGGGAAATGCACTCGGATATGTGCGAACTTGTTAACTTAGGTCCTGATAAAATATAGTGAACAATTCTGTACTTTTAACACAATATAAAAGCTTTAATATTTTACTTTTTGTCATTATTCACTTCTGACCGTATCCGAAGATTAACCTTAAACTTTACTAATTCTCACTAGATTTTCTTGAGACAAAGTAGAGAAATAAGAATGTGCAGATATTTAATTAATCAGGAATGGTTGCATGTGGGGCAAGGATTTTACTTAGTAACGTCTTCTTTTCTTTTTAGGTTCCGCTAATGCGGACGCGGAGGCAAAAGTAGGAGTTAGACGTGTTAGGAAATTAAAGGAGAGCGTAAGCGCGCGTCAGATGCGCCGGCGTCGCCGCGCCAACAACGAGTTGCCGGAGGAATCCGAGAAACGCATCTCCAAAACTATGATGCGTAGGAACGCTATGACGCTCCTAGAATGCTCCACTGCTTGGGCTTTCCGCTGGTTCCACAGCGCCTTTTACTGCTCCTACTGTGATGCTAAATTCGTAGACACCGCTCCATTGCGTGAACACGTCCAAAACAATCACTTAACCGATCAACCCACTAATAAAATTTTCGCCAAACTAACCGAAAATAATATGGTCAAAGTAGATATAGGCAATCTCAGTTGTAGACTATGCAACCATCCCTTAACGGACATAGACGACCTGAAAGATCATCTTGTCTCTCAACACGAGAAAACTATTAACTCCGATTATAGCGACGGAGTACTACCGTTTAAGCTTGACCAAAACGGATTCTTTTGTCAAAAATGTTTCTCTCATTTCGTTAGCTTTTCTAAATTGAATGAGCACATCAATACACATTACAAGAATCACATTTGCGATGCGTGTGGAAAAGGTTTTGTATCAAAGTCTCGGTTTCGTACTCACGTTCAGTCGCATGAAACGGGCAGCTACCCTTGCGGGGATTGTACTGAAGTTCTAGAAACTAGAGCCGCTAGAATGTGCCACAGGCTGCGTGTGCATAAAAAAGGTGTAAGATACACGTGTCCTCGGTGCCCAGAACTGTTCACGACATATTACGCGAGAGCGAAGCACTTGGTCGACGACCATGCTCAACAACAACGGGACTACGACTGCACAGCTTGTGGCAAATCATTCGAAACCAGCTGCAAGAGAGCAGCTCACTTCCGAACCACGCATAAACCAGCCGAGAAGCGATACGAATGCCCCCAGTGCCACTCGACTTTCTACACCAATACAAAGTTAAGACGCCACGTGCTGACTCACGCAATGGATTACAATCAAACCCAATACACTAAATGATGTGACAGCGAGTACAATCGGTGTCTTTCTGTTTTTAGGACCTGCTGAAGCAACTGCGAGCAAATCCGTTGAAATAAATTGGAAGCGGAAACGGAGAGTGGTGGAGGATAAAGCAAATGCGGCTCTTATTCTAGAACATTCTAATGCGGTTGCGTTTAGATGGCAACGCGGTAAAATTATGTGCGCGTATTGTCCGACCATATGCACAAGCGTTAGTGAAGTCCGCACTCACTCTAATACCCATGAAAACAAACTGGACGTTTTCAAACCTTGCGAAGGCGTTCGAAATTCATTCCCACTGAGAGTGGATATAACTGATCTTGTTTGTAACATATGTAAGGAAAAAGTAAATTCCTTAAACGGGCTTAAAAGTCATTTATCCCAATTACATTCCAAGTCATTTAATTCGGAGTACAGTGACGGAGTTATCCCATTTATTCTAACAGGAAAGGAATATAGATGTGTACATTGCGATATGCATTTCGAAAGCTTCATGAGTTTGTTTATTCACATGAATAAGCATTACCAAACCTTTATTTGTCATACATGCGGGAAAGGATTTGCCGGCAGGCACAAATTACGAGCGCATCAAATGTGCCACGAGACTGGGCAGTTTGGCTGCACCAAATGTGATGCCGTGTTTCCTACTAGAGTCGCAAAAAACCGGCATGTTTCTGCCGCCCACGGACCTAAGGGAAGATACCGTTGCCCTATTTGTGAGACTCATTTCGATTCCTATCATTCTAGACTAAGGCATCTGGACAAAGTGCATGGGCAAAAAGTTGAATATCGATGTAGATTTTGCCCTTCTGTTTTTGGAAGTGGTAATCTGAGATATGCTCATATGAGGTCTGTCCATAAACTGAAAAAAACCTGAACGAAATCAAGCTGTTCTACATCTAAAAACAAGAAGTCTTCCTTTTAATTTAATGATAATGAATTAACCAACATTAAATATTAATCACCGCGCAGAAATACTAACTACTCAAACAAAAGCTGCGTGCGCTCTTTGATAGTGAATTTTCTTTTGTTTTTAGGGTCCACCGACCTCAAACTTAAATGGAAACCGAAACGCAAGTATAACGATCACAGAGACAATGCGGCTATTATAATAGAGTGTTCCAACGTGTGCCCGTTCAGGTGGAAGCGGGGGACGTTCACGTGCGCCTTCTGTCCCATGTCCTTCGGGGACTTCAGCGGCATTCGAGACCACGCGCTTGAGCACCCTAACCGGGTCGAGGCCATGCGACTAGCGCGACCCTTAGACAACGTCAAAGTAGAGATCACTGGGCTTCGCTGCGAACTCTGCTTACTACACATTAAAGACGTTGAGACATTAAAGGAACACTTACTCCAAATCCATGATAAACCTATTAGCGAAAATCATGGCATCGGCGTGACTCCTTTCCTTATAGAAGGAAAAGAGTTCGTGTGCACACATTGTGGAGAACACTTTGAGCTGTTTTCAAAATTAAACACACATATGAATCATCACTATCCTAACAACATATGCTTCCAATGCGGCAAAGCATTCTCCGCCGCGCATAGACTTAAAGCTCATTTAGTTATACACGAGGCCTCAAACAGTATGCAGTATAAATGTTCCAAATGCGACGACGTTTTCGCGACTCGCGCTTTGAAGAATAGCCACATGGCTTTAGCACACGGCCCCGAATATCGTTATCGCTGTCCATATTGTAATGACTCGTTCTTAAGATACGCCGATAGGGCAAAGCATCTCAAGGTTGCTCATGATAGGAAAGTTGAGTATCCTTGCCATCTATGCACAGCCGTCTTCTCCATGTGCAATCAGAGAACTAAGCATATACAACAAGTACACATTAGACATAAGCAGTTCTTCTGTGCCTTATGCCCGTATCAGTTTGTCACGGCAGCCCAACTTAGGAATCACATGGTCAAACATGTAGGGGAGAGAAAATACCAATGTCAGGTGTGTAAGAAATCCTACGCTAGAACCAAAACTTTGAAGGAACACATGCGTATACATAATAATGATAAACGATTTGTTTGCGAGTTTTGTAACAACGCATACGTGCAGAAGTGTAGCCTTCAGAGCCATATGAGAACGCACCACCCTAACGCTGAACCTCTAAAGAAACTCAGATTGCCTATGCCTAATGTATATTAAGATTGTATCATTTATAAATCAATAAATTACATTTTAATTAGTTCAATACTTTATCATTTCTACACACAATCTCCCTAAAACTATGGATTTTAAATATTTGTCTGAATTAATCTTCATCTTTCAGTCCAACCTCCGTAAAAAAAATTACAAAGCATTTACATACATTAAGTATTGCCAAATGAAATTTTGTTGGCTTTTTATTAAAACAGCTGTAGCCAGTCGTATCGCTTTCTTAGATAAAATTTAGATTAATAAACCGTTGGAAGAGGAGCCTTGATTGGATGTTTTTCTATTTTTAGGACGGAAAGGTGAAGACATTCAGTACAAACCAGAATCCGCTGTTGAGGTCAAACAAGAATTGGCCGAGGCAGAGGATATTGACGCTGCGTCCGCAGCTGTCAAACGGGAGGAGGGCGAACGGAGACGAACCAACTTTAGAAATAACATCTCCACTATCATAGACACGACCACCGCATACCCCTTCAAATATAGAAGGGGAATGTACCTCTGTTACTACTGCAAACACACATTCCTAGAGCCAGAAAAGCTACGCCAACACAACCGTATCTATCATTCCGAATCGAAAGTACTCCCGAAACCCAGAAAATATGAACCCGTCAAAATGGATTTCTCAACCGCTCTGTGCAAGCTGTGTTTAACTGAAATTCGCGACTATGCCATGTTGAAAGCACATCTGATCGAACACGGCAAAGAGATAGACAATACTTTTGGGGACAGCGTGCTTCCGTACAAGTTAAGCAAAGACGAACATGCCTGCCAAGTGTGTGGGAAAACGTACGAGATGTTCCTAAGCTTACATAAACACATGAATGACCATTACGAGCATTATATTTGTGAGAAATGTGGGAAAAGGTTCGCGACATCGCAACGCATGCTCAATCACACTCGCACTCACGAAACCGGCGTGTTTCCGTGCAAGCAGTGCGATGAGACCTTCTCATCGTACGCTCCCTTATACACCCACGTTGCTAAAGTGCATAGATTTAACAAGAGATATAAATGTCCTATCTGTAACGAAAAATTCGTGTCTTACAAGCAGAGATTGAAGCATTTACACACGGTGCATGAGCAGAAAACGCCTGTTTTCCCTTGTCCCTCTTGCGACAGAGTTTTCGATTTATGCAGTAAGAGAACGGCACATATTAGATTCCAGCATTTGCAGGAGAGGAATCATGTGTGCAGTGTCTGCGGGATGAAGTTCTTCAGTAACTATGAGCTTCAGGAACATGCGATCAAGCATGGCGGGGAGAGGATATACCAGTGCGATGTGTGCAAGAAGGCGTACGCTAGAATAAAGACCCTTAGGGAACATATGCGGATACATAACAACGACAGACGCTATACGTGTCCCGTATGTGGGCAGAGTTTCATTCAAAATTGTAGTATGAAGCAGCATATTAGGGTGCATCATCCCACGCATTTTAAAGATGTATTTACTTGTGACTAAGAAATATTAAATAGCAATTGCTTATTGAAATATGTACCTCTTTGTTACTTATTATAGGTCCGTACCTATTGATCACTATTTTAATACCTACATTCTGTGCACTTATAGGCATTGATTAAAGATCTGAATATTTTTAACATTCGATACTACGAAATGTGTCTGGAATTGAATTGAAAACAATTGCCCGTTGTCTATACTATGAAATCGCTTCGTATTGCGTAGATAGTCTTAAATCTAGTTCTCTCATCTTTCTTGCACTTGCATTCCTAGAGTGATAAAATTATATACGAAAGTATTAATTACTATCTTACTCTAGTAAATCTGTCTCCCGCTTTTGCCAGACTGTGCTCAAAAAATCGTTAGTTATGGTCATATATCCTTACATCTTAGCCGTCGTTGACTTCATCAATTCGAATTTGAAATATAGCCTATAAAGTGTCGTATCTTTTATACACTTAATCCCCGAAAAAATATTTTCTTAATAACTCTTGCCTCTTGCAAAACCACAAAGCTATTATTACATTTAAGCGATGAAGACATACAGTGGTCAGATCAATAAATAATTTTATTAAGCTAAGTAGAGTTCTTTCTATTTTTAGGACAGAAAAACGAAGAAGTCGACCAGGCTAACGAGGATATGACCGCAGCAAACACTGAGGACTCCCTATGGCGCGCCAACCTATGGAATAACATTAATACTATCGTCGCAATGACCACAGTTTACCCATTCAAGTACAAAGCCAACCCAAACGGCACGATATTTCAATGTTATTATTGCACAGATGCATTCTGCGATGCAGCAGAAATGAGAATTCATAATCGTGACCGTCATTCTGACGAAAAAAAAGTTCGCAGACCTAAATCTTATCGACCCGTTAAAATGGATTTGACAGCTGCATCGTGTAAGGTATGTGCAGCTGACATTCAGAACTATGCTATGCTAAAAAGCCACTTGGCGGAACACGGTAAAGTCATCGACACAAAGCGTGGAGAGAGTATCGTGCCGTATTGCCTGGGCTCGGAGTCAAATGTCTGTCAAATATGCGAGAAGGAGTTTAATAAATTCATGGGTTTACTCAGACATATGTCGGAGCATTCCGATTATGATAGATGCAAAAAATGTGGCGAAAAATTAAACTCTTATACTCAGCTTGTGAGACATATCCGACAAAATAAATGTAGCACACGCAAAAAGAAGTCAGTTGATATCGGAGATGCTAGTGCATCAGCAGATAGAGATATGGAACAATCTGAAGATGAATCTTTTGCTAAAATGACTAAGTTGGATCAATTCAGAAATAACGTTTCTATAATAACAACCATGACTACAGTCTACCCCTTTAAGGTTAAAAGGGGCTTATTCCAATGTTACTACTGTGACACGACGTCTCTAAACCCAGACGACATTCGAAGTCACAACCGTGCTCAACATTATTATATTAAATCATTTCCAAATCGTAGAGTTGTTCTACCTTTAAAAATGGACTTTGCGGATGCTTCTTGCAAACTTTGTTTAGCGGAGATTGGCGACTATCCTACGTTAAAAACCCATTTAGCTAAACACGACAAGATCATAGACACCTCGCTCAGCAAGAGCGTGCTACCCTACAATTTGAATAAAGATGAGATCGTTTGTCAAATATGCAATACAACCTACCAATCGTTTTTAACTCTACACAAACACATGAACGTACATTGTGCCTATAACATTTGTGATCAATGTGGCAAAAGTTTTAAAGCTCGCACTCAGCTAAACCTTCATCGCCAAATTCATAAGAGCGGCGTATTCCCTTGCAAGGAATGCAATCAAACTTTCCCGTTCCTTTCACGTCTACGTACTCACAATGTCAACGTACACAAACGCAAGATATCACACACCGTATACAAATGTCCCGTGTGTAAAGAGGATTTCCCTACGTACAGACAAAGGTTGAAACACTTGTCCCAAGTACATGGCCACAAAATGCCGGAGTTTCCTTGTCCCTCGTGCAATAAGGTCTTCAATTTGTGCGGCAGCTTGACCAACCATATGAAAACGATACACTTTAAAAAAGAGAAAAATCACGCATGCACCTTGTGTGACATGAAGTTCTCTACCAGTCCTGCGCTTAGGAATCATATAGTTAAACATAACGGCGAAAGGAAATTCCAGTGTGATATTTGCAAGAAGGCGTTTGCCAGGATTAAGACCTTGAGGGAACACATGCGTATTCATAACGACGACCGACGGTTCTCTTGTGCTGTCTGTAGACTGACTTTTATACAGAAGTGCAGTATGAAGCACCATATGAGGGTACATCACCCTACGGAATTTAAACAAGAATTTGAGTCATCATCTTGTTAATTTATTTATTTGTATTAATTTCAGATTCTTCCAGACATCGTTTCATAGAATCTCTACTATGAACCAATGTCTCTATTATTAAGTTTTTAGAAATACATAATCAAAACTAATTTTGTTGACGTAATAGATATTATAGATATAATAAACTAATTTCTTGATATACTTACGGCAGTTTTTGTCAATGTCCAACCCAGCCTTTCTCAACTAGCCATAGCTGAAGAAACGAAAGGAGTCTTGACCTTGAACGTATCGTTTAGATTTTTTTTTCTGTTTTTAGGACGGGAAAGTGAGGAACCCATACAGGCTAAGAAAATGAGCGAAGCAGAGCGCTGGCGCGCCAATTTAAGGGATAACGTTTCTGCCATTATATCTACTACTACAGCGTATCCGTTTAAATACAAAAAAGGACAATACCTTTGTTTCTTCTGTATTGACGTGTTTCAAGAAGCAGAAAAGCTTCGCGAACACCACCGAAACCAACATTATGATGAGATACAACTGCCTAAGCTGAAAGCGTATGATCCGACGAAAGTGGACATAGCGGATGCTTCGTGCAAACTGTGCTCGGCACAAATTACAGACTATGCCATGCTAAAAACCCACTTGGCCGAACACGGCAAGCAATTAGTCACAACCAACTCTGCGCAGGGCGAGACTGTACTTCCATTCAGAATGCTCAGAAATAGCCACATTTGTCAACTATGCGAAAAGCCCTGCGAGTCACTAATGAGATTACTTAATCACATGCACGTACACTCCAATCGTCATGTGTGTGATAAATGCGGAAGTCGATTCAGAAGTTCGGTCCAGCTGGCCAAACATATTCAAATGAAAGAGTGCGGTACATATAAAAAGGATTCCGTTGAGGCAGATGACGCCGATGAAAGATTCGCCGGCGAACGGAGACGCATCAGTCTAATAAACAATCTCTCAATTATCATAGCGATGACAACGGTACAGCCATTCCGTTTTGATAAAGGAGTTTATCTCTGTTACTACTGCAAAGAAACTTACACAGAGCCCGCGGTGCTTCGCCAACATAATCGCGACCAACACACTGAAATTAAAAAAATACCCAAATATTACGAACCCGCTAAAGTTGACTTTGTAGACGCTTCATGCAAGATTTGCTCGAAAGAAATTCCTGATAATCAAACATTGAAAGCTCATCTCGCTGAACATGGGAAGGAATTGGACATGACCCACGGCGATAGCGTTATCCCTTACAATCTAAACAGTTCATCTGAGCATGTCTGTCAAATATGTGGAAATAAATATGAAACGTTCGTAGGCTTACATAGACATATAAATGAACATTATGACAGCTACATATGTGACCAATGTGGGAAGAAGTTTATCACTTCCCGGCAAATGATCAGGCACGCTCGCATCCACGATTCTCAGAAGCATGGCTTGTTTCCTTGCAAGAGCTGCGATCAAACATTCACAATCCGCGCTCATCTCACTTCGCACATTACCAAAGAACACAAACCGAAAGAGCGGAATAAATGTCCTATTTGCAACGAGAAATTTGCCTTTTACGGACAGAGATTGAAACACCTACGTATTGTCCATGATCAAAAAACCGCCGATTATCCGTGTCCCTCGTGTGACAAGGTGTTTGATCTGAGTAGTAAACGATCTGAACATATAAGGGCTCAACATTTACAAGTTAAGAAACACGAGTGTCACGTTTGTGGCATGAAGTTCTTTAGTAAACATGGGCTGGATGCTCATTTTGTTAAACATGGTGGTGAGAGGAAATTTCAGTGTGAGGTGTGCAATAAAGCGTACGCTCGGTTGAAAACGTTGCGGGAACATATGCGGATTCACAACAATGATAGGCGGTTCACTTGCTCTGCTTGTGGGCAGGCCTTTGTGCAGAAGTGTAGCATGAAACATCATATTAAAGTTCATCATCCTACACTTTTGAAAGATGAAATCGAATCGTAACATAATAGTCATACAAACTCGTATATGTTAATTGTTATTATGAATAAATAATTTATATACCTATTAGTAAATGTGATTCCTTTTGCTAACTTTGTGCCCATAATTACTTTCCTGAAACCATCACGGTGTATCTTTAGTAAAAAAAATTACCATCAAAGCCTTGCTTTTTCGCAAGTGCCAAGGTTTTAACGTTAGGTACCCAATTTTCGAAATCTAAGATTGAATCAAAGTCCAATCTTTTAGAATGTTGATCGCCTTGGTCTTATTAAACTCATCTGCACGTAAAATTATATGTAAGGTCTAAGTGCATTGTGCTTCTGACCCGGTGTTGACTTGACAAACTGACGTCGCGCTGGAAATGCATGCAATCAATGATTATCTGGAAGTCATGGACGTTTTTCTCATTTCTAGGTGATGAGACCTCACCCACCGACAGTGAGAAACAGATAGCTGGCCTGAAAACCGGCGGATACAAAGAAAACGAAGACAAATTTAAAAAATCTAATGTCGATGTTGACGACCTGAAAGCTAGGAAAAAGAACGCTACAGCCTTACTACAATTCACAAAGATATGTCCGTTTAGATGGATGAAGAATTTATACTTGTGTTTTTACTGTGATAACCAATTTAACGACCCATCCTGGCTGAGGACACACAATGAAAATGAGCATTGCGACAAAACTACTGCACAAGTTAGATGTGCCCTCTCAAAACTGAAGAAATATGAACTTGCCAAAGTAGATGTGACTAACACTGGATGCGCTATTTGCGACGATGTTATAACTGGTTTCAATGAGTTAAAAAACCATCTGCTAGAAAAACATAACAAAAACATTGACCCGAAATCAAATGACGGTATTCTCCCATTTAAAGTAAAGAAAGATGAGTTCAAATGCGCAATTTGTTCTGAAACGTTCGCTGAATTCAAAAGTTTAAACCAGCACATGAACGTGCACTATCAGAATTTTATATGCGAGCAATGCGGAACGGGTTTCGTCACCCCAGAGCGTTTGAGGACACATTCCTTTTCTCATGAGACGGGCTCTTTTCCTTGTGACGCTTGTGAGAAAGTTTTTAGATCAACAAATGCCAAGAACGAACACTACGCTCTCGTTCACATGCGGGTTAAAAGACATCGTTGCCCTCATTGTCCCGAGACATTTAGAAATTACTTTCAAAGAAACAAACACGTTTCGTCCGTCCACGGTCTAAAACTTAAAGAGTTTAAGTGTAATTTGTGTCCTAAAGTTTTCACACTAAGTGGGAAACTGGGAGTTCATGTCAGGACGGTGCATTTGAAGCTCAAAAGGCATGCGTGCGAAGTATGCGAATGGAAGTTCTATTCCAAGTCTGAGCTGAAGGAGCATATGATACGTCACGGAGGAGAGAGGAAGCATCAGTGCGCAGTGTGCAAGAAGTCCTATGCTAGGAAATATACTCTGCGGGAACATATGCGTATACACGAGGATGACAGGAGATTCGTTTGTGCGACTTGCGGGGAGTCGTTTGTGCAAAACTGTAGTTTAAAACATCACGTGAAAGTACATCATCCGGTTAAATATGAATTTATGTCATGAGAAAGGCTGTTAACGTGTAATTCATGGCCATATTAGGATATTAAGTCGTAAAAAAGTGGTTCTTTCATAGGTACTTAAATATTTTTACTGACCAACTGTACTGTTTTAATGTATTTGACATTTCTTACGAAATAAATGGTATCAATACAATTTCATTTCGTCTCAAAGTATCCACCGTCCTTTAAGTTTATCTATAAGAAGCTAAACCTGGGAAATGGTTATATTTTAACAATGCACCTGCGTTTACACTTGAACACAGAATAAGTAATATAGCTTATATGCATGAATGTGTTGACGTCGTGATACAAGTACGAATTTTCTGTTTTCTAGGATCCGACTCGCCAATATTACCGGAAATTCAGAAGCAGAAAAGGATCGTGCCCTTATTCCAAGTGGCATACGACCGCAGCTTATGTAAGCCGCTGGGCACGATATCGGACTTCGATAAAATTGACCTTAAACTCAGGTCTCCCGCTCAGACCGTTAATTATCCTCCGACCACTTCAAGGGATTACACTCCATCCCGAAGTCCGTCTCCTGTATCGAATAGCGGCCACATCACGCCTCAGGTCGGGGTTGTAGGGAACTTAGATCCTCCCGCTGAAGTACTAGTTCCACAAAAAAACAAAAAACGACCTGATATTCGACAAAATGCTTTAACAGTCTTCGAGAACTCGACTGTGTACCCCTTCATTTATGGGAACAACAAATTCAAATGTTTCGTTTGTTCCCAACCGTTTCTAGAAACTGTTGAATTGAGTCGTCACATGCAGGAGTGCCACGGATTCAGTGCTTTAAAAAGACTCGTCAACAACCGACGAGAGAATGTACTCAAAGTAGATGTTTGTGATATGGCGTGCAAGATCTGTTCCCTGCGGCCTAAAGATTTAGCGGAACTGAAGCACCACTTAAAGGATGCACATCAAAAACCAATAGACCCTGAATTGAAAGATAATATGATACCCTTCAAACTAGACGGACGAGAGGGTTCCTACAAATGTGTAATGTGCGACGAGGAGTTCATCAAAGTCCGAATTCTGGTCATACACATGAGCGTACACTTTAACAACTACAGCTGCGAAATCTGCGGTTCTGGATTCATGACCCTACGTCTACTAAAAAAGCACCTCGAAGTGCATGAAAACGGCAACTTTCCTTGTGACCGCTGTAACAAAGTGTTCACTACGCCTCATAAACGCTCGCTTCATATTCGAGGTGTGCATTTGAAACAATATCCGCGACGATGCCCCATATGCCCAGAAAGATTCAATTCTAATTATAGACGGACTATCCATCTCCAGGACGTGCATAATCAGTCGACTCGCGTCCACAAATGTGAGACTTGCGGGCGAGCTTTTAATCTCAAATACCATTTAATATGCCACACCCGCTCTGTGCACCTTCAGGAGAGGAACCAGCAATGTGACGTCTGCCATCAAAGGTTCTGCAATAAGGAGACGTTGAAACGCCACATGGTGATACACACAGGGGAGAAAAACTATAAGTGCGAAGTGTGCGGTATGGCGTTTTTAAGAAGAAAGAACTTGAAAGACCATCTTCGAATACATGAAAGTGTACTACAAGTGTAAAACTAAAAATCTAGAGATGTATTTATTTTTGACGTTTGCTGATCTGTATTATATTTATTATTTGTATGCGCACAAAATTTTTACGTTATATGAAATGTAGGGTAATTTTATTTTTTAATAAATAGTTTAATACACAGAAACGTTTTGTTTTTCTTCTAGGGACCATCCAAGAGAGCCAGTCGTCTATCGTACTAAAAGATGACGACGGCAACGACATAAAGCTTACCCTCCTCAAGAAACCCATCGCTATAGACGATTTGGAATGTGTATATGAAGATAACACAAATAAAATTAAGATAAAGAAACAAAAACAATTTATAAATAAAATTGAAAGAAGTAAATCATTCAGAGATGACCCAGGCAACCTAACAATATTAAAAGATCCGATTTCTCTTGACGATATACAGTGGAGCGATGACACAGAAGGTCAAGAAACTTCGATCACATTTAACGTAAAGACTTTTCAACGCCCCTATCTTTATAAGCCACCGCGCAAAAAACGTATAGCACACATAAAAGGCGAAGCCTGGAAGATAAATGCTTTAACCATATTCGAAAACTCATACGTTTACCCCTTTATACATGCCAGTAACAAATACAAGTGTTTTATTTGTGCTAGAACTTATTTAGATGCTAACTTATTGAAACATCACACAATTGACGAACATTGTGTGGAAGACCTGAAATCAGAATTGATTAACAGAGTTCGTGACAAAAACATTAAGGTAGATGTTAGTTGCTTAGAATGTAGATTGTGTCCAGACATTCTACCAGACTTACACGCTTTGAAAATACATTTGAGACATCATGGAAAACAAGTTGACGCTGAAATGAATGATAATATTATACCATTCAAGTTGGGAGGGAAAACTTTTGACTGTCAAATATGTGGTGAAAATTATGTTAAATTGAGACTGCTTATAATCCACATGAGCAAGCACTTTAACAACTTCAGCTGTGACATCTGCGGCTCCGTGTTTATCTCGATAAACCTTCTCAAACGCCATTTACAAATCCACGAGCAAGGCAACTTTCCTTGTAACAAATGTGACAAAGTATTCAGTAACGCCGCTAAAAGAACTTTACACATGCGAGGCGTACACAAAAAGCAACATCCAAGAAGATGCCCGATATGCCCAGAGAGATTTAACTCGGACTATCAAAGAACAAAACATTTGCGCATCGTGCACAACCAGAGCACGGGCCTGTTCAGGTGCGAGACTTGCGGGAGAGAATACGACTTGAAATACCATCTGTTACTCCATATAAGATCAGTTCACTTACAGGAGCGCAATCACGAATGTAGCGTGTGTCATGCTAGATTCTTCTCGAAATACTGCCTGTCTAGGCACATGGTGATACATTCAGGGGAGAAGAACTTCAAATGCAATATTTGCGGGAAAGCGTATGCGAGGATGAAGAATTTGAGAGAACATTCCAGATCCCACGAACCTGGGGTTTCGTGTACTGTATGTGGGATGAACTGCTGTGACAGTGAAACGCTTGTAGCGCACATTAATAGCTCTCATAGCACTTATAGTAAATAAACAAAAATGATCCTTATATTTGCACAAAGTTTTATTCATAGATAGTAAGATTCTCTACTCATAGCTGTGACACTGTACACGTGAAACACGGTAGATTACGGTTATTCCAATGACTGAACTTGGAAATAAACTTATAAGCCCACACCACACTGTGCCTAATTTGTCATTAAGGTGAACCAAATTTTAGTAGTGAGTATTGTTTTAGCGTAGGCATTCGTAAAACTCATATGTAACTCAATTTTAGATTTCCTCTTACCACAACAATTTAAAGATCCCGGAAAAAGGTTGGTTTAATGTTGCACGCAAATCTCTGCTTTTCTTTCCGACCGACAGGTTTAAAAGGCAAATTTTCTTCCCCAGGATTACCGGCAAGACAACGACCCGGGCCCAGGACGAGTATCTGGCAAATGACCATATCAGAACGGCAGAACGCCGCCACTTTCCTAGAGTTCACCACTATCAAGCCCTTCTTTTACCAGCAGGCTAATTTCAAATGCTTCTACTGTAACGAAGTCTTCCCAGAGATACACTCTGTATTACAACACACAGCATTCCACGTCACACCAGAAAGGTGCTGCTTACTCAAACAGTATTTACGGAAAGGGAAACGGGTTATAAAAGTTGATATATCGGGCCTAAAATGCAAGCTTTGTGAACAGAAGTACTCGGACTTAGACGATATCAGGAAACATTTAATAGCGGCTCATAAAAAGGAATTCAATACAGCAGGAAACGGCCTCATGGCGTATGATCTAAGTACAAACAACGGCCTCTTATCCTGTCACGAGTGCTCCAAAACCTTCAACTCTTTCTTCCTTCTCAACAGGCACATGAACGTTCATTTCAGCGTCGTTTGCGAAACTTGCGGCCTCGGCTTCATGTCTCACCAACGCCTCATAAACCATAGGATAGTCCATCAAAACGGTGTGCATAAGTGCGACAAATGTCAAGAAGTATTCACCACTAAGTTAAAACTACGTTACCACTTATTTAAAAAGCATGAGGTCACCAATGCAAAGAAGATAAAGCCTTTGAAATGTCCTCATTGCTTGGAAAGGTTCGCTGAGCATTATCGTAAAATGACACATCTGAAAGAAGCGCACGGAATCACCTTTTCCTTTGAATGCCAGATGTGTAAAGCAGTTTTTCCTACAAGAAGAGCTTTGACTGAACATACAACTAAGTTACACACGCAAAAAATCCAGTGCAAGATTTGTGGAAAATGCTTTGGAACGAAGTCATTGCTGAAGATGCATATGAGGGGTCATACGGGTGAAAGGAATTTCTTTTGCTCGATATGTCAGAAAGCTTACATGCACGAGAGAACTCTGCGACAGCACATGAGGGTCCATGGCCCTGTGTGGAAGTTCACGTGCTCCGAATGCGGCAGCGGTTTCCACAATAGAAATGATTACAATAAACATATGAAGCAGTGGCATCCTCAGTGGCAGTTTAAGACTATTGTCAAAAATTTTGGAACTGAACTTATGAATTGAAGGAAATTAAGAAGAGGATCAAGAATTAAGGCAAATATAAATTAGTTCACCGCGTTTCATTCAACCAGTAAGACATAAATCACGCTTAAGAATGTGATTATTTGTGAACCGGAAATTTACCTCTAATCATAGACTGTTTTACATTTTTGTTTGTATTGATATTTAGTGCCATATTATTTTTAACTATACAACCGATCGTAAATGATTTGATTTTATAGAGTTAGGTAAACATTATCTTTTGTTTTAAGATAAGTATTATTAGAAACCTAAATTCGGAATTTAACTAATTTATTTCGAATAATTAAATATCTCAATTACATTACATGTATTGTAAGGACTTAAGTAACGAACAAGCTTTAATTTAATTATTATATTTAGTGACCTAGAAAGTGTTTTTTACAGAAAACCAATAACCATATCTTATGTTCATATTGAATTGTAGCGCAAACAAAGTTGATCTTTCATAATAATTGACATCAATAATTAATTGAATTGCTATTCTGTATACCTGCAAATTAATAAACAAACAATGCATAAAAATATATCTTCTAAATTGCTAAAGGCAGGAAACGGTTAAACTACAACCTACGTAACAGAAGTATCCGCATTGGATTTTGTTTGTGCATTGCATGTTGTGATGATTTTGAGCACTAAGACGATTGGAGGAAACATTCAAAATAACCTTTGTTCCCTCAGGCCTGGACCCTCGGCAAGGAGCCATCACCAGTATATGGGAGATGACGGTGTCCGAGCGGCAGAACGCGGCCGTCTTCCTCGAACACACAACCGTCCGACCCTTCGTCTACTGTCGCTACTTTTTCAAATGCTTCTTCTGTCACGAACACTACTCCGAAATCAACACATTACTCCAACACACAGATACCCACGAAATACCTAAAACAGACAAAATTCTTAAAGAGCTACTCCCAAAAGGAAAACGAACAGTAAAAGTGGATATATCCGCACTAAAATGCAAAATTTGCAACGAAAGCTTCAGCGATTTAGATAAAATCCGAGCGCATTTAACAGACGCACATAATAAAGAGTTCACCAAATCAGGAAACGGCCTAGTTGCTTATAACTTGACTGTTACCAACGGACAGTTTTCTTGTCACATATGCAGCAAAATTTTCCAAACATTTATACTTCTAAACCGACATATGAACGTGCACTTTAGTAATGCGATCTGCGAAACATGTGGGGTCGGATTTATGACGCATCAGCGTCTGATGCAACACAAAGAGATACATTTACCAGGAGGCTATCCATGCGAGAAGTGCAAAAAGGTTTACACCACCAGTTCCAACTTGAGGTATCACATAGAAAAGGCTCATGAGGGTTCCACGAGGATGCGAATGCTGCGATGTCCACACTGCCCTGAAAGATTCTTCGAGCATTTCCGAAAACTGCGGCATTTGAAAGAAGCCCATGGAATAACTTTCACTTTCGAATGCGAGACTTGCAAATCCACCTTTCCTAGCCGCCGAGCTTTGACGATGCACACAAACAAGTTCCATACGCAGAAAACTCAGTGCGAAATATGCAAGAAGAGTTTCAGCTGCCGCACAACGTTGAAAAAGCACATGGTATCTCATACAGGGGAGCGGAATTTCGTATGCAACTTGTGTCAGAAAGCGTACAGACATCAGAAAAGCTTAAAGCAACATATGAGGACGCATTTACAGGGGGAGGATTATAATAAGTTCATGTGCGCGGAATGTGGGGCTGGGTTTCCGAACCGAAACGATTTCAACAAGCACGTTAAGGAATGGCATCCGCGGTGCTTCTTTAATTTTACCATGAACTAAACATTTATAGAATTAAACATATTGTATTTTTGTACAAGAACTACCTATTAGTCAGTAACTACCTCTTACTGAAATACGAATAGTAACGTTACTCAAGCTCAAAATTAGTGTAAGTAACATGCCTATGATCTCTTGAGCAATAAATTCTCTAAATTATTTCAGAATTTCTTTTGTGCTATCCTATACCATTTTAGATAAGATAGAAGGCCCGTATTTATAAACGCTGGCTATGAGCTAGGTAACTATAAAAATATTATAAGTTAAACCATGATTAGTTTCTAGTTTGTCAATATCATTAAACGTGATATTTTTCTTCCACAGACGATAGACCAAGCATTAAAACAAGCGTGTGGCAAATGACGCTCCCGGAACGAAAAAACGCGGCCACTTTCATACAATACACCACAGTCAGGCCTTTCATATTCATGGGGACGTGTTTCAAGTGCTTCTACTGTGCTGAATACTTCTCGAAACTTCCGGCTTTACTTGACCATACCAACAACCACAAAATTCCGGAAGAATCAGAACTCTTAGAGAAATACGTTCACAAGGAAAAGAGGGTGTTACAAGTCGATATATCAGACTTGCATTGCCGCCTATGTAGTTTAAAATATCCTGATCTTCAAACAGTTAAAGAGCATTTACAAAATCAACACGAAAAGCCGTTCTATCTCGCCAGCAATGGCATGACTGAATATAACATGGAATTAAAGAACGGCGCCTTCGTATGTCACATCTGTGACAGCGATTTTCACACATTCTCGCTTCTTAACTCTCACATGAATTGTCACGTTGGTAAAGTGGTCTGCGAGACTTGCGGAGCCGGCTTCTTGAACAAATACTTCCTTTTAAAACACAAGGAAACTCATCTAGATAACAAATTTAATTGTAAGGAGTGCACAGCTGTATTCGGAAAGAAGAGTCAACTTAAATATCATACTAAAATCATTCATAAAGGGCAAGAGAGAGTCAAACCGAAAAAATGTCCGCAATGCAATGAAACCTTCAAGGAACATTACAGTAAAGTGATCCATCTTAAAGACGTCCACGGCGTGTCGCAGACATTTGAATGCCATATATGCAAAGCTAAGTTCACATCGCGATGGGCAATCACTCAGCATACAACCCGGTATCACACAGAGAAATATAAATGCGAGATTTGCTCTAAATGCTTCAGCATAGAGTCGAAACTAAAGCAGCATATGCGCGGACATACTGGTGAGAGGAACTTTATCTGTCCGATCTGCAAGAACGCGTACATGCACCAGATGACGCTTCGCAAGCATATGCGTAGTCATAGTGCTGCATACAAGTTTGTGTGTGCGGAATGTGGAGCAGGCTTTCATAACAAGAATGACTTCGTTAAACATACTAAGCAGTGGCACGCGCCTTCGAGTGATCTTATAGTTCGATGAACGTCCCAGTTGTTATATACGAGGGGTGTTCAAAATATTCTCGGTATGAGAATGAAAACAAACAAGTACGAAAAGTTTGATATTTTTATTTTTCAATATACTCCCCCCCTATGTTCATACACTTAAAAGATCGATCAATTATTTTTTTTAATCCTGCATAAAAATATTTTTTATCTTTGGTGTAAAAATGCTCCTCCACTGCCGCCTTCAATGCTTCATCATCGGAAAATTTATTTCCACGCAGATCCTTTTTAAGATTGGGGAACAAAAAGAAGTCGCTGGGGGCTAAGTCCGGACTATACGGTGGGTGAGTAACAGTTTCAAACCCACATTCAACAATAGCTGCCTTGGCAATATGAGCAGTATGGACGGGGGCGTTGTCATGCAGAAGCATAACACCTTTGGTTAACTTTCCTCGCCTCTTTTCTTTGATTGCATCCTTTAATTGACGTAGAATGTTAGCGTAGTACTGTCCTGTGATATTTACACCTTTTTCTTTATAATCGATCAGTAATACTCCTTCACAATCCCAAAATATCGTGGCCATGACCTTGCCAGCTGAAGGGATGACCTTGAACTTCTTGGGATGAGCTGAACCCTTAATGTGCCACTGCATGGACTCTTGTTTACTCTCTGGGTCATAATGATGAACCCAGGTTTCATCTCCAGTAACTATTCTTTGCAGCACCTCATCAGGATTTTCACCGCACAGGTCAATAAAATCGGAACAACAAGCTACACGCATGTCTTTTTGAAGCCGAGTCAGCATTCGCGGAACCCATCTTGCACTTACTTTTGACATATTAAGATGGTCATGGATAATATCATGTACGGTACCAATAGAGAGATTGGTTACTTGTGCTATAGATTTTACCTTCACTCGACCATCTTCCAATATAAGTTTTTCCACTTTATCAATATTTTCTTGTGAAGTAGCTACTACAGGCCGGCCAGGTCTAGGGTCGTCTTCAACACTCTCCCTTCCACGTTTAAACTCGCTTGACCACTTTTGAATGGTAGATAAAGAAGGAGCAGACTCACGGTAAACACAATCCATTTCCTCTTTTATGGTTTTTTGTTTTTACCCTGTTTTGTCAAGAATTTTATCACGCATCGATGTTCTAATTTAGTTAACATTGTCAATTCCCACATGATGTTCATGTTTGTTCAGCAATTGCAGAAAAACAAAAGAACATCTCGGTTCGAATTATACTTTTTTTTAATGTCAATGAATAAACCTTAGCGGCCAGTAACGAAAGAAATTTTAGAAGAGGTTGTAAGATATCAATACCGAGAATATTTTGAACGCCCCTCGTATAAGTGTTAGAAATACCAGCATACCTATAGCAAAAGACTAAATGTGAAAGGCCCCTACGAGACGTTTGGGTCAAAATCGATGGCAACCGGTTTAGGGACGGCGTAACTGTGCTTAGAGAACATCGCTTGGAGATGTAGGGTTGGGTAGTAGGGACCTTAGGGACATCCCTGAAGTAATCATGAAATGATTTACTTAGCAAGAAATCTTTTTTCACTGAAATTGCAAGATTGAGTTACCCACTCCTACCAATTAAAGATTGTATGTCATTTATTTATCTTTGTATAAAGTAAAATACGTTACATAAAAGCTAGCAGGAACTAAGACTAAATAGCACTAAGTATCTATATTAATGGATACCTAACGGATAATACATTTATGAAGCATTAAAAAATTGTACCAATCCTGTAGCTTTTTTAATGAAGGTACCCTATTTCGGCGTGAGAGTACCTACTTAAGTTAAAACACAGGGATAAGACACCTTTCATATCTGACATCTACGAAAAGGTATCTATTATATCGACTTAATTTGACTTTTATGCTTGTTCATCCATAAGTTCTTCTGTATAAGATGCATGTTATACTATATGATTATGGTTTTATTAGATAAAACTGTTCTTTATCAGTGAGAACAATTTTAGAGCAAGTGAAGTTATATCCCAAGAGTCCTTTCAGCTACTAATTAAACATATATATTTTCTTCCACAGGCGAGTCAGTCTTAGAAACGAGTATCTGGCAAATGACAGTGCCGGAACGGAAAAACGCAGCGTCGTTCATAATGTACACCACCGTCCGACCTTTCATATTCATGGGATCCAGCTTTAAATGCTTCTATTGCATGGAATACCTTTCAGAACTGCCCGCTCTACTGGACCACACGTCAGCACACGAAATAACGGAGAATTTTAAGGTTATTCTAGAAAAATATGTCCACAAGGGAAAGAGGACGCTTCAAGTAGACATATCTAATTTAAGATGCCGGTTGTGCAACCAAAGATATCCCAATCTAGATGCTATAAGAGAGCACTTAAAGGCAGAACATAAGAAGGAATTTTTCCCCGCGACGAACGGCATGACAGAATACAATATGGAATTAAAAAATGACGCGTTCATATGCCACATTTGTGATAACGAATTTCATTCGTTTCCGCTTTTGAATTCTCATATGAATTGCCATGTAGGGAAAGTGGTTTGCGAGAGCTGCGGTGCCGGCTTTTTAAACCAGCATTTCTTGATGAAACATAAAGAAACTCACTTCAATATAAAGTTCAATTGCAAGCACTGCGACTGTGTTTTCTCAAAGAAGAGTCAATTGAAGTATCACACAGAAATCATACATAAAGGCAAAGCTAGAGTCAAACCAAAAAAATGTCCGCAATGCGACCAAACTTTTAAAGAGCATTACAGTAAAATGATACATTTGAAAGACGTCCACGGTATCACTAAGACATTCCCCTGCCATCTCTGCAAAGCGACGTTTACAACCCGTCGAGCCATAACGCAACATACAACCAGATTCCATACAGAAAAGTTCAAATGCGAAGTATGCTCTAAATGCTTCAGCATAGAGTCGAAATTAAAGCAGCATATGCGCGGACATACCGGTGAGAGGAACTTTATCTGTCCGATCTGCAAGAACGCGTACATGCACAAGATGACGCTTCGCAAGCATATGCGTAGTCACAGCGCCGCGTATAAGTTAGTGTGCTCTGAATGTGGTGCTGGGTTTCATAATAAGAACGATTATGTTAAGCACTCGAAACAGTGGCATGCCAGCTACGGAGGGGCGATCACGTGAACGTAACTTCACGGATGAGAATACGATTGATTTGCCAAGTGGTATAGGTTAATACGATAATACCATACTGTAAAATGTGCCTACTTTGCTCCAGAATTTGCTCCTAAAGTTCGAAATAGAGTTAGACCACAAACTACTAAGCTATGTTGGCAGATTTTCATAGCCCAGTTTATTTCAAACTCGCGCTCTATGACATTATGACGTTTAAAATATAACACTCGCATATTCTGTGCTAAACTACCCACACAAGTTTTATCATTATCATGTAATAGGTACATTACTTATGTTCATTCCCGTGATACATTTTGTGCGTATAGTTTTCAAGAAAGAAAAAGTTATCAGATTGGTAAATGTAATTCCCTGTTTTTATTCCCACCTTGCCATCCCTATTCGCCCCAGTTTATTATGCATTCAAGTACAATTTTTTAGTGCCATACTGTGAAATTCGTGGAAGAAAAACTGTAAACCTTTGGCTTAAGTATAATTTATTTGTAAATAAAATAGTCAAATTTATTTGGCAATAAAATTAATGCTTAGGTATTTATTTAAATGTATTTTATCTTTTAATTTATAAAACCCTTGGACGACTAGAAATCCTATTGGCGATAAGGTCCCTGCAGGCCAGTCCAGAGTCCAGACGGGACAATTTATCGCCTAATCTGGTTAAATTATCAATTTAATCGGGTGTCTGGGGGGCTACCGCGAAAACCGAAATTCGCAAATTGCGGTGATCTTTCTCTTTTACTCTTATTAAGACGTAATTAGAGTGACTGAGAAAAATGCCCGCAACTGACGAACTTCGATTTTCGCGGTTATAACCCGGACGCAACAATTAAATTGGCTCGCCGATTCCACTTGATTCGATTGACATATCAAATCAAGCGGTGCGTACCATATTAGACGAGCGCGAAAATGACAAGTCTGTGGTGCGTACGCAAAAATGCCAATTTTCGACGCTAGCATGCAACTTTAGGCTGTCACCATAAATCTAAAATTGGGGATCGTGTCCAGAGACCAGCTAGATGAGATTGACGCCAATTTTTTTCTGATCAAGTTTGATCATCTCGTGAGGTCGGGCCTTTTGCGTTGCTTTTGCGCCTCTGCATGTTCCCAAAAAACGCCCGTCTGTTGTGAATTGTCTCTGTGACATAGACAAAGTAGGAAAAAAAAAACAAATGTCAAAATAAAATAGTCTATGACCGAGCCCCCATAGTAAAGAATCGTAAAATCGTAATTGTTTATCTCACTAAAACACATATTTTATGAATGAAAATCTAACAAAAACCGTTTTAAAATGAACTCGAATAAAGAAAGCAGCATGGATTGGAAGCCTTCACCAAATATCTGCAGGTGCTGCCTCACTGACGGCTGTTACAAGAATATTTCATCTGCTTACTATTTCTCTGGCGAAAAGGAAGATTACGAAGAAATGCTGAAAGAAACTCTCAATATTCAGGTTAAGTACATATCCTAATCTATTTACCGTATGGTTCAAATCAGTCTTTTACTGGTAATATGTAAATCTAATGAGTTACGGGCACTCAAAATATAACTTCATAAATAGTGTATATTTCGGTGTTATGTACCTTTTAATCACTTTAACTAATAAAAAATTGTTCAATCATCTATCCGGCAACTGCCAAGGCCAGGTAATTACCAATTATGTATTATGTTGAACAGATTTCTGACCAGAATGGTGCCAGTAGACTTATCTGTGAAGAGTGCATTGTTCGGCTTCGAGACGCGCGTGCCTTCAAGCAAACTATACTTCAGAGTGAGGCCACACTCGGCCAGTACACATTGGAACATGATGAAGGTAAATAAAAGAAATACACTCATAAATGATACATCATTGATGCTAGCTGGAGAAATATGTCCAAACAAGACTGAAGCCGTATTTAGACTACAACTTTGTAGTTTTCTTTTACTTATTTATTATGGCTGGGGTAGCTCCCATAAAATGGACAGTACTGTAAACTCAGGTAACTATAGTCCCGTAATCCCAACTATTGCCTAGTTTTTAACGTTGATTATTAAAGAGCGTAAGGAGCCTTTTTGATTTGTACTCGTTACATTTATTTGGCTGCTTAGGGCTCATTAAACTTAACTAAAGCTCTAACAGAGTTGTGGCCCTAAAATGTATATATTGAAGATATTAAATATATTTACAGATATCATCATGGAGACAACCCTAAAGTTGTCAGATGTGAAGGCGGAACCACTGCCACTAGATGCAGAGGGTGTCGACGATGGGTGTCCAGATGATGCTAGTCTTGATGATAATGGTGAGTACAATCGAAGATATATATAACTCCATATAAGATAAGTCTAAAAAAGAACATAGATACCTTGGAAAATCAAGAAAAAATTATGCTTGAATACATGGCGCCATTGTGAATAAAATTTCACATTTTCTCCATAGTAAATGTATGCAGAAAGTTTTTATTAATTTGTGGCTTTTTAGTACATTACCGTAAGTTGACCCCTAGGAAACAATTGATACTGGATAGGAATGGAATCGATTGGCATACAAAAATAGCATGTGAAAAATAAAAGTTTTCATTTTCATACATATTGTATGGGAAAAGTTTTCCTCGATTTGTGGCTTTTCTAGCCGGAAAATTTTTTTTGCTTCCATACAACCTTTTGATCCTCAATAGGAATGGGATCGATTGGCACCAAAAAAAAAGTTTGTCAAAAATGACCTTTTTCTCGCACCCTGTATGTTTTTTCCAAAATCTGTAAAAGCCAATCTTCATTAATTTGAAATCGAGGGAAGGTCTTCTAAGACCGTTTTCTTGTAGCAGCACGGGATCTGGTAGCTGCCCTCACTGACCCAAAAAGAAAATCCACCCTGTATACCATATATGAAGATGCCTATACTCGTGTAGATGGCGACACTATCTCTATTACATATATATTTTTTGTTTTAGAGATCCTCGCCAACATAAAACTCGAGCTTACGAAAGACGTGAGTTTAGAAGCTGGGGGGAAACCCGCGAGAGTCAAACGGAAAACGAAGACTAAGAAAAGAATTAAACACAATAATACAGGTAGGAATGTAAGAAATAGCCTCCTTTGATAAAAATCTAAAAAAAATGTAAATTAGTTTAAATGAAATATCATTCATTATCAGCATAGAGAAAAAAATACATAGATTGCTCACTCCATACATCAGTTTTGATACCAAAAAGACTATTAATTTCAGTGTCTACATCTATCTAGCATCGAGTAGCGGAACTATCAGTACTGCTACTTGACAATAGATGTAGCACCGACCGGAAAGTCTTATCTCAACAGCATAAGACTTTCCGGTCGGTGCTACATCTATTGTCAAGTAGCAGTACTGATAGTTACGCTACTCGATGCTAGATGCTAATAGTCTTTTTGGTATCAAAACTGATGTATGGAGTGAGCACTCTTGTCTTACTATATTTCTCTATGATTATCAGGCAATTAAGGCCCATAGATACATATACCTACATACATACCTTACATATATTATTGGGACGTCGCAATATATGGAAACGGTCAGTATTTTCTATTTACTTTAAATTCTACGTGGAGAAGACCAGACGGTCTTTTTGATCACATATTTTTTCATATATAGATTATATAGAAGGGCTGAAGAGCAGAGGGAGCATAGAGAAAAGAATACATAGATTGCTCACTCCATACATCGAGTAGCGGAACTATCAGTACTGCTACTTGACAATAGATGTAGCACCGACCGGAAAGTCTTATCTCAACAACATAAGACTCGATGCTAGATGTAGACACTAAAATTAATAGTCTTTTTGGTACCAAAACTGATGTGTGGAGTGAGTACTCTTGTGTTACTATATTTCTCTATGGAGGGAGCGTATATCTTTCTGAATGAGTCTGAGTGAATATTAAAGTTCAAATTTATACAAATATTTTATGGGTCAATCAACTATTTCTTGTTGTTATTCTGTCCCATCAGCGAGGAGACAATAGTAGCATAGATTGTTAGAAGAACTGCTGTACCATGTTCTACTAACATGCTCAGTAGATGTCCCATTATGGAAAGGTCTTATCTTCTTCTTCCTCGATTCCTCAAAGAAAGGTCTTATAACTATCATCAAATGCAAGTTTGGTTCATTTAAATACGAAAAACCTAGAATTTTAATAGTGACTCAGGAGACCGTAACCAACCAACGTGTGACAAGAAAAAGTTGATTAACCCATTATATGACATGCACTAGAGCAGTGGTTCCTAACCTGGGGGTAATTACCCCCGTGGGGGTAAAACTGGTATTTTACGGGGGTAATAAGCTAACCTAATATAACAATACAACAAACGTACACGTTTTATTTTTTATTACCATTGGGAGGAGGGGTAAAATCAGGTTCCCTAGTTAGTCATAGGGGTGACCGGACTGAAAAGGTTAGGAGGGTGGATCAACTATTTCTTGTTGTTATTCTGTCCGGTCAGCCAAGAGACAATAGTAGCATAGTTTGTTAGAAGACATCGTCCACCACCTTCTTCTGACACGCTTGGTAGACGACCCTCTATGGAAAGGGTTTATAAGTTTCACAAAAAAGCGTGTTTGGAGAGTTTAAATGCCTAAAATTCAGGTTTTAAAGAGTGACCCAGGGAAACGTAACCATGGCAACGAGTGACAAGAAAAAGTTGATTCACCCAGGAACCACTGCACTTAGGGTTGCCAGATGGTCGGGATTCGGCGGGATTCTCCCGATTTTTAGCATGTGTTCCCGATTCCCGACGAAGTGAAAATTGTCCCGAAAAACAGCTTCACGTTATAAAACAATAATTTCAAGTTCCGAACTGTTGTCGAGCGAGCAAGCGACCCGCGTCGAGCCCGTCAGCGCGCGCGCGGGCGAGAGTGGGCAGAGCAGCTGACGTAGTGCCAATAATGTAAAATATCGTTGTTTTTAATACAATTAATTTAATTTAATAGGTTTTTTTTTCCCGACTTAAGGCCCAAAATCCCGAAAAATTTATATTTTTTCCCGATAATAGCGGCTTTCGATCTGGCAACCCTAACTGCACTAGAGGGTTAAGTCAATAAAGACTCGTCTCCTTCAGAGTCGGATCAGGACAAGTGGCGGGCTCTAGCGGAGCGGCGCGGCGCCGGGCCGCTGCTGAGAGAGAACTCGCTCAAGCTACTCGCCTACTCGACCGCGGCCGTGTTTCAGTGGAACAAGAGCTGGTAATGTATTGGGGCGTTTTTAGGGTTCCGTACCCAAAGGGTAAAAACGGGACCCTATTACTAAGACTCCGCTGTCCGTCCGTCCGTCCGTCTGTCACCAGGCTGTATCTCACGAACCGTGATAGCTAGACAGTTGAAATTTTCACAGATGATGTATTTCTGTTGCCGCTATAAAAACAAATACTAAAAACAGAATAAAATAAAGATTTAAGTGGGGCTCCCATACAACAAACGTGATTTTTGACCGAAGTTAAGCAACGTCGGGCGGGGTCAGTACTTGGATGGGTGACCGTTTTTTTTGCTTGTTTTGCTCTATTTTTTGTTGATGGTGCGGAACCCTCCGTGCGCGAGTCCGACTCGCACTTGGCCGTTTTTTTTTTTGTTGTCCCCAACTTTTTTTTTCAAATTTGGGATTCTTTATGTTATTTCTACTTAGAATCACGAGCTCTTTCTATCCTAATAGGAGAAAAAAAGTGTCCCAAAATTTCCATACATTTTTCGATCTTTCCATTTCGCGACCGCCATACAACGTCTATGAAAAATGGTGACGGAACGGAAATAAAAACATTAGGACACTTTTTTTACTCCTATTAGGATAGAAAGAGCTCGTGATTCTGAGTAGAAATAACATAAAAAATCCCAAATTTGAAAAAAAAAGTGTAGAGGACAACAAAAAATAAAAACCGGCCAAGTACGAGTCGGACTCCCGCACGGAGGGTTCCGCACCATCAACAAAAAATAGAGAAAACAAGCAAAAAAACGGTCACCCATCCAAGTACTGACCCCGCCCGACGTTGCTTAACATCGGTCAAAAATCACGTTTGTTGTATGGGAGCCCCACTTAAATATTTATTTTATTCTGTTTTTAGTATTTGTTGTTATAGCGGCAACAGAAATACATCATCTGTGAAAATTTCAACTGTATAGCTATCACGGTTCGTGAGATACAGCCTGGTGACAGACGGACGGACGGACGGACGGACAGCGGAGTCTTAGTAATAGGGTCCCGTTTTTACCCTTTGGGTACGGAACCCTAAAAAACGCCCATTGAGGAAACCTCGAACAAGATGGGAGGATGAACTAAATCTCACAGCGGGTCCTAAATGGAGAAGAGTGGCCCACGACAGACCCCAATGGAAAGAGTTAGAGGCCTTTGCCAAGCGGCACACTGAGCTTAGGTCCACTTGCACCATTCCACTGACCCGGGGCATAGAGAAAAAAATACATAGAGTGCTCACTCCATACATCAGTTTTAGTACCAAAAAGACTATTAGCATCTAGCATCGAGTAGCGGAACCATCAGTACTGCTACTTGACAATAGATGTAGCACCGACCGGAAAGCCTTATGCTGTTGAGATAAGACTTTCCGGTCGGTGCTACATCTATTGTCAAGTAGCAGTACTGATGGTTCCGCTACTCAATGCTAGATGTCGACACTGAAATTAATAGTCTGAACTGATGTATGGAGTGAGCACTCTTGTCTTATTATATTTCTCTATGCCCGGGGGTAACCGGTTAAACATGGAGTTACCATGTTTACCAGTACAATTTGACACTGGGTTAACGGTTTAACCGCTTAACCGCGGGTTAGTGGGATGGTGCAAGTGGGCCTTAGAGACATACTCTAACTCAGGTCAAAAGGGCTTAATAGATAGATAGAATGTATTTCCTATCGCGGCGGTTCCCGAAGTTGACTGGGCTCCGACAATAGAGAAATATAAGTAAAGAAAAAGTGGTAATTCCATGCGTCAGTTTTCTTACCAAAACGAGAATTTCGTAGTCGACATCTAGCGTCAAGGTCATGGAACTATCAGTACCGCTACTTGACACCAGATGGCATATATTTCGCTACTGACGAAAAATGTACTACCATAGATAAAAAAATACATAGATTGCTCACTCCATACATCAGTTTTAGTACCAAAAAGACTATTAGCATCGAGTAGCGGAACTATCAGTACTGCTACTTGACAATAGATGTAGCACCGACCGGAAAGTCTTATGCTGTTGAGATAAGACTTTCCGGTCGGTGCTACATCTATTGTCAAGTAGCAGTACTGATGGTTCCGCTACTCTAAATTAATAGTCTAACTGATGTATGGAGTGAGCACTATTGTCTTACTATATTTCTCTATGGTACTACTAAAACAATTTACAACTAATATTATAAGCTGAAGGAGTTGAAAATATAGTTCCGGTTAATCCGGTTATAAAATTAGCTAAAAATTGTCGAGCATTAGAGTTTTTGTTTGCCGCGACATCTATTGTCAACTAGCAGAACTGATAATGTCCGCTACTTGACGCTAGATGTCGACTACGAAATAACTCGCGTTTTGGCAAGAAAACTGATGTATGGAGTTACCACTCTTTCTTACTTATATTTCTTTAAGATACCTACCTAGTAGTGTTTCTACTTGAAATAAAAACAACTTAAAATATTTTTTTAAATATTTAATTTGTCCTAATACTTCTAATAGTAAATCTTATTTAACTAGGTACCTATTGATATTAAGGCGCTCCTACAATCTGTTACAGGTACCGGTGTTTCTGCTGCAAAGAGCCTTTTCCTGACATGGCCGGCTTAAAACAGCACACACAAACCTCACACACTCTAGAACACATCAAGAGAAAGATTATCCTCCAACAGAACCGACTAGTCAAAGTCGAGGTCACAGATTTAAGCTGCAAAATCTGTCAAAAACCTATAGAAAACTTGCAAAAATTAAAAGTACATTTAGTAGAACATGACATCAAAATTGAAGGCGAAGATCTACTGGTACCATTCAAGATTGAAGATAATTTGCAATGTCAAATATGTTCAGAAAATTTTTCAGTTTTTAGATTGTTAAATATGCATATGAATAAGCATTTTCAAAAGCAAGTCTGTCATATTTGTGGGGCTGCGTTTTCTAATTTAGTATTTTTAAATTTGCATAAAACTAGGTCTCACAGACCGTTTCGTTGCAAGCATTGCAACGATGTATTCTCTAATAAGACAGATAAAAAACATCATGAAATTACTGTACATAATGTTAAGTATGAAAGGAAGTTTCGGTTCCCGTGTCCATATTGCGATGAGAGATTTTTTCAAGAGAATTTTAAAGTTTTGCATATGGTGGAAAAACATGGTTTACCAAAACCTGAGCATAAGTGTTTGGTGTGTGAGAAATCTTTCGTGACTCGGAGTTTGTGTAATAATCATATGAAAAATGTACATATGAAAGAAAAGAATCATGAGTGCGATGTGTGTCATAACTTATTTTATACGAGGTCGGATGTGACGCGGCATAGAGTGACGCACACGGGGGAAAAGCGGTTTTCATGTACTTTATGTAGTAACCCGTTTGCGACTAAAGACTCTTTGAGACGGCATATGAAAAGGACTCATGTTGGTTTGCATTAAATTGTTGAAGTTATGTTGGATTTTATTTATTTAGAACCCCAAGAAACTAAAATCTTTGAACCAACTTTCCGTTTGAGTTACGATACCACAGACAGACATAGGGACCGTTCGCGTTGGAGGGTCTGCCATCTTGTGGCCTGAATCGGAAACATAAACATGTACATTGCCAAAGCAAGTGCTGCCATCTACCGTGCTATTTCTTGTGCATAGTTGGTTCTGCCATCTTGTGGGCTACCTCGGAAGCATAAACTTCACATTTACGCCTCGCGCCAATGGCTCTTGTGCTGCCCCCTACAGTTCATGCACGCTCCCTATTGGCGTCAAACATATAACACCCCTTTTTCGCGTCGGGAGTTAAAAACACCGTTAAAACCATAGAGAAATATAATAAGACAAGAGTGCTCACTCCATACATCAGTTCAGACTATTAATTTCAGTGTCGACATCTAGCATCGAGTAGCGGAACTATCAGTACTGCTACTTGACAATAGATGTAGCACCGACCGGAAAGTCTTATGCTGTTGAGATAAGACTTTCCTGTCGGTGCTACATCTATTGTCAAGTAGCAGTACTGATAGTTCCGCTACTCGATGCTAATAGTCTTTTTGGTACTAAAACTGATGTATGGAGTGAGCACTCTATGTATTTTTTTCTCTATGGTTAAAACTGAAATATAGTCTGTTAAACAACTTTGTCAGTAGAAAAGGCGTAAAATTCAAATGTTCTGAGACGATAGCCCTTCGCGCCTACATTTTTTTAATTTGCCGCTTTTTTTCTACTGACGGAAATGTCTTGACAGACTATAATAAGTTACTATAGTATCTCAAACATCTTTCTCAGTAGAAAAGGGCGCGACATTCAAATTGAAATTTTCTATGGGACGATAACCCTTTGCGCCTACATTTTTTACTGACGTAAATGGCTTGACAGACTAATTATTAAGTTACTAGCTTCTGCCGGCTCTTTCGTCTGTGTAGAATTAGTATTCCAATTCCAGAAGGCACCATTTGCATAGTGAATTCCATCCCTCTCTACAACCCTCAAACAAAGGGATGAAACATGGCATTACAAAATGAAATGCACAAATAATTTCTTTCAGAACAGATTTTTATTTACAAAAAAACATTTGTTCACATATGTACAAAATAAAAAAGTATCTTATAACAAGTACGGACTGAGAAATTATTGTTACAAATAAGCTTCAACCCTATGACCGCCAAATTAAGACGTCCACAGACCTGTTTGTGCTCACAGTTACAATTACATAATTAATTTTTAAAGTATATTAAAATTTGTAGTGTGAACTCTACTGTTTATCAAGTATTTAATTTTGTCATGTCTCTTTGTAATTAAATTACCATGTATAATTTAATTTTTAACAAGCAGAAACGTCTGCGACTGATGCTATTAAGCTTAGAATAAATTTAAAAGTGGAAAAATTACTGTCTTGGGTGAGACTTGAACTCGCGGCCTCTGGATTGATACTCCTGCGCTCTGCCATCTGAGCCACTAAGACCTCATCCATAGCCAGCAAATCTTTCCACCATACGGGTCTAGGGGACCCTAGCGACATCTACCGTAAGAGCGTTACACTTCTTAACCTTTTGGACGCCAATGACCGATATATCCGCACCGTAGGTTCAACGCCAAAGACCGATTAAATCACAGACCACAGAGCAACATCGACCTACGTGCATATACATAAAGTTCAACTTCAGTTTTGTCACTTCAATGATGTGGCGTCCGAGTGACAGCTTTTGTGTTTGACACGGCGTGGAAAAGGTTAAACGGGTACGGGGTAATTTTTCTACTTTCAAATTGATTCTAAGCTTATTACCATGTATGTTGTGAAAATGAATAAAGTGTTTATCTATCTAGTGAGAACCCAACTAATTTATCAATATTATTTTCCTTGCATCTCTTCCAACGTCAACCCAACATCATTAAACAACCTCCCGTCCATCCGACGTCCGTGTCTATTCTTCAAATGCTTACTCAACGAATACTTCATCTTGAACTTGCACGCGCAGTAGTCGCACGAGTATGGTTTTATTTCCACATCGGTATGCGTCCGCCTTATATGCTTTCTCATACCGTGCGCTGTGAAAAAACTCATATCGCATATTCTACATACGTGGTTCCGTTCCGCATTGTGTATTCTACGGACATGTAGTTTTAGATTATTAGGGGTTAGAAATGTTTTAGCACAAATATTGCATGTTGCTATAGGCCTTTTCGCCCCGTGTACTTGATAATTATGTTCTTTGTATAGATATGAATATTTAAATGTTATATTACATTCTAAACACATTCGAGAATTATGGCGCCCGCCTAATTTAACTTCTTTACATGTGCAATTGTCTTGTAAGCATTTCTTGCATTTGCGTAAATGTACAACTCTTCTGTGCACGTCCAAGTTTTTGAAGTTTATATACGCAGCCCCGCACGTCTCGCACACATAGTTGGGGAAGTGAGAGTTCATATGCATGCTTAAAAATACAAAAGTGTTACATAGCAAATTACATATAGCGCAGTAGTTGCCGTTATCTAATTTAAATGGTATTAACAGATGTCCGTCATCGCTGAAAGTGAAGTCATGAATGATTGTCAAATGCTGTTGAAGCGCTTCGATGCTTTCGCAAGGTTCTAAACACCTAGCGCAGTGCAGCGATGAAATGTCAGCCTTTTTGTAGCATAGATGAGAGACCGGGTTGATTTTGATCACTAATTCCTTAGTGTGAGAGTGTGTTTTCGAGTGTTCCCGGAGTTGGGTCATGTCGGGGTAAGACTGGAAGCAGTAGAAGCAGCTGAACTTGCCCCGGCCGGCCTTGAACAGACACATGTTGGAGTTCCGGACGAGCTTGAGCGAGTTGGCGCGCATGTCCAGGTGGCGCTGAGTTACTTCCGTTTGGGTTTTCTTTGGCTTCTCTTTTTTCGGCTTTAGAACTGAAAGAGAGGTATAGTAAGTTTTTAGGGTTGATTATAATAATATTTATTAGTGTCCGGCCAAAGTTTAAAAATAATGTTCGGTTTTGGCCAAAAAACTGTCGAACTTTTCGACCGCGTCAAAACTTACAAAGTCAGAAAGTCAACTTTTTCACGCTTAAATTTTTTAGGGTTCCATACCCAAAGGGCAAAAACGGGACTCTATTACTAAGACTCCACTGCCCGTCTGTCATGTCACCAGGCTGTATCTCATGAACCGGGGTCTCTATTGTTTCCCAAAAAGTTTTTAAGTCATAATGTATTGTTTGCCCGCATTTTCGTTAGTCATAATTCATTTGGTTCAGAAACGCGTCACTTTTCAGGATTGCAATAAAACCTAACCTAACCTATCTATAGGATAACCTAACGAAAATCCTGAAAAGTTAACGGATTCAGTTTTATGACTAATAATAATATGACAAACAATACATTATGACTTAAAACTTTATCAGAAACAACGGGACCCCGTAAAAACCGCATGAAAATCCGTTCACTAGTTTTTGAGTTTATCGCGAACATACATACACATAAACAGACAGACGTGGCCGAAGTGGCCGAACATTGTATTATAAGGTGTAGCGATACTAACCAGGTTTGTGTTTAGGGGTCTTAACCGACACTTCGGAGCCCAGCAGGCCCCTGGTGATTTCGTTCCGCCGGAGGTTGTCAGCGAGGGCACTGATCTCATCGCCAGCCCCGGCCACGCAGGACCCGTCCTCTAGTTTGATGATGTAGATCTCATCTGAAACATAAAGAAAAATATACATAGATTGCTCACTCCATACATCAGTTTTAGTACCAAAAAGACTATTAGCATCTAGCATCGAGTAGCGGAACTATCAGTACTGCTACTTGACAATAGATGTAGCACCGACCGGAAAGTCTTATGCTGTTGAGATAAGACTTTCCGGTCGGTGCTACATCTATTGTCAAGTAGCAGCACTGATAGTTCCGCTACTCGATGCTAGTTGTAGACACTGAAATTAATTGCTTAACTGATGTATGGAGTGAGCACTCTTGTCTTACTATATTTCTCTACGTCTGAAATCAATATGTAATTTTAATATTGTTTAACACATTCATTGCCACCCAGCCAAACAAGACATCCGCGCCAGGCCACAAAAATGTCTTCATATAAAGCTGTAGTACCACGATACCGACTATCGGGTCGTCCGGCCTGGGAACGAAATCATAAACTATTCGGGTTATCCGCACTGAATGTGTCAAATTAAATGTTACACAACTTAACATGGTAAAAAAACTAGAAACTCTATATCTCGAAGTAAGGAATGTGTATTGCAGTCAGTTTTTCGAATTTTGAAAACTATTACAATAATTTTTTTTTAATATTATAATAAATTTTGTATCAAGCAGAAATGTCTGCGAACGATGCTATTAAGCTTAGAAACAAATTAAAAGTGGAAAAATTCACTGTCTTGGGTGGGACTTGAACCCACTACAACTGGATCGCTAACCCAATGCTCTGCCATCTGAGCCAGGCGTGGCTCACTCCGCGATTTCGTCGCGTCGCTACAAGTACATGCGGCCCACACCAATTTTGGTGTCTAGCCATAGTAGTTGCCGCGTACCGCTAAGGAACGGACGCCTGCTCCCGCTTGCGCCACCTAGCGGTCATATCTGTCGTAATAGACGCGTTTTGTTAGCGAGTGAATCTTCTGTACCAGGCGTGGCTCACTCCGCGATTTCGTCGCTTTGCTACAGGTAGCTAAAAGTACATCAGTTCCGCCCCAATTTTGAGGAAAGCCATAAGCCGCGCGTGGCGCTGTCGCCACCTAGCGGCCATATCTGTGCTGATCGTAACAGACGCGTTTTGTTAGAGAGTGAGTCTTCTGTACTTAGTACTATTATTTATTCTGTGTCTGTACCTAGTACTATTATTTATTCTGTGTCTGAGCTACCAAGACCTTACCCAGCGATTATTTCCATCATATATGAGCCTTAGGGAGGCCCTAGCGACATCTACCGTAAGAATGTTACACCTCTTAAACTATGTATTACCATCATCATTGCCGCCAGTGAACTGTGTGAAGTCAAAATCCTCGTAAGAGAGCTCCACCTCTTCGCACACCTCCATTTTTATGTTTTCGTCCGCTCTCACCACTTCTGTAATCATAGAGAAATAGGTAAGACTTTTCGTTTGTCGCGACATCTATTGTCAAGTAGCGGTACTGATAAATCCGATGGTCGACGCTAGATGTCGACAATAAAATATCCCAGGTTTTGGTGAGGAAAAATGTATGGAGTTAGCACTCTATACTTACTTATTTCTCTAATGTCTGTATTGTTCATATGTTTTAACACATTCACTGCCAGACAAAAAACGGCGCACTACCCTAGAAACCGGTCGTCTATAGCTTTGTATAAAACAACCGTGAGCAAAGTTTCGAGCGCCCACCAGGTGGGTTCCTGGTAGTGAATGTGTTAAATTAGTTCAAGGCATTCGATGTTATTATTAAATGGGTTTGCAAAAGTATTTACTACCATAGGCTATAGCCCTAACTTCGCCTGCCCAACTTCAACCAGTATTTTGTTATTATTTTTGTGTGTAAGTGACACGGTTAATGGGATGGTGCAAGTGGCGATAATTCAAACTTGACTGACAGTTTTATATTGCCAATTGTAGGTGAGCCGCTAGAGCTTAACACATTCATTGCCGCCCAGCCAAGCAAGACATCCGCGCCAGGCCACAAAAATTTCGTCATATAAATGTGTAGTACCACGATCCCGACTATCGGGTCGTCCGGCCTGGGAACGAAATCATAAAATACCCGATAGTCAGGTTTTCGGCACTGAATGTGTTAAATAAATAAAACAAATCATACCATCACCCTCCGACTCTATCCTTGTATTTTTCAGTTTCTGTGTGATAGCCTTCCCGGCTTCTATGACTTGAGCCTTGAAGGCGGCCGACTCCCGCAACCGTGATATGCAATCCTCGCAGATCTGACACTTGCCGCCCACATCTTCATACGATATCTGATGGAAAAAAAGAGCAATGTTAGATCATGAAGTGTTTTTGTAATATGATCATTATAAACAAAATATTAATAGGCAAAGCGCAGAAAACAATTTTTCATCACACTCGCTCAGTAAATGTGGAATTGCACACAGGCTTAGCGAGTGTAATAGAAAAAGCGTTTTCCCTAGGGAGTAATGAAGTTTCTAGTACCATAATTAACAGTTTTTTGTCTTTATACTTCATTTTTGTATCGCAAGTAGTTAGTAGGGTTGCCAACCGTACTATATTATATAGTATTGTACTATATTTTGGCTCTCTGTACTATATACTTTTGGAAAAATATATAGTACGCTAAAATACTATATTTCCGATTAAACATATATTACACTAAACTTATGTTTAGTATTTTATCTAAAAGTACTATATATTTTTTTAATGTACTATATTTTTGATGCCTTATTCTGGAAAATACTATATTCTACCAAAAAATTGTTGGCAACCCTAATCGCAAGTGTGATAGAATACATTGTGTGTAACTCGGGGCGTAATAATATTGCAAACTCGAGTCTATAAATTGCTCCGCCAAGCCGTCACGATTTAACTTACTCTCGTTTGCAATATTCAACTTACGCCCCATGTTGCACAATGTACTATAAACTATGAGTCGTTTTAGTTGTGTGTGTTTCTAACCTTACCTAATTAAGAATCGGTCATCAGTAGTCTTTTTTAAAAATGAAGTTAAGTACACAGGTACCAGGAATTATTAATACTAACACCCTGATCCATTATTTTAGGATAGGTACTGTATTGAATTGTATTTCTGCAAGCAATACTAGAATATTACGCAAAAACCTGTGCTTATTAGCTTAATAAGGTAACGTGAATATAGATTACAATACAATAGAAATACTCGTTATTTATTGCACACCTCATTACAGAAATCAATACAAATAATACATAATACAGAAAAGAAGAGGTTAAACAAGAAACATTAGTGCTAAATACAAACGATTATGAGCAAATAACTTACAAAAATATTGAAGGTATCGAGCAACATGTCAGAATAGATTTCCTTCCGTCCATCCTCCTCGTATTCCTCTGAAATATCTTTGTCACAACCCACTGCGAGACAACAGCGACACAAATCTAACTGCCTCATGATTGTTAATATCAAAGAAACATTATTCAAAATATTCAAAAATTAAAATCACTTCGACGCGAGCATAACGCGAGCGCTCGCGGCCCGCCATTACAGAGCTGTATTTACGTGGTTAACAAACAACAAACGCGTTTTCTGACAGATAACGTTTAAAATGTTACGTAACGACTTCAAACTTGTAGAAATAGTAGATTTATATCAAATTAATCTTACATTCTTTTACGGTGCTTGAATTAGACTATAATTGAAGAAATAATGTGTATTTTATTTTTGATTTTTAATAAATTATAAATACGGCTGCGAAAAATAGACCACTGAAAATCAAGCTATTATATTTTTCTCCAATCAAAAGTAAGCTATAATTCAGTGACCAATCAGCTCTTGTTTTGTTTAGAGACATCTAGTTACTTTAGTCGAAATCAGCCTGCCACTTAAAGTCGTAGTAGTTACACTTGGTTAGGACAGATGGCAGTATTACATTCAGTTACTATACTCTTATCTAGATGGCGTTATCGCCGGTAAACAGTGAAATTTATTAACTGTTTTTTTATAATTTCGATATCTAAAACCACAGACAACATATATACTTACTTTATGCTAAAACTAAATGTGTCCGGTTATAAATTTCTCCCTAATTACTTTGCCTAAAAAGCACACCACATTAAGAACCATGCCTTATTTTGTCAATTGAAGATAGATAATAGATTTTCCTTTGGTACCATCAAGTACCATGTTAGGTCGACCTATTGGGCATATATATGTACATACTACCAGGCGTGGCTCATTCCGCGATTTTGTCGCTTTGCTACAGGTAGCTAAAAGTACATCCGTTCCACACTAATTTTGGTGGCTAGCCATAAGCCGCGCGTGGCGCTGTCGCCACCTAGCGGTCATATCTGTGCTGATCGTAACAGACGCGTTTTGTTAGAGAGTGAGTCTTCTGTACCTAGCACTATTATTTATTCTGTGATAATACACAATAAGGTACATACAATATGAGCACACCAAGCCACTTCTAGCCATTTATTCCCTCTATAATTAAAATAAAATGTACAATTATATTCTTAATTCAGTTTAATTCAGCCATTTACAGAATAATTCACAACTCACAGTCTACGAAGTGGTGGGAGGGCGAATCAACTTTGACCACTTTGACTGACCCAAATGTGACCACCAATTTTAAACTTTGTTGTAAAAAACCTAATAAACAGAAACTATGTGATAGCACTTAAACAGATTTTTGTCAATTTTTCACAGACAATAAAATATGACATTGATACACAAATTTGTTTACACAGGGCCTACCGGGAATCGCGAAATCCAAACAGCTATCTGCCTCTTTATCGCTCGAATATGCAAGAGTGATAGACAGGTTAAATTTCGACTGTCTCGTTTGCGGTAGACCCTTAGATTGTGTCCACTGTGACTGATTGTGGTAGTGGTGCCCCCTTCGCAGAGTTTCGCGTAATATTCCGTGCTCTGCTATTATTATGTGCTCTGCTCATACCACACTACGTATGTCCGTGTTGGCGCTTCAAATGTCTTCTCAAAGAGTCCTTCCCCTTAAATTTACTCTCGCAAATCCCACAAACATAAGACTTTTCATCTAAATGCGTTCTCTCATGCCTTTTCTGATCAAACTTGGTAAAAAACCTCATCTCGCAAGCGTGACAAGGAAAATTCCTCTCTCTAACGTGCACGGAACGTATGTGAATCTTCAAATTCTGCGTATTCGGAAACGTTTTTGGACATAAAGAACATTTACTCAACTGTCGTTTCGCGCCGTGCTCTAAAATTTTGTGCTCGATCAGCTGATACGTGTAAAGGAACGTTTTACCACAGATAAGACAATACCTCTTTGACATGGAACTGTTATGGTGTGTCCTCATGTGTCTGACCCGCGCGTAACTCGTTAAAAAAGTATCAGAGCATAGACTACACTTTTTTTCTCTATGCCGCGTTTGCAAATGGATTCTTAGACTCATTCTGTTTATATACGAGTTACCGCAAATTTCGCACACATTGTTTGAATAATGGTTATTCATGTGGATTGATAATCTCATGTATGTGTTGAATTTTTCACTACATAAAACACATTCGAAGGAATCCTCTAATTTGTATGGTATTAAAAAATGTTCAGCATCTCCAAATTTGATCTCATGGTTTTCTATGAGGTGTTTTTTCAAACCGGTCAAATCCAAGCAAGCTGCTCCACATTTTATGCATTCCAAATTTGAAATATCCGCATTTTGGTATGACATGCCTCTCAAGCGATTGAATTTGGCTTTTATCGCCTCTGCATTAGAGTGTATTTTCGAATGTTGTCTTAAATCGTTTATGTTAAGGAATGCTTCTTTACAGACGAAACAGCCAAATTTGGTCTTCAAAGATTTGAATAGACATAGATTGGAGTTGAATACAAGTGTTAAAGAGTTGTCCTTTAAGTCCTTGTGGTTCTGCGATTCCGGTTGTTTTAAATTTTGCTGCGCACTGCTTGGATAACCTGAAAAATGAAATAGAACATAATTAATACCTAAGTTATACGTTTTTTACAAGTGCGTAAAGTTGTTATTTAACTCCTCTTGATAATGTTGACATCCAAGCAAGCGGTAGATTCCAAAATTGAATTGAGATTAGTGCGATTGAGCCACACAGTTTCATCATGCTGTTTATATTCATCAGAACTTAAAGAAAATATAAAAACCGGCCAAGTGCGAGTCGGAATCGCGTTTCAAGGGTTCCGTACATTAAGTCCGACTCACATTTGCTTGACTGCACATTTCTAATAGGTTTTCCTGTCATCTATAGTTAAAGAACTATTTTGTGTATTTTTTTCAAAATTTTAGACCCAGTATTTTCGGAGATAAAGGGGGGGGGGGGGAGAATGGACAGGCAGGCAGATAGACGCACGAGTGATCCTATAAGGATTCCGTTTTTTCCTTTTGACGTACGGAACCCTAACAATCATTACAATATTTGCCCCTTTCCACTAACTCACATCCCAATCTTAAATGAGAGTGTAGTCCCATCTTAAACACCGGCAACGCACTTGCAACCCTCTAGTCTTGCAGGTGTCCATGGGCAACGGCAATTGCTTACCATCAGGCGATACGCCTGTTCGTTTGCCTTTTTTATATTAACCTTTTAACCGCCGTAGACTAGCTGATATATAAGACATACAAAATCGGGCTCATTTCGCCGCTGTCTGATAAATAAGACAAAACTTCGTGTAACTTCGTACCAGGGATGTTGCGGATGCAGATTTTTTGACATCCGCGGATGCGGATGCGGATGCGGATATTTAAAGGCTCACATCCGCGGATGCGAATGCGGATGCGGATGTCAAGATTAGGTACTTAGAAAACGTCAAATATTACATTTTTTGTATTTTTTTTATTAAAAATAACGAAACGTTTAGTATTTGAGCAAGAATATAGGTGCGTTATATTTAATAAACAGTAACTTCGCCGACTTTTCTGGATCTAGATGATTTCGTTATAGGTAATGACGAAATTACCTAGCACTTACGCCGCCGCTAAGACGTTCCTGTACCGACTTGTTCGACATCCGCATCCGCATAAGCTCCGCATCGATTTTATGCGGATGCGGATGCAGATGCGGATGTTGAAAATAATGCGGAAGTTCCGCGGTTGCGGATGCGGATGCGGATGTTCGCAACATCCCTGCTTCGTACCCCCCGGCGACACGAGCACGCTCGATGACGTTTTCTATGGCGGTTAAAAGGTTAAAAAACTCACCTTTATCTGTTCTTTCTTTCAATAAGCTTGTTTCTTGCGCTAAACTTGTTTCATCAATTTCATCATCTTCATTGAAACCCACAACCTCAGTGTCATCCGCCACAGAAGTCTTGTTATCATCATAAAAGCTATTCTTGGAGTTCAGTTTTATGACATAAATTTGTCCTGAAAAACGGACAGTGAACGAAATTATTACGTCACATTGAATTTTTACAATACTTTTTTAACAGTGATTACCTAATGTTTTTACCTCTGTAAGAACACCAGTTTCAATTAGGGTTTCAAACACCAGTTTAATCACTCGTTTATTATATAAGTGGTATAAAACCACCTAAAAGTAACTACAGTTAAAATAACTAAAGCTAAAAATTAAAAATACCTATCAAATTTTTGAGCCCTTGGTGCCCCATCACGCAGGGCAGGTAGCGTTCCCGCGCTGGATTGCTAACTATTGTTTTTTTTACTATAGATGTGAAGTGGTCACCATTTTTCGTTTATTAAAATGTCACACACATTATGCCAAGATCATTGTTACGTGCAAGCAAATAAATTGAATAGAATAGAATAGAAATATTTTTATTTAAATTGCTGTGTAGTCTTGGGGTCTAGGGCCAGGTTTTACCTGAAGATGCTGGTTTGAATCCGGCCTCCTCCACTGGTGGGCTTGCATGGTCACTTTTTCTTTAGTACATAACATGTATTTCAGTATCACTACATAGTATAAAACAAAGTTGTTTCCCGCTGTCTGTCTGTCCCTATGTATGCTTAGATCTTTAAAACTACGCAACGGATTTTGATGCGGTTTTTTTTAATGGATAGAGTGATTCATGAGGAAGGTTTATGTATAATTTGTTAACCCGTGTGAATCCGGGGCGGGTCTCTACTATTATAATAATATGAACTTCAGCATACCTGTATTTTCAACAGGTTGGGGTTCTTCATCAAATTCCACACTAATTTTGTCATCAAAATCATCACAGTCATCATTTTCTACTTTCAAATCTGCCGACGCCAAGTAGTTGATTGATTTTATAACTTTAACTTTGAATTCTGCGGCTGCCCGCAGTTCAGTTGCACAATGCTCACAAATTTTGCTGTTTCGGATGTCTTGTGGTACCTTAAATTCATAACACTTATTATAATTGCAAAATAACTATCTGTTACCTCTTTACGGTTAAAACACTTTCTCGGCAAGCCCAATTCTCCATACCATAAAGTAAGTATAGTATAGAGTAATCGGCCCATACAAGCCTCGCTTAGTTCCACAAAAATCCAAGAGATGTCACTCAGAGCACCATTGGGCCTAAATATATATTTGTGTTATTTCAAATCTTGCCAATTTTTAAATTAACATGTATAGTTCTAATTTATTTAGCATATTACAACAAAAACCTTTTAAAACATCCATTTACACATAGTAAATCGACGCAGAAAAAAATAAATAAATAATGGCATGAACTATTCTAAGCGCCATCTATCGCATTACTAGACAGTTAGTTTCTTGCCGTTGTAACACACTAAATAGCTCGATTGTTTGAGAAAGACTATCAATAGATGTCACTGTAGTAAATCCTCATACTTTATGATCATATCACAGACAACATATCAACATTATTAAGTAATAAATAATATAATTTTTCTCAAAAATGGACGGCAAAGTCGACGTTGCCGGTTAAAAAATAGGTCGCGAAGTGTGTAGTTTATGGTCATTCTAAAAATTAAAAAGTTAAAAACATTGCTGTCTCGATTTCGGGACTGCAATGTTGCATACAAATTCCATTATTAAACGAGTTCCAAACTTTTTAAAACTTTAAATGGCCATATCAAATGAAGGCATAGGTCCATTAAACAGCCGAACAGATGATCAGCACTTATTATTAATATAATGTTGGTACCGCGACTATTTAGGTGTCTCAAATACGTTGGCGTATTTTCAGCAGAAAAATACACTTCTATTTTTTTTAAAGGCGGCAAGCAAATCTTTTTAATGGTTTTACTTTTCTCTGTGAAAATTAGAACGTTGCTTCTGTAAAATATCTCTTGCACCATTTTTGAGAAAAGCACTATATATGACTCGGCTGGAAGGCTACTTGCTGGCTTCGGATTCAATTAAACGGACTCCCAAGGTCGTCCGTTTAAAACGAATCCTCAGCTTGCAAGTAGCTACTTCCGAACCTCGACAATAATGTACTATTGTTCTTAGAAACGTGATAATAATTAAAATATATTAAACCTACATGGTATCATCAGCCACACTGTTAAGTGTTAACTGTACCGATGTACAGTTAGGAGTGTTGCTGTTTGTATATTAATTTACTTAACCTTACGCATTACAAAATTGTCCTCATATAGCTATACATATATTTTAGGACAGTCTTACACTAATCGACCTACTTGGTAACAAAACATTGTAAATTCTTGAGTAGTTTGAATAGCAGGGCAGGTGACAAAAACTTGCTCAAAAGCATAGAAGGTAGCATCCTATAGAAGTGGTGTACGCGTGCCTCCGTGAGGGACAAAACATGTAAATTCGACCAATCATAGCGTCGCATTGCGCCGCTATGATTGGTCGAATTTATTTGTTATGGTGGGCAACAAATGAATTCGACCAATCACGGTGGTCAATTTACGGTGGGGAATAAAACAAGATGTGAGACTGTGACAAGGACAAACAATAATAGCGCTTTCGCTGCTACTCCTACTGAAAGATACATAAGACTATCCCGTTCTGTCAGTTATCCCCTGCTTCTATTCATGCTCAAAAGAGAAGAGACATCCGACATTTAAAAAAACATCCCTATATGTATGAGAGCAATAATACAATGTGTAAATGTAAATACATACATATCTTATATTTTATGATCATATCAAAGCTGGAAGTCCTAGGTTCGGATCCCCCTAAAAGTGTATTAATATGGTGTCCCATGGTGGTGGCCCATTTGTCCCCGCCGCCATACAAGAGGTGTGGACAGATGGGAATAGATATAGACCATTAATATATACACACACAATTAAAAAACAAATAAATGTCCTATGAGGATTTGAACCCAGGACCTCCTACTTCATAGCACATAGCAGAGCAGGGTCACTGTCACTACTGACTAGCTAGGAGGCCGTAGAAATAATATACAATTTATATATATTTAAATTAAGTACAGTCAGCGTCGTATAGTAGGTCGCATCCAAAGTATTCAAATAGTTCAGTACGCCATACAAATAATATGGTGTACCGAACTATTTGAATACTTTGGATGCTACCTACTATATGACGCTGACTGTACTTATATAACAATTAACAAATCAGACTGGCAGCCACAGTTTAATGGCTAATCTAGGATTAAAACTTTTTAGTGGCTTGCCATTATGTTCAAAACATTTAGCTTCATACCACATCAAATATTTAAGTTTACCGCCATTGCCCGCCAGCATTGAACAAATTGGTTGTTAGTGGGTAGACAAAATAAAGTCACTATCATGTTAAACATTGAATTTATTAATTGTATTTTATTATTTTTAAGAGAATCTTCATAGCATGTGTCTGTCCGTTGAAACAGGAATCAATCTCAACCATCTTCCACTCAAAATATTTTACTTGTGGTACAGTCGCCATCAGATATATCGGAGCGGCCAAGGCGCTCACAAATATCTGAACACGCCTCTATTGTCAGGGCGTTAGAGTGCGTGTTCAGATATTGTGAACACCTTGGCCGTTCCGATATATCTGATGGCGACTGTACAGAGATGCATTGACTATTTCATCTTCACTCTCTTGTTGCATACATTGTAACTTCTAGTGGCTAGAGGCTGGGTCCTGAAATCAGAAACATATTTTTTATATATAAAATGTAATAATATCACAATAAAGTTTAATACACATTGCCTTCACATTGGAGTCTGTTTGCAAACACTAACCATTGTATAGATTTAGACCAAGAAAAGTATGCAGCGATATTGATCGCCTGCGCAGTACATGTGTTATTTTAAATGTCAAACATCTTTGAAATTATGACGTACCTTTCTTCTTTCTTGCTCTAACTCTAAATACTTTGGAATCTTTTGCTTGCTCGGGTATCAATATTAGCATGGGGGGTTAAAATAAAACTTGACAATAGTTATTAGTGGGCAAGGGGGCAAAGCAGTTGTTTAACCGCTCATGCTAATGTTGATTCCAGGGCAAGCAGAAGATTTGAACTATGAGCGTAGCGAGTGGTTCGAGAAGTGGAATCTTGAGCGTTGTGAGAATTCAAGGCACGAGGGTTAAACAAACATTGCCACCTAATGAAACACAGAATTTATCACCATGCCAATGCAGGGAAAATACCAACTATAAAATACCAAAAAAATCAAATCCACATGAACATTATAAAGAATTTATAATTCAAAATCATCATTTAAAAGTAAATTCTACCAGCTAACATAAGGAAACTCAAAATTTAGATCTGATTACTTTGCCCCACATGTGGGATAAATCATAAATGCAATTTTCTCATTAGTATTTGAACAATCAAGGGGGCCTTTACCAGTTGGTGTGGTGATAAATTATTTAATTAACCTTTGTATTCAAAACAAACTTACCTGAAGTGTTAATTTTTTATCAATTTTATCATTTATTGGCAAACAGTAGACACTGTCAGATTAATATGTAGGTTTTACCATTAGTAGTGTTCCGTTACTACATCGGCAATTCACGTCATCATCACAGGTCTTTTCGTCTATTGCAGACGATTTATGCATTGCTGTTTAGACAACGGGTTTGGTGATTGTGGAGGCCGATGCGTGAGCGGCACGACCTCCCACATTTTGGGCACATGTCACGCTTAGCACAGTCTTTAAAGCGCCACATCGGTCTTCCAACTTTCCTTTTAGCATACCTACGCAACTGCACCAAGCAAGACACGTCTAGGTATTCTATTCACGTACTTGTACTATAGTTCAAATGAAGCTATAATATGAAATTAATAAGTTTGTATAAACAGAAACAAAGCAAAGGCAACCAACAAACGCGGTGCCGCTTTGTGGCGACTTGACTATTTGACAGTTTATTTTTAGTGTTGCCGTTGAAAGTTCTTTCTTGTCCCTAAATAGAGCTTTTATGATTTATTATTATACAATATTATTAGTTCAAATAAAATATGATATTCCAAAAGACTACAAATAATATTATATAGTACTTAAATTCCAAAATAATGATAATTATGCCTCAGTGTCCATTTCTGAGGGCCTACCGCGAACCACGTTCGACGTGTTGCCTCTCTGTCGCACTTGTAAATTCGTACGTAAGTGTGACAGGGAGGCAACACGTCGAACGTGGTTCGCGGTAGGCCCTCAGCTTTTTTAAGGAACAGGCGTATAACATTACCCTGAAGTAGGGGACTAATTTTAAAATAGCAATAATCATTACTTGATGCCGTTTTTGACGTTTCTGTGCACGCTGTTGTCTGTCTATACTTATAGGTCACATAATTAGTGATACAAACACCTGCCTGGTCAATATACGCAAAATTAGATATATTTATTCTAATTATAACAGAAAAAGTTTATTAAAACAAACATTAAATGCTTTTGTATAATAATTTCAGGTTTGATAGGTACGGGTTTTGCCATGGGAGAAGTTGAAAAGGAACGTTATGAAAACATATCTTTGTATGTATAGGTACTAAGATGGTACAAATCATGTACAAATCTGTTGCTTAAAAATAAAAGCACGACGCGACGTTGCCAAACTGCTATGAGTTACTGCGAAGCGAGTCCAGTTTAACTCGACAACGTCGCATCGTATTGTTACAATAGGGTATTTTCGTACTAGTCAAATCAGTTACTTTTTTATAGTTATTGCAATGCAACTTGTATCGTAAATTTTTAGAAGGCACGATAAGAGTGAATTGAGCATGAATTGAGGTATTTTATCTCATTAGGATCGAAAGAGCTCGTGAATTTGAGTACAAATAACACAAAAGTGGCAAAAAAGATCACAATATAAAAAATGGCAAAAAATAGTAGTTTTCGATATAAGTGCGAGAAGTATGTCATTTTGCACGAGTACCGAGCTTTCGATTTTTCCGGAAATATACTGAGGGGCTACCGCCAAAACCGAAATTCGCAAATTGCGGGGATCTTTCTCTTTTACTCCAATGCAGGCGTAATTAGAGTGACAGAGAAAAATGCCCGCAATTTGCAAAATTCGATTTTCGCGGTTATAGCCCTGTCACTTACAACGGATGCCTTTGCTTTGATATCTGGTGGCGTTAAATTAACTCCAAAATCGTCTGAATCACTCATTTTTATTTAATAACTTATGCTTTCTTGGCAATTACTTACAAACATAAATCACTTTAAATGTTGAATAAAAAAGGCGGGAAGGGAATAAAAAAAGTTTTACTTTTAATTGCCATTTTTTTCAATGTGGATTCTGTTGTCACTGTTGTCAGCATTATGCCAATTGAAGAGAAATTGTATTATTAAAAGTAATAAAATTAATTTTCAGAACATATAATTATACATGGTCAACCAGATCTTGACAGTAGAAAAAGGCGGCAAATTTGAAAAATGTAGGCGCGAAAGGATATCGTCCCATAGAAAATTTGAATTTCGCGCCTTTATTTTACTGACAAGATAAAATGTAAAAAAACATGAATCTTTTGTTATTTCATTATATTGATATATATCTAATTAATTACATTTATATTAAGTGTATAAAGTGTATTGTACGAACGTCAGCTTCATTCTGTCGCGCGTTGTTCAAGTAATACTATTGGGTCTCGAATAATACTCCTTTATGCCCAATCGCGCGTTGTTCAGGTGGGTCATTTATAAGCGGGTCTCGCATAATACTCATTTATTTAAAATGTATCAAACAGATTACTTTTTAGCACTAGTGTAAAAAAATCAAACTTTACGCACGATTTGCAGCTACAAAAACTAAACTTTTTGAGCAATTGGATTAAAAAAATATAAAGAAACGCTCAAGTACCAGTGGCATGGTGGCATATAGACGGACTTACGCCAGTAGTAATGTCTAATCCTTTTGCCATGCACCAATGGTAGCATGCGCAAAATTATTATGACAGGTATTTATTTTCAGCCGGTTTAAATAGTTTCGGCAAGACCATAGAGGAAAAAATACATAGAGTGCTCACTCCATACATCAGTTTTAGTATCAAAAAGACTATTAGCATCTAGCATCGAGTAGCGGAACTATCAGTACTGCTACTTGACAATAGATGTCGCCACCGACCGGAAAGTCTTATGCTGTTGAGATAAGACTTTCCGGTCGGTGCTACATCTATTGTCAAGTAGCAGTACTGATAGTTCCGCTACTCGATGCTAGATGTAGATACTGAAATTAATAGTCTGAACTGATGTATGGAGTGAGCACTCTATGTATTTTTTTCTCTATGGCAAGACTTATGTAGCATTCTTATAATATATAAATATTATCATCACCACAGTATCGTTTTCCGAAATTACTTTATGGTTATACCGTTTGGCTACGCTATTTCTCTGTACCCTGCCTCTCCCTTCCCTCCCTGTACTCCTTAAGTGCCCGAACTCTCTTTACTCATACTGAAAGATACATAAGACTATCCTGTTCGGTCATTTCCTTCCACCCCTCATGCTTGATCCAGTTTTAAACTAGATTCATGATTTATTCAATACGCTATAAAGCGACATCTGTTGATTACTTCTAATCGTTGGCAACGACATATGTCTACTAACTTTCAATGAAGGCGTATAGATGTCGTTAGGAATTCTATGATTTGGATGTGACACAGCGCCATCTTGTATCCATGATAGGCAACAGTGCTTTTTCAGTGACGCCATCTGGTAATGGTGCGCTTTTAGGCGGTCACATTTGAATGTATGGGATAGCAGCGTCTGTATATATGTAGTCTGTGTCCATACAAACGTAGTTACGCTCTCATTTTAAAACGACTAGTTAGATTGCTCTAGTTCTGTAATTAGTTTATATAGCTTCAGATACCATAGTTAAAAAATACAGCAAAATTAAGTTTTTCATACAAAACTTATTTTTGCTCTATTTTGTTTTATAAACTGGAGCTATATAAACTAATTACAGAACTAGATATACATCGTGTCATTCTATGCGTATCCAATGCGTAGTTTTAAAATCAGAATGAAACTCCATTTGTATGGGAAGGTGAAATTTGGACGAGCTTACTGGGGACTCTTAATGGATTTGGATAAAATTTGGTATAGACCTAGTTTTAATCCAATGATATGAGGTTGAGAGCTTTGGTAAGCTTCAGTAGCTCTGTTGGTTTAGACTTTAGAGAGATTGGACCGGTGTTCCAACAGGTTGCAAGTTTGAGTCTTGCCGGAAGCAGTGATTTTTTTAATTTATCTTTTATACTCTGCTATTATGGTAAATAGACACAGTAGCATATGGACAATAGGGATCCCAGAGATGATTTACTGGTAATGAACATACTACTTTAAATATACATATTGCTATAATATACTTACTTATTCACTGTTTTTACAGCGTAAGGGACAATTAGACACACCAAATTTTCTAGGGTTTAAGCGCAAACATAAAAGTACTTACGTTTACATTGTAAGTTTTTAATAATAGCTCAGAATACATTTCATTCTTTCCTTCATGGTAATGTTTATGGAAAATGTCTTTCGTGCCTTCTGGCCCCAAGCAGAACAGGCACGTATTCGAAGACATAATTATATGACTTTCGTCAGATTATGTTGATATTCTAATGTTTCATTTAAATCCATACGATGACAATGACATGTCTGTGTTTAAATCTTAGATTTTTTTGTTTTGTGTTGGATACAAAAAATACAAAACAGAGGGCCTACCGCGAACCACGTTCGACGTGTTGTCTCTCTGTCGCACTTGTAAATTTGTACGTAAGTGTGACGGGGAGGCAACACGTCGAACGTAGTTCGCGGTAGGCCCTCAGTTTCCATAAGTTCATCATAAGTTTAGTTTTGACAGAAAAGTGCGTTCAAAAACGGCAGTGTGAACATGTTCAACTATTTTAATTGCGATTTTATCACACTCACACATATAATATTAATTTGTATTAAGTAAAACCAACAATAAAAACACAAACAAAATTGTACTTCTAATCAATGTTGTAATTAAACTCATACATTCATTGATATAGTATAAAGAACTGCCGGCCTAGCCAAGGTTACAATCGCTATCGCTTCGACAACGAAAAGCATTATGTCTCTCTATCACTCTTCCATATTGTGCGACAGTGACAGTTGCGTTTCGATCGCTACGGAGCGTAAGCGATCGGTATCTTGGCTACGCGGCCTGGATACCCAATCAGCCGCCAAAAATGGCCCCACAAAAGTGATGTCAAAACAGATCATGCATTACTTTTTCGTTTAGTCTTGTTTGAAACACTCAAATGTGAAGTTGTCAACAATTACGAAATGTGCCGTTAAAATATGTAAAAATAACAATGATAAAACAAGGAAAAAGGATGGAAAGATGGAATGTATTTCTTTCGGTTAGTTCTTTGGATAGCATTACATAATTTATGTAATCTGGTGGTAATTTTATGGTTTTGAATAAATTAATTTGTTAGTACCAAAGAAGGGATGTCAAGGAACAAAATTCTATTGAGTCGATGTGAGGTCAATATTTTTTTATATTTTTAAATGGAATTCATAAGAAATAATATTATGTTTAAATTGAAGATTTCTAAGAAAACCTATGCGACGTGCAAAGTGGACTGCTATTTAATTATAGCAAGATAGGGGTGATGCAGTTTTAAACAAGGCAAAACCAAAACGGCACTTGTGTGTTTGGCCCATTTCCCTGTTTCCGACATATACACCACCAATAAGGGCTTATATCGACTAACTGTAAATGCTAAACCTGTCGAAACACAATGACAACCACAGGATTTTTTTTATAAAGTATAGGTAGACTTTATAAGAAAAATCCAATCAGTATCTAAATGTCCCCGTGCACCCGTGCTATGAGTAAATGTAGATCTTAAATACACAGTTATTTAATAAGTAGAATTTATTTCAAGGAAATTAGTATTTAAAGACGTATACTTACGAATTAAAAATTTAATTTGTTTGAATTTGAACCACGAATTAATTTTATTTGAGCTCCCGATTAAATTAAATTTGTTTTATTTATTACTTCAATTTTAATATTTTCCTGTACAGTAATACATATTAAAGTGTACCAAAGTGACTCCATTCGTTCATTATTCTCGTTTGACGTTGTTTGACGTAAATACGTTACGTTTAGTGCCATCGGACTAAATTTTTTAACAGTGTTGGTACTTATGTTTGCAAATTTGACACTTAATGCTTACGACATTAAGCTCTTTTCTGTACGAAACATTTATCTTGACTTAAAATTTACGTAAGCGTTTTTATCATCAATGCAAATGGTGCGAAACGTCATTGGGATCCACATTTCTTGACGTTTTTGTTCTGCTTTGTGTGTCTATTTCTTTTATATTAAGTCAGTGCATACATTCAAAAAATTGCAAGAAGCTTTTCTTCAACGAACATAGATGGTAGTATTTCTACAACGAAACAGAAATATTGTAATTTTTGAACGCACACATGACATAAGTTGTCACAGACAGTTCACAGCAGTATTTTCTTTATAAAAACATACAAATATTAAAAATATGTTAAAAATAACTTAATATACTCTGGCAAACCCACTTTTCAGTAGAAAAAGGCGCAAAGTTCAAATTTCCTATAGGAGGATAACCCCTCCCGCCTTATTCTACAGACGAAAATGTCTTGCCAAAGCGTACCGTACTATGAAAAAATTGACTACTTCAAAATACCCTCTATTTTGAAGTGCGTTATAAACTTATAAATTTGTACCTACCCCGCTTTCCCCAAACTGCGTAATGATACGTCCAAAATATTGTTTTACTTGGTTGATTCTTGTCGCTCTACCTGTGACGTTTTTGTTTTATTTTTACTGGCTGTCGGTTTAGCTTCCGGTTTGATTCTCTTTAATATCATGTCATCTGGTATAGGTCTTTGTCCATATCTGAGAAAATAAAATTAAATTAATCAAACACGCCCAGAGTTTTCGGGCAAAAATTATTTGAATCTATAGGCTTTAACTTGTCCTCCTAATCTGGGGGCACGGTAGTGCCCCCGCCAAGACGAGCAAAGCGAAGCGCAAGGGCACTACCTACCTTTTCTCGAAGCGCTTCGTCGTTTTTTTGAACCCTCATAACTTGGGTTTGGATTATACCAGATAAACAAAATTCTCGGGATATGATGTCAATAGTGGACTTATTAAACATAAAAAATTTCAATTGCATAGCTCTTATACTTAAGATTTTATTCATATCTAAAAAATCCCAATTTCGTCACTGACTCACTCACTCACTGTTGATCATCAAAACCTCTAGGGTACTTCCTGAAGTCCTAGGAAGCTGAAATTTGGTATGTAAGATAGTATTAGTACACAAACAACAAAATAATTCAAAAACAAAACAAAAAATGTCAATTTTTGCCCCTAAGGGGGGGAAAAGGGGGGTGGAATTTTGTATGGGAAATCAATAACCGCTGAACCGATTTAGTTGAAATTTGGTATGTAGATAGTTTTTGTAATGTGTTTAATATGTTTTTCAACCCCAAAATCACTTCGTAAGGGTGAAAAGGGGGTGGAAAAGGGCGTTAGGGGAAAAGGAGGGTTGAAGTTTGTATGGGGAATCAGTAAACAGCAGATTGTATAAAAGATGCCCCGAGGTACGTATTTCAGGATTTTTAATGGTACCTTAAATCACACGCGCAACCCTTTAAATTAGGGGATGGAAGCAATTTACAAAAAGAAGTGAAATCCCACCAAAAACATTTTCATGTAAAATGTTGCCAAGACGAAACCATAAGGCTCGCACTGACAAAAAGTTATCAGATTTCTTGTAGAGCCAAGCTTCTAACTCTACAAGCCCTAACTTCACAAACTCTACACCTTAGTCAAAATATGTGGCTTGGCCGTTTCGTTACTCCAAGAACTATTGTATTATAAAAAATAATGAATAGTGAATACATTTTTCACCTTACGTCCATGTGACAGTAGCGCAACGGTCAAGCCACATATTTTGACTAAGGTGTAGAGTTTGTGAAGTTAGGCTTGTAGAGTTAGAAGCTTGGCTCTACAAGAAATCTGATAACTTTTTGTCAGTGCGAGCCTTATGGTTTCGTCTTGGCAACATTTTACATGAAAATGTTTTTGGTGGGATTGTCTTTACATATAACGGTAAAGCCCCTTCCAGACTATGTGCGTGAATCGCGGGCGAAGCCGCGAATGCGAGTGTGGAGTCGATTTAGCTGTCTGTGAAAATCGACTCCACACTCGCGTTCGCGGCGTCGCGCCGCGGATCGCGCACGAGTGTGGAGGGGGCTTAACAAAATGTGTTACTTGTCAACGCCAGGTCCCGGTGTGAGATGGAAATGTGATGACTTGTAGTTGGCCAGCGACTCAGAGGGCAGAAACTTTGTGCGACAGTTGTGGAAATGGTAGTCGCTGGAAACAAAATGGAAAAGTAAAATACAAAAAGCGTGCCCTCTTGTCTTGATGAAAGACATTATTTATGTAGTTCAATTGCCATTGACTATGTTCCAAATACAAGGAAAACATTGGCTCACATTCCTTCCAGTAAAAACTCTTAAAAACGATTCAGAATGTAACGTTAGCGTCTTGACGCTCCTTGAATGATCAATTTTGTCATAAAAATACACTAAGAATAATCTTAAAACTAAATAAATTATATTAGGTAAAACTAAAATATAAGTGCCTAACTAAATAAATAATTCTATAGTAATATTTGCTCGTGTGGTGATGTAGGCGCTTATCCAGCGCGAAACACGTATGTGACGTGTGTATCGACATCGCGGGGCGCGAGGGGTGTCCGTGCATGGAGCTCGGCCATTTGGACTTCCGCGGCGGCGCGATGTGTTCGCTCCAGCTAAATTTTTAATAATGCTCTCGTGCAACCCTTCCAAAATGTGCCGTCGGAAAATTAATTAATTGCATCAGAAACTATCATGTTCTAAATTTATTTTGTGCGTTAGTGTTTTCCCCCGCTCGGGTGAGTGTTGCGAAATTATATTTTATAGCTACTTTGTGCTAATTATATCATTAGATAGTTATTTCTTCCTAATAAGGTGTGTGCTTAGATTAATTTGTAGTTAAGATCCTTTTATTACGCTTCGCCGCAGTAATTCTGTACAATTGGTTTCCTTTGTTCCTTGTAACGTAATGAATTTCTACCCTCTTGCCTAAAAAGTGAAATCATGATTTGCAATTTCCAAATAAATGTGTAGATTAAATACAACTAGAGTAAAACTTAATTGCTATAGGTTAACATTATTGTTTTTCAATATAAATTCCACTTTACATGTTTTGAATTTAATAGTTTTCACTGCATAAGTACTTACTCCATAGTACTGAGTTGATTTTGTATGTTTCTACCACATCACTGATCACTATTTAATGCTTTGAGCTTGCCTTCCTGCTTTCTGCACTTTCATCTTGCGCTTTTCCTTCACGCGGCGAAATGTTGCAGGCAGTAACGCAAAATCGGACATTTTACTAAATGTCCAATAATGATAAATTCCAGGGTCCTACCACCTACACTACCAACACTGGCTCCGGAGTCCACCTGCTGCCCTGCTGACCCGTGAAGACCTCAAGGCCGTGACGTCACCACCACTTACATGCGCAACCACCACTGCACCAAGCGCACAGCAGGGAAGTGGCACTCGTTCATAAGTGCGTGCAAGTGAATACGGGCTCGCTTTAAATTGTATAAAGAACCACCTCTGAGATCTACTAATCTACCTACCCTCAACTTTAGTTATTTTTACAAAATCGTTTTCTTTGTTTTTAATATAGTTTTTTTATTATGTACTAGTTGTTTTACTGCCTAGAACACTAAACAACAGCTAAACTGTTACATTGGCGCCCAATAATAGGTTTCGAGCCGTATTCACTTGTGCTTGCTGTAGTATTATCTAGTAATCTTTGGTGTTGGTTGTTTCTTTTAGCTATAAGTCTTTCCTAGTGATCATCAAAATTGTGCTTATACACGTTAATGATATTTTTGGCCACTTACTACTTTTGAAATTTTCTTCTTCTACCCACATTTTGCTGATCATTGATAACTTGATTGATAGTTTTTAAGTGATTTCTACTACTTTCTGCTTCTTTCTATTTCTGTGTTCTTCTGGGAAATAATTTTCTGCTATTATTTTTAATTGTAATTTGTATATTGCAACACGCACCTACGGACTAAACATGTCTTACCAAATTAAATATCTCTCATTGCAAAAGGCAGAGTTAGAGTACGAAGTACGAAGTTGGTGCCAGGAGTGTTTGGCACATCAAAGACTTAAAACTTACTAACTATAGGTCCTAGAGCCTTAAATTGATTTGTTCTAGTTCTACGGGTAAATATTCTATTCAAAAAAAAACGACTGCGTCGGCCTCATTCTAGTATCACGCGTTCCTATTAAAACTATTCTTTTTTTTACGAATACACTAAGGATACAGTGTTGAAACCTCTACCAGGTTCATTACTATAATCTCTTGGTATTAAAAGAAATACAGTATCTACCTACTGATTTTCTTGTACTATTAAATATATAATTTTTTTAACTAACTAATGGTACAGTGTTGAAACCTCTACCAGGTTCATTACTATAATCTCTTGGTATTAAAACAAATACAGTATCTACCTACTGATTTTCTTGTACTATTAAATATATAATTTTTTTAACTAACTAAGGGTACAGTGTTGAAACCTCTACCAGGTTCATTACTATAATCTCTTGGTATTAAAAGAAATACAGTATCTACCTACTGATTTTCTTGTACTATTAAATATATAATTTTTTTTTTCTCTAAGAATTAATACTCCAAATAGGTCCGCAAAGATATAAAAGATTGAGACCGCTAAATATTTTAACATCTATTGTTGGCTATCAGCGAGTAAAAGTAAAAAAATACAATTACTCTGTATGAAAGAGGCTGGAAGCATACTATAATATGCAACGGCGTTATAAAAGACGAAGAATGACAGATTGGTACAAATGTGTGAAGAATGTGGCAAATTAGTGCTCAGGGCGGGTAGCCAATGAGTCAGTATAGCGATAGAGGATTTTACCTAGGTAAAACCCTTCCCAAACAAGGGGGGTATGTAACGTTAGCGTCTTGACGCTCCTTGAATGATCAATTTTGTCATAAAAATACACTAAGAATAATCTTAAAACTAAATAAATTATATTAGGTAAAACTAAAATATAAGTGCCTAACTAAATAAATAATTCTATAGTAATATTTGCTCGTGTGGTGATGTAGGCGCTTATCCAGCGCGAAACACGTATGTGACGTGTGTATCGACATCGCGGGGCGCGAGGGGTGTCCGTGCATGGAGCTCGGCCATTTGGACTTCCGCGGCGGCGCGATGTGTTCGCTCCAGCTAAATTTTTAATAATGCTCTCGTGCAACCCTTCCAAAATGTGCCGTCGGAAAATTAATTAATTGCATCAGAAACTATCATGTTCTAAATTTATTTTGTGCGTTAGTGTTTTCCCCCGCTCGGGTGAGTGTTGCAAAATTATATTTTATAGCTACTTTGTGCTAATTATATCATTAGATAGTTATTTCTTCCTAATAAGGTGTGTGCTTAGATTAATTTGTAGTTAAGATCCTTTTATTACGCTTCGCCGCAGTAATTCTGTACAATTGGTTTCCTTTGTTCCTTGTAACGTAATGAATTTCTACCCTCTTGCCTAAAAAGTGAAATCATGATTTGCAATTTCCAAATAAATGTGTAGATTAAATACAACTAGAGTAAAACTTAATTGCTATAGGTTAACATTATTGTTTTTCAATATAAATTCCACTTTACATGTTTTGAATTTAATAGTTTTCACTGCATAAGTACTTACTCCATAGTACTGAGTTGATTTTGTATGTTTCTACCACATCACTGATCACTATTTAATGCTTTGAGCTTGCCTTCCTGCTTTCTGCACTTTCATCTTGCGCTTTTCCTTCACGCGGCGAAATGTTGCAGGCAGTAACGCAAAATCGGACATTTTACTAAATGTCCAATAATGATAAATTCCAGGGTCCTACCACCTACACTACCAACACTGGCTCCGGAGTCCACCTGCTGCCCTGCTGACCCGTGAAGACCTCAAGGTCGTGACGTCACCACCACTTACATGCGCAACCACCACTGCACCAAGCGCACAGCAGGGAAGTGGCACTCGTTCATAAGTGCGTGCAAGTGAATACGGGATCGCTTTAAATTGTATAAAGAACCACCTCTGAGATCTACTAATCTACCTACCCTCAACTTTAGTTATTTTTACAAAATCGTTTTCTTTGTTTTTAATATAGTTTTTTTATTATGTACTAGTTGTTTTACTGCCTAGAACACTAAACAACAGCTAAACTGTTACAAGAAAAAAAAACAGAATTACTTGATATTAGGCATCGCTTTAATGCCGGCTGAAATTCCGGTCATCACGCGTTCATGCCAGCGGTTCCTCAGCTTTTCGTTGTTCTTGAGTGAGTATTTCTTTATGCTTACGTAGGCACTGTACTGCCGTTCGAACAGCGGCAGCAAGTCGAAGTCCTTCGATAAGTTCTCATTGAATTCTGCATCTGATTTTAAGAATATTTGCTAAGTCACTGAAGTAAGCTTGTCGAGGCAAGGAAACATCTACTTTCCTTACAACTTCTGCTAGGTTAGGCTACTGGAAAATTAAATTAAAAAGCATACCTTCGTCTTCTTCTGTGTGTTGCTGATTATTACATTGAAGATGTGGCTGATCAGTATCTTGATTAGACATAGTAACTTTGTGATACTAAAATTAATGTAATTATAAAAGCAAAATAAAAAGCAATACCGTTGTAATGTAATTTTTATCTTTTGCCATAGCAAACCATAGATGGTAGGAACGTATAGCAAGAATCGTGATGTCAGTCAATTTGACTAACCAAAAGGAGGGTTTATTTTCGAAACTTAACCTTTAATTCATTTCCAAACAGAAAAATACATCTTACTTCAAAAAAAACAAAAAGGCTGTATGAGCTCCTCACGCCAAAGTCCAAAAACAAAAAAAACACTATCAGTCACAAATGTCAGTTCTTTACTGTCAAAAATTAATTGGAATTTTGATTTATCTTATCGTGATTAGCATTAAATCGAAATGAATTTAATTTAATCGTGGAGTGGAAATCAGAGAACAAAATGGAGATAACTGTGGAAAGCCTACCGCTGCTGGGGGTCTGCAACCTGTGCTTGAACGAGGGGGCTGTGAAGAGTATGCTTCCTTGCAGTTCGGCCGATGCTCCGTCTTACGCGGATATATTGTTAAAATGTTTCAGCATAGACGTAAGTCGATTCTGTTGTTGACAATAACATGTCTGAAATTACGATTCTGTGCTCTTGCTACTAATCGCTGTGTTTCAGGAATAAACGTAAACATTCTACTTATAACACACTTGATTTCAATTCCAATTGGATGTTGATGGCTTGTCATCAATATTTATTATGATCCAAAGGTCGTCTGGACCTTAAACTATAGTTCCTTGCGTGACTGGAACGCGACTAATGCCCATTTTGTAAATTTTCGGGAAGGTCAATTCCGTAATATCATCAGCAGATTTTTTTTTCATTGTAACCATGTCATTAAGAACTACAGTTACTGAATGGCCCATTCTACGCCTTTTCAATTCAAAGTTTAACACGAATCTGATTTGATAAGTCTGAATTCTTATACCAGGTTCTCGCGGGCTTGGTTTCCGCAACTCGATGTCATATTATTGCGCCTATTTTACGTGATGGGTTGGCGGCATTATTCTTGCTAACCCAATTCTTGCAGACCCCGGTGAGCCGAGGTGTTGTGCCCGGTACTCTGCCCCCCCTGGTCATTCAAGAATGACATGGACTGTCTCATCTGCCTACATACATGCTCTGCAGAGCGGGCTATCTGTAACACGTAGGGTTAATAGGTGCTTGTTTAATGAGGCGTGGCCAGTCATACCAGCTATGAGCCGGAGCTGTGGCCTCTTCAGCTGTCTGAATGCTTATTACTACTTTTAGATAAGCCTGATGGAGCTGGGCGATACAAAGCAACTGGTGTGCGACTTGTGTGCCACTCGGTTATTGGAGAGCATGACCTTCAAGGACCAGGCTTTGCACTCTCTCCGCAGTCTTGAAGACTCTGCCAAGATGTTCAGTAAGATCAACTTATCAATAAATACATATTATAAAACAAAGTCCCCTGTCTGTATGTTGTTGCCGCATCTGTCTGTATGTTTGCGATAAACTCAAAAACTACTGAATGGATCTTCATGTGGTTTTCACCTACCAATACCATTTCTTGAGGACGGTTTAGGTATATAATCTGTAAAGGTATTGTGTAGATTGGGGGCGGGTCGCGAGTGAGTGAGTTTTATGAATTAAACTGAACCGGGACTTGATCGTGTACACTTACGTTTATTATTTGGCCTGACGTTTTGAACGTGACATTACGTTCGTGGTCACAGGGAAACTGGCGAAGAAGTGTATCAAAATCTTAGCATTAGGCGTGCCGTAAGCTTGTTTGCCACCGATCTGATGTAAAAATAGGATTTTGGCAAAAATTTCATTTTTGGTACTAGCTTTTTATTGCTGACTGTCAGTTAACAGTGTTGCTGTCAGTTTAGTAATTATAATTATATTCTTTGGTGAAACTTGTTTATTTATCTTTATCAGATGTGAAGAAAGAGAGCGTTGACTTTATCGACGACGCCGGCAGCCCTGCGGACTTCGACATCGACCCAGATGATGATGATGATGATGACGACAAAGGTAACATGGTTTGTTCTTGACAAATCCGATTTATAATTATGTCCCGTAGAAAATTTAAGCCTTTCACATGCCAAATTTTATCACATTCGGTTTCGTAGTTTAGCCGTGAAAAGGTAAGACATATTATTTTTCTAAACTGAAATACCGGTGATATATGGTGACCGTGGCATATATAATCTGTGACCAATCAATCAATCTATTTCTGTTTATAATTTGTATATAGACTATTTAAAAAAAAAACAATTCCAAATATTTGATAAAAAAATGATTTAACTTTGTCCCAAAGTTGTGTATATTATTTTTCCATACATGTAATATTCAGTCACACAAAGTCTTATTTCATTCCAGCATTATCAGTCATTGTCAAAAAGGAGCCGACCACAGAAGTGTTCAAGCCGAGAAAAACCAGAAAAAAATGCATCACCATCACCTTAAAGAAGCCCAAAGACTTCAAAGACATCTCCGACACTGACACCATGCTCTCACAAGGTCTGTTCCCGTTTAAAATACGAAAAAACAGGCTGTTTGCCTGCGCCTTATGTCCTGAAACACTCTCCAAACTCGAGGATATGAAGAAACATGTATCACAACATAATAGGAAAAATATACATATCGCTTTCAAGAAAATGATGTTCTCAAATTCACAGAGGTTCTATAAAAGCTCGACTCAGTTACGGTGCAAAATTTGCACGACAGACTTGAATAACTTCGATGAGTTGAATGCACATGTTGAAAATTGTACTAGACTTAAATATACCAATGGTAAGTGGAGTAACTTACCGTTCAAACTAGAAAAGGATCAACTAGACTGTCCTGTTTGTAAGAAAACTTTTCTAAATTTTGTAAGTCTGAATACTCATATGAATATACATTACCCGAATTATATATGTGAGAATTGTGGGAAGGCATTCGCTTCCAAAGCGAGGTTAAGAGGACATATGAGGACGCATGAAGTCGGTGAATTTGCTTGTAAGTATTGTGATGCTGTCTTCGACAGAGTCACTAAGCGAGAAAACCATGTGTCGAAGGAACATAAGGCCGGAGTGCGGTACGCTTGCAAACGTTGCAATATATCTTTAACATCGTTCTACGCTCGACAGAAGCATTTAGCTGAGATTCACAACGAAGAGCTGAAGCGGTATAAGTGTAAAGCATGTCCACAAAGCTATATCACTCCGGGACACTTGTCGAGCCATGTCCGGAGAGATCATTTAAACGAACGGAACCATAAGTGTGATAAGTGCGACTTAGCTTTCTATACTAAGAACGCTTTGAAAATGCATATGATAAAACATGACGGTGAAAGAATCCATGTGTGTCATATATGTCAGAAATCTTATCAAAGGAAGAAAACGCTTAGAGAGCATATGAGGATTCACACGAATGACAAGAGGTTTATTTGTCCGGTGTGTGGGAGGGCCTTTACGCAGAAGTGCACGTTGAAGGGGCATCTGAAAGTGCATGAGAGGAAAGTGGAAATAGATGAGAAGATTGTGCAGCCCTTGCACTCTATTTAAATGGCTGAAAGACCCTAATTAAGTGTTTGAGGTAAAAATAAGGAATATAACACAAACAGGAAACAAACGGCCTTGATGCATCATCTTATATATATGTCAGGTCAACCGAGGTAAATGCGTCTCTTGTGGTAAATGCGTCATTTGAAGATATCTTCGAAACGCAACATATTATAACTATTATAGCCGTCTGCATTAAAAGTTCAGTGACCACACTTCAAACAGAGAGGGTTGCAATAGTTCTAAAATGTTCCATTTAGAAATCTTTAAAAGACGCATTTACCTCAAGTGACGAATTTACCTTGGTTGACCTTATATTTATATACTATGTTTACGAGATAGTATATATATATATGTTATTCGATGATTTACGGTTTGTGCTAGTCTAGTGCTGCACTCAGGCGGTAGACAATTGAAGTAAAACTCTCAATCGTATAAAGCCCGCCGCCATCTTGAATTTTTACATTATTAGTTCGATCACGTTGAAAGTTCATTTGTGACAATTCTCATATTAATTTGGGATCAAGGTCATGTTTACGAAGCTTCGTCGTCTCTACAGTATATATGGGGCTACTTTACCGCACTAGTGCGATAATTAACACATTACGGAACTATGTCGAAAATTTAAAGGACCATATGTACTGTAAAACGTTGTACGAATTGTACGATACATGTGCGACATAATTCTTAACTCGTGTCGATTTAATAATTTATTTTATTTATTTATCGCCACTCGTTGCTAATTACCTATTTTTCGCACTTGTATCGTAATTTACTAATTCTGTAAACATATAGTAATAAAACTATTAAGAACCAAGTTTAATGTTAGGCGTAACAGATGGGTTGTATTTATAATTTAATATTGTTGTATGTATAATTATATCAAACAATTGTATTATACATTTAAGTAAATAAGATCTGTTAAAATTAGTCTATACTATTGGTATTGCAATTTGAGCTCTATGTCTTGATCAATAAGGTCACGATTTGGTTGTATTACTTTGTCACAAATTGACAACTCAATATTATGTGGAATCATAGACAAAAGAGACATATAGTCGCCATCAGATATATCGGAGCGGCCAAGGTGCTCAAAAATATCTAAACACGCACTCTAGAGCCTTGACAATAGGGGCTTGTATCAGAATCAGATATTTGTGAGCACCTTGGCCGCTCCGCTATATCTGATGGCGACATGTTAAAAATATTTCAGTTAATAAAAGAAAAAGAAATTTCATTTACATATGATATTTTATTTATTTTATTATATGTATTTTAAATAAACGTTGCCTATGGTTGAATAGAAGTTTATTTATTAAGTGATAACTGAAAAATATTCATAGTTATTATTAAACATTATTATTTTAAATGGTATTTTGTTAATTTACCTACATGCAACCTTTTGATCGTCGGGACTGTCAAGTAGCGGTACTGATAGTTCCACTACTTAACGGTAGATGTCGACTACGAAATAACTCGCGTTTTGGTAAGAAAACTGATGAACGATACCACTCTTTCTTTACTTATATTTCTCTATGATTTTAAAGTGTAATCTTTGTCGTCTATGGCCACAGACTAGTCATCCTCTAGACAGCATAGTAGCGCTACCCCCTCTGCCACAAATATACGGTAGTTTTACTCCGTCTTCGGGTCAAAGTGTCTGTGTGACGTCCGTGTGTTTGAACGGACCAATCACGGCACGGGACTCGCTCACCTCGTTCCCCGCACCCCAGTATTTTTGGCAGCATCGGTTTCATGAAATAATTGCTTTAAACTCCGTCTAGAAGATTCCTAGTCTATGTCTATGGCGGTCAAAGGGTGAAACTTGTTGATGTTGAAGAGCGTTAAATAAAATACAATTAATGGATGACTAAACTTTATTTATACCAAAATAAACAGTTATAACACAAATATGTTGAGCACTGCGCTTTAAACCATAGATTAGTATATGTTATCTTTAAACGTCTATTCTAAAAAAGAATCAAATACTCTATGGAGTCTATGGCCTTATTTGGCGCCAAAATGTGTTACATATATAAATCTACTTGATCATACAATCAAATTGACTTTCAATACAACTATAGTGGAGTAGTAAAATGCTTACAACTACATTTGTACAAAGTTAAATCAATCATGTTTTAATTTAAAAAAATATGGCTGAATGTCAACCAGCAGAAGTCATAGATGTCCGATTGACAGAATAGAATGCATACTTGTACTGAATCTATGGTAGATATACTTTTTAATAGGTTTAAGGCATAGATATTTATGCCAAGCACTTTCTAATTCTTACAACTACAATATTTGTACACAAGTTTAAATTAAATGAAGTATTTAAAAAAGACTAAAATGCCAGTTGGCGCGAAATGGTTAAAATGGCCAATTGACAGAAACGAGTTGTTCTGTATCTATGGTATGTATTACTTTTTTAATATTAACAGAATATTTATACAATGATCAATGATTCTAAATAAAAAACATGGCTGAATGTCAGTTGCCGCGAAAACTTCAAAATGGCCGACTGACACTTAATCATTTCTCTATGGTATCACTATTTTTTTAACAGGTGGTCTTATAGGAGAATATTTGTACAATGATTCTTAAAAAACAAAATGCCGCGAATAATTCAAAATGGCCGACTGACAGGTGACGTTTCTTTACGCTATCACTATTTAGGCTTAGATGTCCATGCCGAGCAGTTTCTTGTCAAAGATGTATTCTCCGAGGGCGGAATGACAATACATCTTGAGGCCTTACATGAGAATATTTATTTTGTACAATGATTCTTAAAAAACAAAATGCCGCGAATAATTCAAAATGGCCGACTGACAGGTGACGCTTCTCTACGCTATCACTATTTAGGCTTAGATTTAGATGTCCATGCCGAGCAGTTTCTTGTCGAAGATGTATTCTCCGAGGGCGGAATGACAATACATCGTGAGGCCTTACATGAGAATATTTATTTTGTACAATGATTCTTAAAAAACAAAATGCCGCGAATAATTCAAAATGGCCGACTGACAGGTGACGTTTCTCTACGCTATCACTATTTAGGCTTAGATGTCCATGCCGAGCAGTTTCTTGTCGAAGATGTATTCTCCGAGGGCGGAATGACAATACATCTTGAGGCCTTACATGAGAATATTTACTTTGTACAATGATTCTTAAAAAACAAAATGCCGCGAATAATTCAAAATGGCCGACTGACAGGTGACGTTTCTCTACGCTATCACTATTTAGGCTTAGATTTAGATGTCCATGCCGAGCAGTTTCTTGTCGAAGATGTATTCTCCGAGGGCGGAATGACAATACATCTTGAGGCCTTACATGAGAATATTTATTTTGTACAATGATTCTTAAAAAACAAAATGCCGCGAAAAATTCAAAATGGCCGACTGACATGTGACGTTTCTCTACGCTATTACTATTTAGGCTTAGATGTCCATGCCGAGCAGTTTCTTGTCAAAGATGAATTCTCCGAGGGCGGAATGACAATACATCTTGAGGCCTCAAATAAGAATATTTATTTTGTACAATGATTCTTAAAAAACAAAATGGCCGACTGACAGGTGACGCTTCTCTATGCTATCACTATTTAGGCTTAGATGTCCATGCCGAGAAGTTTCTTGTCGAAGAGGAATTCTCCGAGGGCGGAATGACAATACATCTTGAGGAGGACAATATTTGTACAATGATTCTTAAAAAACAAAATGCCGCGAAAAATTCAAAATGGCCGACTGACAGGTGACGTTTCTCTACGCTATCACTATTTAGGCTTAGATGTCCATGCCGAGCAGTTTCTTGTCGTAGATGAACTCTCCTAGGGCGGAGTGGCGGTCCATCATCTTCTTGAGCGTGGTGGCCTTGCCGGCCAGGTCGCGCTGGCCCTTGTACTGTTCCTCTAGGAACTCGCCGGTCAGGTAGTCGACCAGCTGCAAGGATAAGTTTTGTTTTAATAACTATTAATTTAAAAAAAAAACATACGCTATATCGTCAGGTGACAAGCAAAACTCACTAATTACCTACTAGAAAACATTTAAACAAAAATCAACCTTTTTAGTAATAATATGGTTCACTATGGCTATGAACTTGTGGTGGTAATTAGTGAGTATTGCTTGTCACCTGGCGATATGCCAATGAAACCATAAGAAACGTCAATGCTATGGAATGAAAATCAAAAGACCTTGCCCGAAAACGCGCAGAGACACAATCCACCTGATGGTACTGCCGACATGGCTCCCTACTTCAGCTGCCACGAATGCCTGTCTCTCATTGGCTTATACAGCCACGAGAGAAGTTGTTCCTAGCTTACAGACACTGCATAAATCGTCGGGTTATTCCCACTAGTTACCACCAAGTTCTTACCAGTGGTAACTACTGGGAATTTTTTTCCCACCTTTTACCACTGGTAACTACTGGGAAAAATAATTCCCAGTAGTTACCACCAACTCGGTTTGGTGGTAACTAATGGGAATTTTTATTCCCAGTAGTTACCACCAAAATTTTGTTAGAGTTAAATACTAATAAAAACAGTATAAAAAAATAAAAAATAAATATAGAGTGATTTAATAAATCATTATTAAGTCGATTAGTGTTTTAGTAAACTGCCTTAAAAGTGACGAAAAAATATTGAAACAGTTTAACCGGTACTAGTACAAAAACTATAATATACGCAGGGATACATTTAATAATCCATTTAGATTATTTTTAAGTGATTTTATTCGGTAATTCAAAATCACTATACTATTTTATACTGTTTTTATTAGTATTTAACTGTAACAAAATTTTGGTGGTAACTACTGGGAATAAAAATTCCCAGTAGTTACCACCAATCCGAGTTGGTGGTAACTACTGGGAATAATTTTTCCCAGTAGTTATCAGTGGTAAAAGGTGGGAAAAAAATTCCCAGTAGTTACCACTGGTAACAACTTGGTGGTAACTAGTGGGAATAACCCAAATCATCTGTCAAGATGTTAAAGGCCTGATGATGACGGTAAAGGGTACTTACGTGGTAGTCGTTGAACTCGGGGTCATCCTCGCAGGCCGAGATGACGGTGCGGATGCTCTTGGTCACCTCGTGCTCCATCATCAGCGCCTGCTCCAGGGCGTCCACGCCGGCCTCCCAGGTCTTGCTTTCCGGGGCCTGGAATAAAAATAATATCAACATCAACATTTATTCAGCAAATAGGCCACAAGGGCACTTTTACACGTCAACATGGAATTTACATCATCTTCCTCGCGTTGTCCCGGCATTTTGCCACGGCTCATGGGAGCCTGGGGTCCGCTTGGCAACTAATCCCAGTAATTGGCGTGGGCACTAGTTTTACGAAAGCGACTGCCATCTGACCTTCCAACCCAGAGGGTAAACTAGGCCCGTATCGGGATTAGTCCGGTTTCCTCACGATGTTTTCCTTCACCGAAAAGCGACTGGTAAATATCAAATGATATTTCGTACATAAGTTCCGAAAAACTCATTGGTACGAGCCGGGGTTCGAACCCGCGACCTCCGGATTGCAAGTCGCACGCTCTTACCGCTAGGCCACCAGCGCTTGTCAACATGGAATTTACATACAGCAAAAGAAAACACATCTACAATTATAAAATACAACTTTCTAAGCCGCAAATATAAAATCAAACTAAAGTATTACATAGAGATGTATAAAGTCTCTAAATGTCGAATTACAAAAAAAAACGCTATAACAATAGTATTGAAAAAAAAGAATGAGTCAGTTCTATCGACTGCTGTGATTCAAGAAGGCATAAGTCAGGCTATGAATGCTTGAATGATACGCGTGAACTGGAAATTCTAGATATTTATGTAGAGCATTTGCTTGCATATTTATGTAGAACTTTTTTATCTATTAGGGTTCCGTACCCAAAGGGTAAAACGGGACCCTATTACTAAGACTCCGCTGTCCGTCCGTCCGTTCGTCTGTCACCAGGCTGTATCTCACGAACCGTGATAGCTAGACAGTTGAAATTTTCACAGATGATGTATTTCTGTTGCCGCTATAACAACAAATACTAAAAACAGAATAAAATAAAGATTTAAGTGGGGCTCCCATACAACAAACGTGATTTTTGACCGAAGTTAAGCAACGTCGGGCGGGGTCAGTACTTGGATGGGTGACCGTTTTTTTGCTTGTTTTGCTCTATTTTTTGTTGATGGTGCGGAACCCTCCGTGCGCGAGTCCGACTCGTACTTGGCCGGTTTTTTTTATAGATTTCTCATTTATTTAAGTTTCTTCACAATATCACAATCATCATCATCTTCCTCGCGTTGTCCCGGCATTTTGCCACGGTTCATGGGAGCCTGGGGTCCGCTTGGCAACTAATCCCTTTCTTCACATATCACAATAATAATAAATAAGTTTTTGGCAAAAAAATCACTTATGGTGCAAGCTTTTTATGCTGCCTGTACTTTTCTTTCCACAGACAACTAATACTCATCGAGACAATTCTAAAAACCCCAAACACAATTCGGTTGCGTTGTTTCATCACAGAGTTCCTATGGCCACCTCTGTCTCCATCATCAGATTCAGCTCCATGGTACCATTTAATTCCAGTCCAGATTTGAGTGAGATGACATTTCGACTTGCCCTCATTCAAAGTAAGAGATGTCTGTTTAGATGTGATCACTCACCCTGATCTCAATGAGTGAGGACACATTATGGGTGAGTTCTCCTCGCATCAGCAGGTAGTCGATGAGTTACAGCGCGTTGCTCACGCTGAAAGACCATCCCGATCGGTCATATCCCCTCTCCTTGTCTCCATAGTTACACTTCAAGCTGTTAGTAACGCGGTCTACTTGGTTGTAACAACTCACCCTGATCTTGATGAGTGAGGACACATCCTGGGTGAGCTCTCCTCGCATCAGCAGGTAGTCGATGAGCTTCGCCGATCGGTCATATCCCCTCCCCTTGTCTCCAAAGTTACACTTCAAGCTGTTAGTAACGCGGTCTACTTGGTTGTAACCACTCACCCTGATCTTGATGAGTGAGGACACATCCTGGGTGAGCTCTCCTCGCATCAGCAGATAGTCGATGAGCTTCGCCGACCAGTCATATCTCCCCTTGTCTCCATAGTTACACTTCCTCCAAGCTGTTAGTAACGCGGTCTACTTGGTTGTAACAACTCACCCTGATCTTGATGAGTGAGGACACATCCTGGGTGAGCTCTCCTCGCATCAGCAGGTAGTCGATGAGCTTCGCCGATCGGTCATATCCCCTCCCCTTGTCTCCATAGTTATACTTCCTCCAAGCTGTTAGTAACGCGGACTACTTGGTTGTAACAACTCACCCTGATCTTGATGAGTGAGGACACATCCTGGGTGAGCTCTCCTCGCATCAGCAGGTAGTCGATGAGCTTGAGCGCGTGTTCACGCTGAAAGACCATCTCGATCGGTCATATCCCCTCCCCTTGTCTCTATAGTTATATGTACTTCCTTCAAGCTCACTTGGTTGTAACAACTCACCCTGATCTTGATGAGTGAGGACACATCCTGGGTGAGCTCTCCTCGCATCAGCAGGTAGTCGATGAGCTACAGCGCGTGCTCACGCTGAAAGACCATCCCGATCGGTCATATCCCCTCCCCTTGTCTCCAAAGTTACACTTCAAGCTGTTAGTAACGCGGTCTACTTGGTTGTAACAACTCACCCTGATCTTGATGAGTGAGGACACATCCTGGGTGAGCTCTCCTCGCATCAGCAGGTAGTCGATGAGCTTCGCCGATCGGTCATATCCCCTCCCCTTGTCTCCATAGTTACACTTCAAGCTGTTAGTAACGCGGTCTACTTGGTTGTAACAACTCACCCTGATCTTGATGAGTGAGGACACATCCTGGGTGAGCTCTCCTCGCATCAGCAGGTAGTCGATCAGCTTCGCCGATCGGTAATATCCCCTCCCCTTGTCTCCAAAGTTACACTTCAAGCTGTTAGTAACGCGGTCTACTTGGTTGTAACAACTCACCCTGATCTTGATGAGTGAGGACACATCCTGGGTGAGCTCTCCTCGCATCAGCAGGTAGTCGATGAGCTTCGCCGATCGGTCATATCCCCTCCCCTTGTCTCCATAGTTACACTTCAAGCTGTTAGTAACGCGGTCTACTTGGTTGTAACAACTCACCCTGATCTTGATGAGTGAGGACACATCCTGGGTGAGCTCTCCTCGCATCAGCAGGTAGTCGATCAGCTTCGCCGATCGGTAATATCCCCTCCCCTTGTCTCCAAAGTTACACTTCAAGCTGTTAGTAACGCGGTCTACTTGGTTGTAACAACTCACCCTGATCTTGATGAGTGAGGACACATCCTGGGTGAGCTCTCCTCGCATCAGCAGGTAGTCGATGAGCTTCGCCGATCGGTCATATCCCCTCCCCTTGTCTCCATAGTTACACTTCAAGCTGTTAGTAACGCGGTCTACTTGGTTGTAACAACTCACCCTGATCTTGATGAGTGAGGACACATCCTGGGTGAGCTCTCCTCGCATCAGCAGGTAGTCGATCAGCTTCGCCGATCGGTAATATCCCCTCCCCTTGTCTCCAAAGTTACACTTCAAGCTGTTAGTAACGCGGTCTACTTGGTTGTAACAACTCACCCTGATCTTGATGAGTGAGGACACATCCTGGGTGAGCTCTCCTCGCATCAGCAGGTAGTCGATGAGCTTGAGCGCGTGTTCACGCTGAAAGACCATCCCGATCGGTCATATCCCCTCCCCTTGTCTCTATAGTTATATGTACTTCCTTCAAGCTCACTTGGTTGTAACAACTCACCCTGATCTTGATGAGTGAGGACACATCCTGGGTGAGCTCTCCTCGCATCAGCAGGTAGTCGATGAGCTTCGCCGATCGGTCATATCCCCTCCCCTTGTCTCCATAGTTACACTTCCTCCAAGCTGTTAGTAACGCGGTCTACTTGGTTGTAACAACTCACCCTGATCTTGATGAGTGAGGACACATCCTGGGTGAGCTCTCCTCGCATCAGCAGGTAGTCGATGAGCTTGAGCGCGTGTTCACGCTGAAAGACCATCCCGATCGGTCATATCCCCTCCCCTTGTCTCTATAGTTATATGTACTTCCTTCAAGCTCACTTGGTTGTAACAACTCACCCTGATCTTGATGAGTGAGGACACATCCTGGGTGAGCTCTCCTCGCATCAGCAGGTAGTCGATCAGCTTGAGCGCGTGTTCACGCTCCTCGGAGGCCGCGTCGAAGAACAGCTTGGCGAAGCCTGGCCTGTTCACCTGCGGGACAATTAAACATTAGAACCAAGGTTCTGGAGGAATCTTGACAGGTACAGTTGTAGGCAACTTGCCTAGAATTTAGAATACACGTATGGCAGTCTGGCAGAGAAATATACTTATAAGTAAAGAGTGGTAACTCCATACATCCGTTTTCTTATCAAAACGCGTGTTATTTCGTAGTGGACATCTAACGTCACGTAGTGGAATTATCAGTACCGCTACGTGACACCAGATGTCACAAGTTTCGCTACTGACGAAAACTGTACTGCTAAAACCATTTACAACTAACATTATAACCGGAAGGAACTGAAAATAGAGTTCCGGTTATAATATTAGCTGAAAATTGTTTTCGTTCGTCGCGACATCTATTGTCAACCAGCAGAACTGATAATGTCCGCTACTTGACGTTAGATGTCGACTACGAAATAACTCGCGTTTTGGTAAGAAAAGATGTATGGAGTTAGCACTCTTTCTTTACTATATTTCTCTATGCGTATGGCGTACGTATGGGGTAGTAGAAGTATTAATTAAAATTAGATATCTTAACCTTTTGGCCGCCACAGACGGCTGTGACCGCCAGCTTCGCCAATGCAACAGAGACTAACGCGGGACTCTGTAAAGTTAAATTTAGAGTACACCTCATCCTAAGGTCCTTTAGAAAGTAGGTACTCACCCCATCTCTAGAGAAGTGGGCTCCCATGGCAAGATACTGCAATGAAGCGCGAACTTCCATCTGGATCTGACGACGCATGGCCGAGCGGCAGGTGCCGTGGATGGTGATCCATTCCTTTGGCACGTTCACTGGCGCCACGGAGCCTGGAAAATAGAAAACCGTTAATCTTATACCTTTATACGAGCAATTCTTGTATGTATATATATTTATTTATTTCGGGGATTTCGGAAACGACTCCCAACAATTTCGATGGAATTTCCTATATGGGGGTTTTCGGGGGCAAAAATCAATCTAGCTAGGTCTCACCTCTGGGAAAACGCGCATTTTCGAGTTTTTTTTATGTTTTCCGAGCGATGCTCGATCTCCCAGATATTTAATACAGAATACTCATATAGGTACATCAGAGATTTCTGTTCTCTTATGCCGGATAGGCAGTATATTAAAAATGTCCACAATTTTTGTGCAAGATAATATATCTTCCTCGTCTTTTCATAAATTCCTAAAAGGGACTGTAACGATTTAATTTGTATTTCTTTAACTTTTTGTTTGTTACGATTGTTGGTGAGACTTTAAATTACAAATTGCGCGGTGACGCAAGGTATTGACACCGATTTCTTTGGAGTACTGCCATATATAATTGAAGATTATTTTTGGAATGTATATTATGTACTTTGCTATGTATGTACCTATGTACGTACTTATGTACATACATGTAATTACTCTCTTTTACATGTAAACAAGAACACATGAGTGCATTCACGGTAACAGTATTAGGTACCGTAAAACCTCCCAACTATAGTCCAATACTGCAACTATGCTCCACAAAGTATACCAATATTACCAATGTTCCTTTTGGTTTTCTCCGAGTTCTTTCTTCCTATTATAAACATACCTTGCTTTGAACTACAAAAAATACAGTAAAAGACACACCTACACTAAAAGGTTTTTCAGAACTGACAAAATCTAGTAATACTTATTGTAACAAGTAAGTTGCAATTATTGATAGTTTTGAGTATGATAGTTGAGCTTCTTCCTCAGTTGGGATGATCCATATTTCGAGCAAATTGACATTTCGTTTGATTACTATTAAGCTACGTTCTCTCGACTCTACTCTCGCGTTCTTGGCTTCGCGCACGAGTGTGGAGGGCACTTAATACTAGGTTACATACATGAAATAGTTATTTATGCGCGTACGCGTTATAGAAAAGATACTATTTTGCGAATTGAATCTGAAGTTTTTACAATGAATGCGGAAGGAAGCTTTAAGAGGAAGTTTAAGGTGACCTTGCTTATACCTACTGCGGAAAGATTTTAAATTAAGTAGCTTCCTAGATTTTACAAGAGATTATCTAACGCTATGAGTGTAATTTGTATATCTTCTAAGATAATTTTGGTTTAAAATTCAATTACAAGCTCCCTGCGATATACTGTGTAAGCTGTGGCGTGTGAAGGCCACAGCCTCGTATATTAAAAGGCCACGCGCTTGTGACACCACTAGAGTTGCACGCGTCCCTAGCCAGCGGTGGCCGTTTATCATAATATAAAAAATATTAATATCTTAATTTCTAAACAATTAGTCTTATTATCTGTAAATATATGCCGTTCATGCATATAAATAGGTGTAAATAATCGTTACGTGCGTACGAGTATGTATTTATCGACAACGATCCGACAAGGCAAAGGGTCGAGAGGTCAACGTATTGAATCAAAGATGGCTGCCGCGCGCACAATTGGCAAAATGGCGGGTATTGTCTGTTCCGGTAGTGAGCATAAGGTTATGTGAGATGATCTCATTGATGCCTGGCCCAGGCATCAATTTGAGCCAGGCATCACAGGCAGACTGGGGCACGATTAATGATTATCGCGGTAATCCCAGTGTGGCCGTATGAAAAGTGTCCATTATTGCGATAATCAACGGCGTTCCCCGTTAGTGTGGCCCCGGCATGATAAGGATTAGGAACCAATTCGCAAAACCGGTTGTGTAGATGAACTATAAGAACCCTTAGTCGGTGTGACTTTCTCTCGCCTATATCATTAAGAACGCTTTTAAGAGATGCGTAATACTTATTATATTTAATACTTGTATCGATGTTGGTGTGTGTGTGTGACTGTGACATTTTAAAATAGGATCCAAAGTACAGAATAAAACAACTATTCTATATTGGAACCATAGAGAAATATAATAAGACAAGAGTGCTCACTCCATACATCAGTTCAGACTATTAATTTCAGTGTCGACATCTAGCATTGAGTAGCGGAACTATCAGTACTGCTACTTGACAATAGATGTAGCACCGACCGGAAAGTCTTAACTCAACAGCATAAGGCTTTCCGGTCGGTGCTACATCTATTGTCAAGTAGCAGTACTGATGGTTCCGCTACTCGATGCTAGATGCTAATAGTCTTTTTGGTACTAAAACTGATGTATGGAGTGAGCACTCTATGTATTTTTTTCTCTATGATTGGAACGAACTACACAATAGATGACGAAATGTTATAACACGTTATAAACTAATAAATCTGCCAATCACAAGCGATGACACATCAATTATCAACTTAATGTAAATTCGTACTGGCCTGGGAATTACTTGCATCAAATAAATCATTACATAGGTATTACAAATACAACATTGTTTTCACACAAATAAAACTGTCAAAACTTCTATTTTATCTTCAATTGATTGACCGATTTTCTTTGTTTAAAGATTACTGAAGACAAGGGTAACAATATATAACTCTATAACTTAACTCTTTATTACTCTGCATGGAATTTCCAATGACGAAGTGTGGTATTGTCATTGTAAAATTTATATGAAAACGTTATGTTTGTAAGACCTCGTTTAGTCCTATTCAGTGCAAAGTTAGCATACTATGTACGTACGTATGTACCGAATGTATATTTGCATAGGTACCTATACCTACATAATAGGCCGGGTCACTGCGCAAGTTTCCATCCATGCTCTAGTTTTCGTCCACTTGATGGATTAGCAAATTATATACATATTTCATTTTTAATTTGCTTCTTTCAAAATATCATTTTTATCTAAATAAGTCGAGCATAAGTGCAGCAATGTAGGGTTATAAATATTCTCAACTACCCTATTTGCACTCGTAATATGTCGTTTTATTATGCAATGCACAGGCCCGGTAAAGTCCCCAAGATCTTGGTTTTCCTTGAATGCGTATTAATATTCTACTTGAAGGTCTTTAATGATTAATAGTTAACGGAGTAAGAACAAAATGGACTTTACGGAACCGAATTGGATTTTTTTATTAAAATTTAAGTTATCTACGTTTTTTATTTTAATCAAAATCTTGCTTTCGAAATAATCTAAATAAGTAAAGTACCTAATGTACGTCATTGACTACATAGTTGCGGATAACCCTACATGCACTTGAGAGTTGAGAGTTCTTATCTGTTTACGTCTGTCATCTCCAGATACAGACGGACAGTCACGTACTGGTTAATAGCATCACGTTAATCACGTATAGATATGATTAGATTTAGACGTGGCAAGGAGACACATGTTGCTATGGTGGCTACCAATTCTACCGTATGAGTCGCGATGCGAGACGTCGCGCACGAAAATTTGAGACATCCACCACATCTATATTTAGTTTCTAGTGATAATGTCACAGAATAAGTAAGTATAATATCATACAGAACGGACACGCACCGCCCCGCCCCGATTCGGATTACCTCGCCCGCGACAGGCCGCGACATGACTGTGTGCGTAAGTCGCTCTACTGAGAGCATGTCAGGATTCCGTCAGAAACTCAATGACGCGTGTACAGACATGCCGCGCACACATATAAACGCAAATCATTTTTGATGTATGGCGTGTCCGCCCTGAGAGGCGCATCAAAAAATTGAATACTTTGAAGTTTAAAGAGTTAATATCTGGGTGACCGAGCTTCGCTCGGAAAACATATAAAAACTCGAAAATGCGCGTTTTCCCAGAGATAAGACCAAGCTAGATCGATTTTTCGCCCCCGAAAACCCCCGTATAGCAAATTTCATCGAAATCGTTAGAGCCGTTTTCGAGATCCCCGAAATATATATGTATATAAATAAATAAATAAATAAACAAGAATTGCTCGTTTAAAGGTATTAGATAGAAATACTTAATAGAAATAAGTTTCTGGAAACTTAGACGAGAATTTAATGCAAGATTCTAATCAGAAAGATTGTGGAATATTTTCAAAAAAGTATCATTTTAAATATTATAGGTATCACATATTAATTAGACAGGCAGTACAAATATCTATGATAATTTTAATAATGTATGTAATGGCATGTTTTCATTATTTGCTCAATTTAAATTTCCGAGATCTTTTCCTACAGAAATTCGGCAACTTAAGGTCGGAAACGTCATACTTAAGACGAGTAAGGTCAGAAACGTCATAATTTGTGAAACTTTGTAGGTGTAGTGGTACGTGTTAATAGTTAATACTACTTATCTAAACTATCCTCTTCGTTCTAAACTAGATAAATACCTATTATACTTATGTGTCTGAATTATCAATGTACGTGCTTCGCAATACATCACTCCAGTTGAGATTATTGTTGAAATGGAAATGTTGTTAATCCTGTTGTTTTGTTGTCTGCCTGTCATCTGTAGCTGTAGCAATCTGTTCAAGTATGATTAAATGTCATACTTGAAAATGAACAGATTGTTCGGTATTAAAACCTTCTGCGATTTAGTTTATTGATTTTCTAGATAATCTAGATTTAAACAATGACATGTGAAAATAACGTGACATTTCGATTTAGATTTGCACTTTTATATAAACAATAAAGAAACCATGAGAAATATGTGTTTAACCTTTTCGACGCCGTGTCAAACACAAAAGCTGTCACGCTGACGCCACGTCACCGAAGTGTCTAAACTGAAATTGAACTTTATGCATATGCACGTAGGTCTATGTTGCTCTGTGGTCTGTGACCGATTAATCGGTCTTTGGCGTTGAACCTACGGTGCGGATATATCGGTCATTGGCGTCCAAAAGGTTAATTAAATATAAATATAGATAATCCACTTCATTTTTGGTCCTCCGAACCGGATGAAGTGTATTATGTATATTTATATAAATAAGAAAAAAAATTTTCTTTATATATCTATTAAACAACCGCATCAAAATCCGTTGCGTAGTTTTAAAGATCTAAGCATACATAGGGACAGACAGCGGGAAGCGACTTTGTTTTATAATACTACGTAATGTAGTGATAGTGACAATGTTACTTTTGTATGTACACTAAGTTTATCACGAAAAAACTAATGATTTATGATTTATTTTATGATTCATTTCTGTGAATTTCGTCATATCCAAATGTAGTAATAGGTAATCAATAACAATGTAGATGTTTGATTCTATCGGTTGTCATGTGCTGACAGACGCTTATCGGACCGAAATAGGTCTCGGTTGTTTACTGCGCAGATGAACAATTTGCAATCAAATATATTTTGTGCAATTACGTTGCTACTTTCGACATATACAGTATACTTTTTATATAGATAGATATATTGTTTAGACATTAAGGATTGCAATAAGTCCAAATTTGTGCAGCAATCTAGGTTTACATTCAAATTTCGTCAAGTGGACGAAAACTAGCGCAATGACCATATCGTCGCTATACTTACTCAACCTCATATCTGCAACAATCATTTGATGGAAATGTCGCTTTTCTTTCATTCGGAATACGGGTGTTTTTGTCATCAAATGAGTGTTGCAGATACGAGGTTGAGTAAGTATAGCGACGATATTAGGCCGAAACTAGAGGTAACTAGCGACCAGTCCCGGCTTCGCACGACTTACACAAAACCTTAACAAATTATACAGCTAAACCATCCTCAAGAATCACTATTGATAGGTGACAACCGCATGAAAATCCGTTCAGTAGTTTTTGAGTTTATCGCGGACATACATACACACAGACGCGGCAGGGGACTTTGTTTTATAAGGTGTAGTGATAGTACTTTTTTGCTGACCATACGAAGGATTCATTATTAAATTTATTGGTAGTCCGTAGGTATTTATCATGTGTTCATACATAGCTTATAAACGACTGCGTCGATTTTGGTAAATGAGATATCGAGCAACACACAACCAATTTTCTTTTCTGACTATAACATTTTCAATGGACTTTGACAGACGAGGAGACATTTTTATTGATAAAAACAGTAGTTTAAAACCTTTTTCTAGGGTTCCGTACCAAAGGGTAAAAACGGGACCCTATTATTAAGACTCCACTGTCTCTAGTGATCTAGTCTGTCTGTCTGCCACCAGGCATGCCATCTGGCGGGACCCTATTATTAAGACTCCACTGTCTCTAGTGATCTAGTCTGTCTGTCTGCCACCAGGCATGCCATCTGGCTGTATCTCATGAACAGTAGTAATTTTCACAGATGATGTATTTCTGTTGTCACTACAACAACAAATACTAAAAACAACCGGTAATGGTATGGAACTCTTCGTGCGCGAGTCCGACTCGCACTTGGCCGGTTATTTTTTTTTAAATCTTTTGCTTGTTTATGTATCTTAATATCTTAATCCTGTTCTTAACAATTATAACACACATAGATAAATACCTATAATTCTATGATAATAAATTTATCAAACCAATAACGTGTATCAGGCAATACGGATTATGTTTAACAGTATGTATGTTTACCCTCAATCATGTTTAATTGCTGTTATGATTTACAAGTACTTGATAATAATCTTTTTTTTTTTTTAATTATGTCTGTTGTACTGTCCATACTTTTTTATGTGATAGTCAGCAAACAAGCCGCCTGATGGGAAGCGGTCATCGTCGCCCATGGACATAAGCAACATCACAGGAGCCACTGAAGCTTTGCCGACTTGAGAACCCTAAATACCTGCTTCTTCCGTGTAGTAGCGCAAAGGAAATACCTCAGCAGGCAACTTATTCCATACTCTGAATATTCTACTACATAAATACTATAACCATGTAAGGCTTCCGAGACACAATTTTCTTATTTTTAATTTGTATCTTGTTGTATAGCCTCCTAAGTCCCAGCCAAGCCATACAAATAAAACATCCAAGATTTGCCATTAAAATTTGAACCTGAAGTGTAGGAAATAGAGTTGGTTTTTCGTTGTTTGAAAATTGAACGAAACAAAGCAAAAGCGACTCTGTTCCAATTGAACATGGTTAAAATTACATCGAACTGAATAGGTACTATAGGTAGGGCATTGGGCCTTAGGAGGACAGGAAATTGGGATGAATTTTGTTTGTTTAAAGAAACAATTAAACAATTTTTTTATGATATAGGTGGCCTGTAGCCTTTGGCATTTCTAAATCCATGTCCCCTGACCATGAAGAGGTTATATTCCTTCTAGACATATTGGAAAGATCATGTAATCAATTTTGGGGTAGCATGACCTATTTAGAGCACTTTAGACTGTATGATGTCGTTGTTTTCGTGTTGCATAAAAAAAACTGTAATTGTGTACCATGCTTCCTTTATTGGAAACTTAAGTTGAAGCAGCAACTGTGTATGGTCAATATCACTAATTAATGTAATAAATTGTACTTTTATTATACTTAAGAAGTACCTACCTAGAAAGACGCAGTATTATTTGGCAAATGACCTTTAAATCTTTAATCACTGCGCACAGCCAGTGTCTAGGTCTACCCGCTGACACAAATTAAAAACAAAGAAAAAAAAAACAAAGAATTTACTCACATTGGGTGGCCAAAGCCGGGGCGAAGACAGCCAGGAACGAAACGACGGCAAGCATTACAGCCTTCATGTTTATTCTACAATAAATCACAGATACTTTGACGATAATAATTTAATTTATTCAAGAGTGTAGAGCGTATGTCCTCGCGATAGTCTAGCCTTTACACTCACTGGTGCAGAAGGCGACTTATCAAAACGAAACCGAGCGGAAAAGACAAGAATTCACCTCAATGGCTCTGATTGTACAAAAATAATGAAGTGCGCAGCGATAACAATACCATCTCCCTTGACAGAAGGTTTCCACTGAATGAGTATGCGCGACAGAGACAAAGGATGTGAATCGCTCTTGGAACACAAAACTGGCGGAGGTTTTGTGTTCCAAGTGATTCGGTCCAATTTATTACAAGCTGAATATTAACAATGTAGTCGTTAAATATGGTGTAAATACTCTCTAATAGACCGTAAATATGTTTAACTTAGAATTTTAAGCCATAATTAGCTTCCATTTGGAGTGAATAAGAAGAAATGATGTAATATGGGGAAAATTCTTGAAACACAAAACCTCAGGTTTCAAGTTTTGTGACAGCTGATACGTCCGAAGTGCGGTAAACATGAAGCGGGGGGCAGGGTAATAATGATACCAGACGTAAAAATGTACCCCTCTAGGGGCGAAATATTATAAAACATTTTTTATTACATTTAGCTTCAAGCATTACTCAGAAGAGTCAGAAGTACACGAGACACCAAATCATAGTTTAAATATGAGTTCTTGATGTGAGGGTTTTCGTATATTTCAACTTTTACATCTTTGAGTAGGATTTTAGGGTAATATTTTTTTTGTATACTAGCCACACAAGGATCTACGCACCAACTTCACGAAATAGTTGTCTCACAAGTTCCACCGAGTTCTGTTTGCTACTGTGCTGTTATCTCATAAATCTCATTATATTCTGTGTCCCATTTGCGGACTATTATCAGTTTTACACCTCCTTTGTTGCTGGAAGTCGCCTTCTGCGCCAGTGTGTGTAAAGGCAGCACTTTCGACGCATCTATTTTCTACGCTTCAATCCTTTGAATTTAATCGAGACACTCTAATTTGGTGAGTGATTTTAATTATTTAAATCAACAATGACATTGGCATTATCTTTGTTTTCTTTGCGCTTTTGTTTTTTTTTTTTTTATTTACGTTTACGTTGGTTAAGTTTCCGTGATTTTTTGTGTCCTCCTTTTACAATTTACATACCTGCATTTTATGATTCGAGTCAGTGTTCGAGTCGGATAGTTAACTTTCTTTCATCTTTCTTAGTACATATTACTTATACCTACAGGGCATCTAATACTATTATTATTATTTAAAAATAATTGAGAATTATTTCATTTCATGATTGCTTTGAATGTATTAGGTCATTGTTTCATATTTAAGATCATTATTCATTATTGGCACTTTATTAATATAAATTACTAAAAGACATAGAATATAAAACTAAAACTAACTACAATTAAAATAACTAAAACATAAACTATTCATTATTATCTTATTAATCATTATTATCTTAGTGTTTTAGCATAAGTACTTAACCATTTAAGTGTGGTCCAGCCCTTCCGTGTTTGTTAGTTTTTTTGCTGATAGGTATGATATTTTCAAATTTCCTTCCTAATGAAAAAATCTACAGATGCAAGATATTTTTATAGTTGCATATTTTTCGGTTGTATTGATATTATTGATAAATTGTTGCTTTAGTACGCACAAGTACTCATTTGCTACATAAGCCTTTTTAAATCTGTTGCTAATTTGCTTATCAAGTGGGTATTATACTTGTTCATTTGTTATCTGGTGACATCCAATACAGTGTTGGCAAATGGTTATTGATTGATGATAAATATACACTTTAACTATGTATAACTGTATACTTTATCATCTTCATGCATTTTATTTGACACTTTATTTTTAGGAATTAAAAAACATAAATTACTTTTTTTTTCATTGAAAATGTTTGTGGGTAGTAAATTGGCCAATAGAACTGTCATTTTAGAATATGAAAACAACCTAACAATTTGTAATTTATTATAAAATAAACCTAAAAATGTATCCCTTAAAAGGGTTAAAAAGGGGTTGAAAGTTTGTATAGGGTTCAAATTTTATTTTAAGCTATGAATTTGTAATTTGTTTCAGAACCATGAAGTTTCTAGCTCTTGCTGTGTCCTGCCTGCTGGCTCTCTCCGGAGCCCTAGCGGCTGACTCCTGCTACCAGGACGTCTCCTTGGACTGCTCACAGGCTTCCAACAGCATGGGTAAGCATTACTAGTATTAGTTATTTACCTAGTTAATAAAATCTTAAATATTAAAGATTGTAACTATTTGAAATAAACAGATTTAATAAAAAAAAAATCCTTATTTTTTTAGTCATGGATGACTAAAAATGGTACAAAAGAAACGGAAATATTGTGTGTAAGAGGGTCATTGCTCTAGTTTCCATCCATACTCTAGTTTTCGTCCACTTGACATATTAGCAAATAATATTTTTGGTATTTAATTTGCTACTTGCGAAGAATCATATTTATGTAGATACGTATATTGCTTCGATATTAAGGATTGCAAATATTGCAATAAGTCCAAATTTGTGCAGCAATGTAGGTTTATATTTACATCGAGTGGACGAAAACTAACGCACCTACCCTATGTGGAGGACCCCTCGGTTCATGATCTAATGTCTGCATCTGGATATACTCTGATTTTATTGTCTATGGTTATAAGGTCAAATACTATAAATTTCTGTGACTAAAGTCTATTTTTTTATTCGATAGACTGAAATGACATTTCATAGTATGAACATCATGTGTCATTTCATACTATGAAATGTCATTTTAGTCTACCGAATAAAAAAATAGACTTTACATATTATAGATAAGATATGTAGATAATTTGGACGTACATATACATACTTACATACCAGGGATGATGCGAATATCCGCATCCGCAACCGCGGAACATCCGCATTATTTTCAACATCCGCATCTGCATCCGCATAAAATCGATGCGGATTTAATGCGGATGCGGATGTGGAACAGGTTGGTACAGGAACGTCTTAGCATCGGCGTAAGTGCTAGACTGCTAGGTAATTTAGTCATTAGCCAAAAAACCTATTAGAAATTAGCCGTCAAGCATGAGTGGGACTTAATGTACGGAACCTTTGGAATGCGAGTCCGACTCGCACTTGGCCGGTTTTTTTAAATAAAAATTACTAAAATGTAATATTTGACGTTCTTTATGTACCTATCTTGACATCCGCATCCGCGGATGTGAGCCTTTAAAAGTCCGCATCCGCATCCGCGGATGTCAAAAAATCGGCATCCGCAACATCCCTGTTACATACCTACCATCTTGTGCTAGTTGTGCTTAATATGATTGAATTCTATTATGACAATGATCTCAATCCCTATCTAAAGTCAGATAAAGATAAAACAAATATTTCACAATATCTATCTCATACAAAACAATGTACCTCTGTTATCGATCAATACAAATAAAATACCTATCGAACAACGAAACATATTAGGGCGCGTTTATACTGTCGGTTTTAGGCATATCTGCGGGTTCGAATCCTGATGGGGGCATTAATTTTTTGTGATATTATGTAGTCATGTCTAGGATGTACATATCTACATATGTACATTTATTTATGTAATAACTTTTTCGCATTTTTACACAATTTTTTGCCAAAAAAAATTACGTGATATTTGCGAAAGGGGTTCAACCCAAGTGATATTTAGCTTGGAAACTCCCTAAACACCGCAGACACGTAATTAATGGACGCCCCCCCTACACAAAAATACAAGTAGGGCTTACGTTCGTCAGATGTAAGTGAAAATTAGGCCTCTACTTGAATTATGTTGTTTATTGTCTAATTTTGCTCCATGCTTACTAAGAGTTTGGTAAGTGAATCATCAGAATCAGTATATTATGCACTTTCATGATTATAATCCTCAATACATACTATAGTGACGTGACGAGTGATAATTAGTTTACCACATTTGCACTTTACCTATTGTTTTAACATGTTAATATCCATCAATCAATCAATAGGTAATTTATTTATTTCTTGAATGCGGTACAATAAAGATAATTTATTGAATACAATTTGATTCACATAAAATACCTAATGCTAAATGTAGCAGTTAACCATATGATGCACTTTATTATTAACACAATTTACAATGTACAGTCACTACACGTGATTGTTACGCCATTTAGGGTCCTAACTAAATTGGTGGTTCCATACTTACACTATGGAATGTCCAATTTAGCTAGGACTTAGGACCCGAAATGGCGTAACAATCACGTGTAGTGACTGTACATAATTTAATTGATCTATCATTATTCATTACTACACACAGAACCGGCACAGAGAACCAGTATTTTGCACCATGAGTTGATGTTGTATTGACATCAAACCATAGAAGCGGAGCGTGAATTTCGCTTTCTAAACGCGTAAGCGCCATGAATGTTACGGCGCTTACGACGTTTTGGTCGCGTGGTACAGGTTGTGATTGTAAAGGCCTGTCCAGACGAGAACAATTTTTCGCCAATCTGATTAAATTGTCTAATCAAATCAGGTGGTGCGGACGCAAACGCCAATTTGGCCACTTTCACCAATTTTAAATTTATTGTGATATTTTACCGCTCTAGATTAAAAAAAAAATGCTCCTAACCGCGAATACCAGCGTCACAAATTGTGGTATCCTTGCGTCCGCACCCCATTTTTACACGACTTCCCCAAAAAAGGAGTGTACTGTTTTATCGGTCATAATCGGCGGTCGAATTCGGCGAGACAAATTGGCGTTTGTGTCCGCACGTGCTGATTTGATCGGACAATTTAATCGGATTGGCGAAAAATTGTACTCGTCTGGACAGACCTTAATAATAACTTCCTGCGTAGTAGAAATTGAAAAGTGTTGCCAGTATAATAACCCAAAAATCTCCCACAGTGCTGGCAAAATGTAACGCCATCTACGGCGGCTACGGTCACCATGGCAACCTCGCGTCCGAGATGCAAGCGTACGCGAACCTGCATCTCGCTCGCTCGTACGAGTTCCTGCTATCGGCGTCCTACTTCGACAACTACCAGACCAACAGGAAGGGGTTCAGTAAGCTGTTTAGGAAGCTGTCGGATGACGCTTGGGAGAAGACTATTGATCTCATCAAGCATATTACTACTCGAGGTATGATTATTATTAATTTATTTTAAATTTTATTGCATATTCTCTACCAGTCAACTATAGGACTAAATAAGAATACTTCAAGGTTTTGTTTTTAATTATGTTTTACCGAAACCACTAGTACAAACAGTGTGGAATGAATTTCCCCTATAGATTTTTTTTCATCTTTTATGAGTGGTAACTGCTTAGAAAAAAAGTGATTTAGAACTTTTTGATTTGTCCGAATATAATGATTTGAAAATCTATAGTAAACTATATTTACGTTTACCTATGAATGTAAATTTTATTAATTTAAAATTATACTTATATAAATGTATTATTTCGAATTGACACATACATTATTCTGTTTGGCCCTATGGTTGACTGGTAGAGAATGCCACAAGGGATTAAGTCCGTCTTTTGTACTTTTTTATGTGCATTAAAGTTTAAAATAAATAAATATATATATTTAACAAAATTCATTAATATAATAAATGAACATTAATTTATAGTATTTTATGCAACCGTTGTTTAAGAGAGGTCAAAAAAATAAAGGCGCCTCGAGTATTTTTTGACTCGGTTAAACAACGTTGCATACAATACTTTTTCTATGACCAAGCACTTACTTAAATAAAAATAAAATTGAAAATGTAACAAATCTTTTTAATTCAATAAACAGCAAAAATGGAGGGTACGGGCGGGAAAAGAATAAATGAATGAATGAAATTTAAAAAAAACATGTGTATGGTTCACTTATTTGTCAGAGATAACATTTAAAATAAGGTTGGCAACACTGTATTTCATTTAATATTTTTTAAGTGGTCATTACACGAAGTATCGTAAAGTCGCCAAAAAGATACTGCGTGTATGCACAAATTCTTTTTGGGGAATAGACTGAAAACTTGTCTTGACAACTATAAGGTAGGGTTTTAAAGGTGTGTGCACGACCCTTTAAATGACAAATAAAAGTACGGGAGTAGAAAAAGAAGTTAAAGTAATCGGATTCTAATCTGGTTATCCAGGTGGCGTGATGGACTTCGCCCGCCGCTCCACCCTGGATACCGGCAGCAAGAACTACACCGTGGAGCTGAACGAGCTGGAAGCGCTGGCCAAGGCCCTGGACATCGAGAAGGAGATCGCTGAGCGCGCCTTCCACATCCACGGCGAAGCCACCAGGAACAGCCAGCACCTCCATGACCCTGAGGTAACTTAACACAAACATTACAGGTCTGGACAGCGCAGCAAGAACTACACCGTGGAGCTGAACGAGCTGGAAGCGCTGGCCAAGGCCCTGGACATCGAGAAGGAGATCGCTGAGCGCGCCTTCCACATCCACGGCGAAGCCACCAGGAATAGCCAGCACCTCCATGACCCTGAGGTAACTTAACACAAACATTACAGGTCTGGACAGCGCAGCAAGAACTACACCGTGGAGCTGAACGAGCTGGAAGCGCTCGCCAAGGCCCTGGACATCGAGAAGGAGATCGCTGAGCGCGCCTTCCACATCCACGGCGAAGCCACCAGGAATAGCCAGCACCTCCATGACCCTGAGGTAACTTAACACAACACAAACATTACATGTTGTCATATCTTTAGAGGATATGATGGTGTAAATCAAATGCCCAAATACATGCAAAATTAATTTAATCAAAAAAGGTATAGCTTGTACAGAGATCAGATTTGAAGTGAGCGATGACAATTAAAAATGTTCGAAGTACTATAAGCGCCTACTGATAGCAACGCGCAAAATTCACCACACGCACTGTATTTTTAGCATAGGCTCTAAAGCCTGTACACGTGTACGCGCCAAAACTAAGGCGCCTAAACTATTATAACTAATTATACAGAAACGGCGTGGTGAAGGTGCAGACGCCGTCTTTGTATAATTTACGCCTGATGTCGTAATCAATTGCACATTGCAGTCGCATTGAGTACAAAAATAGAAAATAAACTAAATTAGTAATTATAAAAGAGCACCATTTATACACCGTGAGCAAATGAAAGACACGAGACGAGACTAATGACACTTTCACATCAAACGACGTTTTTAATATATTAAATTGGAAAAATAAAATAAGTTTGATATTTAAACTGAAAGCACACTCAAAAGAACATTTCTTACAAATTCTGCACATGTCTCGTGATTAAAATATGTGTAAAAACATATAAAAATGCATTAAAACTTGTGCAGTTTCCTACTTTTCTTTTAACTGTATAGAAAATGTGATTTTTGGAGTAACTATATAATGATACTTCATTTTTAATCTGTAGATAAAAATAAGCTCACTTTTTGAGTTCAAATTGAAATTAAGTTAGTTAAACCAGCATACCTACCCTAGACAACGCAAGATTCATCGACTTTAAGAATAAATTCAATTTCAATGTCGTTTATTCCACACATAAGTTTACAGTACAAAACCAAGTCACTTAGGTACAAGGTGATTATAAAATAGGTACATTTTTCAAAAAAGGAATACTACCTAATTTACCATTTCCCACAGATCGCCCAATACATGGAGGAGGAATTCATCGAAGACCATTCCAAGACCATCCGCAACCTGGCCGGCCACAGCTCCGACCTCAAGAAGTTCATCGCCCAGAACGACGGCCAAGATCTGTCCATCTCGCTATACCTGTTCGACGAGTATCTGCAGAAGACCGTCTAAAAAAATAGTCTACCATCTCAAAAACTACCATTTTAGTAGAAATGTGGTTACGCTGGTTACCCATTAACCATCTTTTAAATAAAAATATTATAGTAGAAAATCGGTTAGCTAGCCGATTAACATAATCTACTACCTAATAACAATTATTATGTGGTGTTTTGAAATAACTATTTGATTACACACAGTTTAGTAGATTTAAAATAAATCCTCCACTCAAAAACTACCATTTTAGTAGAATATTGTTTAAGCCATTTCAACGTGTACAAATAGGGCTTTTTAAATTATGTGATATTTAAGTTTTTTATCATTCATTGTGTATTATAGCCTAGTATAGATGTATTTTCAGTTATTTTCCAAATAAAAATTCTTTAATCGCCTGTGGCTTTTTAGTACATTACCGTAAGTTGACCCCTAGGAAACTATTGATACCGGATAGGAATGGAATCGATTGGCATACAAAAATAGCATGTGAAAAATAAGAGTTTTCATTTTCATACAAATTGTATGGGAAAAGTTTTCCTCGATTTGTGGCTTTTCTAGCCGGAATTTTTTTTGCTTCCATACAAGCTTTTGATCCTTAATAGGAATGGGATCGATTGGCATCACAAAAAAAGTTTGTCAAAAATGACCTTTTTCTCGCACCCTGTATGTTTTTTCCAAAATCTGTAAAAGCCAATCTTCATTAATTTGAAATCGAAGGAAGGTCTTCTAAGACCGTTTTGTCGTAGCAGCACGGGATCTGGTAGCTGCCCTCACTGACCCAAAAAGAAAATCCACCCTGTATACAGTAGAATCCGTTTATTATGACTCCGCTTATACTGACCAACCGCTTATTATGACGTAATTACTGTGCGAAGTTTGGTTTTCATAGAAAATTATTTGTGACAAATTCGGATAAGATGACTTCGCTTTTAGTGACAACTCGCTTACTATGACCTAAAAATCCTATTTCCATGAAATAATGTCCGGTTATAATGACACATTGGCTGGTTTTTGTGGTCGTCACCACGTCTTTCCCTGCGAGGACGACTGGTGCGTTCGTGGTGTGTAAGGTATTTTAGTTTTGATTCTCAGTGACAAGTTGATGTTTGTTACAAGTTTAATAAAACTCATCTCTCACAAAGGAATTTGAGATTAATTCGGAAAACTTAACAAAAATAAGTTGTACAACTATGCTTTATATGACATCCGCTTAGTATGACGTGTTTGTCTCTTCCCTTCGATGTCATTATAAGCGGATTCTACTTTATAGGTATAAAGTCTATTTTTTTATTCGGTAGACTAAAATGACATTTCATAGTATGAAATGACATTTTATGTTCATACTACGAAATGTCATTTTAGTCTACTGAATAAAAAAATTGACTTTAGTATATCACAAAATCTTTGTAGTTTTGTGTAGATTTTATTTTACCGTTCTGTCGCTATGCATGAATGCATTCATGCCAAATTTCAGCTTGCCATCTACGGTTCTCTTACATTTTCTTCTGCATAGTAGGCTCTGCCATCTTGTGGGCTACATCGGAAGCATAAACTTGTTCTAAACCCCTATAGTCTGTACGGAAAGTGAAGAGTCGTGGAATGTATTGGGCCCCATACATTCCACGACTCTTCTCTTTCCGCACAGACTCTATAGTTCATGCACGCTCCCTTCGTATGATTTTCAATAGAATAGGTGTCATTGACCTCTATGAGTATCATATCACATTATGATTATGATAAGTCAGCGAATTATCTGAAATATTTTTTACCTCAAACTCTAAGGGCCATTGCACCATTCACTAACCCGGAGTTAACCATGGTTAACAGTACAATTTGACACTGGGTTAACGATTTAAAGGTATTGTTTCTTTTGTGCACCAGAAAAAGGGTATACAACGTGAAGGGCAAAACCTAGAGTAGTCTAATGAAGACGAGTAAAATACTAAATTACTTATAAGTATCTATATTTTATTATGGAATTAAATACATTATCATACACATTTAATAATTATTGTTCAATACAAATTTTTAATTATTATTTACGTAAGTTGGTAAAACATAAATACACTAAATTATTATTACGCTGCACAAACTTCTTCAATGATATATAACTATGTAGTACGCGCTTATCATTTTAGCCTATTCCATGAATGTTACAGAGAGGCAAAGCCAAAATTAAAAATATGTATCTGATTTATGAACGTAACTCCTACGTTGAACGGTTCCCGCGCTGTCAACTGTCAATGTCATTGTGTTTATTCATGTTAGCCTAGACCATTAGGGCTTAATAAAATATAACTTTTTTAATAGGAAATAATAGTAAATATATAATAAATATGTGAAAAAATAAAATATTAGTGTACGACAGTCCGACCAATTACAAAATTGGAAGAAAATACAAGAAGATTGAAGAAGAAAATGCTACTTTCGCGACCAAGGTCAAAGGCGGCGTCGTTTCGTGGATAGCATGACTATCCACCCGGACATGTTGCATATCAAAATAAGAATCTAGCAGCATCATCATCTCCATCTCCGCCAGCGGCGTAGAGAAAAAAGCGATTTTCGCGTGGCGTATAAAAAGCAATCTGTGCCCTCCTCGCTCGCCAGCGACCGAATGTACATATCTAAAATTCCGAAAGAAAATAAACGCAAGGTAAGAAATATTTGTTCATGATTTTCGACGTTTGTGCTAACCTGTGCATTCTGGATTTTTTGGAACACTATTCTAGCTAGGTGTATATCTGTCCGCTAACTGCACATGGTGACTGAGCTGTGCACTGCATTCTGGAGCACTATTCTAGGTGCATCTGTCTGCTAACTGCACACGGTGGTTGTGCTGTGCACTGTGCATTCTGGAGCACTATTCTAGGTGCATCTGTCTGCTAACCGCACACGGTGGTTGTGCTGAGCACTGTGCATTCTGGAGCACTATTCTAGGTGCATCTGTCTGCTACCTGCACACGGTGGTTGTGCTGTGCACTGTGCATTCTGGGCCACTATTATAGGTGTGTCTGTCTGCTAACTGCACATGGTGACTGAGCTGTGCACTGCATTCTGGAGCACTATTCTAGGTGCATCTGTTTGCAAAATAGCTATACTAAGCTTTTTGGAGTACTAACCTAGGTATCTCTGATGATATTTGGACTTGGCAATCTTTCACATACTAATACTAGGTGCATTCAATGCCAGTATCTTTGGGGCATTGTGGTGTTGTCACTTATTCCTTACTAACAGCACTGAGATATGGCTCATATCCTACCTGCCAATGGCAGTGGAAGGCCACAAGTCTTGCTAGAACTGGGTTTTGTAGACTAGACACGGCTCTTAACCCCATGAGTTAATCAATGTGGTATGCAAAGTTAGGCCGTCTCTTGGTATGTACTATGACTTCAAGTAGGTGAATTAAAACATTTATTCTTATTTCGGCAAGCAAGGAATTAAGCGAGTAAATCTTGACATCATGGGACGGAGGCACCAGAAATTTGGATATGGAAAAATCCTAATAGGACAACCTCGTTGTTTGTTTTCAGATGTACAATTAAGAACATTACAAAACCAGTATGACCCAAACAAGATTATGCAAAATAATCTGCGCTGTAAAAATTTTATTGGTGCTCTATTGGTGAGATGCTTGTCAGTAAGGAACAAGGCTAAGTATTTGTTTGCTAACTGTGATGATTTAGCTCTCAATCAATTTTGTGCTGAAACCGGCTATGACAAGCTGGTGTCGCTTTTAAGTGACTGACCGTCTTTTGTGTGATTATCATCACTGAGAATCTTCGCTAAGGCAGTGGTCCTTTAAATACTAAAGCACAATAAATGGCATTAGAGATTTTTTATTTTATTTTTAAACATGCTGTCGACAAGTGATATTATAAGAAAATCTAGCAGAAAAACGAATGGCTTACGGCCCGGTACTTCAACTTCAAGGGCTCAATTATCAATCATATTTTCCAATGTATGTTTTGCTGTTACTTGTATTTGTTTCATATAATAAAGTATTCATTTAACATTACAACATACAAAAACCCTGGTCAAAAGCAGCGATAAAGAAGCGGAGCAACACTTTCCTCTCTGCAGTCACAATGTGGTCGCACTCAAGTGACATTACAACAGCCTGTGTTCATTTAGAACAAATTCTCAAAAGCTGTGGTTTATTTAAATACACTTCTTTAATTGCAGTGACATCATATTCAATATTTACAAGGATTTTGTCATACAAAATTAAATTTTTGTCAGTGCCAATACCGAAGGTTACAATTCCGAAATATGATCAATTCTGTGAAATTGATAGTCAAATACTAGAAAACTATGTGACTGTGATATATACTGTGTGTATATGCCTATGATGTTCTTATAAAATAATGTACACTTTATACAGTTTAATCACAGACTACATATATACAGACGCTGCTATCCCATACATTCAAATGTGACCGCCTAAAAGCGCATCATTACCAGATGGCGTCACTGAAAATGCACTGTTGCCTATCATGGATACAAGATGGCGCTGTGTCACATCCAAATCATAGAATTCCTAACGACATCTATACGTCTTCATTGAAAGTTAGTAGACATATGTCGTTGCCAACGATTAGAAGTAATCAACAGATGTCGCTTTATAGCGTATTGAATAAATCATGAATCTAGTTTAAAACTGGATCAAGCATGAGGGGTGGAAGGAAATGACCGAACAGGATAGTCTTATGTATCTTTCAGTATGAGTAAAGAGAGTTCGGGCACTTAAGGAGTACAGGGAGGGAAGGGAGAGGCAGGGTACAGAGAAATAGCGTAGCCAAACGGTATAACCATAAAGTAATTTCGGAAAACGATACTGTGGTGATGATAATATTTATATATTATAAGAATGCTACATAAGTCTTGCCGAAACTATTTAAACCGGCTGAAAATAAATACCTGTCATAATAATTTTGCGCATGCTACCATTGGTGCATGGCAAAAGGATTAGACATTACTACTGGCGTAAGTCCGTCTATATGCCACCGTGCCACTGGTACTTGAGCGTTTCTTTATATTTTTTTAATCCAATTGCTCAAAAAGTTTAGTTTTTGTAGCTGCAAATCGTGCGTAAAGTTTGATTTTTTTACACTAGTGCTAAAAAGTAATCTGATTGATACATTTTAAATAAATGAGTATTATGCGAGACCCGCTTATAAATGACCCACCTGAACAACGCGCGATTGGGCATAAAGGAGTATTATTCGAGACCCAATAGTATTACTTGAACAACGCGCGACAGAATGAAGCTGACGTTCGTACAATACACTTTATACACTTAATATAAATGTAATTAATTAGATATATATCAATATAATGAAATAACAAAAGATTCATGTTTTTTTACATATAGCTGGTCAACCAAATCTTGTCAGTAAAATAAAGGCGCGAAATTCAAATTTTCTATGGGACGATATCCTTTCGCGCCTACATTTTTCAAATTTGCCGCCTTTTTCTACTGTCAAGATCTGGTTGACCATGTATAATTATATGTTCTGAAAATTAATTTTATTAATTTTAATAATACAATTTCTCTTCAATTGGCATAATGCTGACAACAGTGACAACAGAATCCACATTGAAAAAAATGGCAATTAAAAGTAAAACTTTTTTTATTCCCTTCCCGCCTTTTTTATTCAACATTTAAAGTGATTTATGTTTGTAAGTAATTGCCAAGAAAGCATAAGTTATTAAATAAAAATGAGTGATTCAGACGATTTTGGAGTTAATTTAACGCCACCAGATATCAAAGCAAAGGCATCCGTTGTAAGTGACAGGGCTATAACCGCGAAAATCGAATTTCGCAAATTGCGGGCATTTTTCTCTGTCACTCTAATTACGCCTGCATTGGAGTAAAAGAGAAAGATCCCCGCAATTTGCGAATTTCGGTTTTGGCGGTAGCCCCTCAGTATATTACCGGAAAAATCGAAAGCTCGGTACTCGAGCAAAATGACATACTTCTCGCACTTATATCGAAAACTACTATTTTTTGCCATTTTTTATATTGTGATCTTTTTTGCCACTTTTGTGTTATTTGTACTCAAATTCACGAGCTCTTTCGATCCTAATGAGATAAATTACCTCAATTCATGCTCAATTCACTCTTATCGTGCCTTCTAAAAATTTACGATACAAGTTGCATTGCAATAACTATAAAAAAGTAACTGATTTGACTAGTACGAAAATACCCTATTGTAACAATACGATGCGACGTTGTCGAGTTAAACTGGACTCGCTTCGCAGTAACTCATAGCAGTTTGGCAACGTCGCGTCGTGCTTTTATTTTTAAGCAACAGATTTGTACATGATTTGTACCATCTTAGTACCTATACATACAAAGATATGTTTTCATAACGTTCCTTTTCAACTTCTCCCATGGCAAAACCCGTACCTATCAAACCTGAAATTATTATACAAAAGCATTTAATGTTTGTTTTAATAAACTTTTTCTGTTATAATTAGAATAAATATATCTAATTTTGCGTATATTGACCAGGCAGGTGTTTGTATCACTAATTATGTGACCTATAAGTATAGACAGACAACAGCGTGCACAGAAACGTCAAAAACGGCATCAAGTAATGATTATTGCTATTTTAAAATTAGTCCCCTACTTCAGGGTAATGTTATACGCCTGTTCCTTAAAAAAGCTGAGGGCCTACCGCGAACCACGTTCGACGTGTTGCCTCCCTGTCACACTTACGTACGAATTTACAAGTGCGACAGAGAGGCAACACGTCGAACGTGGTTCGCGGTAGGCCCTCAGAAATGGACACTGAGGCATAATTATCATTATTTTGGAATTTAAGTACTATATAATATTATTTGTAGTCTTTTGGAATATCATATTTTATTTGAACTAATAATATTGTATAATAATAAATCATAAAAGCTCTATTTAGGGACAAGAAAGAACTTTCAACGGCAACACTAAAAATAAACTGTCAAATAGTCAAGTCGCCACAAAGCGGCACCGCGTTTGTTGCCTTTGCTTTGTTTCTGTTTATACAAACTTATTAATTTCATATTATAGCTTCATTTGAACTATAGTACAAGTACGTGAATAGAATACCTAGACGTGTCTTGCTTGGTGCAGTTGCGTAGGTATGCTAAAAGGAAAGTTGGAAGACCGATGTGGCGCTTTAAAGACTGTGCTAAGCGTGACATGTGACCAAAATGTGGGAGGTCGTGCCGCTCACGCATCGGCCTCCACAATCACCAAACCCGTTGTCTAAACAGCAATGCATAAATCGTCTGCAATAGACGAAAAGACCTGTGATGATGACGTGAATTGCCGATGTAGTAACGGAACACTACTAATGGTAAAACCTACATATTAATCTGACAGTGTCTACTGTTTGCCAATAAATGATAAAATTGATAAAAAATTAACACTTCAGGTAAGTTTGTTTTGAATACAAAGGTTAATTAAATAATTTATCACCACACCAACTGGTAAAGGCCCCCTTGATTGTTCAAATACTAATGAGAAAATGGCATTTTTCCCACATGTGGGGCAAAGTAATCAGATCTAAATTTTGAGTTTCCTTATGTTAGCTGGTAGAATTTACTTTTAAATGATGATTTTGAATTATAAATTCTTTATAATGTTCATGTGGATTTGATTTTTTTGGTATTTTATAGTTGGTATTTTCCCTGCGTTGGCATGGTGATAAATTCTGTGTTTCATTAGGTGGCAATGTTTGTTTAACCCTCGTGCCTTGAATTCTCACAACGCTCAAGATTCCACTTCTCGAACCACTCGCTACGCTCATAGTTCAAATCTTCTGCTTGCCCTGGAATCAACATTAGCATGAGCGGTTAAACAACTGCTTTGCCCCCTTGCCCACTAATGACTATTGTCAAGTTTTATTTTAACCCCCCATGCTAATATTGATACCCGAGCAAGCAAAAGATTCCAAAGTATTTAGAGTTAGAGCAAGAAAGAAGAAAGGTACGTCATAATTTCAAAGATGTTTGACATTTAAAATAACACATGTACTGCGCAGGCGATCAATATCGCTGCATACTTTTCTTGGTCTAAATCTATACAATGGTTAGTGTTTGCAAACAGACTCCAATGTGAAGGCAATGTGTATTAAACTTTATTGTGATATTATTACATTTTATATATAAAAAATATGTTTCTGATTTCAGGACCCAGCCTCTAGCCACTAGAAGTTACAATGTACTCGTATGCAACAAGAGAGTGAAGATGAAATAGTCAATGCATCTCTGTACAGTCGCCATCAGATATATCGGAACGGCCAAGGTGTTCACAATATCTGAACACGCACTCTAACGCCCTGACCATAGAGGCGTGTTCAGATATTTGTGAGCGCCTTGGCCGCTCCGATATATCTGATGGCGACTGTACCACAAGTAAAATATTTTGAGTGGAAGATGGTTGAGATTGATTCCTGTTTCAACGGACAGACACATGCTATGAAGATTTTCTTAAAAATAATAAAATACAATTAATAAATTCAATGTTTAACATGATAGTGACTTTATTTTGTCTACCCACTAACAACCAATTTGTTCAATGCTGGCGGGCAATGGCGGTAAACTTAAATATTTGATGTGGTATGAAGCTAAATGTTTTGAACATAATGGCAAGCCACTAAAAAGTTTTAATCCTAGATTAGCCATTAAACTGTGGCTACCAGTCTGATTTGTTAATTGTTATATAAGTACAGTCAGCGTCATATAGTAGGTAGCATCCAAAGTATTCAAATAGTTCGGTACACCATATTATTTGTATGGCGTACTGAACTATTTGAATACTTTGGATGCGACCTACTATACGACGCTGACTGTACTTAATTTAAATATATATAAATTGTATATTATTTCTACGGCCTCCTAGCTAGTCAGTAGTGACAGTGACCCTGCTCTGCTATGTGCTATGAAGTAGGAGGTCCTGGGTTCAAATCCTCATAGGACATTTATTTGTTTTTTAATTGTGTGTGTATATATTAATGGTCTATATCTATTCCCATCTGTCCACACCTCTTGTATGGCGGCGGGGACAAATGGGCCACCACCATGGGACACCATATTAATACACTTTTAGGGGGATCCGAACCTAGGACTTCCAGCTTTGATATGATCATAAAATATAAGATATGTATGTATTTACATTTACACATTGTATTATTGCTCTCATACATATAGGGATATTTTTTAAAATGTCGGATGTCTCTTCTCTTTTGAGCATGAATAGAAGCAGGGGATAACTGACAGAACGGGATAGTCTTATGTATCTTTCAGTAGGAGTAGCAGCGAAAGCGCTATTATTGTTTGTCCTTGTCACAGTCTCACATCTTGTTTTATTCCCCACCGTAAATTGACCACCGTGATTGGTCGAATTCATTTGTTGCCCACCATAACAAATAAATTCGACCAATCATAGCGGCGCAATGCGACGCTATGATTGGTCGAATTTACATGTTTTGTCCCTCACGGAGGCACGCGTACACCACTTCTATAGGATGCTACCTTCTATGCTTTTGAGCAAGTTTTTGTCACCTGCCCTGCTATTCAAACTGCTCAAGAATTTACACTGTTTTGTTACCAAGTAGGTCGATTAGTGTAAGACTGTCCTAAAATATATGTATAGCTATATGAGGACAATTTTGTAATGCGTAAGGTTAAGTAAATTAATATACAAACAGCAACACTCCTAACTAGGGTTGCCAACCGTACTATATTATATAGTATTGTACTATATTTTGGCTCTCTGTACTATATATTTTTGGAAAAATACGCTAAAATACTATATTTCCGATTAAACGTATATTACACTTATGTTTAGTATTTTATATAAAAATACTATATTTTTTTGAAATGTACTATATTTTTGATGCCTTATTGTGGAAAATACTATATTCCACCAAAAAATAGTTGGCAACCCTACTCCTAACTGTACATCGGTACAGTTAACACTTAACAGTGTGGCTGATGATACCATGTAGGTTTAATATATTTTAATTATTATCACGTTTCTAAGAACAATAGTACATTATTGTCGAGGTTCGGAAGTAGCTACTTGCAAGCTGAGGATTCGTTTTAAACGGACGACCTTGGGAGTCCGTTTAATTGAATCCGAAGCCAGCAAGTAGCCTTCCAGCCGAGTCATATATAGTGCTTTTCTCAAAAATGGTGCAAGAGATATTTTACAGAAGCAACGTTCTAATTTTCACAGAGAAAAGTAAAACCATTAAAAAGATTTGCTTGCCGCCTTTAAAAAAAATAGAAGTGTATTTTTCTGCTGAAAATACGCCAACGTATTTGAGACACCTAAATAGTCGCGGTACCAACATTATATTAATAATAAGTGCTGATCATCTGTTTGGCTGTTGAATGGACCTATGCCTTCATTTGATATGGCCATTCAAAGTTTTAAAAAGTTTGGAACTCGTTTAATAATGGAATTTGTATGCAACATTGCAGTCCCGAAATCGAGACTGCAATGTTTTTAACTTTTTAATTTTTAGAATGACCATAAACTACACACTTCGCGACCTATTTTTTAACCGGCAACGTCGACTTTGCCGTCCATTTTTGAGAAAAATTATATTATTTATTACTTAATAATGTTGATATGTTGTCTGTGATATGATCATAAAGTATGAGGATTTACTACAGTGACATCTATTGATAGTCTTTCTCAAACAATCGAGCTATTTAGTGTGTTACAACGGCAAGAAACTAACTGTCTAGTAATGCGATAGATGGCGCTTAGAATAGTTCATGCCATTATTTATTTATTTTTTTCTGCGTCGATTTACTATGTGTAAATGGATGTTTTAAAAGGTTTTTGTTGTAATATGCTAAATAAATTAGAACTATACATGTTAATTTAAAAATTGGCAAGATTTGAAATAACACAAATATATATTTAGGCCCAATGGTGCTCTGAGTGACATCTCTTGGATTTTTGTGGAACTAAGCGAGGCTTGTATGGGCCGATTACTCTATACTATACTTACTTTATGGTTTAATATTGACTTTAATATTTTCTCTACCAAATCCTAAGAGAAATAAATACAGATACCTATATATTTAAGAAGTCAATTTATTGCAACTAAGCAGTTTAACCCGTCAACTCCCAGGTGTGACGTCACCCATAAGCGTTCTGGCTCAAATCTGAGCCGTGGGATCTGACAGGTTGTCAACAGGGAATTGGAACTGTTGTGAAACTAATGAAGTAATGACAACATAAGTCCAATTATTAGACTATTAGACTAGGTGTCGATATGTGTCAGACCTTTCATGAAGTGTCTAAGATCTAGAGGTCACATAATGAGCAATTGTTTAGATTATATATCTATTGTTGAAGCTCATTATTATAAATGTTTTTTATACTATGTAGGTGCATACATATACAAAATACACTTAATTAGTCTTGATACCATTACCTATATGCAGTTATAATCAAATGAAACTAGCTCCTTAGTACTTACCTCAGAAAGCTGGGTAATACTAGAATTATTTCTTTAGCCGATAAGGACAAATACAAACTTAAACAACAGATAAAGTCCTTTATATATTGGTCGCATTGTTATTAGTTTTAATGAACTTTGCTCATATAAATGGGTTGTTGTACCTATAGCTACAAGTTTGGCCAATGAATATGGTTATGTGTGTATTTAAAGAGCTGAATAGATAAAAGTACCTATACTGAATTTCGTATATTGATGGCTAATTAAAATAAAGGTTTATAAATATATATTTTTTGCAGATATTTAATTACTTACAGTAACACTTACACCCGTGTGGAAATTATTAAATGAGCCTAATAGCATTCTATTAGGCTCATTTAATAATTTATCTCAGTGTGGTAAACCGGAAAAGAGGGTCTTTAAACATAAACAAGACCACCATAACCTGAACAAAATTAATGTACCTAATGCATTCATTAGGTACATTAATTTTGTTCAGGTTATGGTGGTCTTGTTTATGTTTAAAGACCCTCTTTTCCGGTTTACCACACTGAGATACATCTGAGAGAAGACAACACAGCTATCGCAATTATTTATAAACCGGTGAAATGAAATACAGTATTTTTATGTCTAGGAACATTAGCAGTGGTGTGAAAAGAGACATTACAATATTCTACTTAAATGCTATATGTGCTTCAAGTGTCATAAGCTGATTGAGAGAAAATAATGTAAGATTTCAGATTTAACGAAAATTAAATTTGAAATTTCTTACAACATTTTGGAAATCCATATACCTACCGAGTTATTGGATATTATACAAATATCCTGGTGAAGTAACCCAGATGTTTTTTCTACATAAGTACTTAGATGCTTTTGCAAAAAATATTTTATCTATGTTTTCCTTCCAACTGAAACGAAATCTAAGGTATTAAAATTTAGGAAAAGTAGAAGGCATCAAGGCACGGTCATTGTAACTACTCAGTTTACGAAATATTTATATGCATACCTATGTACTTACATATAATTGTATAGATTTGCGCCCCAGCTCTCATATATAAAAGCATATTTTATTAACTGGTTTCAAGTTTCAACAGCGTTTTATCCTGGTTACCCTAGTGTTATCCAGGAAGTGCCATCAGCCATCACTGAAGGAGAAGAGGAAGAGGAGAAAGGAGTACAGTACAGTGTAATCCCTTGCGCCCTACACCGTCAAGCACACACACACACACACACTTGAAATACTGGTGTATGTTATGTAAAAATAATTACATTAATTATTTTATGGCATCTGTTTCAGAAGTGCTTGCCGTTTTAATAGCATTACTTATGTAATGAGGGAGCTAGGTATAGATGTGTAAATAATTGTAAATCTGCTCTTGTGCTTTTATTGGAGAATAGGCTCTCCTCAAATGATAGAATTGAACACTTTATGAAGAACGTTTTTTCGATTACACAAAACTCAACCTTAAAGTGTGACCTAGTACCCTTAATCGGTCTTAAATTATTGATTAACAATGTCACCAACTAATGAAAATTATTCATTACAGTATTAAGAAAAAGTAAGAAATTACTTTATCACTTTTATTAGCTGTTGTGATTGTACACAACGTGCAACACCCTGTCCTTGATAAAACATCAAACTTTACTGTTATTCTGATTGATAAATTTCAGCAACCCATGCTATCCATAGCATTATTTTTTTCAGGGAAAACACTAATTTTAAATTGAATGAGGTGTAAAACATTGATTACCTATATATAAATAATGAACAATAATATTCGTGATGGTAGTTATTAACTTGTTAGTGATTATTTATTGCCCTCAAAATCATGAAAAAATCACTTCCCAAACGATTTGTAGAGGGATTAAGTCAATTCTTAAAAGATTTATTTTTATTTTCACCACCTATTTAACCTGTTATGTGTTGGTGTCAACCGTAAATCGTTTAGGAGTTAATATTAGTGGAAGAAAAACATCAAGGTGGAGTGATTCTTGTACTTAATGATATTTCTCAATTTCATAATCATGGTTCCATCCAATAATTTTGGTAAATCCTTACTATGATAAATGAGAAAATAAGTGTTACTTAAAGGTGTAACCAGCAACACACTGCCAAGAGTTGCTTATACTTAGTTGTTGTATTCGCCAATAATTGCATCTCATGCTATCCTTTGATTTCTTTGATATTCCTATAATAATTAAGTTTTTATGTGGTATTTGGTGGTATAAATGAAAATACTTACCTATTACTAAATAAGGATCAAATTATTTTTGTTTCAACTATCTATATACTATACGATAGACAGTTTGATGAAATGATATCACTAGATCTCTAAATAATGTTGTAAACTAAATATACATACCTACCTATATTTTGGAAATAGTTACAGATAACTAAAAAGGTACCCAATTTAAAATGAAATAATAAATCATTGTTAATCAACGATTTCATTGTTATAATACAAAGCCAAAACAAACTTTGAATACTTATCTCTAAACATCTACATAGTTATATATCATTGAAGAAGTTTGTGCAGCGTAATAATAATTGGAAATTAAACGAACTTACCTGTAAGTGAAGTTCATTTCAATTATATTAGCTGCACAAACTTCGAAATGATAACCCATCCCACCCAGTACCCACGTTGTCCTGAGACAACCAGGGATTCGTGTACCTATAATCCCTGTCAAAGTTATGGTAATATTGGCTTTGCTGAATTGGGGGCCAAGTTGTTCCATCTATTGGCATATTCACTGCCAGCGTGAGCTACAAGCATAGCGGATACTATATGTTTTTTCCGCTTTGTAGCGATAAGTACCTAAGAATAGAGAACCCTAGCGGGCTACTGGCAGTGAAAGTGTTATGTCTTGGCTTGTTACTCTAAACTAAATGACATTGACAGTTGACAGCGCGGGAACCGTTCAACGTAGGAGTTACGTTCATAAATCAGATACATATTTTTAATTTTGGCTTTGCCTCTCTGTAACATTCATGGAATAGGCTAAAATGATAAGCGCGTACTACATAGTTATATATCATTTCGAAGTTTGTGCAGCTAATATAATTGAAATGAACTTCACTTACAGGTAAGTTCGTTTAATTTCCAATTATAATCAAATTTTAAATAATTAATAACACTGCATAATTATGTATGCTCATTGTACCTTTATGTAATTTTAGCTAATATAAATTTTATGACAATTTAACGAAGTTTAGTGGGTAGACATTTAGCAATATATCGTAATAAACTGGAAACTTAATCACAGGTATTTCGGTGTTACATATAACTAGATTTTTAAAATTTAGTCAGCAAAATTGAAGGAATGACTAAAATTAAAATTCCACGTGTTTGGGTGGCTACCGTTCCTCAATCCACCAACGGAGCGGTAGCTGACGTATACGAGGCGTCATGACCGACACAATTCGTACAAAACTTGGCCTTTTTATAGAATATTTCGTATATAATCCATAGTAACTACCTACTCACTGATTGTTAGCAAAGAGAATAGAGTGAATGAATAGAGGGTTACTGTCATGGTAAATTATTTAGCTCTAATATATTTACTGCCATCTTTTGACAAAAGGTTAAAACTGTTACAACGCCATTTGACTTTGACCCTTATTCTTTCACTGATATGTGTTAATTTGTTAAATATTGTAATTAACGCCATCTACCCGAGTCATAGAGAAAAAATACATAGATTGCTCACTCCATACATCAGTTTTAGTACCAAAAAGACTATTAGCATCTAGCATCGAGTAGGGGAACTATCAGTACTGCTACTTGACAATAGATGTAGCACCGACCGGAAAGTCTTATGCTGTTGAGATAAGACTTTCCGGTCGGTGCTACATCTATTATCAAGTAGCAGTACTGATAGTTCCGCTACTCGATGCTAGATGTAGACACTGAAATTAATAGTCTGAACTGATGTATGGAGTGAGCACTCTTGTCTTACTATATTTCTCTATGCCCGAGTGCAGGCCAAAGGTTATGACGCCATTGCTCGAAAAGATTGCACCATACCTTTGGCCTACTCTCGGGTAGATGGCGTATCAGTGTAATTAACACATATCAGTGAAAGAATAAGGGTCAACGTCAAATGGCGTTCTAACAGTTTTAACCTTTTGTCAAAAGATGGCAGTAAATTTACTGTGGCTACATAATTTACTTTGACAATCCGCCTCTATTTCAAATACTGTTTGTTAGTATATCATCCGAAATTAGCGTTCAACTCAAACTGGTGATGGCTCTTCATATGGCTTTTCAAACTGCCATTTTGTGTAAATGTCGCATTACAAATGTCACACTTATACCTCCTGTCACTCGAATGCGACCTCACATGCTCCTGCAAAGACTGTAACCTGGGATAACATTTATCACAAAACTCACAACGAAAATTCCTTTCCCCAGTATGCGTCGCCATATGCTCTTTTAGCCTTGAGGGTAGGTAGAATCTTTGGTCGCACAAGTCACACTGATGTCTATACACTTTCAAATGATTCCTCCTATTATGTTCCATAAGAGTTTTCCTTCTATTATATACTTTATCACATAATTTACATGGAAAAGTTCTTTTATCACCATGAACCTCTATTAAATGTCTATTTCTTAATGCGTAAGACAGAAAACTAGAATCACACTTGTAACAATTCACTGTAGGTTTTTTCTCATGTACCGTAGCTACGTGTAAGTAGCGACTGTATTTAGATTTCAAGTTCTTCCCACATATTTCACATGGGAAATTAGCTTCTACCTTATTATGACTTTTTATATGAGTTCTTAATGAGTTTTGTTCTAAAAAGCAGGCCCCGCATTGGTCACATATAAAAGTCCCGAAATGCTCTATCATATGCTTTTTCAAACTGTCAAAATATGGGAAACTGCTATTGCATTCCGTGCACTTTATATTGTCTAAAGTTAACTTGAATTTTAGGAATTCGTTTTGCACGGGGAATATTTTTTTGTTGTGTACGCTGCTTACGTGTTGTTTAAAGTCTTCTAGTGTTTCAATTTTGGCTGGGCATAATCTGCAGTCGATCCTGAAAATAAAACAGAAAATCTGTTTTTTTTTAACTCATAAAAATCCGGTTAAGATAACACTAAAGTCTATTTTTTTATTCGGTAGACTAAAATGACATTTCATAGTATGAAATGACTTTTTATGTTCATACTATGAACTGTCATTTCAGTCTACCGAATAAAAAAATAGACTTTAGATATTTTAACATAAATTAGTCATTTATATTCGCAATTAGAAAACGATTCTTACTTCGAGCAACACGGAAGGGAGACGGCATTCGTACTATTTCCCCTCTGTCGAAGCATAGGTACTACACAACCATGGTACAACTGTGCCTATGGCGGTGCATGTTGTAACTTGTTTCGTACACAAAAAGAGAACGAGGTGTGCAAGATTTGTCTTTGACGTGTGTCATTTCATTTTCTATGTATTAGTGTCGTCATTACAGATTGGATTTTGAATGTAGTGAGTGAGAGGTCCGACTGTTCCCCGCGCAAAAAATGACAGAACGATTTGTAGGGTAAGATATCGTTTGGGCTCCTCCCTTCCGACGTGTCGGAAGTGGCAACACTGTGGTGTCGTCCCGTTTTTCTTAGATTGGATTTGAAAGGGACGACTCTACAGTTGAGTATTATATTCTTTGCTCTACAGTCACAGGGCGGACACGTCATACAACAAAAATGATTTGCGTTTATATGTGTGCGCGGCACGTCTGTACACGCGTCATTGTGTATGTGTGGGTAAGTCGCTGTACTGAGAGCACGCCAGAAGTCCGTCAGATTGCAGTCGCGGGGCGAGCGCGGGGCGAGGTAATGCGAGTCGGGGCGGGGCGGTGCGGGGCCGTTCTGTATGATAATACTATTATTCAGTGCTACAGTATTGCCACTTGTTAATGTCTACTCTTTTTAGACAGACTATTTTTATTTTAATGATAAACATGTTTACATGACTTTACAGCTAAACCAATGCGTCACGAAACTTAGACTAACAGCAATAATACTTATAACAACAATAATAGCACATTACACTAGCATAGACAAATTACATAGGAACAGTTGAGCACCTAGCATCCATCGCCTCACAGAATCTCAAGCATTCACTATACACTATACACTCCCGTCCATCGCCACGCAAATAGATCGCACTCACACTCAGTGTAAGTGTAAGGCCTGAGTGGACGCTCGAAGCGGAGCGTGCAGCGTGGCTGTGGGCTCACGCGTGATGTGAGCAGCGTGCACTAAGGCCGCTCCTATACGCTCGCATTTGTTTAACCCTTAAATGCATGATTTTTTCTTTTTGGCCGAAATTAATATATGTATCACATAATTGTTTGCCGTTTCTAGGAAAAATAGTAAAAAAAATTATATCATCGATTTTCACTGCGAAATCAGTGTTAAAAGTTGCATAGGCTAAATCATATTTTTGGAATTATTATTACGCTGCACAAACTTCTTCAATGATATATAACTATGTAGTACGCGCTTATCATTTTAGCCTATTCCATGAATGTTACAGAGAGGCAAAGCCAAAATTAAAAATATGTATCTGATTTATGAACGTAACTCCTACGTTGAACGGTTCCCGCGCTGTCAACTGTCAATGTCATTGTGTTTATTCATGTTAGCCTAGACCATTAGGGCTTAATAAAATATAACTTTTTTAATAGGAAATAATAGTAAATATATAATAAATATGTGAAAAAATAAAATATTAGTGTACGACAGTCCGACCAATTACAAAATTGGAAGAAAATACAAGAAGATTGAAGAAGAAAATGCTACTTTCGCGACCAAGGTCAAAGGCGGCGTCGTTTCGTGGATAGCATGACTATCCACCCGGACATGTTGCATATCAAAATAAGAATCTAGCAGCATCATCATCTCCATCTCCGCCAGCGGCGTAGAGAAAAAAGCGATTTTCGCGTGGCGTATAAAAAGCAATCTGTGCCCTCCTCGCTCGCCAGCGACCGAATGTACATATCTAAAATTCCGAAAGAAAATAAACGCAAGGTAAGAAATATTTGTTCATGATTTTCGACGTTTGTGCTAACCTGTGCATTCTGGATTTTTTGGAACACTATTCTAGCTAGGTGTATATCTGTCCGCTAACTGCACATGGTGACTGAGCTGTGCACTGCATTCTGGAGCACTATTCTAGGTGCATCTGTCTGCTAACTGCACACGGTGGTTGTGCTGTGCACTGTGCATTCTGGAGCACTATTCTAGGTGCATCTGTCTGCTAACCGCACACGGTGGTTGTGCTGTGCACTGTGCATTCTGGAGCACTATTCTAGGTGCATCTGTCTGCTACCTGCACACGGTGGTTGTGCTGTGCACTGTGCATTCTGGGCCACTATTATAGGTGTGTCTGTCTGCTAACTGCACATGGTGACTGAGCTGTGCACTGCATTCTGGAGCACTATTCTAGGTGCATCTGTTTGCAAAATAGCTATACTAAGCTTTTTGGAGTACTAACCTAGGTATCTCTGATGATATTTGGACTTGGCTTTCACATACTAATACTAGGTGCATTCAATGCCAGTATCTTTGGGGCATTGTGGTGTTGTCACTTATTCCTTACTAACAGCACTGAGATATGGCTCATATCCTACCTGCCAATGGCAGTGGAAGGCCACAAGTCTTGCTAGAACTGGGTTTTGTAGACTAGACACGGCTCTTAACCCCATGAGTTAATCAATGTGGTATGCAAAATTAGGCCGTCTCTTGGTATGTACTATGACTTCAAGTAGGTGAATTAAAACATTTATTCTTATTTCAGCAAGCAAGGAATTAAGCGAGTAAATCTTGACATCATGGGACGGAGGCACCAGAAATTTGGATATGGAAAAATCCTAATAGGACAACCTCGTTGTTTGTTTTCAGATGTACAATTAAGAACATTACAAAACCAGTATGACCCAAACAAGATTATGCAAAATAATCTGCGCTGTAAAAATTTTATTGGTGCTCTATTGGTGAGATGCTTGTCAGTAAGGAACAAGGCTAAGTATTTGTTTGCTAACTGTGATGATTTAGCTCTCAATCAATTTTGTGCTGAAACCGGCTATGACAAGCTGGTGTCGCTTTTAAGTGACTGACCGTCTTTTGTGTGATTATCATCACTGAGAATCTTCGCTAAGGCAGTGGTCCTTTAAATACTAAAGCACAATAAATGGCATTAGAGATTTTTTATTTTATTTTTAAACATGCTGTCGACAAGTGATATTATAAGAAAATCTAGCAGAAAAACGAATGGCTTACGGCCCGGTACTTCAACTTCAAGGGCTCAATTATCAATCATATTTTCCAATGTATGTTTTGCTGTTACTTGTATTTGTTTCATATAATAAAGTATTCATTTAACATTACAACATACAAAAACCCTGGTCAAAAGCAGCGATAAAGAAGCGGAGCAACACTTTCCTCTCTGCAGTCACAATGTGGTCGCACTCAAGTGACATTACAACAGCCTGTGTTCATTTAGAACAAATTCTCAAAAGCTGTGGTTTATTTAAATACACTTCTTTAATTGCAGTGACATCATATTCAATATTTACAAGGATTTTGTCATACAAAATTAAATTTTTGTCAGTGCCAATACCGAAGGTTACAATTCCGAAATATGATCAATTCTGTGAAATTGATAGTCAAATACTAGAAAACTATGTGACTGTGATATATACTGTGTGTATATGCCTATGATGTTCTTATAAAATAATGTACACTTTATACAGTTTAATATTGACTTTAATATTTTCTCTACCAAATCCTAAGAGAAATAAATACAGATACCTATATATTTAAGAAGTCAATTTATTGCAACTAAGCAGTTTAACCCGTCAACTCCCAGGTGTGACGTCACCCATAAGCGTTCTGGCTCAAATCTGAGCCGTGGGATCTGACAGGTTGTCAACAGGGAATTGGAACTGTTATGAAACTAATGAAGTAATGACAACATAAGTCCAATTATTAGACTATTAGACTAGGTGTCGATATGTGTCAGACCTTTCATGAAGTGTCTAAGATCTAGAGGTCACATAATGAGCAATTGTTTAGATTATATATCTATTGTTGAAGCTCATTATTATAAATGTTTTTTATACTATGTAGGTGCATACATATACAAAATACACTTAATTAGTCTTGATACCATTACCTATATGCAGCTATAATCAAATGAAACTAGCTCCTTAGTACTTACCTCAGAAAGCTGGGTAATACTAGAATTATTTCTTTAGCCGATAAGGACAAATACAAACTTAAACAACAGATAAAGTCCTTTATATATTGGTCGCATTGTTATTAGTTTTAATGAACTTTGCTCATATAAATGGGTTGTTGTACCTATAGCTACAAGTTTGGCCAATGAATATGGTTATGTGTGTATTTAAAGAGCTGAATAGATAAAAGTACCTATACTGAATTTCGTATATTGATGGCTAATTAAAATAAAGGGTTATAAATATATATTTTTTGCAGATATTTAATTACTTACAGTAACACTTACACCCGTGTGGAAATTATTAAATGAGCCTAATAGAATGCATTAGGTACATTAATTTTGTTCAGGTTATGGTGGTCTTGTTTATGTTTAAAGACCCTCTTTTCCGGTTTACCACACTGAGATACATCTGAGAGAAGACAACACAGCTATCGCAATTATTTATAAACCGGTGAAATGAAATACAGTATTTTTATGTCTAGGAACATTAGCAGTGGTGTGAAAAGAGACATTACAATATTCTACTTAAATGCTATATGTGCTTCAAGTGTCATAAGCTGATTGAGAGAAAATAATGTAAGATTTCAGATTTAACGAAAATTAAATTTGAAATTTCTTACAACATTTTGGAAATCCATATACCTACCGAGTTATTGGATATTATACAAATATCCTGGTGAAGTAACCCAGATGTTTTTTCTACATAAGTACTTAGATGCTTTTGCAAAAAATATTTTATCTATGTTTTCCTTCCAACTGAAACGAAATCTAAGGTATTAAAATTTAGGAAAAGTAGAAGGCATCAAGGCACGGTCATTGTAACTACTCAGTTTACGAAATATTTATATGCATACCTATGTACTTACATATAATTGTATAGATTTGCGCCCCAGCTCTCATATATAAAAGCATATTTTATTAACTGGTTTCAAGTTTCAACAGCGTTTTATCCTGGTTACCCTAGTGTTATCCAGGAAGTGCCATCAGCCATCACTGAAGGAGAAGAGGAAGAGGAGAAAGGAGTACAGTACAGTGTAATCCCTTGCGCCCTACACCGTCAAGCACACACACACACACACACACTTGAAATACTGGTGTATGTTATGTAAAAATAATTACATTAATTATTTTATGGCATCTGTTTCAGAAGTGCTTGCCGTTTTAATAGCATTACTTATGTAATGAGGGAGCTAGGTATAGATGTGTAAATAATTGTAAATCTGCTCTTGTGCTTTTATTGGAGAATAGGCTCTCCTCAAATGATAGAATTGAACACTTTATGAAGAACGTTTTTTCGATTACACAAAACTCAACCTTAAAGTGTGACCTAGTACCCTTAATCGGTCTTAAATTATTGATTAACAATGTCACCAACTAATGAAAATTATTCATTACAGTATTAAGAAAAAGTAAGAAATTACTTTATCACTTTTATTAGCTGTTGTGATTGTACACAACGTGCAAAACCCTGTCCTTGATAAAACATCAAACTTTACTGTTATTCTGATTGATAAATTTCAGCAACCCATGCTATCCATAGCATTATTTTTTTCAGGGAAAACACTAATTTTAAATTGAATGAGGTGTAAAACATTGATTACCTATATATAAATAATGAACAATAATATTCGTGATGGTAGTTATTAACTTGTTAGTGATTATTTATTGCCCTCAAAATCATGAAAAAATCACTTCCCAAACGATTTGTAGAGGGATTAAGTCAATTCTTAAAAGATTTATTTTTATTTTCACCACCTATTTAACCTGTTATGTGTTGGTGTCAACCGTAAATCGTTTAGGAGTTAATATTAGTGGAAGAAAAACATCAAGGTGGAGTGATTCTTGTACTTAATGATATTTCTCAATTTCATAATCATGGTTCCATCCAATAATTTTGGTAAATCCTTACTATGATAAATGAGAAAATAAGTGTTACTTAAAGGTGTAACCAGCAACACACTGCCAAGAGTTGCTTATACTTAGTTGTTGTATTCGCCAATAATTGCATCTCATGCTATCCTTTGATTTCTTTGATATTCCTATAATAATTAAGTTTTTATGTGGTATTTGGTGGTATAAATGAAAATACTTACCTATTACTAAATAAGGATCAAATTATTTTTGTTTCAACTATCTATATACTATACGATAGACAGTTTGATGAAATGATATCACTAGATCTCTAAATAATGTTGTAAACTAAATATACATACCTACCTATATTTTGGAAATAGTTACAGATAACTAAAAAGGTACCCAATTTAAAATGAAATAATAAATCATTGTTAATCAACGATTTCATTGTTATAATACAAAGCCAAAACAAACTTTGAATACTTATCTCTAAACATCTACATAGTTATATATCATTGAAGAAGTTTGTGCAGCGTAATAATAATTGGAAATTAAACGAACTTACCTGTAAGTGAAGTTCATTTCAATTATATTAGCTGCACAAACTTCGAAATGATAACCCATCCCACCCAGTACCCACGTTGTCCTGAGACAACCAGGGATTCGTGTACCTATAATCCCTGTCAAAGTTATGGTAATATTGGCTTTGCTGAATTGGGGGCCAAGTTGTTCCATCTATTGGCATATTCACTGCCAGCGTGAGCTACAAGCATAGCGGATACTATATGTTTTTTCCGCTTTGTAGCGATAAGTACCTAAGAATAGAGAACCCTAGCGGGCTACTGGCAGTGAAAGTGTTATGTCTTGGCTTGTTACTCTAAACTAAATGACATTGACAGTTGACAGCGCGGGAACCGTTCAACGTAGGAGTTACGTTCATAAATCAGATACATATTTTTAATTTTGGCTTTGCCTCTCTGTAACATTCATGGAATAGGCTAAAATGATAAGCGCGTACTACATAGTTATATATCATTTCGAAGTTTGTGCAGCTAATATAATTGAAATGAACTTCACTTACAGGTAAGTTCGTTTAATTTCCAAATATATAGGTATTTGTAAAGGGTATAGGAAAAATCTTAACTGCCATCAGAAAGGTACACTATTTATGATGTTCCTATGATAAAGTTTGTAAATATAAAATAATTACAAACCCCGAAAAATCTGCCCAAAATCACATACTAAAAATCATCAACTTCCAGGTTTTTCCAAATTTTCCGACATTTCGTCTATAAACAAATGTAATTTTTATGAATTAAAATACTGCGTAAATTTATGTAATAATTCGGAAAATTTATTAGTTTTACTATTGAAATAATATACAAGAACAAATAGAATTTGTTTAATAATGCATAACATTTGATGTTTATGTTGTGTGTATAAATGCATCACTATGCATTTAAGGGTTAACATGCACGCCGCACGCCCCGCCCCGCGGCACGCCCAACTCGAGCGTCCACTCAGGTGTCAATGCCAGGTGCACTATATACCTGGTGATGTCGATCTTGGGTATCTTCTTGTTCTCGGTCATGCTCTCGAACATGCTCGGCTTGTGCACCAACGTGTGCTCGCGCAGCTCCACGGGGTTCGTGAACTGGTCCTGCGCACAAAGATAATTTACTACAGCCTCCTAAGCAAGACTCGGAACCGGTTTTTTCTTCATACAAAAAATACCGGTATTATTACGTTCTTTTTCGTTCTTTGGCTTGAAATGAAATGAAAATGAAAAAATCGTTTATTGGTCACAGTGATTATTGTGTAACAAATTTAGAAAGGGTTGGGACCTCCTAGTAAGTATATCAATACTTGTGACAGGAGACCCCGCTCTTCCAGCAGCAAGTTAAGGGTATACAAACCAATAGAATACTCGTTAATTATGTAGGTACAGAAAGTAATACATTAAAACATATAATTAAACTAAAGTAACAACAGTTAACAATTCAATGTAATGTAATAATCTGAGAGTAATAATGGCTTATTTATAAAAATGTTCGTGGTAGACAAAGAAATTGCAGCTACCCCGAACATTTTTATAAACTAATTTCGGGTAGTTTAGTGGTATAATATTTAAAACCTTCGCGTTTTGAACACATATTAACTCACATTCATATCAATTAGCCGCGACCATGACCAGTGAAACCTGTGTCGAAACTTCGGTAAATAAAGGTAATTGAATAAATTTCGTGTTAGTTTAGTGGTGTTTTATTAATATCTCGGTTGACATTTGTTGGGACGTCAGTCTTTCCGTGACCACAGCTGGTGCAACTCAGCTGAAACGTCGGAATTAAAGGTAAAAACAATGAAATTATATCGCGGTAGACCCGTTTGTGTAATTAAATATGTGTACAAAACGCGAGAGTTTAAAGTGTTATTATTTTATTTTTAGTGGGATAATCTAATAATACGAAGTTGTTACCTAAATACATGATTCAGTCCTACGTAAAGAGCATAAAATAGTTCAAAATATTGGGCTATTTTGGGTTTTACAGCCATACAAGGGCCATTTTATTTAAAGTTGTCCCCTACACTTTTTATTTTTTATTTTGTGAATTTCTATGTTATTTCTACTCAGAATCACGAGCTCTTTCTATCCTAATAGGAGAAAAAAGTGTCCCAAGGTTTTTATTTTCATTCCGTTACCATTTTTCATAGACTGTATGGCGGTCACGGAATGGAAAGATCGAAAAATGTATGGAAGTTTTGGGACACTTTTTTCTCCTATTAGGATCAAAAGAGCCCGTGATTCTGAGTAGAAATAACATAAAAAATCCCAAATTTGTAGGGGACAACTTTAAACAAAATGGCCCACAAACGAAACATCCAAAATTTTCCATTGAAATTTGAACCTAAATTGTAGGAAATAGAGTTGATTTTGCGTTGTTTTCAAATTGAACGAAACAAAGCGAAAGCGACTCTGTTCCAATTGAACATGGTTTAAATTACATCGAACTGAATAGGTACTATAGGTAGGACGTTGGGCCTTAGGAGGATAGAGGCGTATTGTCAAAGTAAATTTACTGCCATCTTTCGAGTGGATGGATAAATTTGGTAAATACCCGCTACCCATCTCTAGTTGTGAAACACTCTAAGGTTAGGACAGACAAGACCAGCGTATTACGTACCCTGCAGTAGTAGCAGTAATAGTTGCTGATCCTATTATGGAACGGGCACACGTATGTCTTGAGCACTATAGTGATTGTGTTGTAAAACACTCTAAGGTTAAGACAGACAAGACCAGCGTGTTTATACGTACCCTGCAGTAGTAGCAGTAATAGTTGCTGATCCTATTATGGAACGGGCACACGTATGTCTTGAGCACTATAGTGATTGTGTTGTGAAACACTCTAAGGTTAAGACAAGACCAGCGTGTTTATACGTACCCTGCAGTAGTAGCAGTAATAGTTGCTGATCCTATTATGGAACGGGCAGACATTGAGCACTATTGTGATAGTGTTGTGAAACACTCTAAGGTTAAGACAGACAAGACTAGCGTGTTACGTACCCTGCAGTAGTAGCAGTAATAGTTGCTGATCCTATTATGGAACGGGCAGACATTGAGCACTATTGTGATAGTGTTGTGAAACACTCTAAGGTTAAGACAGACAAGACCAGCGTGTTTATACGTACCCTGCAGTAGTAACAGTAATAGTTGCTGATCCTATTATGGAACGGGCACACGTATGAGTTGAGGACTATAGTGATTGTGTTGTGGTACACCATGTGGTCGTGATCATCGGGGGTCCTTTTTTGTGCCTTCAGTTTCTTAGGCGGCGACGCTGGAAAAAACAGGTGAGATCAGAGACTAGTAAATATTCAAGACTAACAATAACAACCTTCATACAACACCGCGTTCCTTTCCAAATCACCCTGAATTTGTAGTAAACAAGAGATCAGTAGGACAAATTGGGGCAACCCTTTTTTTTTTGTAAACCACGCCGGTGGCAAACAAGCATACGGCCCGCCTGATGGTAAGCAGTCACCGTAGCTTAAGGACGCCTGCTCTTCCAGGGGTGTAACATGCGCGTTGCCGACCCTTTAAAAGCCTGTACCGCATGAACAGATTTTCATGCGGTTGTCTTCGAGTCTTGAGGAAGGTTTAGGTGTATAATTTGTTTAGGTTTTGTGTAACCCGTGCGAAGCCGGGGCGGGTCGCTAGTGAGGATATATAGCAATACTTGTCAGTAAAAAAAGGCGCGAAATTAAAATTTCTATGGGACGATATCCCTTCGCGCCTACATTTTTCAAATTTGCCGCCTTTTTCTACTGACAAGATCTGCTTGACCAAAAGTGTATCTTAGACTTGGTGGAGGTCCTGGGATGTAAAGTTTACTTCCGAATATGGGCCATTTTATTTAAAATTTGTCCCCTACACTTTTTTTTCAAAATTGAGATTTATTATGTTATTTCTACTCAGAATCATGACCTCTTTTGATCCTAATAGGAGAAAAAAAGTGTCTCAAGATTTCCATACATTTTTCGATCTTTCCATTCCGAAACCGCCATACAAATTCTATGAAAAAATGGTAACGGAATGGGAAAAACCTTGGGACACTTTTTTTCTCCTATTAGGATCGAAAGAGCTCGTGATTCTGAGTAGAAATAACATATCATCATCTTCCTCGCGTTGTCCCGGCATTTTGCCACGGCTCATGGGAGCCTGGGGTCCGCTTGGCAACTAATCCCAGTAATTGGCGTGGGCACTAGTTTTTACGAAAGCGACTGCCATCTGACCTTCCAACCCAGAGGGTAAACTAGGCCCGTATTGGGATTAGTCCGGTTTCCTCACGATGTTTTCCTTCACCGAAAAGCGACTGGTAAATATCAAATGATATTTCGTACATAAGTTCCGAAAAACTCATTGGTACGAGCCGGGGTTCGAACCCGCGACCTCCGGATTGCAAGTCGCACGCTCTTACCGCTAGGCCACCAGCGCTTTTTTTTTTATAAATTCACAAGTTAAAAAAAAGTGTAGGGGACAACTTTAAATAGAATGGCCCATATACTCACGTGGTCCTTGGTCCAGCAATTCATCAAGTTTGTCCTGTAGAGCGAGCGCTCTATCAAACAGCTCTCTTTTGGATCTTTTCTTCAGTACTAAGGGTCGCGGTCGCGTCTTCTTACGCTTCTCGGGTGACTCTGACTTTAGCTCTATCTCCACTTTACATTCGGGTTCTGTTGAGATACAAATGAGTTGTTAGGGTCCTACTGGGACGTAGAAATCGCGGACTGTATCAAAATAGGCTGGTTTATTCCGCCTTAATTACAGCAAGGAGGCCTTTGTGTCAAAATGACACGTCGAGCCGACGGTTGTTGCAAACACATAAATAAATAAATAAATATTGTATTAAATATTATTAACTGTATGTTCGATAATAAAAGGCTTTGAAATTGAAATTACAGCAAGAAAGCGCGGTTGCGGAAATAAGGACTATTAGGAGAGCCTTTAATCTGTCCTCTTCCAAATTTTTGAAGTGTTCCTCCACATACTTCAACCCGGGCAGCATGTTAAGTCATAGACTAGGAATCCTCTAGACGGTGTTTAGAGCAATTATTTCATGAAACCGATGCTGCCAAAAATACTGGGGTGCGGGGGACGAGGTGAGCGAGTCCCGTGCCGTGATTGGTCCGTTCAAAGACACGGACATAACACAAAGACACTTTGACTCGAAAATGGAGTAAAACTACCGTATTGTGGCAGAGGGGGTAGCGCTACTATGCTCAGTCTGGTGGATGTCTTTGTCTGTGTGTTAAGTACTGGATACTACAGTACTTAACATTAGTTGTTAAAACGAAAGTGGACGACCACCCCCAAACCCCCAAACCGTAGTCCTATATTCTGTGATCTCTCTTTTTTCTGGTGTTGCAAAAAATAGGTAAGTATGATAAGTTGGTTTCTTTTGAAATAAACAAATAAAATTATAATTTAAATGAATTATTTTCAAGACTAGGAATAACGCCCGTCGTTTTGAAAACAAATTATAATTTAGGAGCCATTTACGAGTCGAAAATGTTCGTTTACGGTCTACGGATGTCATTGGGGCATATTTAATCGTTGACATTGGTATAGAAGTTTGTGTTGTACGGAACAGGGTAACGTTTTCAAAATGGCGGGCGTTATTCAGAGTCTTGGTTATTTACCATAATCTTGGTCATCGTCATGTCCGCCCACGGACGCATCTGAGTCAGGGACAGGTTCCACCTTCACTTTAGTCTCCACCAGGGGCACTTCTGTAACAAATTTAAATCAGATTTAACAAATACAACACCACCTGTAGTTACCTGGTTCTATTTGCCGTGAATTTTTTTTTTGTAGTTTTACGTTTGTGTAAAATAATTATTGGTGCAATAAAGGATATTTACTTACTTATATACAATATGAAAGTAGGGTTTTTTAAATTGGGGTTTACTTATGAATAAACCAAAAACCGGCCAAGTGCGAGTCGGACTCGCGCACGGAGGGTTCCGCACCATCAACAAAAAATAGAGCAAACAAGCAAAAAACGGTCACCCATCCAAGTACTGACCCCGCCCGACGTTGCTTAACTTCGGTCAAAAATCACGTTTGTTGTATGGGAGCCCCACTTAAATCTTTATTTTATTCTGTTTTTAGTGTTTGTTGCGGCAACAGAAATACATCATCTGTGAAAATTTCAACTGTCTAGCTATCACGGTTCGTGAGATACAGCCTGGTGACAGACGGACGGACGGACGGACAGCGGAGTCTTAGTAATAGGGTCCCGTTTTTACCCTTTGGGTACGGAACCCTAAAACCAAACTGGGTGATTGTTATTCACATTTATGTAGGATGTTTGCTGCTCAATTTTGCAACACTAGTTATTAGACTGATAGTGATAAGCCATAGAAACGTCTTTGAACCCAAAATTCATATTTAATCAAAATAATTTGATATTGTCTTTGGTTGCCGCAATAGTTACTCATGAAATAAAACTATGGATTATATCGCGTATATTGAATTTATTCCATCCGTTTTAATAGTTTTGTTTCTAAAATCATTTGATTTGTTCCAAAAGTTGTGCAATTTTTTTTATCCGATAAAATCTCTTTATGTCTTACCATCCTTGTTCTCCAGCCGGGCGTCAAGGAAGGCCTGCTCGCTCTGCAGCACCTGCTGACGGAAGGCCACAGCTTCCCGGAGACGGCCAACACATGTGGCGCACACTCCACTGTCTTTAGGCTCCCCGTCTAAATGGGACAGCTGGAAATATATGTAAGATATTAACATGCCGTAGGGGTTTGTGAACAAATCAAAGTGATTGGACGAACTTAAACAAACATGCTTGACCTGCAATCAATTGATTAAAACTCATGGCGTTATTCATAAACGGCTGCTAACTTAATCAGTTGATGATTATCATTTGTTTGTTATTGCGCAACTGAAGTGGGAATGGGCCGGCCATATCTGTCGAAGGGATGACGACCGATGGGGCCAGCGAGTACTGCTCTGGAGACCTCGACTGGGAAGCCGGAGTGACGAAAACCACGAGCCAGATGGTCGGACGACATTAGAAAGACGGCAGGGCCGACCTGGCATAGAACCGCCACGTACAGAACAACATGGAAATCCATGAAAGAGGCATATGTTCAGCAGTGAACGCAAATATGCTGAGAAGAAAGAAGAAGAAATTTGTTATGCCATAGAGAGGGACTTAGTTAACTTAGTAGACGTTTATAAATAACGTCGATTTCTATAAGGTCAATACAGGTAAGTGTGGCATAGGGGTAAGTGTGGCTGGCCTTCACATTGGGGCCTGTTTACACATATAAAATTCTCCTCCTCCTTGGCCTCCTGATTGGATCACACAATTTAATCAGATTCGCGAAAAATTGGTCCCGTCTAGGCTGGCCTTTACACATATAAATTAGCATTTTTAAATGGATCAAGTGTATTATTTTGTTAGTGCATTACGTAGTCTGTTCAATGCAGGAACCTTATTTCAGGTTAAATAAATAATATACTTACAAGTAAGCCGAAACAATCCATCAACATATCGGAGTAAACTTCCTTCTTGCCGAGCCATTCGTATTCGCTGCTCAAAAGTCGGCATTTCTTTATGGAACGGCAGCATCGGCATAGCGCAGGGTCAACTATGGGGCCTTTAGCTTTACCCAAAGATGTGCCAGCCACCGCCATGGCGATAAACATTTTAAAAAGCACTATTTATTTAATTTATAAACATTGGGAATAGGAAAGAGCACTTTTGGGGAACATAGCATTTTTGACAGACTGGATTCGTTCGAGTAGAACTCATTGAAAGTTAATAAAATATGAAAGAATGATTTATACGATTACTTTCTACCTAAATTATGTAACTATGTTATTATAGAGTCACTAAGTATATTATTTTGATTCAATAGAACATGATTTAATTATATTTAATTTTGTTGATTTACTTAAAAAATACTTTCTACTCGAACTATTCTTTTTGCGTTTCGATTTTGCATTGAAAGATTTGAAAGTTACCACTAAAGAGGTTGCTTTAAAATCACAATCGACTATCGATTGTAATAGATTTGAATCGAGATTTTTTGTTGATACTTATTAAATTACCTTCTTCTTCCTCGCGTTATCCCGGCATTTTTTCAACGGCTCATGGGAGCCTGGGGTCCGCTTGACAACTAATCCCATGATTTGACGTAGGCACTAGTTTTTACGAAAGCGACTGCCATCTGACCTTCCAACCCAGAGGGGAAACTAGGCCTTATTGGGATTAGTCCGGTTTCCTCACGATGTTTTCCTTCACCGAAAAGCAACTGGTAAATATCAAATGATATTTCGTACATAAGTTCCGAAAAACTCATTGGTACGAGCCGGGGTTTGAACCCGCGACCTCCGGATTGAAAGTCGCACGCTCTTACCGCTAGGCCACCAGCGCTTTTTAAATTTTAAATTACCTTAATGTTATTATATTATATATACGTTTAAGTGGAAGTTCCGATATTTTCGAGCATCTTGGCCGCTCCGATATTTGTGATGGGGACGGGAACGGATTAGTAAAAGAATGCAACATCGCCGGAAAAATATTTTATTAAAAAAATTTACAATGTACTTTTTATCCAGCTTATCTCTAATTTGTATAAATGTGTCGTTCCAAGCAAAAAGTCCCACTTTGTCGCCATAAGGACGGTTTACAGGTTATTCGTATAAAGATACAAGCAAATTTCGTCGTTATGGTTACCTTGTCGCTTACCTAAGTGGGACCTTTGACTAGACTTCGACACAAATTTATTTTAATACTCAGATCAGTATATGTATATTATGTATACTTCCTATTATAAATATAACTTAACATTACTATACAATACATTAAGTAAAAATTGTGATGACATAAAAAAGAAATGGAAATATATGTATAGTAAGCGTAAAATGATAGTTTGTGCAGAAAGAGAAACTTCATAGAGTTAGACCAAGGTAGGTCTGCAGCGATTTTGATAGCCCAGACGGTGTTATTCAAACGACATAATTTCATAGAAGTTCAACATTTAAAAGAACACTTGCGCATGACTGGGCTTTCAAAATCGCTGAAGACTTAGTCTATTTTTTTATTCGGTAGACTGTAGACTAAAATGACATTTCATAGTATGAACATCATGTGTCATTTCATACTATGAAATGTCATTTTAGTCTACCGAATAAAAAATAGACTTTAGCTTGGTCTAACTCTAGAATGTATTGGTCATTCATTGGTTTAACTTATGTCCTACGACTTATCTCTTTCCGCACATACTCTAATATAGTGTTTAATAAAATAATACTTTCAAAACCTTTATATTATTAAAAACCTGGAACAAGTAACATTTATTTGCATTTTATACCGCATATTCCATTTTTGTTCAATCCCATTATAATTAAAAACAATTCAATGTATACATTTATAAATAAAAATTAAATACTCGTATGTAAATTGTAAAATTTGTAAAATAAATATAAAGCAGAGACATAGACAAAGGAATACTAAGACGCAAATAGTGTTAAATATTTTAGGAGTTCATGTGGCAGCTGAAGTAGATGGCGCTATACGGGCCCGCGTATTCGCCCTGGCTGGGTTGTCAAGCGTTTTTTTTTCTTTACGCGTCTTATTATTTATCTCACTCTGTCTATGGTAAATTACAGTACCTAAGATGACGTATTTCCTGAAGACATAACTTGCGAGTTATTTTTTATCATGTTTGTATGAAATCTAGGCGGAATATTTGCAATAATATAAACATACTAAACATAGTACTAAAATTAAAAGGCTACTTAAAACCAATTCATAATCTAAAATTATATCATATTAATTTACATTTAGTAGCAGCACTATGGCTCAAGACAAATACATAATAAAGACTGTTAATATCTACACAAAGTCGTAATCTCTACATCTCGCCTACAAGTGGGGATGTTTTTTTACCGCTTCAACCCTAAGGTGTTGGTTGTCGTTGAATAGGTCTTTCAAAACTAACAGGGGTCTTCAACAATATTGTTTTGATAAAGTGAATATTTTCGGAAATAATTGCTCCAAAAGAAAAAAAAAGTGCCCCTTAGCAAAAAATATGTAAAAAATCGTGAATTAAAGTGTAATAAAGACTTTCAATGAAAACTATAGCGGACATGATCAGTACAGCCGTTTTTGAGTTATCGCAAGTCTTCCCTTCATAGTAAAAAGACGTACAAAGCGCTGTGAAGGTACCTACTCCCTTTTTGCTTGTTATGTACGTGATACTTACAAATAGCACCCATTCAAGGTCTATTGTGACAGACGGGTAACTACACCTACACTGGGCATAGCCCGACATGCTCTTGGCCGGTTTTTTATATGTGGAAAACCTCTAAGCGAAGTAAGGACAATGCAGCGCGCGACATTGTAAATTTACAGTCTCTTTTATGACTTGTCTTTGTTAGAAATTAAACCATAGACAAATAATACTAAGACGTGGAAAGTACTGCAAACATTGTACTCGCGACTAATATTACTTTATCCACGAGTGAAATAAGTACTGTGATGTATTTAGAGCAGTCTTTAAAAGCAAAAAATAAGGTAACCATTAGTTTATGCTTTCAATCATGTATAACAGAAAAGATTTAAGAAATCTTCCTCGCGTTGTCCCGGCATTTTTGCCACGGCTCGTGGGATCCTGGGGCCTACGTCAAAAGAATTGACGTAGGCACTAGTTTTAAGAAATAAATATTAAAATAATCCAGTCGAATTTACTAATCATATCAAATGCATGTTATATTACAATTATTGTTCAAAGTAAATATCCCTTCGCACGAATACTTAAAAAATGTTTGATATGCGAGTCATGTTGTCACTCCTGTGGAATCAGTGGAATGGTTCACAGCTTGTGTGCATATAGTATCCTGAGTTGAGTGGATTTGGATCCTTCTTTTATTCAATATGTAGAACTTTAGGTATGTAAGCAAAGCGTCACTATGATAAGTAATGATCTAATGATTTTAGAATAGAATAGAATTCATTTATTTACGTCACCCTAGGCCGGTAAATGGGATTTTCTCCCCGCTACGCGAGTAGAAAATCTCACTTCCTGGCTAAGGAAAGACGTAAAACTTTAGACAAACTACGGGCGGTAATGCGTAAAGCCCCATATTTATTATTTATGCACAAACACCTGCGATCTGGAGCATTCACGAATTCACCTCCCTAGGTATGTAATGTACTATTACGTCACATCGTGGTTTGTTACATAAGAGAGGGTATAAAAGGAACGGACCAAAAAAGGACCCCCACTATTATACAGGTAAGATGTACCCCATTATTTGGCTATATCCACAGAAGAGACATGAACTTTCTTGCTATTTATGACCCATGCAAGCCGTGTTACTTATACTTTTTTGTTGCAAGAAGAACATTCCTAGATACTCATATTAAAGAACAAATTTTTGACCTAAACGTTGACAACTAAAGCAGTCCATTCAAAGTGTAAACTTAAAAATAGCATTGCTCAATATCGCACTCAGGATGGTGGCTCTTAATATGCGATTTCAAGCTGGCATTCTGTATAAAGGCCTGCCCACATATATGGCATCTGTACCGACGGTCGTTCGTATGCGTCCGTATATGATACTGCAAAGATTTAAGTCTGGGATAACTTTTATCACAGTACTCACAACGGAAGTTTCTTTCCCCAGTATGCGTTGCCATATGCTCTTTCAGCCTGGATGGTAAGTAGAATCTCTGGTCGCAATACTCACACTGATGTTTTAAGACTTTCTGATGGTTCCTACGCTGATGTTCGGTTAAAGTTTTCTGTCTGTTATAAATTTTATCGCATAAATTGCAAGGATACGTACGTTTCTGTCCATGCGCTTCTGTTAAATGTTTATTTTTCAAAGCGTAAGACATGAAGCACTCGTCGCAACGCGGACAACGTATTATAGCCTTCTTCTTATGAACAATATCCACGTGCATATCCTTATAGTGATTACTTTTGAACACCTTACCGCAGACCTCACAAGTGTGTCTTTCATCATCCTTATGTCGTTTCAAATGGGCGTCCAACCTAGGTTTCTCTAAGAAGCACATTCCGCACATGTCACAAGTGTAATTGCTGAAATGTTCGACCATATGCGTGTTTAAAGCGTTAAAATCCTCAAACACATCACTGCACATGACACATACAAGGTCGTTCCACGTTAGACGGTAGAGTAACATTTTGTCCGGTGCCTCGAAGTATATCTTTTTGCCGTGTATTTGGTCTATGTGTTGTTTGAAGGTGGTCAGGTCGTCGATCTTGGTGGTGCAGAGGCGGCAGTCGATGCGGGTGATGTCGATTTTGGGCATTTTTTTGTAACCCATCAGGAGCTGGAATGGTTTCGTGTCGTGGGAGACGGTGTGCGCTCGGAGGTCCTCTGGTTTGGCGTAGTAGTCCTAGAAATAAAATCTGTTTATTTAACGCATTCATTGCCACCCAGCCAAACAAGACATCCGCGTCAGGCCACAAAAAAATCTCCATATAAAGCTGTAGTACCAGGATCCCGACTATCGGGTCGTCCGGCCTGGGAACGAAATCATAAAATACCCGATAGTCGGGTTTTCGGCACAGAATGTGTTAAGAAATGGCCACATACGAGGGGCGTTCAAAATATTCTCGGTATTGATATCTTACGACCTCTTCTAAAATTTCTTTCGTTACTGGCCGCTAAGGTTTATTCATTGACATTAAAAAAAAGTATAATTCGAACCGAGATAGTCTTTTGTTTTTCTGCAATTGCTGAACAAACATGAACATCATGTGCGAATTGACAATGTTAACTAAATTAGAACATCGATGCGTGATAAAATTCTTGACAAAACAGGGTAAAAATCAAAAAACCATAAAAGAGGAAATGGATTGTGTTTACCGTGAGTCTGCTCCTTCTTTATCTACCATTCAAAAGTGGTCAAGCGAGTTTAAACGCGGAAGGGAGAGTATTGAAGATGACCCTAGACCTGGCCGGCCTGTAGTAGCTACTTCACAAGAAAATATTGATAAAGTGGAAAAACTTATATTGGAAGATGGTCGAGTGAAGGTAAAATCTATAGCACAAGTAACCAATCTCTCTATTGGTACCGTACATGATATTATACATGACCATCTTAATATGTCAAAAGTAAGTGCAAGATGGGTTCCGCGAATGCTGACTCGGCTTCAAAAAGACATGCGTGTAGCTTGTTGTTCCGATTTTATTGACCTGTGCGGTGAAAATCCTGATGAGGTGCTGCAAAGAATAGTTACTGGAGATGAAACCTGGGTTCATCATTATGACCCAGAGAGTAAACAAGAGTCCATGCAGTGGCACATTAAGGGTTCAGCTCATCCCAAGAAGTTCAAGGTCATCCCTTCAGCTGGCAAGGTCATGGCCACGATATTTTGGGATTGTGAAGGAGTATTACTAATCGATTATAAAGAAAAAGGTGTAAATATCACAGGACAGTACTACGCTAACATTCTACGTCAATTAAAGGATGTAATTAAAGAAAAGAGGCGAGGAAAGTTAACCAAAGGTATTCTGCTTCTGCATGACAACGCCCCCGTCCATACTGCTCATATTGCCAAGGCAGCTATTGTTGAATGTGGGTTTAAAACTGTTACTCACCCACCGTATAGTCCGGACTTAGCCCCCAGCGACTTCTTTTTGCTCCCCAATCTTAAAAAGGATCTGCGTGGAAATAAATTTTCTGACGATGAAGCATTGAAGGCGGCAGTGGAGGAGCATTTTTACACGAAAGATAAAAAATATTTTTACGAGGGATTAAAAAAAATAATTGATCGATCTTTTAAGTGTATGAACATAGGGGGGGAGTATATTGAAAAATAAAAATATCAAACTTTTCGTACTTGTTTGTTTTCATTCTCATACCGAGAATATTTTGAACACCCCTCGTATGTAGAGTATAACTTGAGTACTCTATGACGGTGAGTAGATTTTCTTCTGACAATCTACTGTAATATACCTATGTATGCTACATACCTTACAGTAGAAGCAGTAATAATTATTCCTCCTATTCTTGAACGGACACACGTACGAGTACTCTATGATGGTGAGTAGATTTTCTTCTGACATACAATCTAGGTCCCTGTCGTATGTGTTTTTCTTTTCCACAGGCGGTTTCTTTATCACTTTAGGTGCTTTCTTCGCTGAGGTACCTAAAATAAAAAAAATACGTTTTTATATTAAAGGAAAAAATGGAAAAAGTTACGCTTCCGGCAGGACTTGAACCCGCATCCTCCACAATCCGTGTGTTGCTCTTAACCAATTGAGCTACGGAAGCCTACCAGGACATCGCACTTATTCCATTTTTTCCTTTAATATTAAATTTGGAATATCGCTCGCAGACGTATCTGCTTGTTAAAAAATTGAAAAATACGTTTGTTTATATTATGGGTGCTAGACGAATCTGTGTCGAAGTCTAGTAAAAAGTCCCACTTTATCGCTTACCGTAAGGGCGAGATTTGCTTGTAGCTAGGTGGAAAGCTCTAAGGGGGTGATAGGTACATTTTATTGAAAATTTTTAGCCATATTAGTCTTAGACGAAATTTTATATTTTATTATCCATTATAAACTTAAGCTTTTGTAGAAAAAAAACCCTTATTTAGATATCTATGTGATAAAAATACCCAAATAATTGTTAGTGTGTAAACAACCTACCAATAATCCTACCAACCTACCAATAATCCTACCAACCTCCTGTATAATACATGGAAAAATAATTAATAGAAATAACCCTAACTCAGGAAGTAACCTCCATTCTCATCAAAAAAATAAATGTCCTTACGGGGATTCGAACCCTGGACCTCAAGTTTCGCAGGCTAGTGAGGCTAGGCTAAAGTGGTACATAATTACTGGCTAATAAAAGGCTAAGGGCCACTTCCATCATTCACTAACTAACCGGTTAAACCTGGAGTTACCATGGTTACCAGTACAATTTGACACTGGGTTAACGCTTTAACCCCGGGTTAGTGGGTTGGTGCAAGTGGCGCCAAGTGTAACATTATTTATAAAACAAAATTAAAATACCTACCATGAAAAATGTCTGGTTTAGACCAATGCATGATTGTTAGAGAATGGCTCGATACATTTAACCGTTTGACCGCCAAAGACGTGAAATGACGCGCTCGGCTACAGCCCAATATCAACCTTCGTGCATCCCGACAAGGTTCACGATGACGCCGCGCAGGATTAGGCGTGGAGTTCAAAAGGTTAATGGAAAATATGTAAATAATCACATTTTCTGGAATCTCCGTCAAACATATCGGAGCAACAAAGTGTTTAAAAATATCTGACAATAGAGGTGTTTGAGGTGTTTATATGTTTACGAACACCTTGGCCGTCATGTCATGTATCTGAACTAAGCGTACGAAAATTTCAATTATTACCTAAATCTTGTGTTTTGTAAGAAAAAATTCAACACAAATATAATTTCACATTAAAATAATACTGAAAAATATAAATAAATAAACATTGTTCCACAATATTTCGTGTTTATTACATGTGCAAAAATTAGTTAAAGAAATTATGTCAATTGTCACTCATACAATATACAAAGTGGGCCCAGTAACACTAGTCACTATAGTCATTTTTCATACAGCCTGGGTACGGTGACACATGTCATCACCTCTGTGCAGGATTTGCCTAGATAGACTCTACTATGGTGATACATTCATTACATTCAGACACAAAATGTCGAGAACGATTCATTTCTATTATACGATATTCATGCCTATATAACAAATGAAAATAATAACTGTCTATTTCTGAGGATTATGTAGATGGCGCCACTTATACATAGAAATAGATGTGCAACGCCATCTAGTGAGCTGCTTAAGTGTTAAATTAGGCATACGACTTTGTATAGTGATTGACAGTCTGTATTACTTGCTAGTCTCTAATAGAATCAAATTAAAGTGAACAAAATGATACATTAAGGACACTTAGACATTTCACTTAGCATCTAGATAGAAAAAGGCGGCAAAATAAAAAAATATTTGGTGCTCCCATAGAAAATTGAATTACGCGCCTTTTTCTACTGACAAAATGGGTTTGCCAGATTATACTCATCCAATTTTTAATTAAATAGAACAAATCACCTCCGTTTGAACTTCTAAGACCGGGCCGCTCTAATCAACTGAGCTATCGAACATTGCTCAACCCCGGTGCAACATTTCTGCTTACAAAAAAATAGGATTTTATACAGAATTAGCGACCCGCCCTGGCTTCGCACGGGTTAACAAATTATACATAAACCTTCCTCTTGAATCACTCTATCTATTAAAAAAAACTGCGTCAAAATCCGTTGCGTAGTTTTAAAGATCTAAGCATACATAGGGACTAGGGACAGACAGACAGCGGGAAGCGCCTTTGTTTTATACTATGTAGTGATATAACGTGTCACGTAATTTAGGTCGTAAAATACATGTGAATTAATCATCCGTTCTTAATATAGCTATATAATGCCTCATTTAAAACTGATTCATATCAATAATTATAATACATCATCGAATGATTTACTAGCACCAACCGAATGTATAAGAACATTAATAGATTCAAAATCATCATTTTCATCATCATCGTGCTTTCTCTCATTATTTGCACCATTATTTGGTTCATTTAATGATTCTACTGTAACAGAATCATTATTTGGTTCATTAAATGATTCCACTGTAGCGGAATCATTTGGCTCATTGACTGGTTCTACTATCATTTCAAAAGAGACATTAGACATTTCAATTGACTGCGCCGTATCTGTATTATCATTATTATCAACAACATTTTTAACTGGAATCATTTGGCTCTTGAAATGATCTTTAATTGATTCATTTGGATCATTAAATGATTCTGTCGATTCACTTGGAACTAACTCTGCTATTTTATCTGTATTAACAACACTTGTTTTCTCTGTAGTTTGATTGAAATCATCTGTCATTGATTCATTTGGATCATTAAATGATGCTTCTGTCGATCCAGTTGGATCTAACTCTTCGATCGGATCATCTGTAAGATCAATTGGCTCCAAACGGTTGAAATAAGCAGAAAATCTGTCTCGAACAGCCACAGCGACATTAGAAGCCCTATGATTCGTCGGTTTGAATAGTTTCAAAGCGTTTAGTTTCTTCGCTCCACCTTTGACAATTTTCTTTGATGTTTCATAAGGAAGCGTTTTACCATGCTTCGCTAAAACATAGTTATGTAAGCAGCATATTGCTTTGAGCATAGCGACCGCTGTGTCTATCTGAGTCTCCATGGGACTGAGCAGAACTGTCCAGGATGTCATGAGCATTTCAAAGGTTTTATCCACAGTACAAGCTTTCTCGAGATACCGGTTGAATATTTTCTTCTGCGGAGTGAAATTTTGAGTCCTCGGGAAGACTCTTAGCAAATTATGTCGAATTGTGAACGCTCCATCGGTTATAAGGACATACGGACAGGGCTCGGTGTCTCCGGGCAGCGGTATCCATGGTAAAAAATCTTTTTTATCCATATACTTCGCAAAGAACTTGGAGTTTTCTAATATATTAATGCCGTCTTTAGCATAGTTGCCTATGTCTAGCGCGAGTATTTTGTTACACGGATCGGTGACAGCTAAAAGTGCTATGGTTACAAATCTTCTATGACAATTTTTGTCGGAGACCCTCGGGTATTCTTCTGTCTGATGTATTGTTTTGTATCTCTTGTCTTCTGATAGCTGTTTGGCAATGATATGTCTGCCTCCTACGCTACCTACACAGTTAGGGAACTTGCAGATTTGTTTGAAGTCAGCCTCAGCTTGTCTCCACGTATGTTCCCTTGGAGCGGGCATGTAGTTTGGCTGCAGGGTGCCCCAGAGGGCGCGGGAGACGTCCTTGACGATGGCGGACACAGTGGTCCGGCCCACCCTGTACTTGTTTGAGAGATCTTTGAATGACAGTCCGGAGCGGAGGTGTCTGAAAATGAGGGAGGAATAAATGTAGAAAATATTCCTACCTATATAAATACATTTAGTGCATTGGACAGAGTCAAGTGGCGGGAAAGAGGGGACGCCTTTGCACCTTTGGGACACACTAATAGGCTAACGAAAAAAAAAAAATACAGATCCTTTGCCAGGCCCCTATTTCACCATGGGGAGCGTTCAAGTATTACGTAACGAATTTGGGGGGGGGGGGGGGGGGGGTCTTGTAAAACGTTACGATGCGTTACAGGGGCGGGAGGGGGTGTTTGAACTACGCGTTACGTAACATTGTTTTTAATAATATTAACGCGATTAAAACAATAACAAACGTATTTTAGCGACTTTCCGGTACTTTACGCCACATAATTGTGGCCTTTAGGTAAAAAAATGGTCACTTGGTGGTTACGTAACGTTTTACTAGGGGGGGGGGGGTACAGAAAAAAGTTAGGGGGGGTCAAAAAATGTACAAAAATTGCGTTACGTAATACTTGAACGCTCCCATGGTGACAAGTGGTGGTGAGAAGCTAATGACAATTGTCACAAGAAACACGACAATTGTCACGAAACGCCGACACAGAACTCATTTCCTGTCAAGAATTAATTACTGAAAATTCTTTTAAATCATGTGACAATTGTCATAAGCTTCGCAAAAGAAATATCTGTTTTTTGCCAATATAATAAAGTATTTTTAAGTAATACAATGATGGTGGCAAACAGGAATACGGCCCGTCCGATGGTAAGCGGTAACCGTAGACCATGGATGCCTGTGACGTCAGCAACAGTGATGTTTTATAATTATCCCACCTGTCACCATGGTGAAACAGGGGCCAGGTGAACGGATGGGGCGGTTGCGATTGCAAGAGCGTCGCCAGGAAGTTGCAGGGAGGGGGGGGGGGGGGGGGTCAGCTGCCTCCCCCTACAGAATAAAATTTGTAACTAAATATGTGAGACATGAGATGAGAAAATTTGAAAGACTTTATATCGGAAACTATTGGGTCTACTGAGACAATTCTAGTCTCGTATTGTAGCAAATTCAGTTTACTTTTAAAACGTCTTTAAATGTACTATCAAAAATTAGTCCTTTAGGGTTATAATCGCCCAAATCAAAAAAGAAACCGAAATTTACGCGGTCATTTCGATTTTTGACAAAGTTGCGATCGGCGCTCGAGGTCTCAAACTTGGATTATTTATTGGGCCAACATCATAAATAAGTCTGCAAAAAATCAGAACTACCGGATTTGACGCAAACGCTATAGGTATGTATAAAGTTACTGGAAGTTACTGGATGATTAAACACGTACTATTATAACATTTGGCATGACACCCGCAACACAAGAGGGGTTGTAAGTGCGTTGCCGGCCTTTAAGATGGGAGTACGCTCTTTTCTTGAAGGTTGAGGGGCTTTGCTTCAATAAATATAACATAAACCTGTGCTATAAGTGTCTACTTAACTATACATACCCTTTGGTGAAAGAAAACATCGTGATGAAACCGGACTAATCCCAACAAGGCCTACTTTCCCTGGGTTGGAAGGTCAGATGGGAGTCGCTTTCGTAAAAACTAGAGCCTACATCAATTCTTGGGATTAGTTGTCAAGCGGACGCTGCGTGGCAAAATGCCGGGATAACGCGAAGAAATTTTTTTTTTACTATACATACCTTATGCAAATTGCCAATCTCTCTCTCGTCGATATGCATTTTCTAAAATTCGTATCAGTTTTCTCAATAAGCAGTTCCACCATACTATGTAACTCCTCAAAAGACGCCTTAGACATGTTCATATGTTCATAAAATATATCATCGCTCTCTTTGCATAAATGTTGGTACTCCGTTTCACCATCGCTCCTGTCCCGGATCCATCGCCTCTTCTTTTTAGACTGCCCGGACTCATCGACGGGTACTTCTAGTTCTAAACATTCATCGGTGGAGTCTTCGGAGTATTCGATATGGATTTCATCTTTGATGTGAATCTCTTCGGTGAGCAGTGCGGGTTGTGATGTTTCTGTGCCATCGGATTGGTCGGTGTCTGTGCAAAACAAAAGTAAATCTTGTTCTCTTACTACAAGAAGTCTTAGTAGAGGTTAGTTGTAAATATATTTGTTATTATATTAGTTACAGAGCAGGGATGTTGCGAATATCCGCATCCGCAACCGCGGAACTTCCGCATTATTTTCAACATCCGCATCTGCATCCGCATAAAATCGATGCGGAGTTTAATGCGGATGTGGAACAGGTCGGTACAGGAACGTCTTAGCATCGGCGTAAGTGCTAGACTGCTAGGTAATTTAGTCATTAACCAAAAAACCTATTAGAAATGAGCAGTCAAGCGTGAGTGGGACTTAATGTACGGAACCCTTGGAACGCGAGACCGACTCGCACTTGGCCGGTTTTTTGAAATAAAAATTACTAAAATGTAATATTTGACATTTTTTATGTACCTATCTTGACATCCGCATTCGCATTCGCATCCGCATGATGTGAGCCTTTATAAATCCGCATCCGCATCCGCGGATGTCGAAAAATCTGCATCCGCAACATCCCTGTTACAGATATATCCTTATATGTAGACACGCAATATACACACTTAACAAGAAATAGCGGCACACTAAGGAGGTTTTTTATACTATGTTTATAAGTATTTTGTATTGTTTTTGTACGTGTTTTATAATTTTATTTTTATATCCATATTCCATATTATAAAATGACCTAAGTTTGATGACAAATAAAGGAAATAGCATAACTGTCAGAGCGCAAAAGAAAATAAATAAAAACCTTTACTTGTTTAACAAGCAGAAACGTCTGCGAACGATGCTATTAAGCTTAGAATAAATTAAAAGTGGAAATGTTACTGCCTTTTGTGAGACTTGCACTCACGGCCTCTGGATCGATACTCCAGCGCTCTGCCAACTGAGCCATCAAGACCTCATCCATAGCCAGCGAATCTTTCCACCATATGGGTCTAGGGGACTAGCGACATCTACCGTAAGCGCGTTACACTTCTTAAACGGCTACCGGAGAAAACATATTGGAAATTCACCAGTTACGATGTGCTATAAGGACCCTACTGTCATGGAAAGCCACATATACTCAAAGACAAACTAGTAAGACAAAGATAGTCAGGCTAAGTTAAGTCTGCACCGTGATTGATAGCACAGAGTGTGCAAGTGTTATTTTAAACCTCACAGTTTCACACTCTACATATCAAACACGGTGCAGAGAGCTCTGCCTGACTCTAGTTTATTCTTCACTAGCGACCCGCCCCGGCTTCGCACGGGTTACACAAAACCTTAACAAACTATACACATAAACCTTTCTCAAGAATCACCGCATGAAAATCCGTTCAGTAGTGTTTTAGTTTATCGCGGACGAACATACACACAAACAGACAGACGCGGCGGGGGACTTTGTTTTATATGGTGTAGCGAAGTAGGCATATTAACCCCACACCTCTGCCCCGAGAAGATTTAAATCCCCCCTCAATAGGGAGTATTACTGCAATGTTTTGCCGCCAGAGTGCAGTACTAGCGACGTAAGTATACCATAGAGTAACTTATTACATACTGTACCTTGTTACTGTTTTTTGACAAGTTTTCACAGACAATCAAATACGACGTTGATACATCAAGGCGGTTTGTTTACAAAGGGCCTGCCGGGAAACGCGAAATCGAAACTCAGCTATCTGCCTCTTTATCGCTCGAATATGCAAGAGTTATAGAGAGGTTAGATAACAAAATTTCGACTCTCTCGTTTGCGGTAGAGTAGCGCCCCCAACGCAGAGTTTCGCCGCAGGGCGGACACGCCATACATCAAAAATGATTTGCGTTTATATGTGTGCACGGCACGTCTGTACACGCGTCATTGTGTATGTGTGGGTAAGTCGCTGTACTGAGAGTACGCCAGAAGTCCGTCAGATTGCAGTCGCGGGGCGAGCGCGGGGCGAGGTAATGCGAGTCGGGGCGGGGCGGTGCGCGGCCGTTCTGTATGATAATACTATTACTTATTCTGTCGTTTCGCATAATATTCCCTATTAGAGGAGGGTATCCCAATATGGGACCGGCAACAAACTCGTCACATATTTTGAAAGCTTACCTGCTTTCTGCTTCTTAGCCGTTTTCTTCTTTTCTTTCCCGTTTGTCTTCTTCTTCCTTTTGGCTTTCTTCTTGATGGGCTCGTCGGAGTCGCTGGAGCTCCCGTTGTAGTCCTCGGAGTCTTCGCTCTTTACTTCGGAGTCTTTTAGGGGCAGGTCCTCGGGTTTTGACTCGGGTTTTAGGGGTTTGTTGTCTGTAATAAAATAAAAAGTTTTTATTAATAAATAAACAAATATTATAGGACATTCTTACACAGATTGACACGGTAAGCTCAAGAAGGCTTGTGTTGTGGGTACTCAGAAAACTATACACCGTGTTTTTTTTTTATTTCCGTTAAATTCAAGGGTGCATTCCTGAGCTTAAATCAAGTAACTTTCTCAAAGACACCGATATTCTAATTAACTCCATTTCGGAGATAATCAATAATTTATTTTTTTCCTATAAGGCCTCTACAAGCGTGTACACTTGCCTTAGGGCCGGTTTACATATTGATTAGTGTTTAGAATGAGTTCATGCATTTGCTACTAAACTTAGGTACAATCTCGGTCGATCGATGTTCGAAATGACATTGATATGTCACAGATTTCAATTGTTTGGTTGAGTTAAATGTAATGCCCGTGTTACAAAAACGCTATATGCTACATTTAATTAGTTTTTAAACATATTTTTTTTTGTAAAAAAAAACAAAAAAAAAATTTTTTTTTTAAAATTAACTATGCCATTTAGTTCTCTTAAACGTACTTAACCATACCCCGAAGTTAACGGAATTCAATAAAAACACGGTGTATATACATATAATATACAAATACATACACACATAGAAAACACCCAGGACTCTGGAACAAATATCTGTGCTCATCACACAAATAAATGCCCTCACCGGGATTCGAACCCAGGACCGCGGTTTAAGAGGCAGCCCTACCCTACCCACTAGGCCAGACCAGTCGTCAAAATTATTAAGCAAATTTTAGGCGAAGGCTAGACGTAGTCGCCATCAGATATATCAGAGCGGCCAAGGCGCTCACAAGTATCTGAACACGACTCTATTGTCAAACGCCTTGAAACTTATAAAAAATATCGTATATACCTACAAAACATATTAAAATTGCGCTTAAGTGGGAAATATGGCTACTGACAGTAGACACTTTTTTTCATACAATTTCCATTCCGGGACAAAACGTTTTCCACTAACTAAATCTTAACAAATCACTTTGATTTTGATGTCGATCGCTTCAGCATAATATGTTCTAGGTAAAAATAAAATTGTACCTATTGCAAATTTTGAATGGAGGAAAACCTATGAACCTTATTTTTCGTTGTGTCAAGTGGAAAAACGCTTTCTCTTTTTGTATGGACGAGTATAAGCCATACTGCCTAGGGGTCATCCATTAATTACGTCACACGTTCAGGGGGAGGGAGGGGGTCAAGAAAAAGTGACATGTTGTGACATGGGGGAGGGGGGAGTCACAAACATTGTGATGTCACTTTAACTTCATCAGTAACCGAAAATTTTTTATTCGCTGTACAGTTAAATAATGAGATTTTGGATGTAACTTTCGTTGTGTCATAAAATTACTAATATATATCAAAAATATTTTTTTATAATAAATAATGCCGAGTTAATATTGTCGATTTCGTTGAAAACAAAATTGCCTAAAATGTGACGTCACACCAGGGGGGGAGGGTTTTGCAAAATGTGACCAAGTGTGACAAGGAGGGGGAGGGGTAAAAAAACCTAGAAATTCGTGTGACGTAATTAATGGATGATCCCCTAAACTTTTCTCTTAAAAGCGCAACATTTCTGTGGTCCAGGAAAAATGAGGCGTTCGAAACGTGGAGGTAACAGAATTATGGCGTTATTCATAAACGGCTGCTAACTTAATCAGTTGATGATCGTCATTTGTCCCTATCTGTCATGCCATAGAGAGGGACAAACGACGATCATCAGCTGATTAACTTAGCAGACGTTTAGTCTATACCTTCATCATCGCTATAAGTGTGTAGTGCGTCGTCATGGTTTTCCCCGGAGTTGTGGTCGCTGTTGTAGTCCCTCGGCTCAGTTTTCAGCTCTATGTTTTCAAGCTCTAGCTTCTTTAGTTTGTTTTCTGGAAAAGGAAGAAAATAAATAAATATTAAGGACAAGTAAAGAAGCAAAATGTTTGGAAAATACCTCCTCTTTCAACTTTGAACCTACTTAGATTAATTCTTTAAAGATGACATATAAAAGAATCGATTGACATAATCTCATTCACCAATTTGATGGCTTCTACCAAGTTGGTAGACTACCAAGTTACCACGCCACGTATGTCACGTACAATCATACATACATACTAAGAGTCAAAGATTATAAAACAGTTCCAGTGCATTTAATACCCAAGTACACAATGTAATGCGTTCTTCGACCTGCGCGCGTGCGAATAGTGTTGTCTACCCAGAAATCACTCTTACACACACAAATACGGTAAAAAAAAGTTTTCTATTTCTTAATTTTGGCTCAAATACATCTGATGGCGTCTGTATATCCAGGGTATTAAATAGATTTGAGTGTCTTGCATTGTAAAGTTTGTTGACATGAGATATTAACTCTTACCATAGTTAATATCTCATGTCAACAAACTTTACAATGGCGCGGGCGCTAGAGAGAAAACTGGTGGGGATCACATTGAGAGACCGTAAAACGAATGAGTGGCTGAGACAGCAGAGCAAGGTCACGGATGTTGTAAAACGCGTAGCCAGTTTGAAGTGGGAATGGGTTGGTCATATGGCACGAAAGGACTTGTGGAGTAAAAGAATACTCGAGTGGCGACCATGGGGGGAAGAACGTCCTCCAAGTAGACCCAATATGCGTTGGGAAGACGACATCAAAAGGGCTGCGGGGATGAGATGGCTCCAGGTTGCACAGAACCGGGACGAATGGCGAAGAATGAAGGAGGCCTACACCCGAAGGATAGAAAAGGGCTAAAGAGAGAGAGAGAGACCATAGTTAATATTATTGGTGTCCTCCTCGGGCGGAGCCAGCTTCGCCTGCAGGAACAGCTCCTCGCATTGCAGCACCTGGCGCCGGAACGCTATGGCTTCGCGCAGGCGCACCACGCACGTCGCGCACACGCCTGAGTCTTTTTCATTGTCATCCACGTGAGATAACTGGAATAAAGATAAACTAGTTAAGCAGGTTAAAAACCGGCCAAGTGCGAGTCGGACTCGCGCACGGAGGGTTCCGCACCATCAACAAAAAATAGAGCAAAACAAGCAAAAAAACGGTCACCCATCCAAGTGCTGACCCCGCCCGACGTTGCTTAACTTCGGTCAAAAATCACATTTGTTGTATGGGAGCCCCACTTAAATCTTTATTTTATTCTGTTTTTAGTATTTGTTGTTATAGCGGCAACAGAAATACATCATCTGTGAAAATTTCAACTGTCTAAAGTCAATTTTTTTATTCGGTAGACTAAAATGACATTTTTAGTATGAAATGACACATGATGTTCATACTATGAAATGTCATTTTAGTCTACCGAATAAAAAAATAGACTTTAGCTATCACGGTTCGTGAGATACAGCCTGGTGACAGACGGACAGCGGACGGACGGACGGACGGATGGACGGACGGACGGACAGCGGAGTCTTAGTAATAGGGTCCCGTTTTTACCCTTTGGGTACGGAACCCTAAAAATTAGCAAAGTATCATAATGAACTGGAAAAATATTGAAATTATTAACCTGTTGTCTACCCAAGCCATGTATCAAACAAGCAAAGGCAAGGGCGTCACCAGCTGATGGACTAGGGGGAGTAGGGGGGGACTATTTTGAATAGCCTACCTAGATAATCATAGCATAATGTTATAATGTATGTGCATATAATATTGCATAAATAGTATTTATTGATAGTGTATCTAGTTTGTAGTAATCAATATTTATCAAGGAATTCTTGCCTTATCAATAGATTGTAATCTATGTATCACAAAGTCACCCACCAGTTCTGTTTGTTTGTATGTTTTCGCCTATTTACCCAATGGCATTTCAAGAATCTAATAAATTATAATACAATAGGCTTGATGATGATGACAAATTTTTATTAATAGGATTATTTTAATGTTGTTCAACGTGAAATTATATCAAGACTATTTATTTATATTGATAGTTCAGGAAGAAAACCTACTCACCAATATACCATAGCAATCCATGACCATGTCGGCGTATACTTCCTTCTTGCCCATCCAGTTATATTCAGCCGTTAGGACCCTACATTTCTTTATAGCTCGGCAGCATCTACACAAAGCAGGGTCTATGATGGGCCCGTTATTCTTTTGGACACTCATTTTTAACTTTTCACCGTCTTATTCTCACTTTAAAACTATTTAGGGCCGTTTATAGTGGTCACTAATGTAATATCCATACATATTGTGTAATTAAAATGGCTTAAAAACTATTATAAATACATTTTATGTGATAAAAACGCTACATTCATTGCCGAAAGCTTCGCTACACGCCAAAATGTCAATAACCAATTGCGTTTCGTTATTGCTTTGGTATGCAGCGTTGCAGCTCGATTATTTCGATTATGGACCTAGTACAATCGACTGTATTTCGTTTTGAAGTTTTGCTTTATCTGTAGTTTAAAAAAAAAGATTAAAAAAAATGTGCAAGATGGCGTCTTTTTTTTCGCTTGTTCGAGTTCCTCGTATTTGAGATTTGTCCCGTTTTGTTTATTTTGATTTTAAATTCAATTTGATAATGGATGTTGAAGAGGATACATTCTTCGGTTTGTGCAAATGTTGTCTTCAAGACGGCTGCTTCAGGAGCTTGTGGGCTGAACATGAAGACAACGGGGTGGTGCAGAACTATGGGGAAATGCTAAACGAATGCTTTTCGTTACAAGTAAGTCCTAGTTTTTGCCCGCCATCAATTTTGGCCCTAAAAAGGTTTTGAAGTCTTGCAAGTATTTTACTTATGAATCCTTACAAAGATTCAGACAAAACGGAAGCAATTAAAGTAGGGTTATGTTATTATTCATCTGTTTGTAGAAAATACCTAACCTATAATCCTTCAGCAGTGTTCATTTCCGGGGAAAAAAGGTCCTATAATATATCAGTTACATCATGCAGTAACGAAATTATTATTATTATTGACGACCGGTCTGGCCTAGTGGGTAGTGAACCTGCCTGTGAACCCGATGGTCGTGGGTTCAAGTCCTGGTAGGGGCATTTATTTGTGTGATGGGCGCAGATGTTTGTTCCTGAGTCTTGGGTGTTTTCTATGTAATTATGTGTTTGTGTATTGTATATATTGTTGTCTTGAGTGCCCATGACACAAGCCTTCGTGCCAATCAAGCTAAGAAAACAATATAATATAATATAATATAGCCTTTATTTCTGACATTTAAACTTAATCTATATAAGTACATATATATATAAGAAAACAAAATATACAATAAATCATGTTTACAGTGGTCAAAACCTGAAAACTTTCATTTGGAGCAGATCTGCGAGGACTGCTCGAAGCGCACTGTGGATGCTTATAGCTTCCGACAGCTGGTCCTGTCGAGTCACAAGCAGCTTGTGTCCTGTACTGAGCAGCCTCCAGAAGTTACAGAAGTTCTTGGTAAGAATATAACTTTTTTTAAATAATTTATTAGTTGCCTGTTGAAAGAAAAGTACAAAACATACAAGCTTTTATCAAATATGAAATTTTTGACAAAATCTTATCGTTTTATTAATTAGTGAATTTAAATCTATTGTTTTAAATGTCAAGGTCACTTTCAATGATCAAATTTGACAGGCCGCATACGAGGGGTTAATAGATGGCCCCATCATAGCTTGCCCTGTCAATCCCTATAAGGCTGCTTAGTAAGCAGTGCTTACAGACGAGCGACAGTACGCGACACACTGTCGGCGGCGGTCGCTGACGACCGCCTGCGACGGCTATCGGCGACGGTCGGTGATAGCTGTCGCGGCATCGCTCTTGTGTCACAGCACGCAGTTGTCGATGTGTAGTTCAAGAGATAGCACGTATTTTCTTTAAACAATAATGCATCAGCATCAAAATCGTCATTACTCATTTTGAAAAAGAAAATACGTGCTCTTTCTTGAACTACACATCGAAGACTGCGTGCTGTGACACAAGAGCGACGCCGCGACAGCTATCACCGACCGTCGCCGACAGTCGCCGACCGTCGCCGACAGTCACCGACCGTCGCCGACAGTCACCGACCGTCGCCGATAGCCGTCGCAGGCGGTCGTCAGCGACCGTCGCCGACAGTGTGTCGCGTACTGTCGCTCGTCTGTAAGCAGCCTAATTGTGTCAAATTTTTGTTTTTTTAATGCCTGGATGCCAGCCCTTTAAGCCAAATCTCATAGAAAACGGGGCAAGCTACGATGGCGCCATCTATGCAAACCTTTGACAGTTGCCAACCCCACTGACCACGGTTTCTGTCTCAGACGCAGAATCAGGAGAAATGACCGTGATTGTGAAAGACGAGGAGGATTACGGTGAAACTGAAGAATTTGGGGAATATGAGGACGTGGAGTATTTGGAGATGGAAGACGAGAAAGAATTCAAAGTGGATGTACGGGATGTGGAGTGTCAGCAGAAACAACTGGTTGATGGTGAGTTACAGACCAGGGATTTTGCGTATATCCGCATCCGCAACCGCGGAACATCCGCATTATTTTGAACATCCGCATCCGCATCCGCATAAAATCGATGCGGATTTAATGCGGATGCGGATGTGGAACAGGTCGGTACAGGAACGTCTTAGCATCGGCGTAAGTGCTAGACTGCTAGGTAATTTCTTTAGTCATTAACCAAAAAAACCTATTAGAAATGAGCAGTCAAGCGTGAGTGGGACTTAATGTACCCCTTAATGGAACCCTTGGAACGCGAGTCCGACTCGCACTTGGCCGGTTTTTGAAATAAAAATTACTAAAATGTAATATTTGACGTTTTTTATGGTACTATCTTGACATCCGCATCCGCGGATGTGAGCCTTTAAAAATCCGCATCCGCTTCCGCGGATGTCAAAAAATCGGCATCCGCAACATCCCTGTTACAGACCGAGCAAGCGCGACGGTCGAGCGAAGCGTTGCTGTTACATGTTTCGCATAGCAAAAATGCTTTCGTATGTCGGCTGCTCTCAGGTTATATCCACTCTAAAGGATGTGAAATTTTGTGTAGGTTCAATATTTGTGAGGATTTTTTTTATTCCGTTTTGGTATGTTTTAAAAACCGGCCAAGTGCGAGTCGGACTCGCGCACGGAGGGTTCCGCACCATCAACAAAAAATAGAGCAAAAAATCGTGTTTGTTGTATGGGAGCCCCCCTTAAATATTTATTTTATTTTTAGTATTTAGCGGCAGCAGAGATACATCATTTGTGAAAATTTCAACTGTCTAGTTATTGCGGTTCATGAGATACAGCCTGGTGACAGACGGACGGACGGACGGACGGACAGCGAAGTCTTAGTAATAGGGTCACGTTTTTAGGGTTCCGTAGCCAAATGGCAAAAAACGGAACCCTTATAGATTCGTCATGTCTGTCTGTCTGTCCGTCTGTCTGTCCGTCCGTATGTCACAGCCACTTTTCTCCGAAACTATAAGAACTATACTGTTGAAACTTGGTAAGTAGATGTATTCTGTGAACCGCATTAAGATTTTCACACAAAAATAGAAAAAAAACAATAATTTTTTGGGGTTCCCCATACTTCGAACTGAAACTCAAAATTTTTTTTTTCATCAAACCCATACGTGTGGGGTATCTATGGATAGGTCTTCAAAAATGATATTGAGGTTTCTAATATAATTTTTTTCTAAACTGAATAGTTTGCGCGAGAGACACTTCCAAAGTGGTAAAATGTCCCCCCCCCCCCTGTAACTTCTAAAATAAGAGAATGATAAAACTAAAAAAAATATACGATGTACATTACCATGTAAACTTCCACCGAAAATTGGTTTGAACGAGATCTAGTAAGTAGTTTTTTTTTAATACGTCATAAATCGCCTAAATACGGAACCCTTCATGGGCGAGTCCGACTCGCACTTGGCCGCTTTTTACCCTTTGGGTACGGAACCCTAAAAATGGCGGAGCCACTAGTTTATCATTTTGAACACCACGCGTATCGTGAACCTTGTCGGAATGCAGGAAGGTTCATATTGGTCTGTAGCCGCGCCCATCGGAGGGCCTACCGTGAACCACGTTCGACTTGTTGCCTCTCTGTCGCACTTGTAAATTCGTACGTAAGTGTGACAGGGAGGCAACACATTAAATAAACATGGTTCGCGGTAGGCCTTCAGACGTCTTGGGCGGTCAAAGTGTTAAGCAGTCTAACGGCTGGCGACAGCGACAACCATAGGTGGGAACGAAAGGTCCGAGCGCTGTGTCTCGCTCCAACCTATAGTTATCGCTGCCGCTGTCGCAAGTCGCTCAATGTCGTGGCTGAACCGTAACATCTCCAGTGCCTAGTTATATTTCAGAGCCTAATATTTTTCCCACTGTATAATGTCATTTTAGAATAATGAAAACAAACAAGATATGGGTTACACTGATTTAAACTTTCACGATTTTTACACATTATTAAATTGTACAACGGGACTTAATCGCGTATCTAAATTTTTAAGATTTACCTCCGACGTTTCGAGGACGGCGTTGTCCCCGTGGTCTCGGAGAAGACTGGCTTAAGTTGACATCAGCATCTTCTAACCGCGCGAGTTTTTCGAACTACCCGCACTTGGTCTTGTTTATCAACTTGAACGTTTTGCGCACTAGGCTAGACCAAGTGCGGGTACAGTAGAGTCCGGTTATAACGACGCCCAAGGGACCGCTGATATTACGTCGCACTAACCGGACGTCGTACAAAACGAACTGCCAATTTTAATATTTTTTTTAATCAAAATAATTACGTCATTTTGTATTTATTAACACTTATGCGACAATAAAAGAAAAAAAAAACATTTCCTTTAAAATATTTATTTTCGTTAGTATTACAACACTTTGTCAAATGGAGAGACTTGTGTGTTTAGAAGAAGCCACTTTTCAAGGTACAGTGGGGCTCCCATACAACAAACGTGATTTTTTACCGAAGTTAAGCAACGTCGGGCGGGGTCAGTACTTGGATGGGTGACCGTTTTTTTGCTTGTTTTGCTCTATTTTTTGTTGATGGTGCGGAACCCTCCGTGCGCGAGTCCGACTCGCACTTGGCCGGTTTTTTTATTACACAGTTCCTATGTCCATCTCCTGTGTCCATAGATCAACTCGAAGGTATGTACCTACCAAAATATTGCATTGTACCTAACTTATGTACATACATTATGTATGTGAAGTTTAAGCCTTAAGCTCAATTGAATAATGGGAGTTGGGTTTTATTTCGTTTGCAAGATTACGAAAAGTCACATGACTATTTCATCTTGCTGCGTATAGGCAAAAGGGGAGGGGAGTTAGGTGCGCGGGACGGAGTAAGCTTCTTACCAACTATTTATTTGTAAAAACTACGTCGCTCGTCGTCGTTGTAACCGGACTTGACGGACGGATTTTGAGTCAATTTCCGTCGTTAAAAGCGATCGGTCGTTATAAGCGGAGTCGTAATAAACGGTTGTACTTTCATAGTAGCTCGTGCTAAAACCAAACAAGCGCCTATACTTACGTCGCTATAAGCGGTTGGTTGTTATATGCGAAGTCGTACTAATCGGACTCTACTGTAGTTCGAAAAACTCGCGCGGTTAGAAGATGCTGATGTCAACTTAAGCCAGTCTTCTCCGAGACCACGGGGACAACGCCGTCCTCGAAACGTCGGAGGTAAATCTTAATAATTTAGATACGCGATTAAGTCCCGTTGTACAATTTTAATAATAAGATATGGGTTAATTAATTTTTATTAATTTGTCTTCAGACCCAGACTACCACCCGGAAGAGCCGATTAAACAGGAAATAAGATGGCGGCCAAAGAAAAAAGGCGAGCACAAGCGATGTTACAAGAACTACACCAGCGATGATTTGAGGCAGAGCTTTGAGGTTATATTCTTGATAGCTTATTTATTTATCAGTAAATTATACATGTTTACAGCTAGGCCAGGCGTGGCTCACTCCGCGATTTCGTCGCTTTGCTACAGGTGGCTAAAAGTACATCCGTTCCACACCAATTTTGGGGAAAGCCATAAGCCGCGCGTGGCGCTGTCGCCACCTAGCGGCCATATCTGTGCTGATCGTAACAGACGCGTTTTGTTAGAGAGTAAGTCTTCTGTACCCAGTATTATTTATTCTGTGGCTAGGCAGCAATGCGCTGTAATTAAAAAATTCCTACCTATGTTGATGTGAAAAGCAGTATGAGTCACATTGTAGCAAAATTATTCCCACTTTGGGTGTTAACACTTGAATCCCTCACTACGCTCTGAATTCTATTATAGAATCCGCTAGGTTCAGGTTTCATTGTACTTCAAAAAATGTTTTAGACTAAGGCGCACGTAAAGGATCTTAAATACTAGTCTTATTACTCTTAATAAAAAATATCTGGGCGACCAAGCTTTTCCCCAGAAATAAGACCTAGCTAGATCGCGTTTTCGCCCCCGAAAACCCCCATAGCAAATTGCATCGAAATCGTTAGAGCCGTTTCCGAGATCCCCGAAATATATATATAAATAAATAAATAAACAAGAATAGCTCGTTTAAAGGTTTAAATGTTTCTTTGTTTGTATATGCTATATGCAATTGCCTAATGGCCATTTACTGTCTCCTGACAGAGGGCAACAACTTTGGTATTTGTGTATTGTCATAGAGAAAAAAATACATAGAGTGCTCACTCCATACATCAGTTCAGACTATTAATTTCAGTGTCTACATCTAGCATCGAGTAGCGGAACTATCAGTACTGCTACTTGACAATAGATGTAGCACCGACCGGAAATTCTTATCTCAACAGCATAAGACTTTCCGGTCGGTGCTACATCTATTGTCAAGTAGCAGTACTGATAGTTCCGCTACTCGATGCTAGATGCTAATAGTTTTTTTGGTACTAAAACTGATGTATGGAGTGAGCACTCTATGTATTTTTTTTCTCTATGGTATTGTATATGTATGTTGCTCGGACTCAGAAAGGCATTGCTTCACTCCTCAAAATTATTTTTACTATTAGTTAGGAGGGGGAGGTCAAAAGCCCCTCACGTAATTAATTTTTACTATTAGTTAGGAGGGGGAGGTCAAAAGCCCCTCACGTAATTAATTAACGCCCCCTTCGGTGTAATTCGGTACACGGCGGGAAGAATTTGATAACTAGAGATATTTTATTGAAGAAATTTTAACTTAAAATTAATTTGCATAAGGTTCAAATTTCCATTTTTTCCCGCGAGTTATCAACTTCTTCCCGCCATGTACGGAATTATTAAGGGATAACTGTTTGATCTGTATATTAGCATAGAGAAAAAAACACATAGAGTGCTCACTCCATACATCAGTTTTAGTACCAAAAAGACTATTAGCATCTAGCACCGAGTAGCGGAACTATCAGTACTGCTACTTGACAATAGATGTAGCACCGACCGGAAAGTCTTATGCTGTTGAGATAAGACTTTCCGGTCGGTGCTACATCTATTGTCAAGTAGCAGTACTGATAGTTCCGCTACTCGATGCTAGATGTAGATACTGAAATTAATAGTCTGAACTGATGTATGGAGTGAGCACTCTTGTCTTACTATATTTCTCTATGATATTAGGCAGCCAAAAGCGGTCGCATGACGGTCGCAGAGGCCGCGGCCGCTTTCAATGTGCCGCGCAAGACCGTCGCCGCCAGACTACTCAACGATAGGAGAGGCAGTGAGTAGAATGTATTTTACTAGCGAAACGCCCCGGCTTCGCACGGGTTTACAAATTATACTTAAACCTTCCTCTTGAATCACTCTCATCATCTTCCTCGCGTTGTCCCGGCATTTTGCCACGGCTCATGGGATTGGGAGTAATTGGCGTGGGCACTAGTTTTACGAAAGCGACTGCCATCTGACCTTCCAACCCAGAGGGTAAACTAGGCCCGTATTGGGATTAGTCCGGTTTCCTCACGATGTTTTCCTTCACCGAAAAGCGACTGGTAAATATCAAATGATATTTCGTACATAAGTTCCGAAAAACTCATTGGTACGAGCCGGGGTTCGAACCCGCGACCTCCGGATTGCAAGTCGCACGCTCTTACCGCTAGGCCACCAGCGCTTCTTTCAATCTATAAAAAAAAAAAAAAAAATCACTATCTATAAAAAAAAATCCGTTGCGTAGTTTTAAATATCTAAACATACATACAGACAGCGGGAAGCGACTTTGTTTTATACTATGTAGTGATTTAATCTCTATTGGAATGGGGTTGGCCGGTCGAAGTATTTAGCAGATGGCGCCATTGTAGCTTGCCCTGTCAATCCCTAGAATTGTGTCAAAATTCTGTTTTTTTAATGCCCCGGATGCCAGCCTTTTAAGCCAAATCTCGTAGAAAGCGGGGCAAGCTATGATGGCGCCATCTATGCAGACCTTTGGCAGTTGCCAACCCAATTATAGAGAAATAAGTAAGGATAGAGTTCTAACTCCATACATCAGTTTTCTTACCAAAACGCGGGTTCTCGTAGTCGACATCTAGCGTCAAGTAGCGGACATTATCAGTACTGCTAGTTGACAATAGATGTCGCGACAAACGAAAATAATAATGCTCAACAATTTTCAGCTAATATTATAACCGGATTAACCGAAACTCTATTTTCTACTCCTTCTGTTTATAATATTAGTTGTAAATTGTTTTAGTAGAACATTTCACGTCAGTAGCGAAACTGTTGACATGACAACTGTTGGCGGTAATGATAGTTCCACTACTTGACGTTAGATGTCGACTACGAAATAACTCGTGTTTTGGTAACAAAACTGATGTATGGAGTTATAGTTTGTAGCTTTCTAATAGAGCCCGAAGGCTAATCCTATTGTCTATTGTTAAGAAAAACCGCTCGTGCCACGTGCCACAACCACCTGCATAAAAAATCGGTACTTCGGTTACCGAGTGCCGGCGAGTCGAACGCTACAGAACCAGTCTAAAATGTGTCATCGAGATGCGTAACAAAGGCGCGTTATCGGAGAGCGCACCTACACTGGTTTTTTGAGCGTTGGACTAGCCTGCGCTCAGGCGCCAAATAGAATAATTAGGACCCTTTTTTGCAGGTAAGTAGCACGTGCGGTTTTACTGAACAATAGACAATAGGATAAGCCTTCGGGCTCTACTAGAAAGCTACAAACTATAGTACTCTATCCTTACTTATTTCTCTGATGGTTCAAGGTGATAACACTTTAAGAAATTATTAAGTAGCTATATAATCACATAGCTCGTAGTATATAGGACTCTTTTACAATTAATAATTAATTGAAGTAAACCAATTTATCTTATTCCAGTTCCTATAACCTCGAAACCTGAGAAAGACGATGGCTTTATGAAGGAAGTGAAGACCCTCTTAACGTATACCAACATGACCCCATACAAGACCCGCACGGCGCACTACCACTGCGCTTACTGTGGCACGGACGGACCTCTGTTCGAGGATACTGAAGAGTTACGGACCCACACAAGGACACAGCATGCAGGTACACACAATATGATCCTAACGACCCCTAAATGACCCTAACATGGCTTCAAAATGGCCACCAACATGAGTTAAATATGGCCCCATAAGCAGGCAGGCAGTTGTGACAACTGATATTGCCTGTATCCAGTAATTATTGACAAGTAGATGTATAGGTGTGCTTGTCTAATTTAATTTTAAATTGGTTGGTATATGTCCTGAAGATGACCTCAATATGACGCCATATAAGACTTTTAGAGCGCACTACCGCTGCAAGTAGCTATCATTCACACATGACCCCAATGTGACACTAACGTGACATCAACATGATCCAGACCATAGACTAGGAATCCTCTAGACGGAGTTTAGAGCAATTATTTCAAGAAACCGATGCTGCCAAAAATACTGGGGTGCGGGGGACGAGGTGAGCGAGTCCCGTGCCGTGATTGGTCCGTTCAAACACACGGATGTCACACAAAGACACTTTGACTCGAAAATGGAGTAAAACTACCGTATATTTGTGGCAGAGGGGGTAGCGCTACTATGCTCAGTCTGGAGGATGTCTTGTCTGTGATCCAGACATGGCTTCTATAGTTTGTAGCTTTCTAATAGACCCCGAAGGCTAATCCTATTGTCTATTGTTAAGAAAAACCGCTCGTGCCACGTGCCACAACCACCTGCATAAAAAATCGGTACTTCGGTTACTGAGTGCCGGCGAGTCGAACGCTACAGAACCAGTCTAAAATGTGTCATCGAGATGCGTAACAAAGGCGCGTTATCGGAGAGCGCACCTACACTGGTTTTTTGAGCGTCGGACTAGCCCGCGCTCAGGTGCCAAATAGAATAATAGGGATGTTGACAATTTTTTGGAACTGGTTTCATTTTGTAGATAGACACGTAATAATTACAGAAAAAAATATTGTAAAAATATATTCATTAATTTTGAATAAAAAAACATGTATAATAAGTTTCGTGTTTAAATTTCGCGCCTAAACGCTCCAAACTGTCACGTGACCTTGATGACGTAACGGCGTTTTAAACAAACTGCTGTCAGTCATTTTTTTAAATTCTTTATATGGCAACTGACATTTTTTTTAAAGCGTTAACACACTACCGCATCGGACAGCGACCTTCTTTCTCGCTCTAACTTATAGCTGCGTCCTTAACGCACCACCTTACACACTATCGATTCGTGCGCCGCACCGCACCAAGATCGCGTTTCGGTACGATAATCTGTAGACACTTAGGCAGGTTTTATAACTTGTCTTTGGTGATTCCACTGTGATTATGTCACGCGCTCCGATTGGCGTTTGCAGTCACGTGATACTGGGCATTATTTTAAATACTTTTGATTATTTTTAATTAATTTATTACGCATATTTACACTTGCAAAATATGATTTTCCGCATTCTAATATTCCCTGCTATGGTAAAAACATAACATGTTATATATTCGCGATTCATGTCAACATCCCTATTAGGACCCTTTTTTGCAGGTAAGTAGCACGTGCGGTTTTACTGAACAATAGACAATAGGATAAGCCTTCGGGCTCTACTAGAAAGCTACAAACTATACCTACTAATTACTAACCCATGAATTCAAAATTTTGTTTCAGGCGAAAGAACCAAAGCCGTAGAAATCTTCCTCCGGCCACTCTGGCTCAACGAGATCCTCAAAGTTGACATCGAGAACCTCCTCTGCACCATCTGCTGCACCGCCCTGGTGACTTGGAACGACATGTTCACACATCTCACCGAGACACATGGCCTAGTCTTCGATGAGGCCTACACTAGAGTCGTACCTTACATACTGACACCGGACCTCCACTGTGCTCTCTGTAAGGAAAAGTTCCCGAACTACCACCATCTAGACTCGCATATGAACGCTCATTACAACAACTACATGTGCTCCGAGTGTGGTGATACTTTCCTCGCTTCGTCCCGTTTGAAGAAACATCTAAAAATCCACGACACGGGTAGATTTATATGTGATGAGTGCGGCAAAGTGTTTTCTTTGGACAAATACAGGAAAAAACATGTAGAACTAGTACATAAGCAGGAACAGAAAATACAATGTCTGTATTGCCCGGAGAAATTCCTAAACACTTATCCCAGACATCTACATGTACTGGAACATCATAGAGAGAAAGTTAAAACGATTACCTGCGAGTTGTGTGGGAAGAGTTTCGATTGGCGGCCGTATTATCTAGCTCACGTCAGAAGGAAGCATAATAATGAAAAGAATTACACTTGCAGATACTGCGATAGGAGGTTTTTCATGAAAATTGAGTGTAAGCGACATGAGATGTCGACTCATGTGAAAGTGAAAACCAAGTGTAGGGTGGTTGCCCAATTGCCTCAGAAGCCGGGGAAGTATGCTTGTAGTTTTTGCGGTAAGCAGTATTTAAATAAAAACTGTTTGATTACGCATTTCAACACGCATAAGGTTGTGTTGGATGTTGACGAACTAAACGCTATCACTGAGAGCTGTGCGCTTCAAAATGGGCTTAATACTTCAATCGACTCTTAAGAATCATACTAAAGCGATTGATAACAGAATATGGTATATCGAAATAATTGTGTAAAGTCATTGATTGTCGAGTTATAAAAAAATCTTCGGAGTTAGAAAAACTATGGTAATTTCGTATCTAATGGTACTATTAATTTTTCGGAACAAGTTGTGATGTTAGTTATCCCTAGAATGAAAAAAAAACATCCACCAAAGACATTGCATAAATCGAATATTGTGTTATTTACATCTGTCTGTCTGTATGTATGCTTAGATCTTTAAAACTACGCAATGGATTTGATGCGTTTTTTTTTAATAGATAGAGTGATTCAAGAGGAAGGTTTATGTATAAGTTGTTAACCCGTGCGGAGCCGGGGCGGGTCGCTAGTATACATATAAAATGAAATGAATAAGTATGTATATACTTCTACATCGCGGCGTTGTGAGGCATTCGCAATTCCGCAACCATCGAATCACTTAGTTTTAGGACTTTATCACAGGGCGAACACGCCATACATCAAAAATGATTTGCGTATATATGTGTGTGCGGCACGTCTGTACACGCGTCATTGTGTATGTGTGGGTAAGTCGCTGTACTGAGAGCACGCCAGAAGTCCGTCAGATTGCAGTCGCGGGGCGAGCGCGGGGCGAGGTAATGCGAGTCGGGGCGGGACGGGGCCGTTCTGTATGATAATACTATTACTTATTCTGTGACTTTATTTTATGATAGTAAAACGTAAAGTACAGTTGGGAGCAGAAGTTGCTAAGCGGGCGCGGTGTTAAAATAGTTATTTGTACAACAAGAGATCAAAGTTTGATATTTCTTCGAGTGCAATTTAGAATCTTGAGCGTAGTAAGGGACTCAAAAGCGCACGAGATGTAAATAACTTTGATCTCGTGTAGTTCACAAAACTTTTCACCTCAGCAGTGAGAACATATTAGAGAACCCGAAAAATGTATTCCTTCTTCATCACTTACCTCTATTCACTCATATTTTCTTAAGATATACCAACAATTAAGTTTTCAAAGTGAGCAAAATGCGATTTTGCTCACCCAGTGAGCAAAATACGATTTTGCTCACTGTTTTTAAGTAGCAAAGTACCCTTGTTCGAGCTGCTGAGGTAAAAATTATCTTGACGCGACTTTATTGTTACGAGTAAGAGAATAAGAGCGTGTCAGAAAATATTGAACACCTCGCCCGCTTAGCAACTTCTGCTGCTGACTGTACCTACTGGTGTGTTCTGGTATTTGTAATAAAATTATTGAAAACACTGTAGTCTTGTTTATTATTTATATTTACTTTTTAGGAGTTATACATTTTGGGTTTTGTTGGCACGTATAGTCCCCGTCTAATCAAAGCCATAGAGAAAAAAAATACATAGATTGCTCACTCCATACATCAGTTTTGGTGCCAAAAAGACTATTAATTTCAGTGTCGACATCTAGCATCGAGTAGCGGAACTATCAGTACTCCTACTTGACAATAGATGTAGCACCGACCGGAAAGTCTTATGCTCAACAACATAAGACTCTCTTCTTACTCTTGTCTTACTATACATATTTCTCTATGTCAAAGCTAACTGCTGACTTAATTACTTAGTTTTTGATCCGACCCATACGGGTTTTTTAAAGAAATTTCATTCACGTTCCACATAAAAAATACATTATAAATTTAGTAATGTACGCCGGTCTACCTAGCTTTATTTGACGTTCATAAGCGCATTGTAATTATGCCTACTTGAATAAACTATCTTTTATCTTATCTTTACGGAACCCTTGGAACGCGAGTCCGACTCGCACTTGGCCGGTTTTTATATTTTTTATTATCTACGGTTCATAGCTCATAGCATTTATATAAAAGGTACAAAACCTATCAATGACTTACCATTCGTATGAAAGAATAAATTAATATACCTGAGAGCGGTTTCGCACTACGTCCGATCCGAATCAGATCCGAAACCGTGAAAATATGGTCCGAAGTGGCCGTAGAACTATTTCTATGGTAATTTACGCACTAGATCCGTCTGATTTCTTTCTGAAATCGGATGACGGAGTTCGGATCTAGTCACAGAATAAATAATAGTACTAAGTACAGAAGACTCACTCTCTAACAAAACGCGCCTGTTACGATCAGCACAGATACGGCCGCTAGGTGGCGACAGCGCCACGCGCTGTTTATGGCTTTCCCCAAAATTGGGGCCGAACGGATGTACTTTTAGCTACCTGTAGCAAAGCGACGAAATCGCGGAGTGAGACATGCCTGATCTAGTGCGTAAATTACCATAGAAATAGTTCTACGGCTACTTCGGACCATATTTTCACGGGTTCGGATCGGACGTAGTGCGAAACCGCTCTAACTATTTATAGGTCTTGGAAGCTTCGCTTCTCATATACTTACTTTCATCAGTCGAACGTGCGAACTCCGTATGAGTAGTTGGACAGACATGCATTTATAATTTAGCGTATCAACAGTTAAATGACTAATCCTTGTGACAAGGGCGTAAGGTTCAATATTGATTGAGCTGAAATCAATGTGAATTTAATCGTGAAGTTTTGTTTTGTGAATTTAAGGTACCTATTTATAGACCTGTATCACTTTCTTATAAAGGCCATAAAATAATTAAAGTTATTATCTTTATACCTAATAATAAAAAAGAAATGTGTCACAGTCACAAGAAATAAATTATTTGAAATTTTATAATAGTTATTTACTTTTAGTGTCAAAAATGTATGGAAAATGGATGTGCTTCGTGATATTAGGTAAGTGTAAATCATAGAAAAAGGAAATAAGCAAGAAATATGTAAGTTTTCGTACCTTTTAATGTATTACATACCTACAAATTAAGTATAAAAAATACTGATACTGTAATTACTAAATTGCAGTTCGATTGGGAATTGGATATTGTGTACAGGGTGCCTAGCAAAGGTGCCAATCCTTTGCGCTACGGCAACAAAACGCTAATATCACTAATACCTAAGGTTTTAAGGGCCAATACAGACCCTAACAGACTGGGGCAATCGAAACAAACAAAGAAATAAATAAACAACCAAAACAACAAGTTAAACCCAGAGGTCCAACTGAGAACATTAATTTGCCAAAAAAACAATAGAAGCTTTAAAAAATACTCCTCATTACATTACTCGTAAGGTCTCATTTTGAGGTCTGGTTTACGACAAAAATAGACTTTAAAACGTCATTGACTCATTGCACTGTCAGCGCACCTGTCCAATGTTTTTACCTTTTTACAAACGCTATTCGGTAGCGAGTCTACGGGTCGGTAAATATTTTGAAAATCTGCTATTTCATGAAACGGTACCGCAACCGAAGTGAATAGGGATGGCTGGGGTGAATAGGGACAAAGTTTAAAATGTGATTTCCGATTTACGTGACAATTTTTTAAAAATACCCATACGAGTTGTATTATTCCATTGAAATAGATTTAGTATGATTTGTGTGGGTATAGTTATTAAGAAAATTTCAGGTATCACATTTTAAGTTTTGTCCCTATTCACCCCGGTTGACGGTATGTTTTTTATACCACATCGGTGGCAAACAAGCATACTGGCCGCCTGATGGTAAGCAGTCTCCGTAGCCTATGGACGCCTGCAACTCCAGAGGTGTCACATGCGCGTTGCCGACCTTAAACTGAATTCGTCCTTTTGTTAGGTAGGTACACCGGCCCCCTTTCGTAAAAATGGCCGGCGACTTTAGGTAGGTAATATAAAGATGTAATTATAAGCGTAATAAGAAATATAGGCACTTAATTACTTTTATAAAAGTTGCCTGAGACGAGATCTTGGTAAGCGATGACCAATAACAAGATATTTCAAATTCAAGGTAAACCCCACAATACAAACAACAACTAAATTGACCAAAACTGAGCTTTATATCATTGCAACAAGATTTAAAATATATTTAGGTAAAGCATGAAGTGTAACCTAAACTTGAAAGGCGAGAGTTGGTATACATTTTACAGGCACTTGTGTCGTTTTGAAAGTGACGTATTGGAATATACCGGTTGCACAGTTTTCCTTGTTTTATAGACTGGGGTTATCCAGAGGGCTATCATAAACTACATGCTAGCTTTACTAAATAATATGTGATATAATCCGGGAGAACACAAATATTCATCCTAATATTATATAAAAGGAAGTCAGTCTGTTACCACCTGTTACCTCTTCACGCTTAAACCGCTGAGTAGATTTAGATGAAATTTAGTATAGATAGAGATTGTTTAAGTCCCGAGGATGGACATAGGATAGTTTTAATCCCAGAAATCCCTTAAGGGGATGAAATTTTGTATGGGTACCTAATTAACAACAACTGCATAACAAACTTTGTCGATAGGAACTGTTCCGCCCGCGCGATGTAGTACCGGCGCTGGTGCACGAATTTAGTTGAAATTTGGTATAGAGATAGTTTGAGTCCAAGAGAGAAGGACAATGATAAAAGAAGCCAACGATAACGTGTAGCTACATACAACAGAAGCACGCGTTGGCAAACCAATGCAGACACACGCGTTAAAAAAAAGAATTTTCCTAATCGGCCTTCCGTACTTAAACTAAATCAGGTATATGCGAAAAAAATAGAACTCTATTGTCATCAAAATCTTTACAGATCTCATCATCCTAACCTACAGCAGCCGTGCTGGTCGGTTTTATCACGACTCCCACACCAGCCATGACAAGAACCCCTGGAGTGGGGAATGGAGCCAAGGCTGGCAGCACGACTGGTTCCAGCAGACGACTCCTCGGCCTACCAAACGGAAGACCACGACTGCAAGAGTTGTAACTGAGATGTAGTAGAGCTTTTCCATCTGGTCTTAATATTCTGAGCTTAATAGCGTCGTTCGCAGACATTTCTGATTGTTAACAATTAATTTAGTTAGGGTATAATGGGTATAGCGCACCATAACTGCTGAATTTCCAATGACTTGGAACTCCGGCACCCGTTTGAGAAGTGTGTAGGTAGATGTCGCTAGGCAGGCAGTAATTTTTCCACAAAATATTGTTCAAGGGCTCAGGCAGGCTCAGGCAATTATGATTTTTGAAATTTCATTTCAGTACCCCGACCCCAACGTTTCCTCAGCCCGTTATCAGAGACGTCGAAATAAGACTGGGAGAAAGCCAGACAACTGACTCCCCCACTCCGAGTCCCAGACCTATAACTTTTATACAGGATGAACTGAAAGAGCAGAAAACGCAAACTGTGATAAATTCTGGTCCGAATCGTAAGAATTTCCAAAGTGTAGCCGAGAATTCTGATATCAAACATGTACAAGCAGAAATGGTTTTATCAAATAATGATAAGCCAGTCTTCATTCCTGCATCAGATAATCCAAATAGTTTCGGAATAGCAGTAGTAGATGATAATTCCGAGGCTAAGCCTGTCCAAGAAGAAACTTCTTTACCAAACGATGCCAAACCCCAAGACAGCATTGGAACTGATCAGATTGGACCTATAAGTACTATAGACGCAGTTGACAATATTCAAGCTAAACCTGTCCAAGCAAATACAGATGAAAGCAAAAATCCCGTTACAGATGATAATGATTATTATGAAGAATATTTAGCATCGATAGACGCAGCTTTAGGTGGTATTGGAGGAACGAATAATGGGAAAGATACAACAACACCATTGTTCGATAAGAAGGCAAGCATGTGGCATGTAGCTATTTATGAGAAGAAGAAGGCATTGACCGAGTTTGTTTATACATGTGGAGGGTCGTTGATCAAGGCCGATATGGTTGTTTCAGGTAGGTTTCAGGTAGGTTTCAGGATGTTATCCACGTAGAGTCCACGAAGAAAGATAAGAGTCGTGGATGTATTGCATGGGCGCCGTATAATTCACGACTTTTCTCTTTCCGCACAGACTGACGCCATTTTGCAGAGTTTGCAGGCTAAAGGATGACTCATGCTACAACGGTACGAGCCCGGGCCGGGGCACCCGTCACTTCAGTTTTCTATGAAGCATCACGTGATGATCACCGATCGCCTGTCATAGAAAAAGAAGTGTAGGAAGCCACGCCCTGGCCCTGGACCGTTCTAGCGCGAGGCATCCTTTAGGCTGTATGGTATTGGATTCATCCATTTCATACCAATTTTTGCGGAAGATATATACCTACTTAGTACAACGGGGATGGGGGTCAAATTAGCAACTCTTCAAGTCCTTTAGGCGCCCAGAGACCTATAAAAAGGTCTCCTGTCCCATTCTAATTTGAACTTTGTGTTGACAAAATAAAATTTCATTTTGCTTGGCAAGGTTTGACGTATGGGCGGTTAGAGGATATTCAGTGGTTTTCGTTTGATCTGTACTGAGCGCGACACCATGTACAGTCGTCATCAGATATATTGAAGCGGCCAAGATAGGTACTGTGTACTTTAAACGTATAACACTTTAAACTCTCGCATTTTGTACACATATTTAATTACACAAACGGGTCTACCGCTGAATCGTCTGAATTAAAGGTAAAAACAATGAAATTATATCGCGGTAGACCCGTTTGTGTAATTAAATACTTTAAACGTCTTGAACACCAAGGTGTTCAAAAATATCTAATGGCGGCCAACCGCCTCAGCGAGCTGCAAAATTGCATGGAATGGAATTTTTGTGGCTGGGTATAGGTACATCAGATGGCTCCTCTACACGATGGGCCAGCGCCGGCCACTCCAAGGGACGCATTTATGCGTTAGAGGGAGCAAGTGATATTGCTATCTCATTCTACCGCATGGCTGCGTCCCTTGGAGTGGCCGGCGCTGGCCCATCGTGTAGAGGAGCCAAGAAATTGGATTATAGGGACTATAGGGAGCAAAATTAAGTGACAGTTAAGGAGTTCCTAAGATATTCCTACAGTTCCTAAGATGGAAACTGTATAGGTACTAAGAGCGGTGTATTTGCAATCTTGGCCGCTCTAGGCCCCAGGACTTTTAGTAACTAAAAGCCGCTCGTTTCTCAGCAGTCCGCCTTGCTGCAGCCCTAGGTCCGAGCCGAGCCCTACTGGGTCTTAGGCCACTGTATACTTGTGGCGTCGCATCGTCACACTAGCCCTTAACACAAATGTAAATGTTGGCTGCATTGATGCGGTCTTCAAGCGAAGGCCGGATCACTGATTAGTCGAGCTAGCGCGAGTGAGACATTCCGTTCACTCCGTTTGGGAGTGAACGATGGTCATATATAAACTCGCGCACCATTCGCTCTAGCTCTCTTTCTGCTCTGTCTTCGATAGTAACTATACACTACACTCGTAAGGCCTGTATGCTTAAGAACCATGTAAGTTTGCATTACCACTAGTTTGCTCATCATAAATTTCTCTACCTACTCCGAGTATCATTATGATCCTGCACCACTCATAGGATCCCGAACTCCATATAATGATCAGTGATCGGGGATTTCTATGCCACTTGGGGTGAATGACCTCAATCATTATGCTAGTATGGATATGCCGCGGGATTCCGGGATTCGTGTGCGATATAGGAGAGTGTTTTGGCATGTTACTGTTAATCAATTAATCATGCATTGCATATATTATTAATATTCGATATATAAATCGAAACTAAAAGCGTACCTAATGGACCAACAAAGTTTTGCTGCCTGAACTCTTATATTTAAAAATACAGATTATTGCCTATATTGTACTTTAGTTGCTCACCAGTTAGGTTATGTATATTTATATATAATATAATTTTGATATATATTTATTTATAATAGTATTAAATATTATTTGTTCCCGTCGTCCACAACGTGTCCTGCACTGCATGCTGTCCCGCACACTCCGCTGGCTCCACAGAAAACCAGCGCCGTTGGCCACGCTAGTCGTGCCAGCTGCATTGCTGAGTGGAGACCATTTCGGCTTCACATCTTTATACTATATCCGCTGATTTCTTTATCTTTGCCTTGTATCTGCAATGTGTTTTATTTGTATTGATGTGTTGTCTGAATAAATGATTTCTATTCTATTCTATTCTATTCTATTCTATTAATAATTGAAAATTTGATTACAGATCAATTGAATAAAACCACTAAGCTCTTAATAATTTTTTGAATAATATTTTTTCTTTAAATCATAACCAACACTGTTTTTTTACAGTCCTTTATTTTATAAACGAATTACCAACACCGAAATAGCGTTTACTTTTCGAACAGTTTTGTTCCTATCGCGGGCCAAGTGGCGTATCCATATTACCATTTCGACTTGATATCCCGCGGTGTGGCATAGAAATCCCCAATCACTGCTAATGATTGGTCCCTGTTTTGTTCAGCGGGGCACTGTTTCTGGTCCCCCGTGTGGAAGGCGCTGCCGACGACGCGGTTCAAGGTGGCAGCCGGCAAGCTGTATCCCGGCTACGATGACCCGAGAGACACGAATGCACAGCATTCTGAGGTACGGACACATACTCCATAATGTTGCAGCGGGACTAGGGTTGCCAATCGTACTATATTATATAGTATTGTACTATATTTTGGCTCTCTGTACTATATAATTTTGGAAAAATATATAGTACGCTAAAATACTATATTTCCGATTAAATGTATTTTAAACTTATGTTTAGTATTTTATCTAAAAGTACTATATGTTTTTGAAATTACTATATTTTTGATGCCTTATTCTGGAAAATACTATATTCCACCAAAAAATAGTTGGCAACCCTAAGCGCGGGACACAGGCGGGACACTTCTGCCGGCCTAGCCAAGGTGACGTCGCTTGCGCCTCGCTATCGAATCGCTTTGTGTCTCTCTATCACTCTTCCATATTAGTGTGACAGAAGTTGCGTTTCGTTCGCTACGGAGCGTTATTAGCGATTGGCATGTTGTCTACGGGGCCTGGTCCCCGTTTGCATAGAGAAATATAAGTATTAAGGATAGAGTGCTAACTCCATACATCAGTTTTTTATCAAAACGCGGGTTATTTCGTGATCGACATCAATGGGGTTGGCCGGTCGAAGTATTTAGCAGATGGCGCCATCATAGCTTGCCCTGTCAATCCCTAGAATTGTGTAAAACTTTTGTTTTTTTAATGCCCTGGATGCCAGCCAATTAAGCCAAATATCATAGAAAAAGGGGCAAGCTACGGTGGCGCCATCTATGCAAACCTTTGACAGTTGCCAACCCCATTAAGTACTAGTTGATTTATCAGTTCTGCTACTCGACAATAGATGTCGCAACGAACGAAAAGTCTAATGCTCAACCATTTTCAGGTAAATATTATAACCGGATTAACCGGCACCATAGAGAAAAAAATACACAGAGTGCTCACTCCATACATCAGTTTTAGTACCAAAAATACTATTAGCATCTAGCATCGAGTAGCGGAACTATCAGTACTGCTACTTGACAATAGATGTAGCACCGACCGGAAAGTCTTATGCTGTTGAGATAAGACTTTCCGATCGGTGCTACATATATTGTCAAGTAGCAGTACTGATAGTTCCGCTACTCGATGCTAGATGTAGACACTGAAATTAATAGTCTGAACTGATGTATGGAGTGAGCACTCTTGCCTTACTATATTTCTCTATGCCGGCACTCTATTTTCAACTCCTTCCGCTTGTACCTACTATTTTATATTTACAGATTAGAAACATATCGATATCAGATATGGACGCGGAGCCGTGCAATCGACCGGACCTGGCGTTCATGTACCTGGAGACGGCGTTCAAGTACACCAGCGTGGTCAAGCCGGTGTGCTTCAGCTTGGACTGGGGCTTGGAGACTATTAGGCAGCTTAGAGAAGAGATTGCAGGGACGGTTAGTGCAGAGAAACGACAAACGTCTAACTCTAACCATAGAGAAAAAAATACATAGATTGCTCACTCCATACATCAGTTTTGGTACCAAAAGACTATTATTTTCAGTGTCGACATCTATCATCGAGTAGCGGAATTATCGGTACTGCTACATCTATTGTCAAGTAGCAGTACTGATAATTCCGCTACTCGATGCTAGATGTCGACTATGAAAATAATAGTCTTTTTGGTACCAAAACTGATGTATGGAGTGAGCACTCTTGTGTTTACTATATTTCTCTATGCTCTAACGTATAGCAAATATAACGTATAACAAATGCTACGGAAAATTCTTTAAGTTTCGATTAGCGTGTTCTACCAACGGTTGTCTCTTAAAACTATAAAACGCTGGTGGCCTAGTGGTAAGAGCGTGCGACTTTTAATCCGGAGCTCACGGGTTCAAACCCCGGCTCGTACCGGAATTTATGTATGTACCTACGTAATATCATTTGATATTTACCAGTCGCTTTTCGGCGAAGGAAAACATCGTGAGGAAACCGGACTTATCCTAATATGGCCTAGTTAGTTTCCCCTCTGGGTTGAGAAGTCAGATGGCAATCGCTTTCGAAAAAACTAGTGCCTACGCCAATTCTTGGGATTAGTACCCATAGTGGACCTCAGGCTCTCTTCTCGGCAACAGGCCGGAGCAATGCTAGAAAGATGATTTTGATTGACCCGATATTAAGTCTTTCTAAAATCAATGTTGCAGGTAGCAAGCTGGGTCGCTTTACAGAACGGCGAATGCGTACCCCGGCGACACAGTTGGCTGTCCCTCCCGTTCATCAAAAACGACGTGTGTCAGAATAAGGTGCACTACACAACCACTGGAAACTGCGGCGCGATAAATAGTGAGTGTGAAAAGCTTCAGAAGACTTCAACAATTTTTATAAGTATCTGTTTTTGCGGGATTTTCCGCCACTGCTTCCAGATTTCCCGTTGCGTTTCCGCAGGCCGCGCGGGCTGGCGCGTGGGTCTTAGTTTTCGATCCCTGCACTATAACTTAGCTCAAACCAGGCGTGTCTCACTCCGCGATTTCGTCGCTTTGCTACAGGTAGCTAAAAGTACATCCGTTCCGCCCCAATTTTGGGGAAAGCCATAAGCCGCGCGTGGCGCTGTCGCCACCTAGCGGCCATATCTGTGCTGATCGTAACAGACGCGTTTTGTAAGAGAGTGAGTCTTCTGTACTTAGTACTATTATTTATTCTGTGCTCAAACCTAGATTTAATTGCTTTAATGTCATAATTGTTCTTCAAAAAACATTGCACGTTCTTTCATAGAGAAAAAAATACATGGAGTGCTCACTCCATACATCAGTTTTGGTACCTACCAAAAAGACTATTATTTCCATAGTCGACATCTAGCCTCGAATGCTAGATATCGACTACGAAAATAATAGTCTTTTTGGTACCACTGATGTATGGAATGAGCACACTCTATTCTTACTATATTTCTCTATGCTCCTTTTTAGTTACATGCGCTACTGACAGCGGCAACGGCCTGGTATTTTACCAAGACAAGACACCATACCTCCTTGGTGTTGCCACCAACCCCGTCCACCGCCAATGTGCCAGATTCTACACCCGCAGCTACACCGTAACACCCATTATCGACGAAACTGGAGATTTAAATAAATACTTGAAGGGCATAACTGATGTCTACAATTTGGGCGAGTGTGAAAACTTGTACAGAAATCCAACTGAAAATAATCAGAAGAACGAAACGGACAGTCCGTTTGGAGATGGATTCGTGCAGGTACGTTACTATTAAACCCGGGTTTCTTTGGCTCCGTACCTCAAAAAAAAACGGAACCTTTATAGGATCACTTGTGCGTCTGTCCGACAATTCCCCCCTCTTAAGCTTTGGTTTCCTCCGATAGCGGTGCCGTCATATAGCGGCCGTCTCCATACTAAATAATACGGCTAAATATGGGTGTCGTAGTATTTGTATGGAGACGGCCGCTATATGAGGGCACCGCTATCGGAGGAAACCAAAGCATTAACGTCCGAAACCAGAGTAAGAACCAGGAAAACTATACCCATCCTTTTCTTTTGGGTGCTAGTACTAAGACAAAGAGTATGATTCTCTCTGTCTATATGTGAAATGAGACAGTCTTTTGACGAACTATTCTTTACCTATAGATTAAAGGAAAACCTATTAGAAATATGCAGTCAGGCGTGAGTCGGACTTACTTACTTAATTTTTGATTCGACCCCTACGGGTTTTTAACAGACATTTCATTCGCGTTCCACATAAAAAAATACATTATTAAAAATTGAGTAATGTACGGAACCCTTGGAAAGCGAGTCCGACTCGCACTTGACCGGTTTTTGTTCTATAGTTTTTCAAAGGACTGGAAGGAAAGGACATACTATCATTGTCTTACACTAGTACCTACTAGCACCCAAAAGAAAAGGGTGAGTATAGGGGTCAAACAGAAAACTGTGTTCACGTCTTTCATGTAGACATACACAAGAGTTAAGGGCTATAAAGGTTAATTTTCTTATTTAACCCTTGTCCACGTGAAAAGGTTCTCCTTTTAATTAGAGAACTATGATAAAATCATTACTTATATGCCCACATATGCCCACAAGCTGTTAACTATTGCCCACAGGAGAGAAACATGTACAGTTCGCGCGAACACACTAGTATAGTTTTTTGATCTTATTTACTGTCAATTTGGTTTTACTATAATTTATTATTTGTAGGTAGCGCCACCTGCCGAAGACGGTAAGTTCACCGCACAAGGCATAGGCTCCACGCCAGTGCCGACGCTGCCTGGCACCAGCGCACCCGTGTTCCAGTGGCACGTCGGAGTCTACAGCAAGCGCTGGGCGCCGTACATGCAGATATGCGGCGGGTCGCTAGTGAAACGAGACTTCGTTATATCAGGTAAGGGTTAAATCACAGAACAAGTAGAATGGCGATGCGAGCAGGGTATAGTTTGTAGCTTTCTAATAGACCCCGAAGGCTAATCCTATTGTCTATTGTTCAGTAAAACCGCACGTGCTACTTACCTGCAAAAAAGGGTTCTAATTATTCTATTTGGCACCTGAGCGCGGGCTAGTCCAACGCTCAAAAAACCAGTGTAGGTGCGCTCTCCGATAACGCGCCTTTGTTACGCATCTCGATGACACATTTTAGACTGGTTCTGTAGCGTTCGACTCGCCGGCACTCAGTAACCGAAGTACCGATTTTTTATGCAGGTGGTTGTGGCACGTGGCACGAGCGGCTTTTCTTAACAATAGACAATAGGATTAGCCTTCGGGGTCTATTAGAAAGCTACAAACTATACGTGTCGCCGCCGGTTATGAGCAAACGCTCGCATGCTAGTACTCGCCCGCGCTGATCGAAAAACGTAAACATGCCTTTTGCGCCACAATAACGTTCAGATTAAGAAGCCGGACATCAAATCTGTCTAAAGGAGGCGTATCCATTCACCAGGCACACAAGTTTTTACTACCGTTGCGCGAGAAATGTGGAAATGTGGAGAGGAACGAGCGGCGACACCGGTTCCGATACTAATTGCGCGCGATAGCCGTTCTAACCTCTTTAATATGTTCTGTGGGTTAAATAAATAGTTACCCATATGATGGTTGAAATGCTAATGCGGTGAAGGAAAACATCGTGAGGAAACCGGACCAATCCCAATACGGGCCTAGTTTACCCTCTGGGTTGGAAGGTCAGATGGCAGTCGCCTTCGTAAAAACTAGTGCTCACGCCAATTACTGGGATTAGTTGCCAAGCGCACCCCAGGCTCCCATGAGCCGTGGCAAAATGCCGGGACAACGCGAGGCAGGTGATGATGATGATGATGGTTGAAATGATTCACATTTACAAATCTTTAATGTACCTCACTAAAATATACGGCTTGTCCTAATTAGTAGTCCTTCTAAAAATCCCTAAGTATCACAGAGAAATAATTAAGGATAGAGTGCTAACTCCATACATCATTTTTCTTACCAAAACGCGGGTTGTTTCGTATTCGACATCTATCGTCAAGTAGCGGTTTTATCAGTACCGCTACTTGACACTGTCACGAGTGTCGCGACTGACGAACAACTGCTCAATAATTTACAACTAATATTACAAGCAGAAGGAGTTGAAAATAGAGTTGCGGTTAATCCGGTTATAATATAAGCTGAAAATTGTTGAGCATTAGACTTAACGTTCGCCGCGACATCTATTGTCAAGTAGCAGTACTGATAAATCCGCTAATTGACGCTAGATGTCGACTACGAAAATAATAAGCGTTTAGGTAAATAAACCGGCCAAGTGCGAGTCGGACTCGCGCACGGAGGGTTCCGCACCATCAACAAAAAATAGAGCAAAACAAGCAAAAAAACGGTCACCCATCCAAGTACTGACCCCGCCCGACGTTGCTTAACTTCGGTCAAAAATCACCTTTGTTGTATGGGAGCCCCACTTAAATCTTTATTTTATTCTGTTTTTAGTATTTGTTGTTATAGCGGCAACAGAAATACATCATCTGTGAAAATTTCAACTGTCTAGCTATCACGGTTCGTGAGATACAGCCTGGTGACAGACGGACGGACGGACGGACGGACGGACAGCGGAGTCTTAGTAATAGGGTCCCGTTTTTACCCTTTGGGTACGGAACCCTAAAAAACTAATGTATGGAGTGAGCACAACTCTATGCTTACTTATTTCTCTATGGTATAGTTGCTTTTAGGTTGCAATAAGCAACTCCACTCATGTTGATCTGATGAAAAGCCTGTGATATTAACTGTTCTAGCGGCCCACTGCTTTTGGGAAGACGAGGGCGGTCAGCAGCGCGCGAGCCAGTTCGCGGTGGCCGGCGGCAAGCTGTTCCGCCCGTGGAACAACACGCAGGACACTTACGCGCAACATTCTGATGTAAGCGGGCGTGGCTCACTGAGCGATTTCGTCTAAGTGTAAGGCAGGGATGTTGCGGATGCCGATTTTTTGACATCCGCGGATGCGGATGCGGATTTTTAAAGGCTTACATCCGCGGATGCGGTATAGGTACATAAGAAACGTCAAATATTACATTTTAGTCGGACTCGCGTTCCAAGGGTTCCGTACATTAAGTCCCACTCACGCTTGACTGCTCATTTCTAATAGGTTTTTTTGGTTAATGACTAAATTACCTAGCAGTTTAGCACTTACGCCGATGCTAAGACGTTCCTGTACCGACCTGTTCCACATCCGCATCCGCATTCAATCCGCATCGATTTTATGCGGATGCGGATGTTGAAAATAATGCGGAAGTTCCGCGGTTACGGATGCGGATGCGGATATTCGCAACATCCCTGGTGTAAGGCCCGAGTGGAGGCTCTTGTTGGGCGTGCAGCGGGGCGGGGCGTGCGGCGTGCATGTTAAACAAATGCAAGCGTATAGGAGCAGCCTTAGTGCACGCTGCTCAAATCCCTTGGGAGCTCGACGCCACGCTGCACGCCCCGCCGAACGCTCCGCTTCGAGCGTCCACTCAGGCCTTACACTAATAGACGCCTTGGCTGTCATTTTCTGTACAAAATAGTCTGCCGATTTTTGCGGGGGAGGGGCACGTCAGATGTATGGCTGTTTGTACATGATTTGCACGTAACGTACAAATAGCCATGTCAGATAAACGTCAGTCCATACAAAAGTTTGCACAACTGTGCAAGGTTTTCGGCAGAGGGGTAAGCTCTTAAAGGCGACTCCGGTTTATTAAATGCTCTAAGCTACATGTACATGCGGCCCACACCAATTTTGGTGTCTAATAGCAGTACTAGCGCGCAACGCTACGGAACGGACGCCTCCTCGCGCATGCGCCACCTTGCGTCATATCTGTCGTAATAGCCGCGTTTTGTTAGAGAGTGAACCTTCTGTACCTAGTACTATTATCTATTCTGTGAAGTAAGTAAAAGTAGAGTCCAGACGAGCTGGGCAAATCGACCGATTTGATCAGGAAAATAATTGGCGCCAATCTCATCTAGCGTCCACACGTAAGTAAGTAAATATTCTCTATTGCACCAATAATTATACGTAGCTACACAAATTTATAGTGTGTCAAAGGTCTGTTTGATTTCAGACATACACTGAGAGAATCATACTATCTTTGTCTAACACTAGTACTAGCACCCAAAAGAAAAGGATGAGTATAGTTTTTTTTTGTTCCTATTTACTGACAAGATTTGGTTGACCCAGTATAATCACCAATTTTGTTAAATGTTTATTTTAAATTTCGAATATCGCGCCTTATATGAATCCCTCTCACACTTGACGGTTCTCATGCCAATGTCTCTTCATATTTTTTATAAAATTAAAGCAATCTTTACTAGATTCCTGTTAATTTTCTTTTCATTTATCAGGCTATGGGCCCAGCACGCTTCCACTGCGCATTCCATAGATATTATAACTTCGTAAATTGTCATTTTTGTGTCCGCACCTGCTGATTTGATCGGGGAATCAAATTGGCGGACGCAAACGCCCTGATTCGATCGGACAATTTCATCAGATTGGCGAAAAATTGTCTCGTCTGGACTCCACCTAACTTTTTTTTTTTTAATAAATAAATAAATATTATAGGACTTTCTTACACAAATTGACTAAGCCCCACAGTAAGCTCAAGAAGGCTTGTGTTGTGGGTACTCAGACAACGATATATATAATATACAAATACTTAAATACATAGAAAACAACCATGACTCAGGAACAGATATCTGTGCTCATCACACAAATAAATGCCCTTACTGGGATTCGAACCCAGGACCGCGGCTTCACAGGCAGGGTCACCCACTACGCCAGACCGGTCGTCAAACTTTTTAATTCTTGTTTGTCTTGTCCTCAGGTATCGGAGATAATCCTGCCTGCCCGGTTCCGCGGCGGCACCACTAGCTTCCAGGACGACATGGCCGTCCTGCGGCTGTCTACACCGTTCACGTACGCGCCGGGCGTGCAGTCCGTGTGCGTGGACTTCGACAGGCAGTTCGAAGTAAAACAGCTGCAAGCAGGGAACATCGGAACGGTAGGACCATAAACACAATACAGAAAATATTCATCAGCAAACTATTGGCATAGAGAAAAAAATACATAGAGTGCTCACTCCATACATCAGTTTTAGTACCAAAAAGACTATTAGCATCTAGCATCGAGTAGCGGAACTATCAGTACTGCTACATGACAATAGATGTAGCACCGACAGGAAAGTCTTATCTCAACAGCATAAGACTTTCCGGTCGGTGCTACATCTATTGTCAAGTAGCAGTACTGATAGTTCCGCTACTCGATGCTAGATGTCGACACTGAAATTAATAGTCTGAACTGATGTATGGAGTGAGCACTCTTGTCTTATTATATTTCTCTATGCTATTGGGTTCCAAACATTCATACTTTAGCAACACATGGCAACACTTACGCCACTGCAACGCTAACATGGCATCTTGCGTACTGTTGCTACAGTAGAAAGTGTTTCTAGTTTAGTAGATATTTGCCAGTTTCTAAATTACCCCGCCTTCGCATTTACCCCAATGCACCCTATAGGTAAGTAAAGAAAGAGTGGTAACTCCATACATCAGTTGTGTTACCAAAACGCGAGTTATTTCGTATAACGTCAAGTAGTATGGAATTATCAGTACCGCTAATTTACACCAGATGTCACAAATGTCGCTACTGACGAAAAATGTACTGCTAAAACAATTTACAACTATAAGCGGAAGGAGTTAAAAATAGAATTCCGGTGAATACGGTTATAATATTAGCTGAAAATTGTTGAGCGTTAGAGTTTTCGTTCGTCGTGACATCTATTGCCAATGCCAACTAGTAGTACTGATAATGTCCGCTACTTGACCAGGCGTGTCTCACTCCGCGATTTCGTCGCTTTGCTACAGCTGGCTAAAAGTACATCCGTTCGGCCCCAATTTTGGTGGCTAGCCATAAGCCGCGCGTGGCGCTGTCGCCACCTAGCGGCCATATCTGTGCTGATCGTAACGTGAGTCTTCTGTACTTAGTACTATTATTTATTCTGTGGTTTTGGTAAGAAAACTGATGTATCGAGTTACCACTCTTTCTTTACTTACTTAATATTTCTCTATGTTTATATATTGCAGATCCTCGGCTGGGGTCTGACGGAGAAGAACGGCAACCCATCCCAGCGGCTCACGTACCTGGACCTCCCGTACATTGACGTCGACAAGTGCTTCGCGGACTCCGAGCCCTCCTTCCACAAGTACATCACTAGCGACAAGATATGCGCCGGAGACATTTACACTGGTAAAACGTAAAACGTGGTATATTAGGGGGACAGGTAAAAAAACCCGTTAGTGTAAGTCCCCATTCGCACGAGAGCTTTTTCAACGCGCCTTAAAAAAGCGCTAGAATCTGTCCGCACTCTAAATTCGATTTAACCACCAAGGCTTAAAGTCGAAAATCCAACAACGCTTGATAAAAAGCGCCACCGCTGTCGTGTGAATAAATACACATGTATCCATTTGTGTCATTCAAACGCTTTTTTAACGCGCGTTGTAAAATCGCCCGTGGGAATGGGGGCTAAATATACAGAGTCATCATCTTCCTCGCGTTTGTCCCGGCATTTTTGCCACGGCTCATGGGAGCCTGGGGTCCGCTTGGCAACTAATCCCAGTAATTGGCGAGGGCACTAGTTTTTACGAAAGCGACTGCCATCTGACCTTCCAACCCAGAGGGTAAACTAGGCCCGTATTGGGATTAGTCCGGTTTCCTCACGATGTTTTCCTTCACCGAAAAGCGACTGGTAAATATCAAACGATATTTCGTACATAAGTTCCGAAAAACTCATTGGTACGAGCCGGGGTTCGTTCCCGCGACCTCCGGATTGCAAGTCGCACGCTCTTACCGCTAGGCCACCAGCGTCTTGTCTGGAAAAGGTCGCTTTTTGGCGATAAGACCGCCTGTTGTTTAACCTCTTCTTCCTGTAATGAGGTGTGCAATAAAGAGATTTGTATTGTATAGTTACTGCATGGCACGGCCAGGTCTATTCGCATGCATGCATGTCGGTAGAGGGACTTCGAACGGGCTGAACTCTGATGGAGATTGCGATGTCTTTACCCACCTATGTGTCTAGACTTAAAGATCCGTGCTAGTTCTTTACTCTATATTCTTTAAGCCATCTGAGCTTAGTTTTGCGCGTTTATCTTCAACATTCATTGACGTATATCTTAGATTCTTAGGACGGGCCTTACGGGCACTAAAATGGCACTAATTCAGCGGCGTCACTCACGAATTCGAGCCAATCGTGCAGTCTAACGCAACTAGTTGCGACCAATCGCGCGCGTGATGTGATGACACCGTTGTACTGGCCCCATTCTTATTGCCCGTAAGGCCAGTCCTGAGATATACGTCAATGCCAACATTTCAGCATTTTTAGACGTAAGTACTCTGTTTGGTTTCAGGCATAGAGAAAAAAATACATAGATTGCTCACTCCATACATCAGTTGTTTTGATACCAAAAAGACTCAACAACATTATGCTCAACCATAGAGAAATATAGTAAGACAAGAGTGCTCACTCCATACATCAGTTCAGACTATTAATTTCAGTGTCTACATCTAGCATCGAGTAGCGGAACTATCAGTACTGCTACTTGACAATAGATGTAGCACCGACCGGAAAGTCTTATCTCAACAGCATAAGACTTTCCGGTCGGTGCTACATCTATTGTCAAGTAGCAGTACTGATAGTTCCGCTACTCGATGCTAGATGCTAATAGTTTTTTTGGTACTAAAACTGATGTATGGAGTGAGCACTCTATGTATTTTTTTGTCTATGGCTCAACAACATAAGACTTTCCGGTCGGTGCTGCATCTATTGTCAAGTAGCATTACTGAGAGTTCCGCTACTCGATGCTAGATGTAGACACTGAAATGAATAGTCTTTTTGGTATCAAAACTGATGTGGAGTGAGCACTCTTGTCTTACTATAAGAATAATAATCTTTTATTTGCAATAAACATTATATACCAGGTACATCGGTGTTCATGCGATAGGTGGTAGGTTTCATGTTTAACCATAAATGGTTTGCAAAATATGTACAAAACTTATAAACTATCATGCAAAACATATACAAATAATGTCTCTATTTGTAATATATTAATTATTAATGTTATACAAGTCAAGTCTAATTAATTAATTAATTGGGGCGGCGTCTACGTGACAGAGGGTGCGATCCACGTTCAGGCTCCTACTTAGTCCAACAGATATCGCTTGCCATCCAGCGTGGTAATGCCGCTCTTTGGGCTGGGTGGGGTCGGAATGGGGGCGATAAGTAGGTTAGTTTATAGTTTAGTGTGCTTTTTTATTTTTTTATTTTTTATTTTAAGGTAGTTTTAGTGTTTTTGTTTGTGTTTTTTTAAATTGTATTATTGTATTTATAATTATATTATTGGAATTCAGAATTAATAAAGCAGATAGGTACTAATTTCAGTCTAATTAATTGAATTGAATATTTCTCTATGTATCAGGCAAGGCGCTCTGCCGCGGCGACAGCGGCGGAGGCTACGTCCTATACTCCTCAGAAATCCCCTACCTGCACGGAGTCGCGTCCACCGCCGCCGGCGACGATAACCTTTGCAACGCCTTCGCCATCGCCGCCTTCACATGCCTCTACGCACACCGCGCTTTCCTCAGAGACAACATACCGAACATAGACAAGGAGTGTGTTAAACCAGAGACTACAACACAGCCAGCTCAGAGAGTAAATGTAGAAACGGCGCTTGGGACGGCGGGAGTTGTGGGTACGACAGGCGCTCCAGTGTATACGAACATGCCGTATTTCCCTTACCCTAATCATTTTGTGTGCAATTGCAATTGTCAGCCTTAGCTTTGGTCTTAATAAAATGGAAAGAGAGAATGTCTTTTATTTTAATTTGTGATAAAAATATATACGAAATATTTGATATTTGTGGTATAATATATATATATAGTCTCCTAACTGTTATAGCGGACAGGATGGACAGTCAGCTTCTTGCGCACTGGGCCGGGGTACACTCGGTGGTGGCTACATACACATGAGTGTATGTAGTTATTACCGGTGTATGTGCCTGGCTCCTGTCAAACACTATTTATATTCTAGTCTAGTTCATATTATTAGTGTTCCGTACAAAACTTTGTTTTTTAAGTTAAAGTTAGTTTGTAGTTATTTAGTTGTAAGTGTATGGACTTAAGGTCTGAAATAAATGATTTTTTTTTTTACATCCTATAAAATCGGGCACATCACAGCACGCACTCGGCGACTCTAACTGTCTCTGACGGACGTCACAAAGGGACCCCTCTGACCTACATCACCTACATCTTATATAGGTGATAGAGTCCGTTAGAAGGCGCACCACATGCGAGCTGAATTGATCCGAAATGTCACAGTAATTAATAAGGTTTATAGAATAAATTCAGATATTCTTATTCCGTGCCATCATAGAGAAATATAATAAGACAAGAGTGCTCACTCCATACATCAGTTCAGACTATTAATTTCAGTGTCGACATCTAGCATCGAGTAGCGGAACTATCAGTACTGCTACTTGACAATAGATGTAGCACCGACCGGAAAGTCTTATGCTGTTGAGATAAGACTTTCCTGTCGGTGCTACATCTATTGTCAAGTAGCAGTACTGATAGTTCCGCTACTCGATGCTAGATGCTAATAGTCTTTTTGGTACTAAAACTGATGTATGGAGTGAGCACTCTATGTATGCACATATAAATTCAGGTGCTGAATTTCAAGCAATTTTTGCTGTACGCCTGTGATGTGATAAATAAAGGTCTGTATTTTTAAGTATATATGTCCTCAAAATTTCCTGGTTGGATTTTTAATTAAATTATAGTATCCTATAACATTAACTACTATCCTAGGCAAAAACCTAAGCTCCGACGCCTTTTAATCACCAGATGGTGCTCTCGTCAACCTGAATTAAGTTTCACTACTTGCCAATAGAGGGCAGTGTATTAAAAACTGTCAGAGGTACGATATTATTCTTTCACAGATTTTAATCAAACTAATATGTAGTTGAAAGAGAAAAATAACGGATATTCATTACAGCAATTACATTTTAAAGCTAGTCTGTGTTGGAATTAGTACGTACTTTTAGGCAATTACCGATTGAGTCAAGCACTATAACTGTCAAGTGTCAATGTCAGTCGGCTGTCATTCGGTATGCCGGGTACCCTTTATACTTGTTCATTCTTGTTTGTTATTATTTTCTCCCATTAAATAGGAGCATATTTACTGGTTATAATTAAGAAATGGAGCAGTGGGAAGCTATTATAGAGAATTTAGAGCATCCGCCGGATCAGTGCCACCGTACGTTCGAAAAAACATTGGAAACGGCAGCAGCTTTATTGAGTACCGCGGCGACTCAGCTCGCTCCTTTTGAAACAGGTAAATGAACAGGATATTATAACTTTTCGAGGCTTACTGCTACCTTAAAGGTCAAAGTACCTATTGAAGTACAGATCTTGGCGTTTAAAGTGGGTATATATACCGTCCAAGAATGCAGAGGGCACTGAGGTTACAATGACAATAATAATTATAATTCAGCCTATTTACGTCCCACTGCTGGGCACAGGCCTCCTCTCATACGCGAGAGGGTTTGGGCTATAGTCCCCACGCTGGTCCTGGCATTGGGGTGGAAAATAGGTATGAATCTAAAGCTAATATTTCTCCATCCCTTAACACTCAACAGAAAACGGGCGGCATTTAATTGGTCGGTTCTGTAAGATGAAGTTTCTAAAACAATTTCTTATTTGCCAACATCGTAGAATGGCTGGTGGATACTCTGCTTCACTCTCCGGTGGAGCTCTTGACAACTGTGTCCCAGAAGCGTGGCGACGAGGTGTGGCGCAAAGCTGTGGCAGACGCTCTGAAACTTATGGCAAGCGTGGCCGGATTGTCTCATAAATACTATGAGCAGATTGTTGATGTAAGTTTTATCTTACCTTAAAATATATGCCATTTTATAGTAATACAGCTTATATGCATCCCACTGCTAGGCTCATGTGCAAAAGGGCTTGGGATATAGTCCCCGCGTGGGCCCAATGCGGTTGGAGACTTAACATACACTTTTGAATTTCTTCGCAGATGTATACATATGCACTTTGCATGTTTCCTCACAATGTTTTCCTTCACCGAAAAGCTAGTGGTAAATACGAAATTATATAATTTTTTATGTCATTTTGATAATAGTTGAAATACCGTCATTAGTCCTTGAAAGACTAGTTGTAGTTGAATTTAAACTGTTGTGAGACATACTAACAAATCAATAATCAATAAATCAATAAATGACAATAAACAATAACATTGAATAATTTTACGACAAATAAAATAAAACGTATAATTTTATTTTAGAACAAGTGAGTCTTAACCGTAAAATTATTCAATACTAGCTGTTGTTTAAATATATACTTACTTTACCTAAGAACTACTTTTATCAGATCTGTCTTCTAAACTACGACCCTGAGCTTCGTAAGCACGCTTTAGCGTGCCTTGCCGAGGTTGCTAAACATTCAGACGCCGCTACCAGAGACTTGGCAAGACACGTGCAAGCGCTGGAGGAAGCTACCCAGTGCAGGGCACCTATAGCTCTCCTAGTGGGTATGTATAAATAACAACTAACTTGTATACATAGCAACATATAATCTTACATTCGGCCATTTCGGCAATAGACAAGTCGTCATATAACAAATACTAATAAAAACCGGCCAAGTGTGAGGCGGACTCGCGCACGAAGGGTCCCATACCATTAAGCAAAGAAATCACATTTGTTGTATGGGAGCCCCACTTAAATATTTATTATATTCTGTTTTTAGTATTTGTTGTTATAGCGGCAACAGAAATACATTGGTGAAGATTTCAACTGCCTAGCTATCACGGTTCATGGGATACAGCCTGATGACAGACAGACGGACGGACGGACAGACAGACAGAGAGTGTTAGTAATAGGGTCCCGTTTTTACCCTTTGGTTACGGAACCCAAACAAAACACTTAGGTACTGTCTATGAAGGACAGCTCGAGGTTGCTAAACTCCTCATTGGTATATCAAATGACATCTTGAAGTGGGTATTATTTCCTTATGATACATAGATAAATAGCGTTTATTGGTTTATGTTCTTAACATATAGTTTTTCGCTCTATACTATGTTCCTTTCCACGGAACTTACCGCCTCGCGAAGCTAGATCTGTGAAAATCTGCCCCGCCCGAAATGATATATAACTTGCCCTACTTGCTAAATAACTATGTATAGTGTGTCAAAGGTCTATTTGATTTCAAACATAAACAGAGTGAATCATACTATCTTTGCCTTACACTAGTACTAGCACCCAAAAGAAAAGGATGAGTGTAGTTTTTTTTGTTCCTATATATTTACTGACAAGATTTACCGAACTTACGCGACCCCAATGTCCCGTCTACACGAGCTAATTTGCGCGGCAAATTAGCTCGACGAGACGGCGGCGGAAGCGCTGGTGGCCTAGCGGTAAGAGCGTGCGACTTGCAATCCGGAGGTCGCGGGTTCGAACCCCGGCTGGTACCAATGAGTTTTTCGGAACTTATGTACGAAATATCATTTGATATTTACCAGTCGCTTTTCGGTGAAGGAAAACATCGTGAGGAAACCGGACTAATCCCAATACGGGCCTAGTTTACCCTCTGGGTTGGAAGGTCAGATGGCAGTCGCTTTCGTAAAACTAGTGCCCACGCCAATTACTGGGATTAGTTGCCAAGCGGACCCCAGGCTCCCATGAGCCGTGGCAAAATGCCGGGACAACGCGAGGAAGAAGAAGAGACGAGACGGCGCGGGCGTCAAGTTCTGCGTGGCCCCGCCCTATAAAATTCGCACCCGTAACGTGTACTTGTACAAATACATTCCGGCTCTATATAAAGCAAGAGAGTCTCTATTGTTTCCCAAATAGTTTTAAGCCATAATGTATTGTTTGTCCGAATTTTCGTTAGTCATAATTCATTTCATTTTCGTTAGTGATAGTTTTTTCTTCTCTGATATTTTTCACTGTAGCTATAATATGGTGTTAATTAGTTTGTAATATTTCCGCTAAATTGTAAAACATGCTGTGTACACTTGTTTTGGATCTCGTGCTAGATTTAAGCCATAATGTACAATTGTATTACCCATGATATTGTACGATGTCTGTTTAGTGTACCTAATAAAGTAAAATAAAATAAAAATAAAATTTGGTTCAGAAACGCGTCACTTTTCAGGATTGCCATAAAACAAACTTAACCAAAACCTAAACTAGAGTCGGACCAAAAAAAGTCTGCAGCGGATTTGATAGCCCACGCAGTGCAAGTGTCATTTATACGTCATAATTTCATAGAAGTTTGACGTTTAAAATAACACTTGCACTGCGTGGGCTATCAAATTCGCTGCAGACTATTCTTGGTCTGACTCTATCTATAGGATAACCTTACGAAAATCCTGAAACGTTAACGGTTTCAGTTTTATGACTAATGATAATATGACAAACAATACATTATGACTTAAAACTTTATGGGAAACAACGGGACCCCAAAGCGAGATTGAACTTCACTTCCACTCCCCATCAGGTTTTCAAAGCGTTGCACTAGTAAACTATTCTGTGACACAACTTCATCCATGTACTTAAATCGAACGGATGTTGTTGCCAACAGGCGCGCTGTGCGAGCACCACCCTGCCGTCGTTTGCGATGAGCTGACCCGCATCTGGCGTGGGTACCTCAACATGCTGGACAATAACAAGAACACAGTAAGTGTACCTACTTCCGAAGGCCTTCACCTAAGGGGTTCCTGCTTATAGACTAAGCTTAAAAAACGGCCAAGTGCGAGTCGGACTCGCGCACGGAGGGTTCCGCACCATCAACAAAAAATAGAACAAAACAAGCAAAAAAACGGTCACCCATCCAAGTACTGACCCCGCTCGACGTTGCTTAACTTCGGTCAAAAATCACGTTTGTTGTATGGGAGCCCCACTTAAATCTTTATTTTATTCTGTTTTTAGTATTTGTTGTTATAGCGGCAACAGAAATACTTCATCTGTGAAAATTTCAACTGTCTGGCTATCACGGTTCGTGAGATACAGCCTGGTGACAGACGGACGGACGGACGGGCAGCGGAGTCTTAGTAATAGGGTCCCGTTTTTACCCTTTGGGTACGGAACCCTAAAAACTATCAAAAAACCAAATTTATAAAAAAAAACGTAAACATAAATCCATGCAACAAATAGTAGGACATGAAAGATTTTTTATTTTATTTTTATTCTGTACATAGTTTTAAAGCAACTATATTTTCAGGACACGGTGACTAAAGCAGCCCTCGAAGGCGTCTGCCGTCTCTTCAAGCACTTCGGCGACGACCTACCCTGTGCCGAACTCAACCAGTTCTACGATAATCTCGCCAAGGTGTACATCGACAAATCTGGCTGCCAGGCAGGTACGCATAAAAAAGACGACAAAAAGGAATAAAGAAAAAACCGGCCAAGTGCGAGTCGGACTCGCACACGGAGGGTTCCGCACCATCAACAAAATAGAGCAAAACAAGCAAAAAAACGGTACTGACCCCGCCCGACGTTGCTTAACTTCGGTCAAAAATCACGTTTGTTGTATGGGAGCCCCACTTAAATCTTTATTTTATTCTGTTTTTAGTATTTGTTGTTATAACAACAACAACACATCAACAACAACAGAAATACATCATCTGTGAAAATTTCAACTGTCTAGCTATCACGGTTCGTGAGATACAGCCTGGTGACAGACGGACGGACGGACGGACAGCGGAGTCTTAGTAATAGGGTCCCGTTTTTACCCTTTGGGTACGGAACCCTAAAAACAACGGGTTGCACTCCGGGAGTGCCGGCAGAAGTGAAAACTCAATGACATTGTAATGGTTTTTCGATCAGGTCACGTGTCCGTCTTACGAATTTTCAGTCTGTCGAATCTGTCGGTCACGTGACCTGTCGCGAGTTCAACGTTTTTTCCCCACCTCAAAAAGTGCACAGCGCCGCTAAAGAAGTTTTCACTTCAAAAACTAAAGACAGAAGAATGTTGGCCAAAGACACCTAATTTTTAGATTGCATATACTCGAGAAATTGGGACAGATACTGCAATTACCATTTCGTACTAACTCAGTCCCTGCAGTATATACGATCTTTCATATCATTTTTTTAGATATTACTGTACTTTTAAAAGGTTGTAATTTCATTACTTGACTTTACCCATACGGCTGTATAACGAATATAACGATTGCATTTACTATTAAAGTATATGCGAAGAACCGTGAGCTAGTTGTCTATACGTACCTAATATGTATGCATGTATACGTTAAGTCAGTCGCAATCTGTCATTCGCGTTGATTGTCGTATGGAAAAACGCCTGCGCTTAAATATTAAATAAATCATTACAAATAGTGTTCAAAACTAGTGTTTTCTTATATGCCCTAATAGGTTTTGGGCCCAGACATTTAAATACAATTGATTTCGTGACTTTTGAACAGTAATTAAAGTGAAATAAGTGTAAAGGACAACGTAAACAAGTGATAGACTCGCCCGCTGCGGCATGCCGCCGCCGCCTGTTGTGTAGAAAAAGTGGACTCGCCCGAGTTGTTTACATTCATTTCGCCGTATTTTTGTATATCGTCGAAATAGTGTTGAAAAAAACGCTATGGCTGCTACTATCAAGATTGATCCGTTAACTGCAGATAACTATGATACGTGGAAAATACACATGAGAGCAATTTTGAAGAAAAATGACTTGTGGGGATACGTATCAGGTACTATCACGAAACCGGCCAGTACCGATTCTAAGTATGAAGAATGGATCAAAATGGACGGAAAGGCGGAATCGGATATATTATTAGCCGTCAGTCCAAGTGAGCTCGCAGCGTTAGACGGTTTGGAGACCTCCAACGCGATATGGGATAAATTGAAATCATTGTATCAATCCAGTGGACCTGCGCGAAAAGCCTCGTTATTAAAGAAGCTCGTGTTGACGCGCATGCGGGAAGACGACGACCTGCGTAAACACATTGCAGATTTTTTTGATGCGGTTAAGAAACTCAAAGAAATCGGGTTAGTGGTGATTGACGAATTATTAGCGATTTTGCTATTGTATAGCCTACCAGATTCGTTTGCTATGTTTCGCACTGCAATGGAATCGCGTGACGATCTGCCATCTACTGAAGTACTTAAAGTAAAGATTGTCGAAGACTATGAAGGTAGGAAAGGCGCAGCAGTACCAGATCAGGGAGCTATGTTCGTCAAGCGCATTCCTAAGAAAAACTTTCAGAAGAATATAATGCATGAACACTTAGCGAACAACGACAAAAACAAAGCGACGTGTTATCGTTGTGGACGCCGAGGGCATCTAGCAAGAGAATGTAAAACTAAAATTTCTAATAAAGCGAAACAAAATGCACAGCAGCAGGCAGGGCGTTGTGATGATCGAGAGAGATATACGACAATGCTGAGTACAACCGAAGAGGCGATGTTGGGTGAACAGATAAATCCAACTTGGTGTATCGACAGTGGATGCACGGGGCATATGTGCAACAACAAACACATAATGCAAGGATTTACGCGACTGGAAAATGAACTAAATTTGGCAAATAATGAGAGTACGCAAATTACTGGGATGGGCAAAGTTAGAATTCCAGTTAATACAGGCAGTGAAGAACGCCTAGTAGACATTCAGAAAGTGTTCTACGTGCCAGATTTACGTACAAGCCTTTTGTCAGTGGCAAAGATGACTGATCACGGATTTGAGGTGCATTTTCGAAAAAATGATGCTATTGTGATTGATGAAAACCAGAAGGTTCATATGAGGGCTGACCGTGTAGGCAATCTGTATCATGTTAGAATGGGACAAGAGAACGTTTATAGTGTGGACGTGCTGAAGAAGCCAATTGATATGTGGCATGAACGCTTGGGGCACATAAACGAACGTGACTTAAAAGCTATGGCTAAGAATGGTCTAGTACATGGTTTAACATTTGACGACAGTGAAAAATTGTCAGAATGTGAGATATGCATAAGTCAAAAACTGACATGTAAACCATTTCCTAAAGGAAGTGAAGATCGCACAACCGATTTACTTGAGATAGTACACACAGATGTATGCGGTCCAATGAGGCACCCATCATTTGGACAGAAGAGATACTTCGTCACATTTATTGACGACAAATCTCGTTGGTGTGAAGTATATTTCATTGCAAATAAATCAGACGTTTTCGGAGTATTTAAGGAATATAAAGCATATGTAGAGAAGTTGACAGGAAAGAAGATAAAGAATTTGCAATCTGATAACGGAAAAGAGTACGTGAATAAAGAATTCGATGATTTTCTGAAGAAGGAAGGAATCAAAAGAAGACTAACGGTACCACATACACCACAACAAAATGGAGTCTCGGAGAGAAAAAATAGAACGTTGATTGAGATGGCGCGGTGTATGATGCGTCAAGCTGGAAGCCCACCAAGTTTTTGGGCCGAAGCTGTGAATACCGCCAATTACATACGAAACCGATGTTCCACTGCAGCGCTAAAAGGTGAAATACCTTATACTGCATGGAAAGGAAGAAAGCCTACAGTAATGTATATGAATGTTTTTGGGGCTAAGGTTTATTATAAAGAGAAAGGGACACAAAAAGGAAAATTCGATAATAATTCGGAAGTTGGCATATTCATGGGATATGACAATCAATCCAAAGCCTACAGAGTACATAATCCCAGTAACAAACGGATTATTGTAACAAGAGATGTTAGTTTCATGAAGGAAACGGCATTTGACCATGAATATAAAGAGATTTTGGATAATGAAGAAGAAGAAGACAAAAAGATGACAATAGATCTAGAAAAGGAGCGAATAATAGAGAGAGAAGAACAACAGGAGAAAAGACCATATATTCGAGTAAGGAGAAATGGATCTAGAGTGAGAAAATCGCTTGAGAATATATATCAAAACATAGATACTGAAAATGAAAGAAACAATGGGATGTTATCCAGAAAAAGAAGTTCAACGGTATCGTGGGAAAGGTTTATAGAACCAGCAAAAAGAGGAAAAGGAAGATCAAGACTTATACGCATAGAAAGAACTCCGAATGAGTATAACAAACACATGACAGAAGGTGATTCAGAAGATGAAGAAGAGATCCCACGAATGTCAGCGGGAATCGCAACAAGTGAGCCAATGTCCTGGGAAGAAGCAGAAATGACGAGTGATGCAATCGATTGGAGAAACGCATTAGAAGATGAATATTTAGCACAAATCAAAAATGAAACGTGGGATATAGTACCACGACCAGAGAACCGAAAAGTTATTGGAAACAGATTGGTATTTGCTAGTAAAACTACTGGGAAGAAAGTACGCCTTGTTGCTAAGGGCTGCTCTCAACGGCCAGGGGAGGATTTTCATGAAATATCATCCCCAGTTGTGAGATCTTCTTCAATACGATTGGTCGCTGCTTTGTCAGCAGAACTAGGACTTGAAATCCATCAAATGGACGTCGTGACAGCATACTTGAATGGCAAACTAGACGAAGAAGTCTATATGGAAATGCCTGATCACATACATGATGTATTGGACAAAATACTTACAAAGAGAAAGTTTGGAGCAAGTCAGAGAGTAATTCAAGATAAGAAAATTATAGAAATAGCAAAGTTGTGGAAGAAACAGATGAATGAGTGTGATGATGCTGTGTGCTTGTTAAGAAAGTCTTTGTATGGTTTGCGTCAATCAGGTCTTCAGTGGCATAAAGAACTGGTAAGTCAATTGAAGTCTATAGGTTTTGAAGAAATGCCTCAAGACCCATGTTTATTTGTCTCTCAAAAAGGTGAACAAATAATGTTGATTGCCGTTTACGTTGATGATATGATATTAGCCACGAATGATGATGAATGGTTGAAGTGTGTGAAAATGCAACTAAAAGATGCTTTTGATATTAAAGATTTAGGCAAGATTAGTACTTGTCTTGGTATAGAGTTTGATCGAGATGATGAAAATAGGGTTTATCTGAGCCTAGTGTTGAGTCGCTCACTCGCGAGGCACCTCTTTTGTACCGCTCATTATGTTAAATTGTCGCAGTACTTCACACCGCAAAAATGTCTTACTTCACTCCTCCATTCATTTTACTCATTTACTCGCGCGCATCACATACACCTCTTGCCACACAAATCATTTACACACTTCAAATTTCAATAAACTCTTATCCTTTCAAATTCACTCGCGGGCCTCGCAGGCCTCATAGCTTACACGCCCCTCACAACCAACTCTCGCGCAAGGCGCGAGCCGCTAGGTGCTCGCCGGCTCACTGACACTCAAATTAAGAAACGAGTAACCGTCCACACTGTCAACTGCCGAACTACAAACCTTATTGCAATGGCAAAAGGTCCACCGAGAAATGCGTTGAGTTTGTACCATTCACCGCGTCACTGTGACATTGACATGACATGAACACTTCAAATTCTTCAAAGAGGGAGTGAGACAGACACTTCAATATCACGCTTCACCACCGAAAATACGTTAAAAATTAAACACGAAAGACAACAAGCGTAAGTGCTCATAAGTGCTGCACGCTTTCATACATCTTACGTCTTTTTGATCCTAACTCACTTGTCAAAATGGCCGAATGGCGCGGGAAATCTAAGTCATCAGAACGAAGTTCGACATGTTGCTTCTCTGTCGCACTTGTAAATTCGTACGTAAGTGTGACAGGGCGGCAAGACGTCGAACGTGGTTCGCCTCTGACTGAGCATGTGACGTGAGCATTTACGAAGCATGCTTAGAAACAGTAAAGGATTACTGAACAAAATATTATTTAAATTATTGCAATATAATACGGTGAATACGGTCGGTGGTTTACACAAAATGTCACAATTTACGTTAGTGTAGTAATTAAATAGTAAGTATAATTTACTAAGTGTAATAAACATGTACTTTACGTAATGATTTTTTGTTACCGTTCTTCGTAAACAACGTTGAAATAAGTGGTATCCAGACAAGACAATTTTTCGCCAATCTGATGAAATTCTCCGATCGAATCAGCAGGTGCGGACACATATAGCTGGTCAACCAAATCTTGTCCGTAAAAAAGCAAAATTCAAATTTTCTATGGGACGATATCCTTTCGCGCTTACATTTTTCAAATTTGCCGCCTTTTCCTACTGTCAAGATCTGGTTGACCAAGTATAAATGCCAATTTTCATAGACTGTTTCATAGTAATTATCTATGGAATGCAAATTTCCTGTTATTCTATTTCTTCACTCGACAATCTCAACAATCAACACATTCCGAGAATCAACATGATAAAAGTAAGACTGAATTCGCAAAAAATAGTGCGAAATGAAACGCAATTCATAGGCAGCTGACACTGACAGTAGTGACAGTGACGGAACAAAGAAAAGTATGAGTGTTTGCAACTTTGCAACAATTCTTCGTTTAGTTTTGTCTTAATAGTGATAATACTAATATATATAATACCGAAATATCTAAACTCTCGGCTCGTGGCTCTACCTTACCTTGGTGTCTTTTGCATGCGAAAATGTAGTGAAAAATATTGCCGCCTGCGTTACTGGCGGCGCGAATGTTTTTACTATCACATTACTGTTAAATGATCTGAGTAAGTTAGTTATTTTTATCTATAATGATACCTAATTAGAAGAAAATATGGAATTTGTTCTCCTTACTTTGCTAAAAAACAGTCGTGCAGTTTTAAGGCTACTATTCTTATTGAAATATATTATTATTAAACTGTAAATAATATCAAGTAGCAAGGATTGAAATTGAATTGAACAATCCATAAAACAGCTAAATTCGAACAAGTTTCATAAAAGCATCAAAGTTTCTATGTAGGATGTGGGCTTGGAGGATATAATCAAACGGAGACACCATGTCTGTAATTTTCTGTACAAAAACAGTCTGCCGATTTTTGCGGGGGAGGGGAACGTCAAATGTATGCGTAACGTAAAAATAGCCATGTCAGATAAACGTCAGTCCATACATTGTGTATGACCGTTGGCCGCCTATTTTCGACAGAGGGGAAAGCCTGTTAATGGCTACTCCGTTTAGTTGTATCCTCCAAGGATGTGGGTCACTAGGTCCTTGGTTTGATTCTGAGTTCTTAAATTGATCTGTCTTCTGTTGTTCAAGTTCTTTTCTTCACCTCGAGAATTGCATTCAAATTAAATATTTATGTGAAAGGATAATAGGAGTATAATTATATTATATGGTTTGGCCCAGGACTGTCTCATACCAAACAGAGAGAATCATATATATCATACTGTCTATAACTCTATCTTTTCTAGTACTAGCACCCAAAAGAATGGGATGAGTATAACTTTCCTGGTTCTTACTGACTGACATGTTGTGTTTGACTAAAAATTCGGTTTAACTAGTTTTTGTTGCCGATAACTCCGATAAGAACTTATCGGAGAAAATAGCCGATGCTGATGCTAAAAATATGAAAATATGCCAGTACCTCACCTCATTTGAAGTAAGACATTGTAACACCTCATTTTTGAAAAAGAGGTACTCATACAAACTCATTTTAAATTGATGTCCTGCCCATCACTATCTGAGCCAAAAGATGTACTTAACGAAGGTTTTAGATCGATTTGGCATGCAAGATTGTAAGCCTGTTATGACCCCTATTGATAATCTTGTAAAATTAAAGAAGCCTGAAAGTGTGAATGATGATATTATGAGACAATATCCTTATCAATGTCTTATAGGTGCGCTGATGTACTTAGCTGTATCGACAAGACCCGACATTGCTTACGCCGTCAATTACTTAAGTCAGTTCAATACTAATTATGATGTTCAGCACTGGAAGGCGGCAAAGCGGGTGTTGAGATACTTAAAAGGCACGTTTGAGTATGGATTGGTGTATGAGAGAACGAATTTACCGTTATTCGGTGTGGTTGATGCTGATTGGGGCTCGAATGCGATAGATCGAAAATCTTACTCTGGGTTTGCGTTCATTTTGGCTGGTGCGCCAGTGAGTTGGGAGGCACGTAAGCAGAAGACTATCGCTCTTTCGAGCACCGAGGCCGAGTACATGGCACTTTCCGAAGCCACTAAAGAAGCTATGTATTTACAAGATATATTGAAAAATGTGGGGATGGAATGCGAGGTTGTGACATTGTTCAATGATAACCAGGGGGCCATAAAGCTTGCTCATACAAGAAATTATCACCCCCGAACCAAGCATATAGACGTTAGGCACCACTTTATTCGAGATATGTGCGAAAAAAGTGTTATTTGTCTGAAGTATTTGTGTACGGAGAAAATGCCAGCAGATGTGTTAACGAAGGGTTTAACTGCTATTAAACATCATGAATGCTTGCGTAATCTCGGAATGATATGTATATAAATAATCAGATTCGCTCACGTCTTCGAGGGGAGGTATTAAAGTATATGCGAAGAACCGTGAGCTAGTTGTCTATACGTACCTAATATGTATGCATGTATACGTTAAGTCAGTCGCAATCTGTCATTCGCGTTGATTGTCGTATGGAAAAACGCCTGCGCTTAAATATTAAATAAATCATTACAAATAGTGTTCAAAACTAGTGTTTTCTTATATGCCCTAATATTTACCTATATGAAAATATCGTATAAATTTCTAACGAGTACCATACCAGGTGTGTCTCACTCCTCGCTTTCGTCGCTTTGCTACAGGTAGCTAAAAGTACATCCGTTCCACACCAATTTTGGTGGCTAGCCATGAGCCGCGCGTGGCGCTGTCGCCACCTAGCGGCCATATCTGTGCTGATCGTAACAGACGCGTTTTGTTAGAGAGTGAGTCTTCTGTACCTAGTACTATTATTTATTCTGTGACCATACGTACATATCCTGATATATATAGATGGTCAACCAAATTTTGTCCGTAAAAAAGGCGCGAAATTCAAATTTTCTATAGGACGATATCCCTTCGCGCTTACATTTTTCAAATTTGCCGCCTTTTTCTACTGACAAGATCTGCTTGACCGCATATAGTATACAGGGTGTAATCTAAAACGTGATACAAGATAATCAAACCTGAATCTTTTCATGATTTTGAACAACTTTTACTATGGGGTCAACTTTGTAAATTAACAATAAAAAAAAATCTTTGCCATACATTTTTGTCTACCTCTCCTTGACCATTTCTATGGAACAGCTCAAATTTTTTTTAATATTACAAAATTGACCCCATAGTAAAAGTTGTTCAAAATCATGAAAAGATTCAGGTTTGATTATCTTGTATCACGTTTTAGATTACACCCTGTATATTTTCAGCATGCTACAGTATTCTGGCCGAACATGCCCCGTTGTTCCGCGAGCGAGTCTCAACAGATCGCGCGCTGCGCTCCAAGCTGTGGGGCGCCGCCCCCTCAGCAACTCTGCTCAGAGTATACAAGGTGGCACAGTGCGAGAACAAGACGGCATTTTTAGTAAGTCACAATCATAAACTATACAATATAGTGGTTTATTTCAGCATGCTACAGTATTCTGGCCGAACATGCCCCGTTGTTCCGCGAGCGAGTCTCAACAGATCGCGCGCTGCGCTGCAAGCTGTGGGGCGCCGCCCCCTCAGCAACTCTGCTCAGAGTATACAAGGTGGCACAGTGCAACAAAACGGCATTTATAGTAAGTCATAATCGTAAACTATTATAGTGGTTTATTTCAGCTTGATACAGTATTCTGGCTGAACATGCCCCGTTGTTCCGCGAGCGAGTCTCAACAGATCGCGCGCTGCGCTCCAAGCTGTGGGGCGCCGCCCCCTCAGCAACTCTGCTCAGAGTATACAAGGTGGCACAGTGCAACAAAACGGCATTTATAGTAAGTCATAATCGTAAACTATTATATTGGTTTATTTCAGCTTGATACAGTATTCTGGCTGAACATGCCCCGTTGTTCCGCGAGCGAGTCTCAACAGATCGCGCGCTGCGCTCCAAGCTGTGGGGCGCCGCCCCCTCAGCAACTCTGCTCAGAGTATACAAGGTGGCACAGTGCAACAAAACGGCATTTATAGTAAGTCACAATCATAGACTATACAATATAGTGGTTTATTTCAGCTTGATACAGTATTCTGGCCGAACATGCCCCGTTGTTCCGCGAGCGAGTCTCAACAGATCGCGCGCTGCGCTCCAAGCTGTGGGGCGCCGCCCCCTCAGCAACTCTGCTCAGAGTATACAAGGTGGCACAGTGCAACAAAACGGCATTTATAGTAAGTCATAATCGTAAACTATTATAGTGGTTTATTTCAGCATGCTACAGTATCCTGGCCGAACATGCCCCGTTGTTCCGCGAGCGAGTCTCAACAGATCGCGCGCTGCGCTGCAAGCTGTGGGGCGCCGCCCCCTCAGCAACTCTGCTCAGAGTATACAAGGTGGCGCAGTGCGAGAACAAAACGGCATTTATAGTAAGTCATAATCGTAAACTATTATAGTGGTTTATTTCAGCTTGATACAGTATTGTGGCCGAACAATTATCTTGAATCCGTAAGCGAGTTTCAACAGACCGTGCCCTGCGCTTGATGTTGTGGGGCGCCGCCCCCGCCGCCACGTTGCTCAGTGTATACGCAGTGACGTCTGTGGACACAGCATTAGTGGTGAGTCATTAAGACGAAACATGAGCTGAGATTTAAATATTTTAGGTAAATATACCCGTCTCGCTAACGGAAGCGGCTCCTAAAACTAGTGCGATAAGGACAAGGCGAAAAATCCTGCGTCTCCTCCAAAACTTAACCAATCGTAACCAAATTTGGAAATCTAGATGATTATGACATTATCTGTGTCGGACCGTTTTGCTTTTTTGGCTAATTGATATCAGTTTTGAATACCACGCCTCTCATTGCGGCATAGTTAATTAGGCCATTTTGGCCACTTTTAAAGGGCTCTAGAGCCTTAAAAAACAAAAATATCAAAAAAAGCAAAACGGTCCGACACAGATCTTGACAATATTAATCTGTGTTGAAAAAATCATTGCTCTAGTTTCAAAACCCACGGAGGAAACAGTCGAGTACGTTTGTATGGAGAAATGACCGCTCCTGTTGGCTCTTAACTGCAATCAATAGGTTGATTTACCATATTTTACGCGTTTTTGTGCGAAGTGTTGGTGGCCTAGCGGTAAGAGCGTGCGACTTGCAATCCGGAGGTCGCGGGTTCAAACCCCGGCTCGTACCAATAAATTCTTCGAAACTTATGTACGAAATATGATTTCTTATTACTGGTCGCTTTTCGGTGAAGGAAAACATCGTGAGGAAACCGGACTAATCCCGATAAGGTCTAGTTTCCCTTCTGGGTTGGAAGGTCAGATGGCAGTCGCTTTCGTAAAAAGTAGTGCCCACGCCAATTCCTGGGATTAGTTGCCAAGCGGACCACAGGCTCCCATAGCCGTGGCAAAATGCCGGGACAACGCGAGGAAGATGAGATGATTTTACGCGTTTTTGTGCTATGACTATTGTTATACTTAGGTCATACTGAAAATTCCTGGATTGGCCACTTAGAAAAAATAAGTTTTCTCAAATATCAGAATCCAGAAACTCTCAGTATGACTCACGTACTCACGTACGTCTCAGTATAACTAATACTTTTCTTACTATTACAGAATATATTAACAACCGAAGTCCTTCCGCACACCCAGTCACCATCCTACCAAGTGAAGACGACCGCGTTACGAATACTGGGCGCTACCAAATGTTTCGGAGATCTGTCGCAATTCGCAGACATACATACACTCGAGTACGAGCTGAGGGGGAAGGTGTCACATGCTGATGCCGAACTTGTGAGTACTGTGTACAGTCGCTATCAGATTTAACAGAGCGACCAAGGTGTTCACAAATATCTGAACAAAACGTCTAATATCTAGTCGTTATAAGTAGGGACAAAGCTATTTGTTAGAATGCGATAATGATATTCATTTCTCATCACTACATTCACATCACTCACGTCTGTCTGTCTGTATGCTTAGATCTTTAAAACTACGCAACGGATTTTGATGCGGTTTTTTTCAAGAGGAAGGTTTATGTTAACCCGTGCGAAGCCGGGGCGGGTAGCTAGTTCTGTAATAAAGCTGTGTCCCTACTTACGTAAGTAAAAATTACAAGTGTATTTTGGCCTAAATAAGAGTCCACCGCCGCGTCTGTATGCATCTTCGCGATAAACTCAAAAAGAACTGAACAGATTTCTATGCGGTTTTCACCTATCAATAGAGTGATTATTGAGGAAGGTTTAGGTGAATTTCTTAAGGTTTAGTATAACCCGTGTTTATTTTTGAGCGACTGGATAGATATAGCTCAAAACCGGGATGAATGGAAGAAGATTTGCCCAACTGTGGGACACAATAGGCTCACAATAATAACATGACATCAAACTTGTCTTAAAGGGCCTCTGCGCTGTTGGCTTCGGCCCCACGCACGCCTCCCAAAGGTCCGGGACCCTATGGTCCCGAGACCTTATCATAATAAGACATACAAATAATAATAACCCGTGCGAAGCCGGGGCCCGTCACTAGTGTATATATTTTTGAGCACCTCGGCCGATCTTTTTTTTTTTTTCAAAGATTCAAAGATTTTATTTGTTCAACATAGGTAAGTTACAAGATGTTAAATAAATGTTTCAGTATCACTATGTCGTGCCTATTGGCATACAAATTCAATAAAAATACATCTTAAAGAGCGAATTGCGAGTTTTCTGTACGTTAAAATCTATGACACTCTTGAGTCTCGTTATTTAAGCATGTTTTTTCCGCAGATATTATGGTGCGTGGAATACAGCCTACCGAACAGCGAGCGACTGTTACAGGCGGCCATCTTGTTTTACGAGAATTTGCCGCCAGCCGTGCGGAAAAAAATCGTAGTTAAGGGCATTTCAAACTCGCCTCCGGACCTCATGCGAGTGAGTACGGGGAAAATCATTATATGTATCTTATATCATAGAGAAATACAGAGTGCTTCCTGTAACAGGAGCAATAAATTAAACTGTAGGCTGTACTCCTCAAACTGACCAACATTTGTTCAGCAACTTTTGAAAATAACTCGTGTTTTGATTTTTATTACACTTTAAAGTTTATTCTAAGACGCAATGTATTGCAAATTTTGTTATGATTAAAGCGTGACAAGCAACGTCAAACACACTGATGTCAGCGTACATTGAAGGCAATATTTATTTTGTATGAAAAAGAGGAAGTCTAAAGGATTCATAATTTTTAAAAGTTGCTGAACAAATGTTGGTCACTTTGAGGAGTACAGCCTTTAGTTTAATTTATTGCTCCTGTTACAGGAAGCACCCTGTATAAGTAAAGAAAGAGTGGTAACTCCATACATCAGTTTTCTTACCAAAATCACCCAAAATGCGAGTTATTTCGTAGTCGATATAGATATAGCGTCAAGTAGCGGACATTATCAGTTCTGTTAGTTGACAATAGATGTCGCGGCAAACCAAAACCATTAGAGTTCAACAATTCTATTCTATTCTATTCTAATATTAGTTATAAATTGTTTTAGTAGTACATATTTTAATTTTTAACATTACATTTTTCGTCAGTAGTGAAACTAGTGACATCTGGTGTCAAGTAGCGGTACTGATGGTTCCACTACTTGACGTTAGATGTCGACTACGAAATAACTCGCGTTCTGGCAAGAAAACTGACGTATGGAGCTACCATTCTTTATTTATATTTCTCTATGATATAAGTATACCTACAACTGACGGTAAATGCCAACCCCCATACATTTTGGCAGGCGCTTTAAACTACAAGTTAAACCATAGAGAAATATAATAAGACAAGAGTGCTCACTCCATACATCAGTTCAGACTATTAATTTCAGTGTAGACATCTAGCATCGAGTAGCGGAACTTATCAGTACTGCTACTTGACAATAGATGTAGCACCGACCGGAAAGTCTTATCTCAACAGCATAAGACTTTCCGGTCGGTGCTACATCTATTGTCAAGTAGCAGTACTGATAGTTCCGCTACTCGATGCTAGATGCTAATAGTCTTTTTGGTACTAAAGCTGATGTATGGAGTGAGCACTCTATGTATTTTTTTCTCTATGGTTAAACTGAATATCTCTCTGCTTTGCCTTAAGGTTGACTGGTAGAGAATGCTTTTGGCATTAAGTCTGCCTTTTGTACGATAAGTGTTTCTTTTGTGCAATAAAGTTTAAATAAATAAATAAATATGCCCGGTCACAGGCAGCCATACAGTTCCTGATGTCACAATCGTGCGAGGATCCGGAGGCGCGCGTGTGGCGCGACCTTCTACAAGGTGATGACGTCACGGTCGTGACGGCTGTTGTGCGGGAGCTGGCCGACTGTCTGACAGCAGCCTTACAGGCGATACATGAAGACGAAATTGAGGTAACTGAATACATTATTGAGCGAGCGAAAGCAAAAGTCTCCATCTGAGCTCGGGTAAAAATGGTTTCGTGTGTCCGTCAGGAAAAGGGACTGGCAAATGGGTGGATCTGCTTAATAATTCAATACTACCTATTATGAATTATATTTACATCAATAAATTGCTCTGAAAATTAGCTTAAGATAATATCATTATATGTAATAAGTAGCTACTATTCATAAGTGCTTGTTGCTAGGCCTACATGAATAAAGTATATTTGATTGATTGATTGTCAACTATTTCTTGTTGTTATTCTGTCCGGTCAGCCAAGAGACAATAGTAACATAGTTTGTTAGAAGACATTGTCCACCACCGTCTGACACGCTTGGTAGACGACCCTTAATGGAAAGGGTTTATAAGTTTCACAAAAAAGCGTGTTTGGAGAATTTAAATGCTTAAAAATCAGGTTTTTAAGAGTGACCCAGGGGAACGTAACCATGACAACGAGTGACAAGAAAAAGTTGATTCACCCAAATACTAAATGATGTTACGTACATATGTGTCGTGAAATGTAACGGCACAAGCTGGGGTTCGAACCCGTGACCTCCAGATTGATAATCGTCTTACCGCTAGGCTACCATCGTTTTTTCCAACAATATGGTCAAACCAATTTGTCAGTCAGTAATAACCAGGAAAACTATACTCATCTTTTTCTTTTGGGTGCTAGTACTAGTGTAAGACAAAGATAGTATGATTCTCTCTGTATTTGTTGAAATGAGACAGTCCTTTGACAAACTACATTATAATTTATGCCTCAACACCCACTTAAGAGTCCTAAAACACTAATCCATTTCCATTCTCAGGAGCTGCCCCCAAAGCTGTCTTCCCTGTTACGCCTAGCATCTCTAGTTCCGCCCGCACATGCGTTACCGCTGCGAGCGTGCGGCCCGCAGCTGCGGGGGCTCGTCCACCACGCCGCTACGCTAAACGCCGCTAAAACATTACTTGCGGGGGCCAGTGACTTGTACAAGGTGAGTGTAGAGTCATATGTAGAGCTACAATCATTTCTAGTTCGGCCCGCACATGCGTTACCGCTGCGTCCGTGCGGCCCGCAGTTGCGGGGGTTCGTCCACCACGCCGCCACTCTAAACGCCGCTAAAACAATCATCTCTAGTTCGCCCGTACATGCGTTACATGCGGGGTTGGTCACGAAGTAGGTAGGTAGGGAAGGTCAAAAAGTAGCCGAAAACATCTCGCGTGTGCACAACCCCAAAGCAAGCGTTATGATCAGTAGGCGGTTCTAACCTTAAGGCTCATTTAGACGATGCGAGAACTCGCATGCGAGTTTCATTACATTGCGGGTTTTGATCGGTCGGTTGAATTGGACGTAACCAACAGTCCGCAATGTAACTAAAATCGCATGCGAGTTCGCGCGCCGTGTAAATCAGCCCTTATTATTTAATTACAGTCGATACGACTGCACAGATGCCGGGACGAAGCCACGCTGCACGCGGCGTGTCTCGCGCTGGTACAGGCTCCTGATGATGCTGATGCAGATGCTGGTGAAATGATGACCGCGCTGCAAGTGAGTAGCGATCTTTTTTGTCGTAGGTACTGTACAAACAACAACAGTCTTAAGGGCCCATCAACGTGCACACTAGCGCCACTGCTAAATAATCGTGGTGGTGGTCGAAAGATATTTAAAAAAGGGGGCCGCTACGTACTGTATCTTGTATTTAAGTACCTTTTGAATACATCGAACTGGTTTTTAGGGTTCCTAGCCAAATTGCAAAAAACGGAACCCTTATGGATTCGTCATGTCTGTCTGTCTGTCCGTCTGTATGTCACAGCCAAAATAGAAAAAAATATACAATACATTTTGGGGGTTCCCCATACTTAGAACTGAAACTCAAAAAAATTTTTTTTCATCAAACCCATATGTGTGGGGTATCTATTGGATAGGTCTTCAAAAAAGATATTGAGGTTTCTAATATCATTTTTTTCTAAACTGAATAGTTTGCGCGAGAGACACTTCCAAAGTGGTAAAATGTGTGTCCCCCCCCCCCCCCCCTGTAACTTCTAAAATAAGAGAATGATAAAACTAAAAAAAATATATGATGTACATTACCATGCAAACTTCCACCGAAAATTGGTTTGAACGAGATCTAGTAAGTAGTTTTTTTTAATACGTCATAAATTACGGAACCCTTCATGGGCGAGTCTGACTCGCACTTGGCCGCTTTTATGTTGCTGGATTCGTCGATCTATGAACTCAAAACAAAAACGGCAGTTTTAACTTTGGACGCAACTATTGCTGCTGACTGTAGATAATATAAATAAAACTATTATGTATTTATTTTCAGATAATATTTTCTAGCGATGTTGAACCGAAGATACACGTCGAGGGTTTAAATAAATTCGACTATTTACTCACTAAGGGGAAAAGTTCGGACGCAGACATTCGTGATGTAAGTGTACTAGCCTACAACTTGCGATTACGAAGTAGTCTGGCCTAGTGGGTAGTGACCCTGCCTGTGAAGCCGCGGTCCTGGGTTCGAATCCCGGACATGGACATTTATTTGTGTGATGAGCACAGATATTTGTTCCTGAGTCTTGGGTGTTTTCTATGTGTTTAAGTATTTATATATTATATATATCGTTGTCTGAGTACCCACAACACAAGCCGTGGGGCTTAGTCGGTTTGTGTAAAAAAAATGTCCTATAATATTTATTTCTTTTTTTTTTCAATATTTTCTGTCGATTCTGTAGATAAACTTTATCATTTTATTTTAGATATACAAATATGTTTAAATATTTAGGCACTACGCTCTGTAGAGAAACTGAGAGCGCGCGGCGACCGAGCGGACCGAGATGTCCGCATACTTCACAGAGAAATCACTATTTTCTTAGGTAAGTTATCTAACATATTTATACTATAGTCTGTCAAGCAATTTCCGTCAGTAGGAAACAGCGACAAATTTAAAAAATGTAGGCAAAGGGTTATCTTAATTCCGCGCCTTTTTCTACTGACAAACTTGTTTGACCGGTTATATAATATTTATAACTACAGGATATTTATTTACCATAATATGTGCTCACGGCTAGGGGTCTATTTTCAGAATAAAATAGTCCGTTTCCCGCGTTTCTGATTATGAAACTGGATCAAAAACGGTCAATATTTGAGCCGTGTAAAAATACAGGTTTTTGTAATATAGCTGGACAAAGATTATTTATTTTGGTTTATAAGGGTACCTCTACCTCACAGTTGGTATTTATTTTTATCGTGCACGGATTTGATGGAAATATCGAAGTAACTTTTCAAATGTAACCATAAAATCTGTAGTTCCTGATTAGAAGTATATTTTTAAATAGCTCGTGCCTTTGCTTTGGAAAGCACTGTATTAACTAATGTAAGTGTTGACATAGAGAAATATAGTAAGACAAGAGTGCTCACTCCATACATCAGTTAGACTATTAATTTCAGTGTCTACATCTAGCATCGAGTAGCGGAACTAACAGTACTGCTACTTGACAATAGATGTAGCACCGACCGGAAAGTCTTATTTCAACAGCATAAGACTTTCCGGTCGGTGCTACATCTATTGTCAAGTAGCAGTACTGATAGTTCCGCTACTCGATGCTAGATGCTAATAGTATTTTTGGTACTAAAACTGATGTATGGAGTGAGCACTCTATGTATTTTTAGTGTTCCGTACAAAACTTTGTTCACGGAACACTTATGGGATCACTCTGGTATTGCAAATCGGTTAAATGTGTTTTTTCTCTATGGTACCACAAAAAGATGGCATTTTAAACGGTTTTGTGGAGTCCGTTGTTTTTACTAAAGATTATCGCCTATGAAATGTGTATGGTTGATGGGTTTAAAATTATTTCAGGCAACCACGGGAACGTGGATATGAACAATAACAGAGATGCTTGGGACGACGCCGTCGTGGTTGACTTGAAGAAATCACTCGCGCTGACGTTACCCCACCAGGGGAGCTCGTATAAGGTAATATACTAGAAAAATACGGTTTTAACCTACTACAAACTGTCAACTGTCAATGATTACTGGATACAGGCAATATCAGTTGTCACAACTGCCTGCCTGCTTATAGAATAATAATAATAATAATAAATAGTAGTTTGTGTTACAAGGGATCAAAATGATATATTTCCGTCAAGGGCGTACATTGAATCCTGAGCGTAATGAGAGATTCAAGTGTTAACGCCCAAGACGAAATAATTTTGATACCGTGTGACACATACTGCTTTTCACATCAACTATGAGGAAAATAAAAAAATCTTAGTGTTAACACAATCTGATGCTTAAACAGATTATTTAGCTAAGAAAATAATGTGCAAAAAAATGTAAAAATAGTGTGCTTGAACAGAAAAGTGTTACTTTGATCCCTCCTAGCAGGGAGGAAAAGTGCCACTTTGATCCCTCCTAGCAGGGAAGAAAAAGCTCTTTTCCGAATAGGAGGTGTAAAAAACAATTGGCACTTGAATTTGAATTCAATAACGTAGGAAATAAGGTTCAATTTATTTTGTTTTCAAATATGATTTCATTTCATTTCATTATGATTTCAAATATGATCAAATATTCAAAAGCGGAAAAATTACTGTCTTGCGTGAGACTTGAACTCACGGCCTCTGGATCGATAGTCCAGCGCTCTGCCATCTGAGCCACCAAGACCTCACCCATAGCCAGCAAAAAATTAAAATAAATATCATAGATGTCTAAATCGTTAAGTTTTTGAACATTCAACTTAAAAAAAATGCCACTTTGATTTGATCATAGAGAAATAAGTAAGCATAGAGTGCTCACTCCATACATCAGCTTTCTCACCAAAACGCTTATTATTTTCGTAGTCGACATCTAGCGTCAAGAAGCGGATTTATCAGTACTGCTACTTGTGAATAGATGTCGCAACGAACGAAAAGTCTAATGCTCAACAAATTTCAGGTAATATTATAACCGGATTAACCGAAACTCTATTTTCCACTCCTTCTGCTTGTAATATTAGTTGTAAATTGTTGAGCAATACACTTTTCGTCAGTCGCGACACTCGTGACATCTAGTATCAAGTAGCGGTACTGATAAATCCGCTACTTGACGCTAGATGTCGACTACGAAAATAATAATCATTTTGCTAACAAAACTGATGTGTGGAGTGAGCACTCTACCTATAATTTCTCTATGGTTTCATGTAAGGTCAAAAAAAGTCAAAAATAGGATATGTTATGTCATGTAATGTTTTTAGGTGGACCTGAAAACGATGTTGCTGCTGGCGCTACAGCAAGAAGACCCGCGCGCGCTGCTGACGCTACTGGCCATGTTGTGTGCCAACCGTATGTATCATTTACGTGTACCTACAACTAAATCAATCACTCGTGTGTCTGTCTGTCTGTCTGTCCGACCCCCCCCCCCCCCCCCCTTTAACTACTGAGTCTAAAATTTTGAAAAAAAAAAATAGTTCTTTACCAGATGACAGGAAAACCTATTAGAAATACATAGGTATTTGTATATTGTTATGGATTTCTGTGGTCCGTATATTTTATTTTTATGTTACATGTATAATATACATAATATTATCGTTGTCTGAGTACCCACAACACAAGCCTTCTTGAGCTTACTGTGGGACTTAGTCAATATGTGTAAGAATGTCCTATAATATTTATTTTTAATTAATTAAAAGTTCTAGGTGTAATAGTAATGTTAATTTGTAGTGTCATCCAATAAGGACGCAAACACACAGCGAGCGGTGATACGCGTGGCGCGTTCGTTGGCGAGCGCGCACGCCGCGGGCGGCGGCGAGTATGCGGCGCACATACAACACGCCGTGCGTGCGTGCGACACAACCGGTGTGGATCTACTGCAGGTTAGTATTAGTACAATACAATACAAAAACAAAATAAATTGTACAACGGGACTTAATCGCGTATCTAAGTTCTAAGATTTACCTCCGACGTTTCGAGGACGGCGTTGTCCCCGTGGTCTCGGAGAAGACTCAATAATGATTAATAATGTGTAAAAATCGTGAAAGTTTAAATCAGTGTTAAAAACAAAATAATTCAGCAAATAGAAGTAAAGTAAAATATATGTATAAAGCATATAGAGAAAAAAATACATAGATTGCTCACTTCATACATCAGTTTTAGTACCAAAAAGACTATTAGCATCTAGCATCGAGTAGCGGAACTATCAGTACTGCTACTTGACAATAGATGTAGCACCGACCGGAAAGTCTTATGCTGTTGAGATAAGACTTTCCGGTCGGTGCTACATCTATTGTCAAGTAGCAGTACTGATAGTTCCGCTACTAGATGCTAGATGTAGACACTGAAATTAATAGTGAAAGTGATGTATGGAGTGAGCACTCTTGTCTTACTATATTTCTCTATGGTATAAAGTATTATATATTCATTTACATTTTACAAGAACAAAAATGTATTTTTTTTTCCTCCCTTCTTTTTCTTAAAGATTTTTATATTGTTGCCACTTGTTATTGCATGATAGCTGTATTATTGTGGACATCTTTCATTGGCTTTGTTTTCTGTTCATTGTGCTATGTATCATGTGCTTTTTGTTTCTGTTGATGCCCCAAATAAAAAAAAATAAAAAATCAGTTTATTGTTATTTCTCTACAACTTCCAGTATATAAGCAGCAGTAAATCGTGTGGGGCTCGCAAGCTGCTGGCCGCAGCCCTAGCCACCATCTGCGAGGAGCCATACGTGTTGCAGAGGGTCGCGGAGCGGGCCTCCGTCATGCTAGCTAGTTCTGAATGTAAGCATAGAGAAATATAATAAGACAAGAGTGCTCACTCCATACATCAGTTCAGACTATTAATTTCAGTGTCTACATCTAGCATCGAGTAGAGGAACTATCAGTACTGCTACTTGACAATAGATGTAGCACCGACCGGAAACTTATCTCAACAGCATAAGACTTTCCGGTCGGTGCTACATCTATTGTCAAGTAGCAGTACTGATAGTTCCGCTACTCGATGCTAGATCCTAATAGTCTTTTTGGTACTAAAACTGATGTATGGAGTGAGCAATCTATGTATTTTTTTCTCTATGATGTAAGTACATCTCTCTCTCTCTCTCTCTCTCTCCTCTCTCTCTCTCTCTCTCTCTCTCTCTCTCTCTGCGACGTTCATTTAGTCATTTATTTATTGCAACCATAGTGTAGTTTAAGTGTTTAAGTGAATAATTAATAAATAGTTAATATTGTCCTTCGCTGCCTGAAACACAGGGAATCCTAGTTCAGGCATTTGTAAATCACTTGTCTTTATAAATTCTTAGTCTTTAAGAGCAACCACTGTACTATACTTTTCTCAATAAATTATTTGTATTTGTAGTTGCAGGGGCCCGTTTCTCAAAAGCTTGTAACTCGTAATACAAGTGGAAGTCCCTTTCTAACAAAAGCTGTCAAAAAGTGACATCCGCTTGTATTACAAGTTACAAGCTTTTGATCTTAATAACTAGGTACATTCAGAGTCATATGGGCCCTGGCAGGGCATTGCAATGTCATACAAATTTCAATTTACAATAATCCCAAAAAAAAATATAAACCCTCTAGTCCTAATTTTATACATTATATCACATTTATGATTAATAATGTAATGTTATGTTGTTTTTATAATGTTTTAGCCACAACTAGACGTGCCGGCCTCGACATCGCAGACACAATACTAACGTCGCTAGAAAACAATCACGCTCTAAGCAAAACCCTGCTGCCCGAACTTATCACACTCATAGCAAAAACATACGAAAGCGAGACCAAAACAATATTCACAACCGCGTCAAAAGCTTTTATAGACAAAAAACAACTTTTCGACAAAGAAATAATAAGAAAAACAATATTTAACCTTTTGGATAACGTATTGAAAAATTCAACAAGCAATTTACACGACGTCAAAATTTATAAAGACACTGTGAAACTGACAGTTGAATTTGTCAAGAGTTTACGAGATGTCAAACTAGAGGAATTGTTACATGTTGTTTTTGACATTAGTAAAAATGATGTCAATGTCAGAACGCTGTATGTGTTGGCGGTTATGAAGAGTGCGTTTGATTTTGACAGTGACATGTCAAGGAATATTTTAGGAAGGAAGGATTGTATCTTATTAAATTGTTTGCTGGGATTGACAATCGACCAAAACGACGCATTCAAAATGGAGACGATTTTGAAAATTTTAGAGGAATATTCCGAAGGCATTTTGGAGCTGAAATATATGGTGAGTTCAAAATAAATATACATTGTAACATAGAGAAATATAGTAAGAATAGAGTGCTCACTCCATACATCAGTTTTGGTACCAAAAACTATTATTTTCGTAGTTGACATCTAGCATCGAGTAGCGGAATTATCAGTACCGCTACATGTCTCGTATGTCGCGACTCACGAAAATTGTATTGAACAACATTTTACAACTAATATTAAAGCAGAGGAGTTGAAAATAGATTTCCGGCTATCCGGTTATATTATTAGCTGAAAATTGTTGAGCATAGACTTTTGGGTCGGTGCAACATCTATTGTTAAGTATAGCAGTACTGATAGTTCCGCTACTCGATGCTAGATGTCGACTATGAAAATAATAGTCTTTTTGGTACCAACACTGATGTATGGAGTGAGCACTCTATGTATTTTTTTTCGTCTCGCTTCGTCTGCTTGTCTTCTATGACATAAAAAAAGTATTGCCAAATCTATTATAGTAGTTTATGCAACAGTGATATAATAAGGGTCCTTAAATTCAAGGGTCGAAGTTACAAAACGAGACGTAGTCGAGTTTTGTAAAAAAAGACCCGAGAATTTTAAGAACCAATTATGAGCTGTTGCATACATTACTTTTTCTATGACAGCTGCAGCAAAAAAAAAAAAAAAAAAAAAAAAAAAAAAAAAAAAAAAAAAAAAAAAAAAAAAAAAAAAGTTATTATTAAAAAAAAGAGTTATTATTAAAAAAAAAGAGTTATTATTTAAAAAAAATTGAGTTATTATTTAAAAAAAAAAAGAGTTATTATTGTAAATGAAAACATACCTCTTTCAATCAAGATGATCGGAACTTGTATCTTTAAAAAAAATAAAGCAGTTGTATTATACTCATAAGATGACTGCTAGCAGTCATCTTATGAGCCTATAGACAAAGCATTCAAATGACATTGCTTTAGATATCACTGTCAGTCATTTAATTGACACATTTAAGTGCTGGAGTAGAAAAAATTGTTTTAAAGGTAACCTGTTTTTTCCAGGAAGCAATACAAGTTATATCAGACATAATCATAAACTTCACACCAGCATTAGTCAAAGAACTGCATAAAAACATCAAACTATGTTTTACATCGCTGAAGAAACACTGGAAAAACACACCAAAGACAATAACCACCAGCATTCAGACCTGGCTGAATACGCTGCCAATAAAAAAAATAACCGAATCCATAGAACATGAGCTTTTTACAACCGAACATCACTCACACATACAAGCTTTCAACATTATGTCAGACATATTTGACATGACCGAACTATCACCAGATGTCAAAGTGCAAATGTCAAAATGGCCAAAATATTTGACGAAGTTATACGCGTCCGGTAGATTAGAAGAATATTTCTATGAAGAAATGTCATATTTTACTGACACGCTGACAGTCAGCTTGAAGTTTTTGTCAACAGAAGATGCCAAGAACATTTTGAAAGGGGAGATGCCTAGAAATGGTATTTCGTTTGGAGCATTTTTTATTGAAGGGTGTTTTGAAGTGTTGACTGAAAAACCTTTTATCTTGTTGGAAGATGGCGTAAAGGAATGTAGCGTTCTTTTGAATGATATAATAAGGTTGGCTGTGAAGAAAAATTTAAAACAACGATATGGAAATGTATTGGAATTGGTGGATAAGGTGAGATATAGTCTGTTAAGCTGGATGTGTCAGTAGCAATGTAAAGCGAACTAAAGCATGGTGTCCCTAGGAAACGAACAAAAAGCAGCAATGTACATCGAACAACGATGAAATATACAAAACTGTTACACAGATATAAACGAATCGTTATTTTCGAATAATTCAAACGTAGTGATGCTAACCCGCTATTTTCAAATTTGCCGCCTTTTTCTACTGACTAGATTTGCTTGGCCAAATTTATTAATTTTGTATCAAGCAGAAACGCTTAAAAACAAATTAAAAGTCGGCAAATTCACTGTCTTGGGTGGGACATGAACCCACGACCACTGAATCGCTAGCCCAGTGCTTTGCCAAGGCCATAGTGACATCTAGTTATACTTCTAACAAAATTAATATTTTTAGGGTTCTGTACCTCAAAAACGGAACCCTTATAGGATGAGATCTTTACCTATAGATGACAGGAAAACCTATTAGAAATGTACAGTCAAGCGTGAGTCGGACTTAATGTACGGAACCCTTGGAACGCGAGTCCGATTCGCACTTGGCCGGTTTTTTTAGTATGGGTTAGCGCATCGTTACTGATCAATTTCCAATATGACTTGGAACTCCGGTAGCCGTTTGAGAAGTGTAACGCTCTTACGGTAGATGTCGCTAGGGCCTCCCTAAGGTTCATTATATGGTGGAAATATTCGCTGTATTGGGTAAGGTCTTGGTAGCTCAGATGGCAGATATAGAGCTTGGAAGATCAGCTCTTTTCCAAAATGATGTAAGGCATTTTGGCATAAAATAGTTTAAAATTAGTTAGTGATTAGCGTAGGGGTTTTTTTTTAAATAGTTATTTCGCGATGCTAATAAATTTTATTGCACATTTGTTATTTTTACAGCTCTGGCCGACGTACGAACAGCACGCGACCTTCGTCCAAAAGCACTGTCTCCTAGCCAACCTACAGTGCCTCGGACCGGGGTCGGAATCGAACCCACTGCAATGGGCGATGCGGGTCGTATGCTCGCAAGACGCGTCGCTCGACCAACGGACGAAGCTCCTGAGTTTCTTACCCGAGGAGGCATTCCAGTTAGTATTTCTCCTCTTCCCCGCGTTATCCCGGCCTTTTTGCCACGGCTCATGGGAGCCTGGGGTCCGCTTAACCTTTTGGACGCCAATGACCGATATATCCGCACCATAGGTTCAACGCCAAAGACTGATTAATCGGTCACATACCACAGACATAGAGAAATATAGTAAGACAAGAGTGCTCACTCCATACATCAGTTAGACTATTAATTTCAGTGTCTACATCTGGCATCGAGTAGCGGAACTATCAGTACTGCTACTTGACAATAGATGTAGCACCGACCGGAAAGTCTTATCTCAACAACATAAGACTTTCCGGTCGGTGCTACATCTATTGTCAAGTAGCAGTACTGATAGTTCCGCTACTCGATGCTAGATGCTAATAGTCTTTTTGGTACTAAAACTGATGTATGGAGTGAGCAATCTATGTATTTTTAGGGGAACGGGGAACCCAAAGGGTAAAAACGGGACCCGCTAACCGCTAACTAAGACTCCGCTGTCCGTCCGTCCGTCCGTCCGTCCGTCTGTCACCAGGCTATATCTCGCGAACCGTGATAGCTAGACAGTTGAAATTTTCACAGATGATGTATTTCTATTGCCGCTATAACAACAAATACTAAAAACAGAATAAAATAAAGATTTTAGTGGGGCTCCCATACAACAAACGTGATTTTTGACCTAAGTTAAGCAACGTCGGGCGGGGTCAGTACTTGGATGGGTGACCGTTTTTTTGCTTCTTTTTTTTGCTTGTTTTGCTCTATTTTTTGTTGATGGTGCGGAACCCTCCGTGCGCGAGTCCGACTCGCACTTGGCCGGTTTTTTTTCTCTATGTCACAGAGCAACATCGACCTACGTGCATATACATAAAGTTCAACTTCAGTTTTGACACTTCAATGATGTGGCGTTTGACGTTTTTGCTTTTGTGTTTGACACGGCGTGGAAAAGGTTAACAACTAATCCCAAAAATTGACGCAGCCACTAGTTTTTACGAAACCGCCTGTCATCTGACCTTCCAACCCAGAGGGGAAACTAGGCCTTTCTCGGGGCCCAAACTAGCCCCATACCAAATGTTAACTTTTGACGAAAAAATTATTAACATTACGAAACATAAAATCAACATGCTAGGCTTTGTGCGGAAAGAGAAGAGTTGTAGATTGTATGGGCTCCCCTACATTTCACTACTCGTCTCTTTCCGCACAGACTATCAAAAAATATGACCTATAAATAAGTACCTATATTCAAATTACTTCTACACATTTCATGATATCAGGACATATAGGGACCGTGCGCGTTGGCGGGTCTGCCATCTTGTGGCCTGAATCGGAAACATAAACATGTACATTGCCAAAGCAAGTGCTGCCATCTACCGTTCTCGTACGCTTGCTTGTGCATAGTAGGTTCTGCCATCTTGTGGGCTCGGAAGCATAAACTTCACATTTACTCCTCGCGTCAAAAATCTGACGGCTCCTGTGCTGCCCCCTACAGTTCATGCACGCTCCCTATACATAAACATAAATAAAATAAGCACAGGGCGGACACGCCATATATCAAAAATGATTTGCGTATATATGTGTGCATGGCACGTCTGTACTCGCGTCATTGTGTGTGTGTGGGTGAGTCGCTATACTGAGAGCACGCCAGAAGTCTGTCAGATTGCAGTCGCGGGGCGAGCGCGGGGCGAGGTAATGCGAGTCGGGGCGGGGCGGTGCGCGGCCGTTCTGTATGATAATACTATTACTTATTCTGTGTACGCGAGTGGAATAAGTTACCAGAAACAGTGATATGTGCTCCTTCAGTGAACAGTTTTAAAAACAGACTTGACAAACACTTAAAACAACAAAAAAATGAACATTAATCGTTAAAAAAAACAAGTGCAGTGATATACACGCATCAGCTTTCTGCTGCTAGTGTATTAAACAATATAATAATATAATATAATATAACGCCGCTATACTTACTCAACCTCGTATCTGCAACACTCATTTGATGACAAAAACACCCGTATTCCGAATGAAAGAAAAGCGACATTTCCATCAAATGATTGTTGCAGATAAGTCGCTGCGGGCAAAATAATAAAAAATGTCTACCTACCTACATATATATTTTCTTGTCTATATTTTGCAAACACTTAATAAATTTGCACATAATAATATTAATATTATATAACTAATAAAAATGTACTCGTCAAGATAATTAACTCTTACTTCTTAGTATAAGTAATTTCAACTTCAACTTCAACTTCAACATTTATTCAGCAAATAGGCCACAAGGGCACTTTTACACGTCAACATTGAATTTACATAAAAGCAAAATAATAATAATTATACATCAACAATTATTAAATACAACTACAACTACCAAATCAAACTAACGTAATACAATTACTTAGAGATGTATAAGGTCTCTTAATGTCGAATTACATAAAAAAACTATAATAATAATATTAAAATAAAAACAAAACAGATACATGGAAAAAAAATCTAAACTTATTTAGAGGTGTAAATGTCTCTAAGTGTCAGAACTAAAAAATAACATAGTTTATCAAATTATCCTTAGAGATGTATAGGGTCTCCAAGAGTCACAATCCTGTATGATTAACACATTACGAGAAAAAAAAAAAACATACGAGAACCGAATGAGGCGTCTCACTGCAATTAAATTAAAAAATAAAGTTACTAAATATATTCGTGTTAGCTTAAACAGACCCGTCTCCACAAACAGCACCCGTTCACGAGTACGACGCGTATCTCAGCCATCGCCTCCCTCAACCTTCATTCGGGAAAGTGGCGACCCGATCAACGACGCCACCGTAAGCAAAGACTTTTAAGCGAGCATGACATGTTCAAGCTACCGGCCTATATTAATATTAAAATAGTGATAACACTTAGCTGTGAGACACAGCATTTTGTGCTCGTATGTTACATAAAAGACGGTATAGTTTCACATAATTACTAGCCTAAATTGACTTAGAGATGTAAAGGTCTCTAAGTGTCCGAATCATTAAAAATATAAGTATGTACAATAAAATAAAAATAATAAAATGAATAAATACTTAGGGATGTAAAGGTCTCCAAGTGTCAGAATCATTAAAAATAAAATAAATAATTACTTAGAGATGTATATGGTCTCCAAGTGTCCAAAACTAAAATTAAATTAAACAATATAATCAAGCGAGAACATGATTGTCTCATGTGTCAATTCTACTGGACACTAGCATATTTAATTTACAATGAAAAAACAATATTTATTGAACTCTTATCATACTATCGAAATCAAGCTACAGGCTTAAAGGCATCTCTATCGTGTATAAAATCATTTACAGTGTAGTACGCCTTACTTAACAAGGAGCGCTTAATGTGTGACTTAAATTTGGTAAGTGGTAAATTCGCTATGTCAGTAGGGACTTTGTTATAAAAACGTGTACAGTTCCCGACGAAAGACGTACTAACCTTACGGAGGCGGTGGGCGGGCACAGCAAGTTTAACGTAAAACGTAATGTTAACTCATGTAAGTGAATTGTAATATTCTTATGAGTAATAAAATTCTTTAAACCTAGATATGAGGTTGAGTAAGTATAGCGACGATAAGATAGTTGCCAAGAGGAATTTGCTACATACAGAGATGTGTGCAGGTTACCGGAAGTGAAGGCGTCAGTATCCTCATTATTTCCGGCGCGGCTGAGGGAGCTGCGGCCCGCGCTGCTCGAGGCGGCTGCAGTGCGGCCTGACGCTTTGCTGCCGACTATCGCCGCGCTTGCAGGCAGTAAGTCCACCTTTTGTTTAACCCCTCGTTTCCCAGGACCTCTCAAATCCATACAATTCCGACTCCTATTGGAGCCACTGGGATCTGACAGGTTAAATGTTTTACTTTTAACAAGCAGAAACGTCTGCGAATGATGCTTGGAATAAATTTAGAAGTTGAATAATTACTCTCATGGGTGAGACTTGAACTTGAAGAAGTGTAACACTCTTACGGTAGATGTCGCTCGGGTCCCCTTGACGGGGTCCCGTTGTTTCCCATAAAGTTTTAAGTCATAATGTATTGTTTGTCATATTATCATTAGTCATAAAACTGAAACCGTTAACATTTCAGGATTTTCGTTGGGTTATCCTATAGATAGGTTAGGTTAGGTTTGTTTTATGGCAACCCTGAAAAGTGACGCGTTTCTGAAACAAATGAATTATGACTAACGAAAATTCGGGCAAACAATACATTATGGCTTAAAACTATTTGGGAAACAATAGAGACCCCCCTTGACCCATATGGTGGAATGTTTTGCTGGCGATGGATGAAGTCTTGGTGGCTCAGATGGCAGAGCGCTGGAGTATCTATCTAAAGGCCGTGAGTTCAAGTCGGACAGACAGACCGCGTTTTGGTAAGAAAACTGATGTAATGGAGTTACCACTCTTTCTTTACTTATATTTGTCTACTATTATTTAATTTTATTCTGTGCTATTGCTCCCTTCCCCTGTGTGGAATAAGCGTCTTTACGTGCGAGTGTTTTTGTATTGACTGTGGAATATTTTCAGACGACACAAACACGGGCTGGTGGGACACGGCCCTCGAGTCTTGCGTGGCGGCTTCGGCTAAACGGAACACCGCGGATTTGTGTGGGACACTGTTCCACAGATGCCAAGGCGAGAGGGCCTGCGAGCGCGTTTTAGTTCCATTGCTCAGGTTAGATAAGATTCCAGATATTTAAGAGCCCAGCAACGTGCACACTAGCGCCACTGCTAAATAATCGTGATTATTTAAAATTAAAATTAAATTAAATTTATTGAAGACCAACAAAGGATCAATTTCGTTAGTGACACATTTAATCTTACAACTAATGTTAGTAGGTACACACACACAAACTTATTTAAATTTAACGAAATATATTTAAAAAAAGGGGCCGCTAAGTACTGTATCTTGTATTAAAGTACCTCTTGAATACATCAAACTAGTTTTTCTGTTGCTGGATTCGTCGATCTATGCGTCCAAAGTTATAACGACCGTTTTTGTTTTGAGTTCATAGACGAATCCAGCTACATAGAAAATAGTTTGATTTATTCAAAAGGTACAAGATACAGACGATACAGTACGTAGCAGCCGCCTTTTTTAAATATCTTTCCTTAAATTTAAATAATCACGGGTATTTAGCAGTGGCACTAGTGTGCATGTCGATGGGCTCTTAACAAAGAAATAAAGTTTTTGTTCCTGCCTTGAAACCCTCGTCATGCTCAAGATTCTACTTTTTAAACCCCTAGCGTACAGAAAATTATGGGGCTTATCGCTTAATATTTTCCCGGTCTCAATATTTTCGCGAAGGATGAACAAACTACTGCCGAGTGCAACGCAAAAATTTCCCGTGTCGAAAGATGGCAGTAAATTTAAGAGTGCTATTACATTTCGGGGATGAGCGAGTTTAGGTATTTTACGCGCTGCGGCAGGCCCCGCGATCTCAGGTCGCCGAACCCTTCCACCGCATTTTCCCTCGGTCGCACTACAATGATGGATTAAACATTCTTGATCCGATCGTGAAGCACATTGAAATCAATCATAACAACACTAACTGTACTTTAATATCAAAGTCCTAAAAATGTTATTTGGTACGAAAGTACTAAATCCAGTGCAAATATACATACTTATGTAGGTCATTATTACTAGAAAGAAATTATACGTACTTACTTAGGTACTCGCTTATTTTCATTTTTCGTCATTGCATATGGTATAGGTTGTATAGTGAAACTATTTTAGCTATATAATAAAACCTTTAATTTGTATCTTAAGTTTAGAAACGAGCTGATACTAAGCATCTGATGATGAAGCCTGATGATGATGATGAAGGTGGTCACGGATACCAATCAACCATGTAGTAACATGATTAGGCTCGTTTGATTCGTCTCAACAAGATCTTTGGCACTAGGTGACACTCAGGGTCTGATAATGGAGCTGGAAGGTGGCAGCTGGTACCAGTCAACTATGCAATTAAACCACTTCGTGTTTGAGCTCGTTTGATTCGTCTCAACAAGATCTTTGGCACTAGGTGATACTCAGGGTCTGATGATGGAGCTGGAAGGTGGTCACCGGTACCAGTCAACCATGCAACTAAACCACTTCGTGTTTGTGCTCGTTTGATTCGTCTCAACAAGATCTTGGACACTAGGTGATACTCAGGGTCTGATGATGGAGCTGAATGGTGGTCACCGGTACCAGTCAACCATGCAACTAAATTACTTCGTGTCTGGGATGACAACCTTCCAGCTGCACATCAGACCCTGTGAGTACTATGTTGTGTCAAAGATCTTGTTGAGACAAATCAAACGAGCCCAAACACGAAGTGATTTAGTTGCATAATTGACTGGTACCAGTGACCACCTTCCAACTCCATCATCAGACCCTCAGTACTATCTTGTGTCAAAGATCTCGTTGAGAGGAATCAAACGAGCCCAAACACGAAGTGGTTTAGTTGCATGGTTGACTGGTACTGGTGACCACCGTCCAGCTCCATCATCAGACCCTCAGCACTATCTTGTGTCAAAGATCTTGTTGAGACGAATCAAACGAGCCCAAACACGAAGTGGTTTAGGTGCATGGTTGACTGGTACCGTTGACCACGTTCCAGCTTCATCGTCAGACCCTGAGTTCTATCTTGTGTCAAAGATCTCGTTGAGAGGAATAAAACGAGCCCAAACACGAAGTGGTTTAGTTGCGTGGTTGACTGGTACCGGTGCCAACCTTCCAGCTCCATTATCAGACCCTCAGTACTATCTTGTGTCAAAGATCTTGTTGAGACGAATCAAACGAGCCGAAACACGAAGTGGTTTAGTTGCATGGTTGACTGGTACCGTTGACCACCTTCCAGCTCCATCATCAGACCATGAGTCCTATTTTGTGACAAAGATCTTGTTGAGACGAATCAAACGAGCCGAAACACGAAGTGGTTTAGTTGCATGGTTGACTGGTACCGTTGACCACCTTCCAGCTCCATCATCAGACCCTCAGTACTATCTTGTGTCAAAGATCTCGTTGAGAGGAATCAAACGAGCCCAAACACGAAGTGGTTTAGTTGCATGGTTGACTGGTACTGGTGACCACCGTCCAGCTCCATCATCAGACCCTCAGTACTATCTTGTGTCAAAGATCTTGTTGAGACGAATCAAACGAGCCCAAACACGAAGTGGTTTAGGTGCATGGTTGACTGGTACCGTTGACCACGTTCCAGCTTCATCGTCAGACCCTGAGTTCTATCTTGTGTCAAAGATCTCGTTGAGAGGAATAAAACGAGCCCAAACACGAAGTGGTTTAGTTGCGTGGTTGACTGGTACCGGTGCCAACCTTCCAGCTCCATCATCAGACCCTCAGTACTATCTTGTGTCAAAGATCTTTTTGAGACGAATCAAACGAGCCGAAACACGAAGGGGTTTAGTGGCATGGTTGACTGGTACCGTTGACCACCTTCCAGCTTCATCATCAGACCCTGAGTGCTATCTTGTGTCAAAGATCTCGTTGAGAGAAATCAAACGAGCCCAAACACGAAGTGGATTAGTTGCATGGTTGACTGGTACTGGTGACCACCTTCCAGCTTCATCATCAGACCCTGAGTCCTATCTTGTGTCAAAGATCTCGTTGAGAGAAATCAAACGAGCCCAAACACGAAGTGGTTTAGTTGCGTGGTTGACTGGTACCGGTGACCACCTTCCAGCTCCATCATCAGACCTATATATTCTGATTCTGACATGTCATCAAAAGCATTTGTATTCAGCCATTTTTTAATTTTTTAGTACCTATAAAATATCAGATCATTTCAAATATCTTTAATGCTGTCCGGTAGTTACATACTATACTACAAAACCAAATCCACAGTACTAGGATCAAAGTTTCTCAGTCGCCGTTTACACGCACTGTCACGCACACAGTATAGCATTTTACACGGCGCCTGCCGCACACAATGATAAAAAACCTCGTCGTCGCCGTTGAAAACGTGCGGAGCCGACCGACACACGTCCTACCTCTACAAGCTCTGCCGCGGCACTGAGCTCACGACCGCGCGTCATCGGTAATATTAGAGTCGTTTTCAAAAAATTGCCAAAAAATAATAGTAGAATTTCATAAACACTAATGTATACCATCAGTATAAGCAAACGCTGCAGATTGCTTGAGTATGAAAATGACTTCGATATTAAGTAGAATTTCGTAGGAATTGACACTTGTTTCGGAGAGAAAATTGAGTTTGTTTTTCTTCGATTTTCTCTTTCTCAAAGGTATTTAGGGAAAATGTCAAAAGTAATTCCTAATGTACAGGGTATTAGTAATACAAAATAGCCAGCTTTACCGGAGTAAACTTCTCAACATTTACAAATACGAGCTCACAATTTAGTGCTTCACGTGGTTTTTCGGAAACAACCATCAGAAAAAAAATCATTACTAATTTAATAAGCCCTTTTTCCAATATTTAAAAAGTAATTCCTGAAGATAAGAAGACGCTTTTACCGTAACAAGTACTCATTGTTTCTAATAATGACCCTAAAGTACTGAATGTCATCGAGGAATATCATCAATTTTGCAGTATTTTGACTTTTCTTGTTGGAGCGCTCTTAAGTAGAGTCCAGACGAGCTGGGCAAATCGACCGATTTGATCAGGAAAATAATTGGCGCCAATCTCATCTAGCGTCCACACGTACACAATTTAATCACCAATTTGCATTCCATAGATACTAACTTCGAAAATTAGCATTTTTGCGTCAGCACATGCTGATTTGATCGGGGAATCAAATTGGCGTTTGCGTCCGCACGGCCACTCCACTTTACTGTGACTACAAAATTTACTATGACATTAACCCTCTATACACTATTGTCTTTGCCAGATGGCGTTTATGGCAACACTTACTTTTTTTTTAAATATTATAGATGGGCTTACTCATGGCCACATACTAGCCGAGGCGAAGACGTGGCCTACGATGCAGCGAGCCTGCCCAGAAGGTGCCTGTTCACCCTTGATTTGAAGGTTGCCGGGTTATATGAGCTCGGAAATATAGACGCCGGCAAGGAATTCCATTCCTTGGCAGTGCGCATAAGCATAGAGAAAAAAATACATAGAGTGCTCACTCCATACATCAGTTTTAGTACCAAAAAGACTATTAGCATCTAGCATCGAGTAGGGGAACTATCAGTACTGCTACTTGACAATAGATGTAGCACCGACAGGAAAGTCTTATCTCAACAGCATAAGACTTTCCGGTCGGTGCTACATCTATTGTCAAGTAGCAGTACTGATAGTTCCGCTACTCGATGCTAGATGTCGACACTGAAATTAATAGTCTGAACTGATGTATGGAGTGAGCACTCTTGTCTTATTATATTTCTCTATGGCATAAGAAACGAGGAAGCAAAGCGCTTCGTGCGAATTGGTGGAATACTTATGCATACTTTTATTCCCCAGACACTCATCAACAGACATCAGCGAGAGATTCCTAGCGCCAGTGCTAGACCGCGTCCTAGGTAACCTGAAGAAAGGACCTAAGGTCGACCCGGCGCATCCTGGCTTCAGGAAATGCTGGGAGGAGTACATGATCAGTCTGTATTTGTTGCTGGTCGCTTTCGAAAAGGTAAACTGAAGGTTAACTTAGGAAACTTTGGTTATCGATTAGTTAATTAGTTCCATCGTTCGGTTTCTTTCTAGATCCAATAGGGTAACACGTTATAGTCTGTCAAGCCGGATATGTCAGTAGCAATGTAAAGAAAACTAAAGTATGGTATCCCTAGGAAACGAACAAAAAGCAGCAATGTACATCGAACAACGACGAAATGTAAACAAAACAGTTCCACAGATAAGATATAAATGACACGCGATTTTCGAACAATTCAAACGTAGTGTTGCTAACCCGCGGTTTTTCAAATTTGTCACCTTTTTCTACTGACAAGATTTGCTTGACCAAGTATAGTTAGTTAATTAATTTATGTAACAATGATGTATTTTACATTTGCAGCTTCCCACGTCGTCTTTAGAATCGCCATCATCAGTTTTGTACAGTGCGACCACTAACGCTACACCCTGGCACCTCGTGAGGGAGACATGCAGACGATGCCACCAGCTCAGAGATAATTTACACCGCCCCATGCCAGATGATCGGCTCTACCCTATGTACAGGTAAATATATGTAGGTTAACTGGAAGAAATCCCTTAAAGGGATAAGTTCGCCTTTGTAATGCCTATCCTGTGCCATAAATTTGTGTCCTGAGTTTTGTACAATAAAGAGTTTATACATTACATACAACCATACATATATGCCTGAAACTATATATGTTTGCCTTATATATAATCTGCCGTCCCTATACAGCGCGACTGCCGAAACAGCACCTTGATATCTGTTGCGATTTCTGATAAAAGTTAATAACAAAGTGGAGAAACCCTACACCTGCGAAATATAAAAATGTCAGCCTACTTGTTTGTTTCAATAGGGAGTAACACTGCAATGTCTTGCCGCCAGAGTGCAGCACTAGCGCGTTTCGTAAACCATAGAGTAACTTATACATACTGTACCTTAAACTGTTTTCTGACAAGTTTTCACAGACAATAAAATATGACATTGATACATCAAGGCGGTTTGTATACAAAGTGTCTACCGGGAAACGCGAAATCGAAACTCGGCTATCTGCCTCTTTATCGCTCAAATATGCAAGAGTGACAGAGAGGTTAGATAACAAAATTTCGACTCTTTCGCTTGTGCTAGACCCTTAGATTGTGAGTGATTGTGGAAGTGGCGCCCTCTACGCTGAGTTTCGCGTAATATTCCCTATTGATCACGAAAGCTTATAAGAAAAAAAAAAGTATAATTATTTTTTGTGCTTTCTGCGCAGAAAGCTCCAATGCCTGATATACAACGTGATGTGTGCTGCCATCTGTCGGCGGCGGCCGGCGGCGCCTCTATACGAACAACTACTTAGTACTGACGCGTTACAGAAAATTGTCGATGAGAGGGAAGAGTATGTGCTGCCTATACGCGCTAGCTGGGTTAGTATGGCCATATACCAATCTTATACCTTTAACCTCCTAAGGCCCAAGGTCCTACCTGTAGTACTGATTCAGTTCGATGTCATTTAAACCATGTTCAATTGGAACAGAGTCACTTAGGAGGTTAAACGAGCAATTCTTTTATATTTATATGTATATTTCGGGGATACATAGGAGCTCAAACGATATCTTACAGTACAAATCGTTCTGCCATTTCTTCCGGGGGGAAACGCGCACACACTCGCACTTCTCACTCACTACATACAAAATCCAATCTGTAATGACGACAAATACATAGAAAATGACACACGTCAAAAATAAATCTTGCACACCTCGATCTCTGTATTGTGTACAACACGCACCGCACTAGTTGTGTGCATGCACAATTGATCTTGTACCTCGGCAAAGGGGAAATAGTGCGAATGCCGACTCCCTTCCGTGTTGCTCGAAGCCATAAACAAATAAATACTAAAACGAATAACATAGTGCAAGATATTTTAGAGGAAAATATGAAGCCACTGCAAAACATATGGCGGCCGTACAGCGCCATCTGCTTCAGCGGTCAATTTGGTGGCTACAATCTTTGGACTACTTTAAGTGTTTTATTAAATATTATCTTATGAACGTTTCGAAAAATCGTTTCACTGAATGATTCACAAGAATTACGTCTATCAAAATGACATCCTTTCATAATGTCGTCTTTTTTCAGACGCAGCGCACCAAATCACTCCCCGTGGCGGTCCCGCTCGAGCCCAGCACGCTGTCCCCCTCGCACACGCAGCGCTCGCGCATCTTCCTTCGCACTCTCTCCGAGGACCCCATGCTGTTCGATCTACACTCCAGTGTGGAGGAACAAGTATGTACTATAGAGTATTTTTAAACAAATCTACATTCCTATTTGGATCAGACTTAAAAACTCAGTAACACAGGTGAAAAACCCTACAACTGCGGCTTATGTCGCAACTTTCTCAGACAAGTTTTTCTTATGAGAAATCACAATGTTTGAAAACAAACCAAAAACGAATAAACACTGCCTTCGATGACACTTGAATTCGTGACCCCGGGATATCAACTGAGCAACCGTGAGTCACTTAAATCATAGAGAAAAAAATACATAGATTGCTCACTCCATACATCAGTTTTAGTACCAAAAAGACTATTAGCATCTAGCATCGAGTAGCGGAACTATCAGTACTGCTCCTTGACAATAGATGTAGCACCGACCGGAAAGTCTTATGCTGTTGAGATAAGACTTTCCTGTCGGTGCTACATCTATTGTCAAGTAGCAGTACTGATAGTTCCGCTACTCGATGCTAGATGCTAATAGTCTTTTTGGTACTAAAACTGATGTATGGAGTGAGCACTCTATGTATTTTTTTCTCTATGTCACGGCTCACAAAAGCCTGAGGTCCGCTTGGCAACTAATCCCGAGAATTGGCGTAGGCGCTGGTTTTTACGAATACTTTAGAGTGCGATTATCGTTTATAACTTTTTAACACATAGCCATTACAACATTAATTTGACAGGTGGAGGTACAAGACATATCCCTCGTGGAGACGCCATTGAATTGTCACCCTTGTGCCGGCACGCTCACGGCGTTGCTACGCCACGCGGCTGGCGTGTCGACGCTGGCGTCACTATGGCGTATCCTGGCGTGTTTACTGAAAGACGGGACATCGGGGAAGAATCTCAAGTGGATAATAGCTCAGGTACAATATATCCACTGGAGAAACCTTGCTTTTATATCTCTGATAATAAAACAACTACCAGATTTCCTCAATAGGGAGTATTACTGCAATGTTTCGCCGCTAGAGTGCAACACTAGCACCTTTAGTAAACCATAGAGTAACTTATACATACTGTTCCTTAAACTGTTTTGACAAGTTTTCACAGACAATCAAATATGACATTAATACATCAAGGCGGTCTGTTTACAAAGGGCCTACCGGGAAACGCGAAATCGAAACTCAGCTATCTGCCTCTTTATCGCTCGAATATGCAAGAGTGGTAGAGGTTAGATAACAAAATTTCGACTCTCTCGTTTGCGGTAGACCCTTAGATTGTGACTGATTGTGGGAGTGGCGCCCCCTACGCAGAGTTTCGCGTAATATTCCCTATTTGTACGACTGTTCTGTCATTTTATTATTTTATTTATTTTATCACTATAGCGTGCTCTGGCGTGTTTATTGAAAGGGACATCGGGAAATAATCTCAAGTGACTAATAGCTCAGGTACAGTTATTAACTATTAACGAAAAACGCGACCAGCGCGAGTCGGACTCGCACACCGAGGGTTCCGTACTTTTTAGTACAGTCGACATCAGATATATCAGAGCGGCCATGGTGTTTTCAAATATCTGAACACAACTCTATTGTCATGGCACTAGAGTGCGTGTTCAGATATTTTTGAGCACCTTCGGCAGCTCTGATATATCTGATTGCGACTGTAGAGTCGGACTCGCGCACGAAGGGTTCCGTACCATTACGCAAAAAACGGCAAAAAAATCCCGTTGTATGGGAGCCCCATTTAAATATTAATTTAATTCTGTTTGTAGTATTTGTTGTTATAGCGGCAACAGAAATACATCATCTGTGAACATTTCAACTGCCTAATAGCTATCACGGTGCATGAGATACAGCCTTGTGACAGACAGACAAGAAAGACAGCGGAGTCTTAGTAATAGAGTCCCGTTTTTACCCTTTGGGTTCGGAAATATTAAAACATTACTGCCTCTCGGCGAGACTCGAACTCGCGACTCCGGAACATTCAAGCCAATTCATTCTCTCCAGGTGATATGCAATTGTAAAGAAGAGTTGAAGCCGCAAGCTAGTGCTCTGCTCCCGGGTCTGATCGCCGTGCTCGCCTCTATTGATGAGGGAAAGTGTATGAACGGACTGCATTTGGATGTCGTAAGTATATTTTCACATCAATTCGAAAATAGTTATTTGTTTTACAAGGAGGCAAAGTTGTTTAACCGCTCGTGCTAATATTGACACCCGAGCAAGCGAAATATTCAAAAATTACCACCACGAGTCACTTTTTATTTTATTTTCATAAAGCTTTGGATTCCTCCGAAAACGGTGCCGTCATATGACGGCCGTCATATAGCGGCCGCAAAAGACGGCCGTCTTTACGGTGGCGACATGTGGAAAGTACCACGGCGTCATAACACACCGTCATCCACCAAGGTCAAAGCGGCAAATTTGAAAAATGTAGGCGCGAAGGGATAACGTCCCATAGAAAAATTGAATTTCGCGCCTTTTCCTACTGACAAGATTTGCTTGTTTATCTATAATTTACTTGGAGGATGAAATATCATCAGAAGAGGAAAATAATCGTAGTACGGAATCATTTATTCAAATCTCGTGTCATTTATTCAAAATGGCGTCACCGCTATCTAATAAAACGTTCACGAAACTATCGACAAGGTCATGACGGCCGTCATCTTACGTTACGTTGACAATCAACGTAACGTAACGCCGTCTAGGAAACCGCGCCATCTTGTTTACATAGACAACGTTCTAGTGACGTCAGTCAACGCTATATAGCGGCCGTAATATGACGGCACCGTTTTCGGAGGAATCCAAAGCTTTAGTGTTTAAGCATTTAAAAGTTTTTATGAAATCTGTTTTTTGCACCAGATTTTTACTATAATAATAAAAAATCTAAAAACAGTCAAACATAGCTATTGCATAGGTTATGGTTAATATTACATCAAACTATGTAAAAACATTTGCCATAATGTCAATATCCAGAGAGGAAAATGGGGACTACGTTTGTACGAAGAAGCGGCTGTCCCCTTTCCTCTTAAAAAAATAAATATTGAAATTCTATAGTTTGTCAAAGGAATGTCTCATTTCAAACATAGACAGAGATAATCATACTATCTTTGTCTTACAAATGAAAAGGATGACTATGAATATAGGTTTTTGGTTCTTATTTACCGACAAATTGGTTTGACCAACTATAGTAAAATAATTCCTTTCAGCTCGACACCATATTATACTGGAAGGAAGACATCACCAGCGAAGACCTGGACACCATCATCCACCACCTCATCAGGACGTGTATGGAAAACAGAAGGAAAAACGTGTTCGACGGCTTACTGAGGACTCTGCAGGCGTTCCTGGAGTTGTATGGCGCCATACAAGTCGAGTGGAAGAGCTTTGAGGCGTATTATGAAGGTTTGCTGTATGACTATACTTAATAAATATTTTTTTGGCAAAAATTTCATTTTTGGTACAAGCTTTTATCGCTGACTGTACTTTTCTTTCCAAAGGCAACTAATACTCATCGTAACAATTCTAAAAACCCAAAACACAATTAGGTTGCGTTGTTTCATCACAGAGTTCCTATGGCCACCTCCTGTCTCCATCATCAGATCAGCTCGATGGTACCATAATATTGCATCGTCACCCGACTTACACACATATTAACACACACTTACAAACTATTTAACGGTAACTTTTTCTTTCGTATATGACATTTATTCTAGTTTATTTATCGTTGTTGGGTCGATTTTCTTTGGCGAACCAAGAGTGTAATTTATGTGTAGAAACTGTGATCTGACATTCAAAATTTATTCTTTATCTGTTTTAGATCCACACCATGAAACCCGAAAAGCGTTGTTCAAAATAATCAAAACGATATCAAAAACCAAATACATACCAACAGTACTATCAAAAATCGTGGCTAAATTAGACACAGACCCCTCCAATGTGTCCGAATGTTTCGGCTTGGCCATGGCGTGTGGCATACCTGGCGAAAAGGGACCGGCGTTGGGGGAATTTAGGAGATATTTGGAGAAGTGTAATGCGATCACGAGTTACGTACGTGTACTCTATTATGCCTCTTTGGGATGTGCGGAATGCTGTGGGGAGCAAGAATTCAGGTGAGTAAACGATTTTAAAATCCTAATTAAGACATAAGTTTGAGCGCTGGTGGCCTAGCCTAGGTGGTGGCTTAAGGGCGACTTGCAATCCGGAGGTCGCGGGTTCAAACCCCGGCTCGTACCAATGAGTTTTTCGGAACTTATGTACGAAATATCATTTGATATTTACCAGTCGCTTTTCGGTGAAGGAAAACATCGTGAGGAAACCGGACTAATCCCAATAAGGCCTAGTTTCCCCTCTGGGTTGGAAGTAATGTACGGAACCCTTGGAACACGAGTCCGACACGCACTTGGCCGGTTTTTTAACAAACGAAGCCCTCGGTACATTACAACTGGAAACGCAGCCTAATGTTTTTTTCGACTTTGATACAAAGCACAAATATTTTTTTATACCTACTTTTAACAAACTTTTCTTTACAGGAAAATAGCGGACTACGTAACCAAAGTGACCTCTTCAGACCGAACCAAGTGCCTCCACATACTGTCATGTTACCTGTCACGCGGACGCCGCAGCCAATACGTCGCCGACATGTTTGACACGATAGACCTGCCTCACATGATCGATAAGGACCAGAAAGGTAAGGGCTCATCCATTAATTACGTCACACGGTTAGGGGGGGAGGGGGTCAAGAAAATGTGACATGTGACAAGGGGGAGGGGGGAGTCACAAACTTTGTGACGTCACTTTAACTACATCTGTAACCAAACATGGTTTGGGGTTTTTTAATTCGCTGTAATATTAAGATAACTAGTTTTAATCGTGGTATCGTTTTTATGGATGTGTTTTCATTCCTAATCGGCTTCGTGTTATAAATTTCTAACAATGAATTTGTCAAAAATGTTTTTTATTGTTAAAATAATAAAAAAATTAAATGGTTGATTTCATTGAAAACAAAATTGCCAAATATGTGCCGTCACACCAGGGGGGAGGGGTTAGCCAAATGTGACCAAGTGTGACAAGGCCCCCTCCTTGAGGGGAGGGGTCTAACAATCTTCAAATTCGTGTGATGTAATGAATGGATAACCCCTAATCTAAATGCCATGCCATCACGTTTACTAAACAAGAATCGATCGCGACAAAATAATCAGACAAAAATCAACCTTGTTTCACTACTAATACGGTTTAGTATGACTCTGAACTTGTAGTAGTAAGTAATTAGTGAGTTTTATACATTGATTTATACATAATATAATTTTTAAATACTGACATTACTGAATAGGTTAGGTTTATACCTCCCGTACCTCTCGTGCCTTGTGATCGGTTTAAAAACGTAGATATTGACCATTTTTAGGGTTCCGTAGCCAAATGGCAAAAAACGGAACCCTTATAGATTCGTCATGTCTGTCTGTCTGTCCGTCTGTCCGTCTGTCTGTCCGTCCGTATGTCACAGCCACTTTTCTCCGAAACTATAAGAACTATACTGTTGAAACTTGGTAAGTAGATGTATTCTGTGAACCGCATTAAGATTTTCACACAAAAGTAGAAAAAAAAACAATAAATTTTTGGGGTTCCCTATACTTCGAACTGAAACTCAAAATTTTTTTTTCATCAAACCCATACGTATGGGGTATCTATGGATAGGTCTTCAAAAATGATATTGAGGTTTCTAATATCATTTTTTTCTAAACTGAATAGTTTGCGCGAGAGACACTTCCAAAGTGGTAAAATGTGTGTGTACCCCCCCCCCCCCTTTAACTTCTAAAATAAGAGAATGATAAAACTAAAAAAAATATATGATGTACATTACCATGTAAACTTCCAACGAAAATTGGTTTGAACGAGATCTAGTAAGTAGTTTTTTTTTATACGTCATAAATCGCCTAAATACGGAACCCTTCATGGGCGAGTCCGACTCGCACTTGGCCGCTTTTATAAAATCCCGGCTTAACACATTGAGTGCCGAAAACCCGACTATCGCGTATGTTATGATTTCGTTCCCAGGCCGGACGACCCGATAGTCGGGATCGTGGTACTACAGCTTTATATGACGAAATTGTTGTGGCCTGGTGCGGATGTCTTGTTTGCCTGGGTGGCAATGAATGTGTTAAAAACACCATGCTTGTGCATGGATGGACCATACCTATGTAGGCAGGCTCTATAGGCAGATTTTTTAATAGTTTTTGCCCTTGTTGTAATTAAAAATAACACTCCTAGATATGGTGTACTTCCGTTTGGCCCAAATACATTTCGCCAAATTTCACTTCCCAACAAACTTATCGCAATAGTTTCATTTCCCAAAGGAACCTTTAGCAAAGTTACACTTCGCATATAACTTATTTGGTCAAATTATCATTTGGCATGATTTTACTTTGTCAAATGTTATTAGGACAAAAACTTATTTAGCAAACGTTTTTTATTGGCTAATATTATATTCCAAAAAGATGTTTGCTCAAATTGTCACTTCGCAAATTTGGCAAATAGGCATCTCTATTTAAATTTGAACCTAAATTCGTTCTGTTAGAATTTTGAATTTATATAATATTTCTACTCAGGATCAGTTACTTTCTCCATTTTTACTGAGAAAAAATGTCCACAAGTTTTTGGTGCATTTGTATGAAATTTTGGGGCCACTTTTTACTCGTATTAGGGTCGAAAGAGCTCGTGATTCTGACTGGAAATAATACAAAAAATCACAGTTCTGTGTAATGCAGATTGGGGGTAATCTTCATAAATTAAGTTATAGTAGGTACAATGCAGTACCAAAAAAATTACTATGTTTATTAAATTTTTAATCATCAAAATGTCAAAATCAAGTCAATTTCATTTCTGATCAAATCGATCGATTTGATCATCCCGTCTGGATAACTGTCAATGGTTTGCATAGATGGCACCATCATAGCTTGCCGGGGCTTGCCCCTTCTCTAGTTGAGTTCTATGAGATTTGGCTTAAAGGGGCATAAAATTCTATATAAAAAATAAGAATTTGACACAATTCTAGGGATTGACAGAGCAATCTATGCTGGCGCCATCTGCTAAATACTTTGACCGGCCAATCCCATTGATTACCGAATCTTAATTCCTTAATTTTTATTTTAGGTCCTTATATAATTCTAAAATATTATTGCAGATATGTTCATGGTTCAACAAATTACATCCGTTTGCGTAAAACATAACCAAAATGATAAAGTATTTCAAATGAAAGCAAAAATAAAAATACTGCAGGCCCTCTATTGGTATGTAAATTGTATGCCATGTAATATTTTGGGACATGTAAATTATGCTTAATGATACATTTGACTAAATAATACTTGGTAAAATGAAACTTGACCAAATAATTATTTGCTAAACAATAACTTGCCAAAAAAGACTATTGCTAACTGAAAAATTGCGATAAGTTGTTTTGCCAAACATTTTTTTGGGAAATGATAATTTGGGAAACATAGTTTGGGATGTGATACTTTGGGAAACGTTTTTGGCCCATTCATTAGTAAACCCCTAGATATATATATATTTATTTGGAAGGGAGTTTTGGGGGGACACCAATCTCAAGAGTTGTGTACTATTCGAGGATTCGAATCCTTGTAAAGAATAATTGTAACAAATGTATGTTGCAGCTCTACTGCTAGTAAAACACGGGTTACCTCTGATGGACGAGACAATGAAAAGGCGCTGCGTGGCTCAGATCGCTGCGTTAAAGCCTGCCACCGCAAAAGTTCGAAAACTCGTGGTAGACGTCATACAGAAGGCTTACGAAGGTGAGTGCATATGCATCTATAGAGGGCTAACTTCATACATCAGTTTTCTTACCAGAACGCGTCATACATTTTTCGTCAGTCGCGACACACGTGACATCTGGTGTCAAGTAGCGGTACTAATAAATCCATCCAATCAACTTGTTAGGGTTCCGTACCTAAATAGGAGAAAACGGAACCCTTATAGTATAACTCGTGCGTCTGTCTGTGCGACCATCCCCCCCCATATCTCCGAAACTGCTAGGCCTACAATTTTTAAAAAAATACACAAAATAGTTCTTTACCTATAGAGACAGGAAACCTATTAGAAACGTGCAGTCACGCGTGAGTCGGACTTAATGTACGGAACCCTTGGAACGCGAGTCCGACTCGCACTTGTTTTTTTTTATATTTCAGAACTCTTCACCACCCCACCACAGCCACCAGCCAAGCGACAGAAGACAGACACCACTCCCATCCTCAGCGTGAGCAGAGATGATGTATACACCAACAGTATATTGACTTGTCTCGGAGTGTACGCTGTGGATCCAGATGCTGAGGTTGCTGGGGCAGCTAGGGAAGCGTTAGGGGCACATTTGGACAAGGACTTAGGGGCAAGGTGGGTGTTTATGTGTACGACAATAACATAGTACTGTCATCTCGCAGTGTACGCTGTGGATTCAGATGCTGAGGTTGCTGGGCAGCTAGGGAAGCGTTAGGGGCACACTTGGACAAGGACTTAGGGGCAATGTTGGTGTTATGTGTATAACAGTATTCTAACTTGCCTCGGAGTGTACGCTGTGGATCCAGATGCTGAGGTTGCTGGGGCAGCTAGGGAAGCGTTAGGGGCACATTTGGACAAGGACTTAGGGGCAAGGTGGGTGTTTATGTGTACGACAATAACATAGTACTGTCATCTCGCAGTGTACGCTGTGGATTCAGATGCTGAGGTTGCTGGGCAGCTAGGGAAGCGTTAGGGGCACACTTGGACAAGGACTTAGGGGCAAGGTGGGTGTTGTGTGTAATGTGTGTGCAATAATAAACTGACTTCCTTCGGAGTGTATGTTGTTGATTCATATGCCGAAGTGGCTGGGGCAGCTAGGGAAGCGTTAGGGGCACACTTGGACAAGGACTTAGAGGCAAGGTGGGTGTTATGTGTACAGTCGCCATCAGATATATCGGAGCGGCCAAGGCGCTCAGAATTATCAGAACACGTACGTCTCTATTGTCAAGGGGTTAGAGTCGTGTTCAGATATTTTTTAGCACCTTGGCCGCTTCTATATATCTGATGGCGACTGTAATCAAGGTGGGTGTTATATGTACGACAGTATCAGAGTACTGACATCTCGGAGTAGTCGGAGTGTATGCTGTTGATTCAAATACCGAAGTGGCTGGGGCAGTTAGGGAAGCTACTATATGAATGAAAAGTGTTAGGGGCACATGTGGATTAGGGACTAGGGGCAAGGCAGAATACTTTATGAATGAAAAGTGTTAGGGGCACATGTGGATTAGGGACTAGGGGCAAGGCAGAATACTTTATGAATGAAAAGTGTTAGGGGCACATGTGGATTAGGGACTAGGGGCAAGGCAGAATACTTTATGAATGAAAAGTGTTAGGGGCACATGTGGATTAGGGACTAGGGGCAAGGCAGAATACTTTATGAATGAAAAGTGTTAGGGGCACATGTGGATTAGGGACTAGGGGCAAGGCAGAATACTTTATGAATGAAAAGTGTTAGGGGCACATGTGGATTAGGGACTAGGGGCAAGGCAGAATACTTTATGAATGAAAAGTGTTAGGAGCACATGTGGATTAGGGACTAGGGGCAAGGCAGAATACTTTATGAATGAAAAGTGTTAGGGGCACATGTGGATTAGGGACTAGGGGCAAGGCAGAATACTTTATGAATGAAAAGTGTTAGGGACACATGTGGATTAGGGACTAGGGGCAAGGCAGAATACTTTATGAATGAAAAGTGTTAGGGGTACATGTGGATTAGGGACTAGGGGCAAGGCAGAATACTTTATGAATGAAAAGTGTTAGGGGCACATGTGGATTAGGGACTAGGGGCAAGGCAGAATACTTTATGAATGAAAAGTGTTAGGAGCACATGTGGATTAGGGACTAGGGGCAAGGCAGAATACTTGAGATTCCGGTGCCGTTAAAAGATGTAATCGTCTTACGGTAGATGTCGCTATACGCAAAGGCGTGTATGCATAAAGGAATGAATGGAGGGATTTGCGAGGTCCTGGTAGTAGGCTTCCGTAGCTCAATTGGTTAAGAGCGACACACGGATTGTGGAAGATGCGGGTTCAAGTCCTGTCAAAAAAAAAATTGAAGGTAGAATACTTTATGAATGAAAAATGTTAGGGGCACAGGACTAGGGGCAAAGCAGAAAAGTGTGACCTCGAAGTGTCTTGACTTTTTTCAGATTTGCAGAATGTTTCTTATTGGCCGTATACTCACCCGCACACACGGACAAGCCGCCAGACGTGTGTGTGTGCGTGTCGGCATTACTGGAGATGTTGCTCGGCGGGGTGCGGAGCGCGGAGGGGTTTAAGGAAATACGGCTGAGAGAGGAGCCGCTACCAGTCAAGTGAGTCTGTCCCTTTCTAACTATAAGCTTGTAAAATATTACTGTCTCTACAAGCACAGATAAGCCGCCAGACGTGTGTGTGTGCGTATCGGCATAACTATACGTTTTTGTCTTTTACTCAGTAGCAAAGTTTGTTTAAACAAACTTCAAGGGTTTCAAGGCCAGAGGGTTAATCCTCTTGTTTGAAACCCTCGCAACGCTCGTGGTTCAGTTTTAGAATTTTTCGTCATCAGATTTTTGGCGCGAAGCGTAAATGTGACGTTTAAGCTTCCGATGTAGCTCACAAGATGGCAGTACCTGCTATGCACAAGAAAACGTAAATGACATGTTACGCAATTTACATGTTTATGTTTCCGATTCAGACCACAAGATGGCAGACCCTCGCACGGCCCAGCACGAGGGGTTGATCAACAACTTTGTCTTTTTTAAAATATTATTTTTATTATTATTCTCTTTATTTACTTGAACTCTCTAGGCTAGGTGATTTATAATATGAATATAAAAGTAAAATATAAAAACACTTACAAAACAATAAAAAATACATATAAACACATTATAAAAAACCTAACCTAGGGTGCCGCCAGCAGCGGGGCAAGGCCCAAGCTGCCGGTGGTCAGGGCCGCAGAGAGAGGAACCGGCGGACTATCCGCGCCGTGTCCAAGATCACCGCCTTCTGCATCTGGCCCTTGATCCAACCACCTAGCGAGAGTCTCTCAAGATGTTGGTCGAGACTCTTCGTTATTAGACCGTTCGCTGAAACAACTATCGGGACAATGATCGTCGAATCAACATCCCACATGGCGGTTATCTCGTGAGCCAAGTCTAGGTACTTACTGGACTTGTCCTTCTCGGCTTTCACGAGATTCTCATCATGGGGGATGGTGATGTCAACGAGCACGGCCCGGCGTTGCGCTCGATCTATTATCACAATGTCAGGCTTATTGGCTACAATAGTCCTGTCAGTGATGATAGATCGATCCCAATAGAGCGTGGCACGACCATTCTCGAGAACAGGCGCAGGTAAGTACTTGTAGTACGGTACTTCGCGGTCCACAAGGCCGTATAGAAGAGCAAGCTGCTGGTGAATAATCCTGGCTACGAGATTATGTCTGTGCAAGTACTCGCCGTTAGCAAGATGAGAACAACCGGAAATGATATGCCTGAGTGACTCTCCGGGACGGCGGCATGCCCGACAAATGTCGACCGTACCGTCCTTCAGGATATATTTCCGATAGTTGTTCGTCATCATTACTTCGTCCGCAATTGCACAGGCAAAACCCTCGGTTTCTCCGAAGAGGTCCCCGAATCGTAACCAGTTCACCGACGCGAGCAGGTCCACATCAGGTCCCGTGAGGGCCTTGTAGAACCGCCCGTGTAGCACCTTACTCTCCCATGCCGCCTTGCGATCCGCAGTACTTAGTACCACAGGTTTGCGCCAGTTCTCGTTTGCCAAGGAGAGCGGCGTGAGGTTCCTGTCTACTGCCACCACATCACGATGCATCCCACACTCGTTGTTAAGGAAATAATTCCTGAGATTGTACACCTCGCGGTTGTGGAGATCCTTGGCGTTTAGGAAGCCTCGGCCTCCACATTTCCGTGGGATGTACAATCTCATAACTGACGAGCGTGGGTGTAGCATGCGATGTGCGGTGAGCAGTGATCGGACCCTCCGATCCAGGGCGTCCAGCTCGGTCTGAGTCCACCTTAGTATGCCAAAGGAGTATGTGAGTAGGGGCATTACCCAGGCGTTGAAGGCGCGCACTTTGTTGCCTCCTGACAAAAGACTGTTAAGGACTTTTGTGAGCCGACTGAAAAAGCGCTCCTTCACCGACCGTCTAATACCCTCGTCCTCAATACCCAACGACTGTGACATACCAAGGTATTTATAGGTTTCTGATTCAGAGATAGATCTGAAAGCCATTGTCTCAGAGAGTTGTAAATTTGTTGAATTTACAACCCTCCCCCGCTCTACATGTATAACCGCACATTTATCGACACCAAACTCCATGTTGATGGCACTACTGAAGACTTCGGTAGTTTTCAGTAGGTCCAACAAGTCTTGGTTATTTGGTGCAAATAATTTGAGGTCATCCATGTACAGAAGGTGAGAAATGACTTCACCCTCTCTCCGAAGCCGGCAACCTAGTCCCAAATCTTTCAGCAGAGTGCTGAGGGGATTCAGAGCTAGGCAGAACCACAGGGGACTCAGACTGTCACCCTGAAAGATTCCTCGCTCAATCCTTATAAAATCCTGCGGACCAGAGCGGTCATTCCCGCCTCCTGGTTGACGAAGGACTGTGGTCCACCGCCCCATACACGCGCTTAGGAAGGCTCTCAAAGTTGCATCAACTTTATACAGCTCTAAGACCCTCCCCAGCCATGAATGAGGCACCGAATCATAGGCCTTCTTGTAGTCAATCCAAGCGGCTGAGAGGGCCCCCTTGTTCCGCCGGATTTGTTGGCATATGGTCATGTCTATGAGGAGGAGCTCTTTAGTACCACGGGACCCAACCCTACATCCATTTTGAGCGGAAGCCAAAATATTATTTGCGACAATGTGCGCGTTGATTTTTGCTCTCAAAATGGATGTAAGGAGCTTGTAGAGTGTAGGCAAGCATGTGATGGGTCTGTAGTTTTTTGCTTCCGTGGTACTACCGGACTTGAAGAGCAGGAAGGTGACACCAGTTGTTAAGGAAGGTGGGAGAGAACCAAGCTCGAGGGCTTGTTGAAATTGTGCTGCCAAGCAGGAGTGCGAGCATCGGAACCTATTATTATTATTATTATTATTTTAATATTATATTTGTGCAGGGAGGAACCAGGGTCGAGATTACTGACGCTCAGCAAAACGTTCCAAGGCACGTTCGGGAGCTACACCGCGACGAGAGGACGGACACGCACTCGAGGCAATTCCAGTACTGCAAGATCAGGTCAATAAAAAAAAAATCGATTTAGTATACGGCTCACAAAGCCACAAGCATAGAGAATAAGTAAGCATAGTGCTCACTCCATACATCAGTTTTCTTACCAAAGCGCTTATTATTTCCGTAGTCGACATCTAGCGTTAAATAGCGAATTTATCAGTACCTACCGCTACTTGACAATAGATGTCGCGACGAACGACAAGTCACAACAATCACAACTCAACAATTTGCAGCTAATATTATAACCGGATTAACCGGGATTCTATTTTCAACTCCTTCCGCTTGTAATATTAGTTGCAAAATTGTTGAGCAATACACTTTTCCTCAGTCGCAACACTCGTGACATCTAGTGTCAAGTAGCGGTACTATTAAATTCGTTATTTGACGCTAGACGTCGACTACGAAAATAATAAGCGTATTGTTAACAAAACTGATGTATGGAGTGAGTATTCTATGCCAACTTATTTCTCTATGGCACTAGTATGTAAATTTATAGCCAAAAATTACATTTTGTTTTCAGATGCTAACGATTCGGCGATTGACGTTCAAATAACGATCGATAGTATACTGCAAACGCTGTTCGATTTCGCTAAGGTAGGTACTTTTTTTTGTTGTTATTCTGACCATAGAGAAATAAGTAAGGATAGAGTGCTCACTCCATACATCAGTTCTCTTACCAAAACGCGGGTTATTTCGTAGTCGCCATCTAACGTCAAGTAGTGGATTTATCAGTACCGCTACTTGACACCAGATGTCACGAGTGTCGCGACTGACGAAAAGTGTATTGCTCAACAATTTACAACTAATATATTAATAATAAATAAATAAATAAATAAAATGTTATTTGTTTAGGTATAAACCCATTACATTTTACAATAATACAATAAAATTAAAGCTAGGTATACAAAATCTAAAACTAAACAAGTAGGTAGCTACTAATTATTAGGTGCGGCTGACATCTGCACACAACCTGCTACTGTATGAGCAGACAGTAGCAGGTTGTGTACACTACATTAACAATACTGTTCGTCGATTCACTCACTCTCCCGACAAACGACCAGTGCCTTTTAAGCTTTGGTTTCCTCCGATAGCGGTGCCGTCATATAGCGGCCGTCTCCATACAAATACTACGACATCCATATTTAGACGTATTATTTAGTATGGAGACGGCCGCTATATGACGGCACCGCTATCCTAGGAAAACCGATCTTACGCATTATAGCGTAAAAGTCATCTACTCTGTTCTCGGCGAACATACCAGACGCACTACACCGCCACGGTAGCCGTAACATTGCACGAAACGCGTATATTAGAAGCCGAAGGAGTTGAAAATGGAGTTCCGGTTAATCCGGTTATAATATTAGCTGAAAATTGTTAAGCAATAGAGTTTTCGATCGTCGCGACATCTATTGTCAACTAGCAGTACTGATAAATCCGCTACTTGACGCTAGATGTCGACTACGAAAATAATAATCGTTTTGCTAAGAATACTTATGTTTGGAGTGACCACTCTATGCTTACTTATTTCTCTATGCTAAGGTCCCATTAATAAGGTAGAAGTGTAATGTAAATGTATGTATATATATAGGGCCTAAAAATCGGTTTTCCTAGGATAGCGGTGCCGTCATATAGCGGCCGTCTCCATACTAAATAATACGGCTAAATATGGATGTCGTAGTATTTGTATGGAGACGGCCGCTATATGACGGCCCCGCTTTCGGAGGAAACCAAAGCTTTAGTTGCTTAGTATTAATCTCCTGAGACTAAATGTACATTATAATGTGCAATCTAATTTGAACCTTTCGTGAACCAAGTAAAGTTGCATTTCTTATGTTTCATTGCTTTTTAAAACAAACTAAATTCGTTCTAATTTACTTATAGAATAAGGTTCGATTTAAAAAATTGAAAACTTTATATGGTGGGTCTTACGAGGTTAAATGATTTTTTACAAGCTTTTATTTAGTTTCACCTGACCCGTTGTCTGTCTGTCGGTCTGTAATCAAATCTTGCAAGTTAAATTTGATCCACTTCCCGGTTTCCGATGAAGCTGAAAATTTGCATACACATGTAAGTCGGGTGACAATGCAATATTATGGTACCATCGAGCTGATCTGATGATGGAGACAGGAGGTGGCCATAGGAACTCTGTGATGAAACAACGCAACCTAATTGTGTTTGGGGTTTTTAAAAATGTCTCGATGAGTATTAGTTGCCTGTGGAAAGAAAAGTACAGTCAGCGATAAAAGCTTGTACCAAAAATGAAATTTTTGTCAAAAACTTATTAAATTGATATCTTTTTCATATTTTTCAGACATCAACCGTTGCAGCTCGTTCACTACTCATAGAAATTCTACGCTCCGTTTTATCTAACACCAAATTCGATTTGACAGCTACACTAGTCCCACTGTTGGGCACATTGCTGGGCAGAGAGCCCACGGATCTGACACCTTTGTATATAGATGTGTGCAGAGTGCTAGAGGGGAAAGTAGGGTAAGTAGGACCCTGTTAGAGTCTATGCGGAAATAGAAGAGTCGTGGAGTGTATGAGGCCCAATACATTCCACGACTCTTCCCTTTCCGAACAGACTCTAGTAATATGATAGTTGATTGGCCACTACCCGATCATCGTGCTTTTATACCAATTTTATACTAAAATATTTATAAAGTGGATGTTTTTCGACATATGTACTACATTTTACACCTTTATTAACTCAATAAAGATAAAGATAGATAAAAGGTTTATTCAAGTAGGCATAATTACAATGCACTTATGAACGTCAAATAAAGCTAGGTAGACCGGCTCCAACCCCCCTCAATTGGAGGAGGGTATCCCAATATGGGACCGGCAACAAACTCGGCGGGACACACCTTTTCAAAAAAAATTACATCTTATAATTAACATGCATTACGAGAAAATAAGGAAAAAGAAATACAATTTAAATTACTATAGAATTCATGCAATTATACACATAAGGTGTAATAGAAATTAGATTTAAAAATATATACATATGTACATGGAATCATACAAATACGTTCGGAAAACATATCAAATTCTTACAAAATGAAAAAAAATATATCTTATCTTTATTTTGCGAGAGAAACCAATTTATTTTTAAACTTTTTTGCTTATCATTTAAGTTGAAACTCTAGGTCCATGGGGTCCCAGCGCGCATAAGTTGTTCGCAGAAATCGCGAAGCGTCTGGTTGACGTAACTGGTGACCGAAGAGTTGGCAGCTACCTCGCACAACGTATCAGCATTGCGATACAGCGAGGAAATGTCGCCAGCATCCTTGGTACAATGCCTCAAGGGCCCATTTTAGATTTAAGCTAGTTTTTAATTTCTTTTAGTAATACACTGTATATATCTTGTTTGTAATGATTATTAAATCATAGAGAAAAAAATACATAGAGTGCTCACTCCATACATCACTTTTAGTACCAAAAAGACTATTAGCATCTAGCATCGAGTAGCGGAACTATCAGTACTGCTACTTGACAATAGATGTAGCACCGACCGGAAAGTCTTATGCTGTTGAGATAAGACTTTCCGGTCGGTGCTACATCTATTGTCAAGTAGCAGTACTGATAGTTCTGCTACTCGATGCTAGATGTAGACACTGAAATTAATAGTCTGAACTGATGTATGGAGTGAGCACTCTATGTATTTTTTTCTCTATGATTAAATTTAATGGATATTTTATTTCAGTCTTCTGGCCCCATTGGAGAGGCTCCGGGCCCTTACAACGGGCTCTGAGGGCGCTGCGCTTACAAGGCTTTTGTATGAAGAGGTCGCTATGAGGTGTTTGGGAGACTCCATGTTCCGACTAGGGTAAGTAAAATAACCTGTCAAATTATATGACACACTACCTATAAATTGAATTGTATGCATGTTTAACAAATAATTTAACAATATGCTATCTATATTATTAATAATTTTATATTTTTTGTACTGTGACCTATAACTTTCATGTTTGGCAATCTGCTGTAAATGTAAGTTGGTTAAATAAATAAAATAATAATATATAATTTGATTCAAATCTTTTGATTTGAGACGACCGGTCTTTCCTAGTGGGTAGTGACCCTGCCTGCTGGTCCTGGGTTCTAATCCCGGTAAGGGCATTTATTTGTGTGATGAACATTAATATTTGTTCCGGAGTCATGGATGTTTTCTATGTATATAAGTATGTATTTATCTATATAAGTATGGACGTCACCTAGTACCCATAGTACAAGCTTTGCTTAGTTTGGGGCTAGGTTGATCTGTGTAAGATGTCCCCCAATATTTATTTATTTATTAACTGAATATTGTTTACACTCATCATCTTCCTCGCGTTGTCCCGGCATTTTGCCCCGGCTCATGTGAGCCTGGGGTCCGCTTGGCAACTAATCACAAGATTTGGCGTAGGCACTAATTTTTACGGAAGCGACTGCCATATCTGACCCAGAGGGTAAACTAGGCCTTATTGGGATTAGTCCGGTGTTCTCACGATGTTTTCCTTCACTGAAAAGCGACTGGTAAATATCAAATGATATTTCGTACATAAGTTCCGAAAAACTCATTGGTAAAAGCCGGGGTTTGAACCCACGACCTCCGGATTGCAAGTCGCACGCTCTTACCGCTAGGCCTCCAGCGCTTACGAGGCATTTTATATTTATATTTACAGACAACCAGAGGACATCCAAGATGTGGTTATGAATGAGACATCGACGTTTTCCATTGAAGGTAAACGTTTTTCATTCCTCATTTTCTTAAGAATCCACTTTTTGTTTAGGTAATAAGACTTATATTGTGTACCATACCTATAGTTTATAATTAAGTGAATAAGTAATAAATAATTAATATTGTCCTTTGCTGCCTGAAACACAGGGAATCCTAGTTCAGGCATTTGTAAATCACTTGTCTTTATAAATTATTAGTCTTTAAGAGCAACCACTGTAAAGATAAAGATAAGATAAAAGATAGTTTATTCAAGTAGGCATAATTACAATGCGCTTATGAACGTCAAATAAAGCTAGGTAGACCGGCTCCAACCCTACACCTCTGCCCCGAGAAGATTTAAATCCCCCCTCAATTGGAGGAGGGTATCCCAATATGGGACCGGCAACAAACTCGGCGGGACACATCTTTTCAAAAATAATTACATCTTATAATTAACATGCATTACGAGAAAATAAGGGAAAAAATACAATTTAAATTACTATAGAATTCATGCAATTATACACATAAGGTGTAATAGAAATTTGATTTAGAAAATATACATATGTACATGGAATCATACAAAATCGTAGCTCTTTCAGAAAACATATCAAATTCTTACAAAAGGAAAAGAAAATAAAGTTATTAAAAGAAATGGGAAAACATATTATATAAATCTGATTGATTATTATTAATTACCAACATATAATATTTGATGTGCTTTCCTGCTTACCTGAGCTGTGTCACCTATAACTCTATACATAATACAATGTTTTTAATTGCTACTACTTTTTATTAGTTAGTTTCTGGTTTGGACCATGCATGTTTGTCTGTCAAGTAGTCCTCGACTCTGTAATAAGCTTTTAACATCAATGACTTTTTTAAGTAATTCTTAAGAGCTGGAAAGGGTAATCTTAAAGCATCCTCAGGTAACTTGTTATAAAAATGAATGCATTGCCCAACGAATGACTTTTGTACTTTACGGACACGAAACTTTCTGATAGCAAGCTTATTTCTATTTCTAGTGTTAAAGTTATGGACATCAGAATTCTTAGTGAAGGAGTCTAGATTCTTAATAACATAAATAATACTATCATATATGTATTGGGAAGCTACAGTTAAAATATTAATTTCTTTGAAAAGTTCTCTTAATGATTCACGCGCTCTTAAGTTATATATAGAACGAATGGCTCTCTTTTGTAAGACAAATATAGTCTGTATGTCAGCTGCTTTGCCCCAAACCAGAATACCATATGACATTACACTATGAAAATAACTATAATAAACAAGGCGAGCTGTTGTACTATACTTTTCTCAATAAATTATTTGTATTTGTATTTGAAAGTGTCTGTTTCGACCATAGAGAAATATAAATAAAGAAAGAGTGGTAACTCCATACATCAGTTTTCTTACCAAAACGCGAGTCGTAGTCGACATCTAGCGTCAAGTAGCGGACATTACCAGTACTGCTAGTTAACAATAGATGTCGCGGCGAACGAAAACTCTAATGCTCGACAATTTTCGACCATAAGGAAAAATAAATAAAAGCTAAAGAAATTCTACTTTCAGATCTGAAAGACGCTTTTGGAAAGTTGTCAAACTGGGACGATCTTAGCCTGCAACAGCGGAGAGCGATCAGGGGCACCCTTCCCCCCCTCTGGACCGACAGGAGAGATTTTATTACTTTACTGGACTTCTATCAAGGTATACTCAAATTATAATCCATACCAGGCGTGGCTCACTCCGCGATTTCGTCGCTTTGCTACAGGTAGCTAAAAGTACATCCGTTCCACACCAATTTTGGGGAAAGCTATAAGCCGCGCGTGGCGCTGTCGCCACCTAGCGGCCATATCTGTGCTGATCGTAACAGACGCGTTTTGTTAGAGAGTGAGTCTTCTGTACTTAGTACTATTATTTATTATGTGTCCATACTCATCATCTTCCTCGCGTTGTCCCGGCATTTTGCCACGGCTCATGGGAGCCTGGGGTCCGCTTGGCAACTAATCCCAGTAATTGGCGTGGGCACTAGTTTTTACGAAAGCGACTGCCATCTGACCTTCCAACCCAGAGGGTAAACTAGGCCCGTATTGGGATTAGTCCGGTTTCCTCACGATGTTTTCCTTCACCGAAAAGCGACTGGTAAATATCAAATGATATTTCGTACATAAGTTCCGAAAAACTCATTGGTACGAGCCGGGGTTCGAACCCGCGACCTCCGGATTGCAAGTCGCACGCTCTTACCGCTAGGCCACCAGCGCTTCATTATGTGTCCATACTAATATTATAAATGCAAAAATGTGTGTCTGTCTGTTACCTCTTCACGCTTAAACTGCTGAACCTATTTAGTTAGAGATAGATTGAGTCCCGGGGAAGGACATAGGGTAGATTTTATCCCAGAGATCATCTTTTAAGGGGATGAAAAAGGGGGGTGGAAGTTTGTGTGGGGAATCGATAAAAACAGATTGGATAAAAAAAGCTACCCAAATTATTAACTCCACGCAAACGAAGTCACGGGCAAAAGCTAGTAACTTATAAAACATTCGCTTTATATATATACTCACAGAAATCGCAAAGCCTAAATAAACAATTGAAGCTAGGAAATGTGAAACATATTCGTCAAATGTGATAGAGATCCATTTTAAAATTATATTTGGACTCTGATTTTAGGCCTTTTCGCAGCAGAAGTTGCTAAGCGGGCAACGTCCATAATTACCTTGACACGCTCTTGTTCTCTTAACGATAAAGTCGCGTCAAGATCATTTTGAACACCCCGCCCGCTTGGCAACTTCTGCTGCCGACTGTACTATTTTGTTTCTAAAAACGTTCCAGTGCCTCAAAACGCGGAAGGTTGGTTTGACAAGATGGCCGCCGCGTGTAAACAACAAACTGTCAACTCTTGGCGCTGGCTGCGGAAAGCCGAGCAGTGGCCGCGGAGGCACTTCGAGATATCTGCTGTGAGTAAATACTAAGGATGTTGCGATATACGCATCCGCAACCGCGGAACTTCCGCATTATTTTCAACATCCGCATCCGCATCCGCATAAAATCGATGCGGATTTAATGCGGATGTGGAACAGGTCGGTACAGGAACGTCTTAGCATCGGCGTAAGTGCTAGACTGCTAGGTAATTTAGTCATTAACCAAAAAACCTATTAGAAATGAGCAGTCAAGCGTGAGTGGGACTTAATGTACGGAACCCTTGGAACGCGAGTGCGACTCGCAGTTGGCCGGTTTTTTGAAATAAAAATTACTAAAATGTAATATTTGACGTTTTTTATGGTACTATCTTGACATCCGCATCCGCGGATGTGAGCCTTTAAAAATCCGCATCCGCATCCGCGGATGTCAAAAAATCGGCATCCGCAACATCCCTGGTAAATACATTACTCTTATAGTTTAGTACAGTGGTTCCTAACCTGGGGGTAATTACCCCCGTGGGGGTAAAACTGGTATTTTACGGGGGTAAATAAGCTAACCTAATATAACAAAACAACAAACGTGGGTACACGTTTTATTTTTTATTACCATTGGGAGGAGGGGTAAAATCAGGTTCCCTAGTTAGTCATAGGGGTAACCGGACTGAAAAGGTTAGGAACCACTGGTTTAGTAGTTAGGAGTTATATTTATATATGTACTAGCGACCCGCCCCGGCTTCGCACGGGTTAACAAATTATACATAAACCTTCCTCTTGAATCATTCTATCTATTTAAAAAAACCGCATCAAAATCCGTTGCGTAGTTTTAAAGATCTAAGCATACAGACAGACAGACAGGGAAGCGACTTTGTTTTATACTATGTAGTGATAATAGGGGTTATTACTGCAATGTCCTGCCACCAGAGTGCAGCACAAGCACCCTAAACCATGAAGTAACTTATACACACGGCGAATATTACGCGAAACTCTGCGTAGGGGGCGCCACTCCCACAATCAGTCACAATCTAAGGGTCTACCGCAAACTCTATCACTCTTGCATATTCGAGCGATAAAGAGGCGTATAACTGAGTTTCGATTTCGCGTTTCCCGGTAGGCCCCTTGTAAACAAACCGCCTTGATGTATCAATGTCATATTTGATTGTCTGTGAAAACTTGTCAAAAAACAGTTTAAGGCACAGTATGTATAAGTTACTCTATGGTTTACGATGGGTGCTAGTGCTGCACTCTGGCGGCAGAGCATTGCAGTGATACTCCCTACTGGCAGGCGTGTCTCCGCGATTTCGTCGCTTTGCTACAGGTAGCTAAAAGTACATCCGTTCGGCCCCAATTTTGGGGAAAGCCATAAGCCGCGCGTGGCGCTGTCGCCACCTAGCGGCCATATCTGTGCTGATCGTAACAGACGCGTTTTGTTAGAGAGTGAGTCTTCTGTACATAGTACTATTATTTATTCTGCGCTATTGGTTCCGTTTAGATATTTTATCCTCACTAAAAATAGGATCGATTGAGACACGAAATAATTCAAAATTTGTTCTTACAGATAACAGAAGCGTTGTCATGGCAACACGACCCTACCGAAACTATGCCCTCACAACTTTTCAAGACTTCCGACTGTCTCGCGGAATGTGCGGCCAGGCTCATGATCAGGTAATAATTTATTATAACTTAAAATATAAACTATAAGAAAAGTGCCTAAAGTGATGTGAATGTGAGGAGTGTACTGGAGTATGGTTCCCCTATATGGACCCCGCATTACTCTGTACACAGCTCCGCTATAGAAGCGGTACAGAAGCAATTTTTGAAAGTTCTTGCGTTTAGATTTAAACTGGGACGTACATACAGATCGTATACTAGTCGACTAATCAAGTTCAATATCCCCACACTAGAAGCTCGTCGTAAGATGTATGACTTTTTGAATTTATATAAAATTATACACTCAAAAATTGACTCTGCTGCACTATTATCATCCATTACCTTTAACACACCTAGATTTAGAGGTCGTAACACTAAACTTTTCGCACTTAGAGTGTACAAAAACAACACTTCCTTCTATAATCCAATTACAAGAATGTGCCGCCAATATAACGATTTAACAGCCGGTGATCATCGCGGTAGGGGCATTGATATTTTTGACCCTCACATCGCTAGGTTTAGGAAGTGCTTGGCTGGCGTCCTCTTCTCCTCTTCTCCCACTAAACTGATGACATCTGCCTTAATCCTCTAAGTTTGTTTCATCTGTGATGTTTAATAGTCTTTATATGTAAAGTTCGTTACTCGTTATATTGTAATGTTTAGATAGTTTTTTCTTCTCTGATATTTTTCACTGTAGCTATAATATGGTGTTAATTAGTTTGTAATATTTCCGCTAAATTGTAAAACATGCTGTGTACACTTGTTTTGGATCTCGTGCTAGATTTAAGCCATAATGTACAATTGTATTACCCATGATATTGTACGATGTCTGTTTAGTGTACCTAATAAAGTAAAATAAAATAAAATAGAATAAAAAAAAACTAATTAAAATATTAATTTCATTTGTTCTAATAGGTACTTCTAATAACTCATGATGTGTTATAGGCGTTCTAAAATTGAAGCGCTTACCTTGTGACAAATCGCGATTTCCAGGTTGGTCCCATAGTAAAAGTGGTTCAGTCTTCTTCCTCTTTAATTTGTATTTTTCATCTGAAATGTTAGTAGTAAAACCCTATGTATACAAACGAGCGCAAACGTACTGTAATTTGTCATAAATAATGTAGGTAATATTCTCCGACCGTCCTTAGTCTGGGACCGGTCTGAAAACCAGCGCCGGGCACCTAGGCCCGGCACCACTGACAATCCAACCTCTAGACTGAGCTTAGGCCAATTCTTTCATGAAACCGATGCTGCCAAAAATACGGGGGTGCGGGGGGACGAGGTGAGCGAATCCCGTGCCGTGATTGGTCCGTTCAAAGACACGGACCAATCACGGCACGGGATTGACTCGAAGATGGAGTAACGCTACCGTATGTGTGGCAGAGGGGGTAGCGCGACTATGCTATGTCTAGAGGTTGGATTGTCTGTGCCCGGCACACGCTGAGACTGGAACCCTTTGCCTAATACAAACATCTTCTCACTTTTTTTTTGTATATGATAACAACTGTTTTATTTTATTATGTAAGTAATTCTAACTCTATTTTATTTTCATGTATGTGGCAATAAACAATTCTTAATCTTATTCTTTTGCCACGGCTCATGGGAGCCTGGGGTCCGCTTGGCTAGTTTTTACGAAAGCGACTGCCATCTGACCTACCAACCCAGAGGGTAAACTAAGCCCTTATTGGGATTAGTTCGGTTTCCTCACGATGTTTTCCTTCACCGAAAAGCGACTGGTAAATATCAAATGATATTTCGTACATAAGTTCCGAAATACTCATTGGTACGAGCCGGGGTTCGAACTCGCGACCTCCGGATTGCAAGTCGCACGCTCTTACCCCTAAGCCAAAGCACCCTGTATATGTAAAACTATTCGGGCTGACGCTAAATAATAGTACCAAATATTTCCTTACAGATCGTCATATTACAACTCGCTCCAACTTAGCGAAAGAGATGACAAGACAAGCAAGCTGTCCCGCTCGCACGAGTTGAGATGGTGCATGCGAGCGAACGAGATGGGCATACCGAACGTAGCGCTACAATGTGTCGAGAGAAACGTAGAGTGAGTATAGTAGATGGGTTATTCCCACTAGTTACCACCAAGTTGTTACCAGTGGTAACTACTGGGAATCATTTTTCCCAGTAGTTACCACCAACTCGGTTTAGTGGTAACTACTGGGAATTTTTAACTATATTCCCACTAGTTAAAAATTCCCAGTAGTTACCACTAACCCGTAGATTTGTTAACCAAGGGATGAAAGGTACTCATTTCTGACGAGGTAGTTTCAATAGTCCGAGGCTGAAATGTTGTCTTTCACCCGAGTTAAACACTGTACTTTCATTTCGAATACGAGGAAAGTAAAATGCATGTGTTTAAAAAAAACATGACTCAGTGGAAATTTTTATAGTAAATCTTGAGGGTACTTTCAATTAACAATTTAGGCAAAAGTATCGTTATTTATGTAATGGGGAGTTAAATATCAGAATGGAAATTGTAACAAATCCATTTAAACCCAACTTTCAATTGCTTATCGTTAAAAAAATCTAAATAGTCGTACTTGGAACGTAAAATGCTGTAGTGCAAAAACGTATCATTTTCTGCACACCTTTTAGAACAACAATGATTCTTTCAGAGCATGAGACATGAAATATAAATATTTTAGACATTTAGACACATTATCTTCAGTCACTGAATTTTTTTTATATATTTTGAATTGTGTTTGGTTTGAATTCATAATTACTTATTGCAGAGAGCTAAGTAAGGACGAGACGCTGACTTGGTTGAGACAGAAGCTACTAGCGCTCCGACAAACGGCGCTACAGCGGGAAAACCCGGAACTATTGCGGGACGTGCTGAAGAAAGCGGGTCAGTGTCATTAATTTACAAAATGTGATGTTATCTATGAAAAGGGACCTTATTGTCGATGGCGCTTACGCCATAGTTAACGATGCTCCGATATAAATACAATGCCGCGCGACACTATGCGGCGTAAGCGCCTTCGACAATAAGGTCCCTTTTCATAGATAATGCCCCAAATGTCTCTGTTTAGCCCAATGGTTGACTGGTAGAGAATGCCTCAAGGCGTTAAGTCCGCCATTTGTACTCTTTTTGTGTAAATTTGGGCAATAAAGTTTAATTAATAAGTAATAAATAAATTTATCGCCACTCGTTTCGAATTTGGGTGGATCAACTATTTCCTGTTGTTATTCTGTCCGGTCAGCCAAGAGACAATAGTAACATAGTTTGTTAGAAGACATTGTACACCGCCTTCTTCTGACACGCTTGGTAGACGACCCTCAATGGAAAGGGTTTATATCACAAAAAATCGTGTTTGGTGTATTTAAATGCCTAAAAATCAGGTTTTAAAGAGTGACCCAGGAAAACGTAACCATGGCAACGAGTGACAAGAAAAAGTTGATTCACCCAAATACAACAATAAACCGTTTGTCTAGATCTGCTATGCTATGATTCACCCATTTCCTCTTTTTCCGCACGTGTATCGTAAATATTCTTTTATTCTTTATTTCATTGTAGCCATGTTCATAATTCAGTAAGGTGTTACAAGTATAAAGCGGTAGGTACATGACACCCTGTAAGGGCACACAATATGATTATCCTTAAACTAAATAACTAATTAATAAGTGCTTGTGTGATCGCATGTTTTTTTTTCAGAAAAGTACACTCCGCAATACTCGACCGATCCTTTAGTGTGTATAGAAATGTACCATCTGATGCTACAGCTCCATAATGATCTAAACTGTAAGTACCTACACATCTACACTCGTTTTTACGTACAGGGGCCCGTTTCTCAGAAGCATGTAACTTGTAATACAACTTGTACTAACTGTAAGCATAGAGAAATATAGTAAGACAAGAGTGCTCACTCCATACATCAGTTAGACTATTAATTTCAGTGTCTACATCTAGCATCGAGTAGCGGAACTATCAGTACTGCTACTTGACAACAGATGTAGCACCGACCGGAAAGTCTTATCTCAACAGCATAAGACTTTCCGGTCGGTGCTACATCTATTGTCAAGTAGCAGTACTGATAGTTCCGCTACTCGATGCTAGATGCTAATAGTCTTTTTGGTACTAAAACTGATGTATGGAGTGAGCAATCTATGTATTTTTTTCTCTATGCTGTAAGTTACCAATAGTGGAAGAGCGGTATTCTCTTAATACAAGTATTTACAATACTTAAAAAGAGGTACCAGCCCAATTATGGAAAAATTGTATGCTACCAAAGAAATTTTTTTTTTTTAAATTGGAAGTCCCTTTCTAACAAAAGTTGTCAAAAAATGACATCCGCTTGTATTACAAGTAACAAGCTTTTGAGAAACGGGCCCCTGATCTAGTTTATAATTATTTTTCAACGTTTTTTTCACGGAAACGTACGAACGTATCTTGCTGTTTCAGTCAGTCTCGGTATAGAGAAATAAGTAAAGAAAGAGTGGTAACGCGAATTATTTCATAGTCGACATCTAGCGTCAAGTAGCGGACATTATCAGTAGCTAGTTGACGCTAGATGTCGACTACGAAATAACCCGCGTTTTAATAACAAAACTTCCGTGAGACACAGACATATTATATATTAAAAACGGGTCACTCGCGTATTTTAAGTCGAAATCGCTGGACATGGTTCAGTCCGTACCGAGGAGTGTCATCAGGAGCTTGCGTTTTGGTTAAAAACTGATGTATGGAGTGATCACTCTATGCTTAATTATTTATCTTATATCTATGTTAAAAGAAAGCTAATGAATACTGCACCAAACCACAGAATAAATAATAGTACTAAAGTACAGAAGACTCACTCTCTAACAAAACGCGTCTGTTACGATCAGCACAGATATGACCGCTAGGTGGCGACAGCGCCACGCGCGGCTTACGTCTAGCCACCAAAATTGGTGTGGAACGGATGTACTTTTAGCTACCTGTAGCAAAGCGACGAAATCGCGGAGTGAGACACGCCTGACCAAACTTAATGGTTCTCTACACCGTGTTTTTATTGAATTCCGTTAACTTTGGGGTATGGTTAAGTACGTTTAAGAAAACTAAACGGATTAGTTAATTTTCGAAAAAAAAATTTTTTCTTTTTTTACAAAAAAAAAAAGCTTAATAACTAATTAAATGTAGCATATAGCGTTGTTGTAACACGGGCTTTACATTTAACTCAACCAAACAATTGAAATCTGTGACATATCAATGTCATTTCGAACATCGATCGACCTATTGTACTTAAGTTTAGTAGCAAATGTATGAACTCATTCTAAACACATCAATATGTAAACCGGCCCTAAGGCAAGTGTACACGCTTGTAGAGGCCTTATAGGAAAAAATAAATTATTGATTATCTCCGAAATGGAGTTAATTAGAATATAGGTGTCTTTGAGAAAGTTACTTAATTTAAGCTCAGGAATGCACCCTTGAAATTAACGGAAATAAAAAAAAACACGGTGTATAGCCCAGTGGTGGACTGGTGCCTTAACCTCGTAAGACCCAAGGTCCTACTTGTAGGACTTATTCAGTACAATGAAATTTAAATAATACTCAATTGGAACAGAGTTGCGTTTGTTTTGTTTCGTTGAATTTTCAAACAAAATAAAATCAACTCTATTCCCTGCACTATAGGTTCAAATTTCAGTGGCAAATTTTAGATTTTAGCCTGTTACGATGTTAAGTCCGCCATTTTGTACACTTTTTTGTGCAATCTAGGTTAAATAAATAAATAAATACCATGTTTCAGCTCTGCAGCACCACGATTTGCAATCTATACTGGTGGCAGTTGGCCGGTCGTCCTCACAGGTTGACTGGAGCACGCGCTCCAAAGAGACAGTAAGCTCGGTGTTCGAAATAGCCGTGGGTCACTATGATAAAGCACTGGAAACAGGTGAGTCATAATGCACCAATTGTAGCTATCTCTGTTTGGCCCTATGGTTGACTGGTAGAGAACGCCATTTGGCATTAAGTTCGCCATTTGTACGTTGTTGTATATATTTTGTGCAATAAAGTTTAAATAAATAAATAATGAGGAGAACTTTACAGAATAGTGTATTGTGTGTGATGGGTGGTAAACAACAATTTACTAACGAGTGTGAATTGAAGCCCGAAGTTGAAGGCGAGGGCTTAATTAACACGAGTTCGTAATTCCTTTACCGCCCGTGGCACACACAATGTTTTTAGGGTTCTGTTCCCAAAGGGTAAAAACGGGACCCTATTACTAAGACACCGCTGTCCGTCCGTCCGTCCGTCCGTCCGTCTGTCACCAGGCTGTATCTCACGAACCGTGATAGCTAGACAGTTGAAATTCTCACAGATGATGTATTTCTGTTGCCGCTATAACAACAAATACTAAAAACAGAATAAAATAAAGATTTAAGTGGGGCTCCCATACAACAAACGTGATTTTTGACCGAAGTTAAGCAACGTCGGGCGGGGTCAGTACTTGGATGGGTGACCGTTTTTTTGCTTGTTTTGCTCTATTTTTTGTTGATGGTGCGGAACCCTCCGTGCGCGAGTCCGACTCGCACTTGGCCGGTTTTTCATTACACTTGTGAGGAAAAAAAAGAAAAAAAATACTGCCTAATATCGGACGTTTAAATGTAGGATTTACGGACCGTATCGCCTAGCAAGTGTGATGAAAAATACATTGGCATTACAAAAAAAAATATATTTAAAAAACGATTTAAAAAATTAGTTTTGAAAGCAAAATAACGTAAAAGATTGTATATGATTTATAATTCTAACATATTTGCTGTGACTTATTTTTCAAAAGTGATTTTTAATAAAAAGACATGTCAAGATCGCTTACCTTCTTTCTAATGCTAAAAAAAACATACTTTAACGTAAAAAAAATTGAAAAGTACGAGTTGTTTATTTGAACCAGGTACAACAGACACAGAAAGTGCTCTATCCAACATGTCTGCGGTGGTTTCTCGCGCGGCCGCTCTCAACACGTCCAGGACTGACATGTTGCTAGCTGTTCTGCTGAACAGGCTGAACGGGCTCCAAGGACAATTAGAATTGGAGACAACACGAGATTTACTACAGAAGGTAAGTTTCTGTAATAGTACTTTAAAAAATATTTATCTGTCTGAAGTATTTTTTATTTTTAACTAGCGACCCGCCCCGGCTTCGCATGGGTTAACAAATTATATATAAACCTTCCTCTTGAATCGCTGTCTATTTTTTTTAAAACGCATCAAAATTCGTTGCGTAGTTTTAACGTTTTCGAACATAAAAGCTGTCACTCAGACGCCACATCATTGAAGTGTCAAAACTGAAGTTTAACTTTATGTATATGCATGTAGGTCGATGTTGCTCTGTGGTCTGTGCCCGATTAATCGGTCTTTGGCGTTGAACCTGAAGGAGTGTACAGGTTTTTAAAAAGGTCGGCAACGCGCATGTAACACCTCTGGAGTTGCAGGCGTCCATAGGCTACGGTGACTGCTTACCATCGGGCGGCCCGTATGCTTGTTTGCCACCGACGTGGTATTAAAAAAACCTACGGTGCGGATATATCGGTCATTGGCGTCCAAAAGGTTAAAGATCTAAGCATACATAGGGACAGACAGCGGGAAGCGACTTTGTTTTATACTATGTAGGGATAACTTACAAAAATACAAATACCTGCATGATATTCCCGATCCCGGATACGCACAGCCCTCACGCTAATTGAGATTGAGAAACTTACCTGAAACCACGGGGCCTTAATGCAAATATTTTTGAAGTGAAAACTTCTTTAGCGGCGCTGTGCACTTTTTGTTAAACTCGTAACAGGTGTCACGTGACCGTAAGACGTAAGACGGACACGTGACCTGATCGAAAAACTGTTACTTCAATGTCATTGAGTTTTTCTCTATTGATTTAAATGCCATCTAGTGAGTTTCGCTTTAACCGGTATTAATATAACTCGAGTACTAACAGTGATGTGCTTAGGGGTTTCAAGTAATGCGACGAAATAACGCTATATGGCGTTAACCTCAATTATACATAGTGCTGCAGACATTTTGCCATAGTGATTGAGTTTTCACTTCTGCCGGCACTCCCTGAGTGCATCCCGTTGTTTTTTTTTTCTCAGCTCGCGCCTATACTACCCACACTCGATGCGTTCTCCATAGAGCTACTAGAAAAGAACGCATATAAATTCCCACCAGAGCTCCAACGGACGCTAGCCGCCATCTTGCCTAAGGATGCCAGCGTCGAGAAATACAGGTCACTTTACTTATTTCGATTTATTGTATTTTGTCGCGATCATAGAGAAATATAATAAGACAAGAGTGCTCACTCCATACATCAGTTCAGACTATTAATTTCAGTGTCGACATCTAGCATCGAGTAGCGGAACTATCAGTACTGCTACTTGACAATAGATGTAGCACCGACCGGAAAGTCTTATGCTGTTGAGATAAGACTTTCCTGTCGGTGCTACATCTATTGTCAAGTAGCAGTACTGATAGTTCCGCTACTCGATGCTAGATGCTAATAGTCTTTTTGGTACTGAAACTGATGTATGGAGTGAGCACTCTATGTATTTTTTTCTCTATGTCGCGATTGAATCGATGTGTAAAGAAAACCAAAACAATGTTTAAAGGTCATTTGACATACGAGTGACATTAGTGACACTGACATATTACGTTCAGAAACCACAAGTTTTTGCCGTGCGTTCTGTGCGCTTACACCAAAGAGTATACAATAGTAAGTATAGTTGGTCAAACCAAATTGTCAGTAAATATACTTGGTCAACCAAATCTTGTCAGTAAAAAAACCGCGAAATTCAAATTTTCTATGGGACGATATCCCTCCGCACCTACATCTGTCAAATTTGCCGCCTTTTTCTACTGACAAGATCTGCTTGACCAGCTATAGTTTTCAAAAGTTCATCGTAAAATAAAATATGTCAGCGGTGTCCGAACTAAGTTACGCAATCAAGTCCAATACACACCGTGATTTATTAAACTCCGTTAACTTTAAGGGTGCATTCCTGAGATTAAGTTACTTTCTCAAAGACACTAGAATTCTAATTATAGTTTTTTTTTTTTTTTAATCTTTATTTATTTACTTGAAACCTAATACAGTAAGTATTACAGCCTTATACAATTACAAAAAAAAGGAAACAAAACAAAAAAAAAACTTATAAGTATTAGGTTTGTATCAGTTTCATTTTGGATTGAGCCTCTGTTTCCTGAACTAGGACAAAGCCTGTGACTCAGGATTCAGCGATTCCTCCGAGGAAAGTGGTACAAGTTATTTTATAAACTTAAGTACTAAAGGAACATACTACTAAGATAGAAAGGGGAAATGTAAAGAGTCTAGATGAATATATGTTCTAAACAAAAACAAAAACGGCTGACGTGTGTGTGTGTGTGTGTGTGTGTGTGTGTGTGTGTGTGTGTGTGTTATAAGGTGAGTCAGTAGCCAGTATAAATGATGGGATGGTGATTTCCGTGTGTATGGGTGTGATTATATAAGACTTGCGCATTAACACTAGTTTTCCGGGAGAATAGTTATTAAGGTGACTATTTGATAGTGTTCAAAAGTGATTCGGTTTCTTGATAGTTTGTCAAAGGACTGTCTCATTTCAAACATAGATAAAGATCATGCTATCTTTTTCTTACACTGGTAGTAGCACCCAAAAGAACAGGATGAGTATAGTTTTCCTGGTTCTTACTGACTGACAAGTAGGTTTGACCAACTATAACTCCATTTTGGGAATAATTATTATTTTTGTTTTATCTGATAAGGCAGCTACGAGCGTGTACACTTGCCTTAGGGCCTGTTTGCACATTGCTTAAGCTTTGGATTCCTCCGAAAACGGTGCCGTCATATAGCGGCCGCAAAAGACGGCCGTCTTTACGGTGGCGACATGTGGAAAGTACCACGGCGTCATAACACACCGTCAGCCACCAACGTCAACGCGGCAAATTTGAAAAATGTAGGCGCGATGGGATAGCGTCCCATAGAAAATTTGAATTTCGCGCCTTTTCCTACTGACAAGATTTGCTTGATCATCTATAATTTACTTGGAGGATGAAATATCATCAGAAGAGGAAAATAATCGTAGTACGGAATCATTTATTCAAATCTCGTGTCATTTATTCAAAATGGCGTCACCGCTATCTAATAAAACGTTCACGAAACTATCGACAAGGTCATGACGGCCGTCATCTTACGTTACGTTGACAATCAACGTAACGTAACGCCGTCTAGGAAACCGCGCCATCTTGTTTACATAGACAACGTTCTAGTGACGTCAGTCAACGCTATATAGCGGCCGTAATATGACGGCACCGTTTTCGGAGGAATCCAAAGCTTTAGTGTTTACTACGAGTTTATGAGCGTTTTCCAAAAAAAATATTACATTTCATTCATGTCTTCAAAATATTGACTTCTTGGGTTCATTTTACTCAGAATCACGCCTCATACATGAAAAAATGTGTTCCAAAATTTTGTATGAAAAAATATTTTTCCAATGCGTCACGTTCATACAAATAAAAAAATTATTCATACAAAAATGTGACGATCTGGAAAGGAAATGTTGGGACACATTTTTTCATGTATGAGGCGTGAATGTACAAATGATTTTGAGTAAAATGAGCCCAAGAAGTCAATATTTTGAAGACATGAATAAAATCATAGAGAAAAAAATTCATAGAGTGCTCACTCCATACATCAGTTTTAGTACCAAAAAGACTATTAGCATCTAGCATCGAGTAGCGGAACTATCAGTACTGCTACTTGACAATAGATGTAGCACCGACCGGAAAGTCTTATGCTGTTGAAATAAGACTTTCCGGTTGGTGCTACATCTATTGTCAAGTAGCAGTACTGTTAGTTCCGCTACTCGATGCTAGATGTAGACACTAAAATTAATAGTCTAACTGATGTATGGAGTGAGCACTCTTGTCTTACTATATTTCCCTATGATGAAATGTACATTTTTTTTGGAAAACGATCATATACATCTGTTACTATTCTATTTGTACAGGCGGTGCTTACAATTAGTCTGCGATCCAAATCACTTGCTGACGCACTATTGTGAAGAGCTAGTGATGGCTTTGAGAGATAAAGGTAATAACTCATGCTCATGAACATTGAACTCTGTTGCCTAAGTAATAAGGTTGACATTTGGTAAATTATTGGGTCTATGAACATTGTCACAACATATTAGAAGATTAGTAAACTGTTTTATGAAAATGGTAACCGTTTTTCCGAAAAACGGATTTATTTAACTGTACCTCGCGCGTCGATAGATCATTTTTTTAGAGTTCCGTACCTAAAGGGTAAAAAACGGGACCCTATTACTAAGACTTCGCTGTACGTCCGTCTGTCACCAGGCTGTATCTCATGAACCGCGATAGCTAGACAGTTGAAATTTATGTATCACAAATGATGTATCTCTGTTGCCGCTATAACAACAAATACGAAAAATAAAATAAAATAAATATTTAAGGGGACAACAAGCACGACTTTTTTGCTCTATTTTTTGTTGATGGTGCGGAACCCTCCGTGCGCGAGTCCGACTCGCACTTGGCCGGTTTTTATTAGTAGCTGCCACGTAAAATGTTTGTAGACTTTTTTAAATGTTTTGAAGTTTCGTTTATATTTATAAATGTAAAAATACGGTAAAAATATTTTTTATTTATTTAGAACACATAGGTACCGTCATAATAAACATGTTACATATTTCTTCAATTATTTGTGTCTTTTTCAATCAAAACGTAGGTACCGCATTGTTGCTTGCAATAAGGACGCTCTGACAGGTTATTCGTATAAAGATACAAGCCAATTTCGTCCTTATGTTAAGCGACAATATGGTACCTTTTGCTAAAAACGTCTCATTTTTTAATTAAGCCCAAACAAGAGATAATTTATTTCAATAAAACTTTTTGAACAAGCAATGTTTGACGTGTATATCAACTCTAGACCCTGTCAAATGGAAGAGTACATTGGACAGAATGAGAGAGAAGATATTTGACAACCCGTACGCCGGACCGAGCTACACACTACTCGAAAAATACAAGGACGATTTGTATGGGATGTATGAATTTGGTGAGTACACAGACAATCCAACCTAGAGGTTGGATTGCCATTCTGTGTGTGTCTGTGTTGTCTAGAGACATAGCATAGTCGCGCTACCCCCTCTGCCACACATACGGTAGCGTTACTCCATCTTCGAGTCAATCCCGTGCCGTGATTGGTCCGTGTCTTTGAACGGACCAATCACGGCACGGGATTCGCTCCTCGTCCCCCGCACCCCAGTATTTTTGGCAGCATCGGTTTCATGAAATAATTGGCCTAAGCTCAGTCTAGAGGTTGGATTGTCAGTGGGTGAGTATCATGGTATAATAATATACTCCTCCTGGTACTCTCTTCCGACCACGTGACTGACACAAGCCTACGTCATCATGCGACAGCGCTATATGTTAATATGCGATAGCGCTATATAAAGTGCCAATGTTATTGTGACGTAGGCTTGTGTCGCTCTGGGAAGAGAAGACCATGTTTTATTAGACTATGGTGAGTTTTTCGTTTATACAGGGTGTTTGGTACCATCACGCTCCGTGATTGTTACGCCATTTAGGGTTCTACCTAAATTGGAGATTCCATAGCGTAAGTATGGAACAACCAATTTAGCTAGGACCCTAAATCATAGAGAAAAAAATACATAGATTGGTCACTCCATACATCAGTTTTAGTACCAAAAAGACTATTAGCTTCTAGCATCGAGTAGCGGAACTATCAGTACTGCTACTTGACAACAGATGTAGCACCGACCGGAAAGTCTTATGCTGTTGAGATAAGACTTTCCGGTCGGTGCTACATCTATTGTCAAGTAGCAGTACTGATAGTTCCGCTACTCGATGCTAGATGTAGACACTGAAATTAATAGTCTAACTGATGTATGGAGTGAGCACTCTTGTCCTACTATATTTCTCTATGCCTAAATGGCGTAACAATCCCGTGTGGTTACTGTACATTGTTTGCCAGATTAAAATGGCAGTTAGGTTTCATAATATCTTCTCATGCCTAGAAAAAAAAATGTGCAAGTGTTTTTCAGCTCTACGCCAGTTTTTCGTAAATTTCAAATTGTTACGTGCGCAGTAGTTAGAAAAACTGTGCGCATTTTTTTTCTAGACATGAGAATTATGAAGATAGTAAATTATGAAACCTATCTGCCGTTTTAATTTGGCAAACGATGTACCAAAACATCCTGTATATCGTTGAGATTGAAATCGAGAAAAAAATTATAATACCTACACTTAGATCAACAAAACTATAAAAGCGCTGGTGGCCTACTGGTAAGAGCGTGCGACTTTCAATCCGGACGTCGCGGGTTCAAACCCCGGCTTATGTACGAAATATCATTTGATATCTACCAGTCGCTTTTCGGTGAAGGAAAACATCGTGAGGAAACCGGACTAATCCCCAATAGGGCCTAATTTCCCCTCTGGGTTGGAACGTCAAACTAGTGCCTACATCAATTCTTGGGATTAGTTGTCAAGCGGACCCCAGGCTCCCATGAGCCATGGCAAAATGCCGGGATAACGCGAGGAAGAAGATGATTCTAAAGTATTAAAGCAGGATGATTGGTTAGTAAATTGATTATTATCTTCAAATATTCAAACTAATTCACAGAGACATCATTAGAATTCGCTCCCCGCGCAGAAGCCAAGCTGAAATCTATCGTCTTGTCCATAAGAAGGGAACCTCAATCAACCCTTAGACTGTCGGACCTCTGTCCAACACTACTCCAACCCCTTGACGAGGGGGTCGAGAGGTGGTTCGGCTTGCGGGGGGTTAAGATCGTCAAGTTTTATGACAAGGTGAGGATATTAATCCCTGTCTGTACCGTAGAGAAATATAGTAAGAATAGAGTGCTCACTCCATACATCAGCAGTACTGATAATTCCGCTACTCGATGCTAGATGTCGACTACGAAAATAATAGTCTTTTTGGTACCAAAACTGATGTATGGAGTGAGCACTCTATGTATTTTTTTCTCTATGTCTCTAACCACCCGTGGAACATGTGGTGATTTTTCAAAAATGTAACTTGTTTGGTTCAGGTTCAAGTATTCACGGACTCTATCCGTCGCCCCGTTGTCATATCCATGTTGCTGTCATGTGGCCGCACACACCGCGTCATACAGAAGACGGGCGAGCCACTGACGCGCGACGCGGCGTCACAGCGCGTCGCGAGCGTCGCGTCACGGGGGAGTAGTTATAGTGTGAGTCATACAATACATACTCTAGTAGCGTCATACAGAAGACGAGCGAGCCACTCGCACGCGACACGGCGTCACAGCGCGTCGCGAGCGTCGCGTCACGGTTATAGTGTGAGTGCCCTCTTTTCCTCTCATCTACTCAAAGGTTAACTGGAGGAGATCCCTCAAAGGTATAAGTTCGCCTTTGTACTTCTTACTAATTTTGTTATTAAATTTTTTAATTATGTCTTTTGTTCAATAAAGAGTTTACTACTACTACTTAAGACGCACAATTTGACCTGAATAACTTGGTTTTAAACTTTTTAACTGTGTGTGTCAACAGGTGACGTTGCTAGACGAGGAAAGCGCTATGATCGAGTTTCTAGAAGGCCACGAACGACTGAGGACCATGATTGCTACCACTTGTAACTTAGATGGTATGAATAGTCTAAACTAAAATATATCCGGAAAAGGGCTTGTGACATCTAGTGTCAATTAGCGTTACTGATAAGTCCGCTACTTGACGCTAGATGTCGCCTACGAAATAACCCGCGTTTTGGCATAGAGAAAAAAATATATAGAGGGCTCACTCCATACAACAGTTTTGGTACCAAAAAGACTATTCTTTTCATAGTCGACATCTAGCATCGAGTAGCGGAATTATCAGTACTGCTACTTGACAATAGATGTTGCACCGACCCAAAAGTCTAATGCTCAACAATTTTCAGCTAATAATATAACCGGATTAGCCGCAACTCTATTGTGGATATTCAACTCCTTCCACTAATAATATTAGTTGTAAATTGTTGTAGCAGTATGTTTTTCGTCAGTAGCGACATTTGTGACATCTGGTGTCAAGTAGCGGTACTGATAATTCCACTACTTGACATTAGATAAGATTTCTTTATTGTCAAAGCTGTGGTGGTACATATGTCTTATAAATATCACACATTAGATTGTCGACTACGAAAGAACTCGCGTTTTGGTAAGAAAACTGATGTATGGGTACCCTTTCTTTACTTATAGTTCTCTATGGTTTTGGTACGGAGTTGGCGCTCTATGCTAACTTATTTGTCTATGGTCCCGTAGTGCTGCATGGCGTAAGTCGTCCGGCCGACGGTCGCCTGGCGGAGTCCCCGGCAGCCAGCATACAAGCGCACGAACAACTCTGCGCGAAAGTTCCCGCAAACGCTCTAAGGTCAATCCCTTTCTAAAGGGGCCCACTGATTACCAGTCCGCCGGACGATATCGGCCTGTCAGTTGTTCGGAACTGGCACCTTTTGCGTTTAACTGACAGGCCGATATCGTGCTGCGGACTGGCAATCAGTGGGCCCCTTAAGGTTATCGCGATACTTTTCATACTAGACGGCCACACTGAGATTATCGTGATAGTCAACGGCGTTTTTTTTTTCTTGTTATGGACTTGAGGGCGGTGTTGCCCGTAGCCAACGTCAAGTAAATTGTTATTTGTTCTTCATTTTTATGGCTTCAGTCCATAGGACTATTTCGCCAGTATCAAGTTGGTATCAAGGTAATAGACAGTCGGTGTACGGTGATTTTAGCTCTTGTAAAACGATAGCCGGTCTTTACAAGCAGCACGTGGACTATCGGCCGTTGACTACAAAATGGTGGTTAAACGCGTTTCAAGATTAATTCTCCATTCACTGCACACCACCACATTAGTTTACTGTATAATAAGCTATCGATATGACACTTTAAACAATATTAATGAGCAAAAAGCAAAGGAATTAATCACGAAGCGTGACTATCAAGATGGCGCTCGAACCGGAAGTCATCAACGGCATCTCCCGTTAGTGTGGCCGGACGCAACGCAACCTTGCCACCAGCCTTTCTGCCACCTCCCACCCCAACGTCAAGTCTCGCCACCCCGCATGCGTTACAGCCCAAAAACTAAGGGATTTTGACGTCAAACAGAGCTGGAAGAACGAGTGGAGCAAAGTTACTGCTGGAACTACCCTACAAGCCATAGACCCCACAGCGAAACCAGACGGCTTTGGCCTGCCACGAAAACTCTGGTGTCGTGTAAACAGACTGAGGACAGGTCACGGACGCTGTAACTATTTCCGCCATAGATGGGGCTGGCGAGACTCTGCGCTCTGCGACTGTGGTGAAGAGGTTCAAACCGTTGAGCATATTATACAGCGCTGCCCTCTGCACTCTTTCCCAGGTCCCCCGGAAGATCTGTATAAATTAACACCTGACGTAATCTCGTAGCTCGAGACCCTGAATGTGGATTTATAATTATAACTATTTTATTTAGCTACTTACACATATTGTTTGAGAATGTTTATGTATATATATACGCCATACGATTAAATAAAATAAAACTATAGAGACACCTACATACAACAAAAATCAACAGTAAACCGTTTGTCTAGATCTGCTATGGAACAGACCAGCTCCTGTGTGCAAGACTTCATCTGGAAGAAACGCAATTTCACGGACTCGCTAGCAGACATGACTCTTCTCACTTGGCTGTTGGGTGAGTGTACTCAAAATTCTAATAACCAGGTTTATGTGATGTTTTGGAAAATGAAAATGAAAAAATGTTTATTCTACAGTTGTGAGTGTTGGCGCCTCTTTTTATTAAGTAACAAGTACCTGTGTTAAGAGGTACCGCTCTTCCTTAGTTAGTAATTTAACAACATTTTTTTTTAATTAATGTATAGACTAAAAACACATATAAATAAAATTAACACACCAGAGAATGTTTTATACCTACAAAGTGATTTTAAACTTCATTGTTAACCCTTCGTTAACGTCCAAAATAACGGACAGTTGTTTGTATTTTTTTCTTAAAATTCACTACTTACCTTCCGTGTTTTCTGTCGACTTAAAGAGTTAAAGTCATACAATTCAATTTTGCGTAATTTCTGACACTTAAAAAATTAATAAAGCAACAGATAATAAATACCAATTTTATTTGGGATTCATTGTTGTGTTTAAAAATAAGACCATATATTATAATATCTTGGTTCACATTAATTTGTACCGTACGAGGAACAGCTAAATCCTCTCTCTCTCTCTTGATTCTTTTTGGCCCAGTGGTTGATTGGTAGAGAATGCCTTAAGGCATCAAGCCCACCGTGTGCAATAAAGTATAAATAAAATCCTAAGTATCACGAGACTAGTGATCTTTGATTACGTATCTAGGTCTGGGCGACCGACACCTACAAAATATAATGTGTTCGCGCGCCGGCGCGGTGCGGGCTGTGGACTTCGGCGACGTGTGGCGCCGCTCGGAGCTCCCCGCCAGGCTCACAAGGAACTTGCTTGCAGTCGCAGACATACAAGGTTTTTATACATAATCTGATATTGTCACAATAAATAATAGGGTATTTGACTACTAGTCAAATCAGTTTCTTTTTTCGAATTGTCAAAACGATTTTGCTATTATGGAATTTATATGAAACACTGGCATGTGACGTCACAATCAAATTACGTACTCTTTATCGTTTTATACGGGTTTAAAAATAGAAATTGTGTCTAAAAAAAAACAACGGGTTGCACTCCGGGAGTGCCGATAGAAGTGAAAACTCAATGACTAGTCCAAAATGTCTGCAGCACTATGTATAATTGACCCATCCTCCTTTCTATTGACAAACTTCAGTTAAACTTGTTTAAAATTCGAAATTCAAATTCGAATAGACATTGTAATAGTACATTATTGTCGAGGTTCGGAAGTAGCTACTTGCAGGCTGAGGATTCGTTTTAAACGGACGACCTTGGGAGTCCGTTTAATTGAATCCGAAGCCAGCAAGTAGCCTTCCAGCCGAGTCATATTGTATAGTGCTTTTCTCAAAAATGGTGCAAGAAATAGACATTTTACAGAAGCAACGTTCTAATTTTCACAGAAAAATGTAAATTCATTAAAAAGATTTGCTTGCCGCCTTTAAAAAAAAAAGAAGTGTATTTTTCTGCTGAAAATACACCAACGTATTTGAGACACCTAAATAGTCGCGGTACCAACATTATAATAATAAGTGCTGATCATCTGTTTGGCTGTTTAATGGACCTGCCTTTATTTGATATGGCCATTTAAAGTTTTAAAAAGTTTGGAACTCGTTAAATAATGGGATTTGTATGCAACATATGTTGCAGTCCCGAAATCGAGACTGCAATGTTTTTAACTTTTTAATTTTTTGAATGACCATAAACTACGCACTTCGCGACCTATTTTTTAACCGGCAACGTCGACTTTTCCGTCCATTTTTGAGAAAAGTTACCTTGCAGACCTCGCAATATATTTGGTCATGGTATTTTGAGTTTAATTGACCAGTACTAGAGTTCACTTTTATTAGCGATTTCATCAAGATGTAGCTTTATTGAATTATGTCATTGAGTTTTTCTTTATTGATTTAAATGCGCGCTAAATAATCTCCTGGTGCTTTATTTCATCCATGGTGTAAAATAATTTATTTTAAAGACAGTCAAATACCCTATAACACCAGGTTATAAACTCCTAATCTGGAAAAAAAGGACTTATATTACTGATTGATTTCTTGCAGTATTAGAAGCCCGTTTGCAGTCGTCAATGTCAGCCATGCGAGGCTCCGCTCTCCTGCTTGAGGCCGCTATCCGCGTCGCTTTCCATTGGATGGAGTCCGAAATACATGACCAGGTAACAATAAAAAAAAAGTATATACAGGGTGCTTCCTGTAACAGGAGCAATAAATTAAACTGTAGGCTGTACTCCTCAAACTGACCAACATTTGTTCAGCCACTTTTGAAAATAAATCATGTTTTGATTTTTATTACACTTTAAAGTTTATTCTATGTATTGCAAATTTTGTCATGTTTAAAGCGTGACAAGCAACGTCAAACACACGGATGTCAGCGTACATTGAAGGCAATATTTATTTTGTATGAAAAAGGGGAAGTCTAAAGGATTCATAATTTTTAAAAGTTGCTGAACAAATGTTGGTCAGAATGAGGAGTACAGCCATTAGTTTAATTTATTGCTCCTGTTACAGGAAGCATCCTGTATACCTATTACTTTAATGGTCTCCTATACTTCGTTTTTTTTAGGATTAGAAATTTGGTAAACAATCTTTTAATTGAAAAACAGTTTTTAAAAATCAATAACTATTACTTATGAAAGCAGAATACTATAAAAGATCGTATTAGATTCATAATTGTTACATATTTGCCGTAACTTATTTTTAAAATGTGTTTTTCAATTAAAAGACACATCAAGAACAATCTTAACAACAAAAACAATTACCAAATTTCTAATCCTAAAAAAAACGAAGTATAGCTTAAGCTTTGGATTCCTCCGAAAACGGTGCCGTCATATGACGGCCGTCATATAGCGGCCGCAAAAGACGGCCGTCTTTACGGTGGCGACATGTGGAAAGTACCACGGCGTCATAACACACCGTCAGCCACCAAGGTCAAAGCGGCAAATTTGAAAAATGTAGGCGCGATGGGATAACGTCCCATAGAAAAATTGAATTTCGCGCCTTTTCCTACTGACAAGATTTGCTTGATCATCTATAATTTACTTGGAGGATGAAATATCATCAGAAGAGGAAAATAATCGTAGTACGGAATCATTTATTCAAATCTCGTGTCATTTATTCAAAATGGCGTCACCGCTATCTAATAAAACGTTCACGAAACTATCGACACCGTCATGACGGCCGTCATCTTACGTTACGTCGACAATCAACGTAACGTAACGCCGTCTAGGAAACCGCGCCATCTTGATTACATAGACAACGTTCTAGTGACGTCAGTCAACGCTATATAGCGGCCGTAATATGACGGCACCGTTTTCGGAGGAATCCAAAGCTTTACCCTTAAAAACGTACCTACGCAGAGTTTCGCGTAATGTTCCCCACTCGTTACAGATGCGGCACGTTCGCGGCGTCCTCCGCGGCGACGCGTCATCGTATGACGTGTGTCGTGACGTCACGAGCCGCTCCCAACACAAATATAAAGAGAAATATATACAACTCTTGGATCGTACGCTTGGGGACTCGCACAGGGACCAATACAGCGTCGAAGAACAGGTGAGTTATATATGTCAGTGTAAACTGTGTTATTAGATCCCATATACTATAAAAATACAGTTCAACTCTAGCGGCAGAACATTGCAGTAATACCCCCATTACTGCAATGTTCTGCCGCTAGAGTGCACCACTAGCACCCATCGTAAACCATAAAGTAACTTATACATACTGTGCCTATGTACTACTTATACATACTTATACATATGTGGTATAGTTTATTTATAAAGAGGAAATTCGATACGAGTGGCGATAACCTAAAACACGACCGAAGGGAGTGTTTTAAATCGACACGAGATTACCTATTCGCACGTGTATCGTTAAACGTTTTACAGTACATATGGCACTTTAAACTTTCGACATACGCACGGAAAATGCTCTTTCCCGCACTGGTTCTGGAAAGTAGTAAACTGTTTATACAAATGTACCTTGAACTGTTTTATGACAAGTTTTCACAGACAATAAAATATGACATTGATACATCAAGGCGGTTTGTTCACAAAGGGCCTACCGGGAAACGCGAAATCGAAACTCGGCTATCTGCCTCTTTATCGCTCGAATATGCAAGTGAGAGGTTAGATAATAAAATTTCGACTCTCTCGTTTGCGGTAGACCCTAAAGCTTTGGATTCCTCCGAAAACGGTGCCGTCATATGACGGCCGTCATATAGCGGCAGCAAAAGACGGCCGTCTTTACGGTGGCGACATGTGGAAAGTACCACGGCGTCATAACACACCGTCATCCACCAAGATCAAAGCGGCAAATTTGAAAAATGTAGGCGCGATGGGATAACGTCCCATAGAAAATTTGAATTTCGCGCCTTTTCCTACTGACAAGATTTGCTTGATCATCTATAATTTACTTGGAGGATGAAATATCATCAGAAGAGGAAAATAATCGTAGTACGGAATCACTTATTCAAATCTCGTTTCATTTATTCCAAAATGGCGTCACCGCTATCTAATAAAACGTTCACGAAACTATCGACAAGGTCATGACGGCCGTCATCTTACGTTACGTTGGCAATCAACGTAACGTAACGCCGTCTAGGAAACCGCGCCATCTTGTCTACATAGACAACGTTCTAGTGACGTCAGTCAACGCTATATAGCGGCCGTAATATGACGGCACCGTTTTCGGAGGAATCCAAAGCTTTAGATTGTGACTGGTTGTGGGAGTGGCGCCCCCTACGCAGAGTTTCGCGTAATATTCTTTTGCATGTTGCCATAGAAAAAAAATACATAGATTGCTCACTCCATACATCAGTTTTAGTACCAAAAAGACTATTAGCATCTAGCATCGAGTAGCGGAACTATCAGTACTGCTACTTGACAATAGATGTAGCACCGACCGGAAAGTCTTATGCTGTTGAGATAAGACTTTCCGGTCGGTGCTACATCTATTGTCAAGTAGCAGTACAGATAGTTCCGCTACTCGATGCTAGATGTAGACACTGAAATTAATAGTCTAACTGATGTATGGAGTGAGCACTCTTGTCTTACTATATTTCTCTATGATGTTGCAGATATCCTGCCTGTTGCGACACTGCACGTGTCCGGAGCTCCTGAGCGTTGTCCGCGCTGGCTGGGAGCCCTGGCTCTAATGTTTAACCTTTTAACCATAAAATGCATGATTTTTTTCTTTTTGCCCGAAATTAATATATGTGTTACGTAATTGTTTGCTGATTATGGGAAAAATGGTAAAAAAATTATAACATCGATTTTCACTGCGAAATCAGTGTTAGAAGTTTTATAGGCTAAATCATATTTATGTAGGTAAATATATAATTTTCAGTAAGAGATATGTGATAAATCCTACTATCATCAGAAAGGTACACTATTTGTGATACACCTATGATAGAGTTTTTAAATATACAATAACCTCAAAAAAAACATCCATTATCACATACTAAACATCATCAAATTCTGGTTTTTTTCAAATTTTCTGACATTTCGTCTTAAAACTAATGTAATTTTTATAAATTAAAATATTGCGTAAATTTATATAAAAAATCGGAAAACGGATTAGTTTTACTATTGAAATAATATATAAATAGACATATAGCTGGTCAACCAAATCTTGTCAGTAAAAAGAGGCGCGAAATTCAAATTTTCTATGGGACGATATCCCTTCGCGCCTACATTTTTCAAATTTGCCGCCTTTTTCTACTGTCAAAATCTGGTTGACCAAGTATATATAGGTTTTTCTAATTATATATAAAATTAGATGTTTTTTGTGTACGCTGCATCGTACACCATGCATTTAAGTGTTAACCGCCGTAGACTGATATATAAGACATACAAAATCGGGCTCATTTCGCCGCTGTCTGATAAATAAGACAAAACTCCGTGTAACTTCGTACCACGAGCACGCTCGATGACGTATTCTATGGCGGTTAAAAGGTTAAGCAGGCGTGGCTCACTCCGCGATTTCGTCGCGTCGCTACAAGTACCTACAAGTACATGCGGCCCACACCAATGTTGGTGTCACCAATAAATGGAATTATAAGCATATACATTTTCTATTTTTTTTTTCATAATAATTTAATATAAATTTTACTTGCTAATTCTCAATACCCAAGTTTAACAATCAGTAAATTTTATTTATTTTCACACTATTTTTGAATAAACTATCTCAAACATGAGAATACGTTCATAAGTCTTATTAACCCTAAATACCTAGTTACACTCATTTTGCCCATGGTAACCAGGCTGTATCTCATGAACCGCGATAGCTACACAGTTGAAATTTTCACAAATGATGTATCTCTGTTGCCGCTATAACAACAAATACTAAAAATAAAATAAAATAAATATTTAAGGGGGGCTCCCATACAACAATTAAACACGATTTTTTTGCTCTATTTTTTGTTGATGGTGCGGAACCCTCCGTGCGCGAGTCCGACTCGCACTTGGCCGGTTTTTTTCCTTTTGAGCTACGGAGCCCTGAAAACACCCATCTTTAATCGTTGGTGTAATATCCTCTACAGTTTAGACTTACACTCAAACTTCCTATCCAAAAACTCGCACAGCACTTTAACAAACCGCTCCGGATTGGTAAAATGCACATCGTGCCCGCCCTCTACCGTCACTACTGTGAAACTCTTCAGACTTTTCTCCAAATCACTGATTAGCTTCAGTGAGTCCTTGACGCCTTTGGTGTAACCGCCCTGGAACTGTTTAGCAGCGATGAGTAGGGTAGGTGTGGGGGTGTAAAACAGGTGGTAATAGTAGGAGGGGGGGTAGTTTGGTGGCGGGAGGTATAGGAGCCGACGGTCCCAGGTCAATCTGAAAAAAAAAAAATGTCGCATTGAAAACAAAATATTCCGCAAAACAGATCATTAATAGTGAAACGTAGACAACAGTTATTTTTAGACACAAAATCTATTTTATAAATCGTAATATCTGGGAGGCTTTGCTCGGAAAACATCGGACGTGAAAATTAAAAAATGTGCGTTTTCCCAGAAATAAGACCTAGCTACATCGCCCCCGGAAACCCCCATATAGCAAATTTCATCGAAATTGTTAGAGCCGTTTCCGAGATCCCAAAAGAATTGCTCGTTTAGACGATGCGAGAACTTGCATGCGAGTTTCATTACATTGCGGGTTTTGATCGGTCGGTTGAATTGGACGTAACCAACAGTCTGCAATGTAACTAAAATCGCATGCGAGTTCGCGTGCCGTCTAAATCAGCCCTAAGAGGGGCCATGCTCGTTGGAAGGTCTGCCATCTTGTGGCCTGCATCGCAAACAAAACACTTCACGCTAAAGCTTTGGATTCCTCCGAAAACGGTGGCGTCATATGACGGCCGTCATATAGCGGCAGCAAAAGACGGCCGTCTTTACGGTGGCGACATGTGGAAAGTACCACGGCGTCATAACACACCGTCATCCACCAAGGTCAAAGCGGCAAATTTGAAAAATGTAGGCGCGATGGGATAACGTCCCATAGAAAATTTGAATTTCGCGCCTTTTCCTACTGACAAGATTTGCTTGATCATCTATAATTTACTTGGAGGATGAAATATAATCAGAAGAGGAAAATAATCGTAGTACGGAATCATTTATTCAAATCTCGTGTCATTTATTCAAAATGGCGTCACCGCTATCTAATAAAACGTTCACGAAACTATCGACACCGTCATGACGGCCGTCATCTTACGTTACGTTGACAACCAACGTAACGTAACGCCGTCTAGGAAACCGCGCCATCTTGTTTACATAGACAACGTTCTAGTGACGTCAGTCAACGCTATATAGCGGCCGTAATATGACGGCACCGTTTTCGGAGGAATCCAAAGCTTAAGCAAGTGATGCTATTCGCACGACTGGTGCTGCCCTCATTTTGTCGGACTTTCTACGTTAAATCTTATGGAGTAAAATTAGTTCAAGCGGCTGCCGCTAGTACTAAGCTCGGACATTCCATAAGATTACCTGTGTTTGTGAACTTTGTGACGAGCAGCGCCACTTCCCCTTCCACCGACTTCGCACCTTGCCAATAGAAAGAGTCAGACTTACTCATAAAGGTCTTCTCCGACTTGTACCATGTTCCTCGAGAGAGCGAGTTGCGCCTGCGGCTCGGTGAAGCCGCGTGCCTTCATCACCGCCTCTAGGGCGCGCTGCGAGCTACCGACAAACATTTACTTTTCACACCACCTATTCGGAAAAGAGCTTTTACAGTACATATGGGGCTACTTTTCCGCACTAGTGCGTAAAATAGCACTTTTCGTGCGATATCGAAACTTTAAACTGCCATATGTACTGTAAAACATTGTTCGATACACGTGCGAATAGGTAATTCGCAACTCGTGTCGATTTAAAACACTCCCTTCGGTCGTGTTTTAATTTATCGTCACTCGTTTCGAATTTCCTCTTTTTCGCACTTGTATCGAAAATAACTATTTCCTCCGTGCTAGGAGGGATCAAAGTAACACTTTTCTGTTCTAGCACACTATTTTTACATTTTTTTTGCACATTATTCTTTTAGCTTAAATAATCTGTTTAAGCATCAGATTGTGTCAACACCATAGGTTAGTCCATGGTCAACACTAAGGTTTTTTATTTTCCTCATGAGATGATGACATAACACAACATAGACCTACGTGCATATGCATAAAATTCAATTTCAGTATTGACACTTCGGTGACGTGGCGTCAGCGTGACAGCTTTTGTTTGACACGGCGTCGAAAAGGTTAACAATCTACTATATTTACAAATAAATATTATAAATGAGACAAACTAAATTAAAAACCTCCAACGCAATGAAGTTGATTAGGTACCCGATTTTGATGAAACATGTCTAGGACCCACCGCTATAAAACCAGATTTCAAACAAAAACAAAACAGACACATAGTGCTTAAACCATCCCTATTTTTGCATCGGGGGTTAAAAATGAATGTCACACACACCTGTAGATCCTCTTCTGCGCGAACTTATCATAATTATCATAGTATATCTGGTGGAAGGAGGCGAAGTACTCCTGAGGGTCGTGGACCTGCAGGCGGGCCAACGCCGGCCCGGGGTCCAGCAGAACCAGCTTCGATATGCGGTGAGGGTACACCGCGTTGAAGAACAGACCTGGAACATTTCATGTTGACAAATGTTACTACCATATAGGAGAGTATTTTGGTGACAAAGATGTTTAGTGTGCATAAGTTTAGTATACAGGGTGTAATCTAAAACGTGATACAAGATAATCAAACCTGAATCTTTTCATGATTTTGAACAACTTTTACTATGGGGTCAATTTTGTAATATTAAAAAAAAATTGAGCTGTTCCATAGAAATGGTCAAAGAGAGGTAGACAAAAATGTATGGCAAAGATTTTTTTTATTGTTAATTTACAAAGTTGACCCCATAGTAAAAGTTGTTCAAAATCATGAAAAGATTCAGGTTTGATTATCTTGTATCACGTTTTAGATTACACCCTGTATATCGTTATTTATTATTTATTGTAATTAGGATAATTCAGCATTTAAGTTCTAGAAAATAAGTTATCTGCTATGCCCCATCCGGGTTTCATAATATGACGTGTACTTATATTTGTGTATATTTGTGTATGTTGTATAGAGTGCTCACTCCATACATCAGTTCAGACTATTAATTTCAGTGTCTACATCTGGCATCGAGTAGCGGAACTATCAGTACTGCTACTTGACAATAGATGTAGCACCGACCGGAAAGTCTTATCTCAACAGCATAAGACCTTCCGGTCGGTGGCTACATCTATTGTCAAGTAGCAGTACTGATAGTTCCGCTACTCGACGCTAGATGCTAATAGTCTTTTTGTTACTAAAACTGACGTATGGAGTGAGCACTCTATGTATTTTTTTCTCTATGGTCCTACCCCGGGACTCAAACTATCTCTATACCAAATTTCAACTAAATCGGTTCAGCGGTTTAAGCGTGAAGAGGTAACAGACAGACACACTTTCGCATTTATAATATTAGTATGGATTTTGTTATGTAATATTTGAACGAACAACACTACAAATTACCCTGGAACCATAGAGAAATAAGTAAGCTTTCTTACCAACACGCGGCTTATTTTCGTAGTCGACATCTAGCGTCAAGTAGCGAATTTACCAGTACTGCTAGTTGACAACAGATGTCGCTACGAACGAAAACTAATGCTCAACAATTTACAGCTAATATTATAACCGGACTAACTGGAACTCTATTTTCAACTCCTGCTTGTAATATTAGCTGTAAATTGTTGAGCATTAGACTTTCCGTTCGTCGCGACATCTATTGTCAACTAGCAGTACTGAAAAATTTGCTACTTGACGCTAGATGTCGACTACGAAAATAAGCCACGTTTTGGAAGAAAACTGATGTATGGAGTTAGCATTAGCACTCTATCCTTTTTAGGGGCCGTCCAGAAATCATGTGATCATATTTGGCCTATTTTTGAATACACGTGATATCTTCTCTGAATTCGTGATATTTCCTTACCCCCACCCTCCTCTAAACGATCACATGATTTCTGGACGACCCCTTACTTTTTTATTTATTTATTATAAATGGGCTTACTCATGGCCACAGCCATAGAGAAATATAATAAGACAAGAGTGCTCACTCCATACATCAGTTCAGACTATTAATGTCAGTGTCGACATCTAGCATCGAGTAGCGGAACTATCAGTACTGCTACTTGACAATAGATGTAGCACCGACCGGAAAGTCTTATGCTGTTGAGATAAGACTTTCCTGTCGGTGCTACATCTATTGTCAAGTAGCAGTACTGATAGTTCCGCTACTCGATGCTAGATGCTAATAGTCTTTTTGGTACTAAAACTGATGTATGGAGTGAGCACTCTATGTATTTTTTTCTCTATGCCACAGCCTAGCCGAGGCGAAAACGTGGCCTACGATGGAGCGAGCCTGCCCAGAAGGTGCCTGGTCACCCTTAATTTGAAGGTTACTTATTTCTCTATGATTGTAAGTAGAACACTTAATTAGCCTACCTCCCTCGCATCCCATGGAGTGCCCCACGAAGATGAACTGCTTCCAGCGCAGATGCCACACGGCCACCTGCACGGCGCCTACGAAGTGCAGCCTCGTCGGCGCCAATCCTGCGCTAACACAGTAGATATTATATACAGACTCCTGACTCAGGGATTTAGAGCACGGGCACAGGGCGGACACGCCATACATCAAAAAACCGGCCAAGTGCGAGTCGGACTCGCGCACGGAGGGTTCCGCACCATCAACAAAAAGTAGAGCCAAAACAAGCAAAAAAACGGTCACCCATCCAAGTACTGACCCCGCCCGACGTTGCTTAACTTCGGTCAAAAATCACGTTTGTTGTATGGGAGCCCCACTTAAATCTTTATTTTATTCTGTTTTTAGTACTTGTTGTTATAGCCGCAACAGAAATACATCGTCTGAAAATTTCAACTGTCTAGCTATAACGGTTCGTGAGATACAGCCTGGTGACAGACGGACGGACGGACGGACGGACGGACGGACGGACGGACGGACGGACGGACGGACGGACGGACGGACGGACGGACGGACAGACGGACGGACGGACGGACGGACAGCGGAGTCTTAGTAATAGGGTCCCGTTTTTACCCTTTGGGTACGGAACCCTAAAAATGATTTGCGTTTATATGTGTGCGCGGCACGTCTGTACACACGTCATTGTGTACGTGTGCGTAAGTCGCTCTACTGAGAGCATGCCAGTCCGGCAGATTCATGTCGCGAAACGAGGTTATTCGAGTCGGGGCGGGGCGGTGCGTGGCCGTTCTGTATGATAATACTTTTACTTATTTTGTGGCAGGGGTCACCACTTAGTTTCTTCAGGGATACAGTTCTTAACACATTCAGTGCCGAAAACTGCCGATAGTCAGGGTCGTTATATGACGAAATTTTCGTGGCCTGCGGGCTCAGCACGGTTCCATTTTTATCCACTATCACTATGCCCGTCACTTTTGCACTTACATACTTGTTAGAACGTGACAGGCATGGTGATAAATGATAAAAATGCGACCGTGCTACTAGGCCTGGCGCGGATGTCTTGTTTAGCTGGGTGGCAATGAATGTGTTTAAATAAAATTTGGTGACCCCTGGTCACAGACAAGACATCCTCCAGACTGAGCATAGTAGCGCTACCCCCTCTGCCACAAATATACGGTAGTTTTACACCATTTTCGAGTCAAATTGTCTTTGTGTGACGTCCGTGTGTTTGAACGGACCAATCACGGCACGGGACTCGCTCACCTCGTCCCCCGCACCCCAGTATTTTTGTCAGCATCGGTTTCATGAAAAAATTGCTCTATATACTCCGTCTTGAGGATTCCTAGTCTATGACCCTGATTTAGAGCAATGAATTTGAGACTTGAATGGATAAATACGAAAAAATACAATGACTATAATATAAAGCCGGCCACACATAGTTATTAGGTTATAACCGATGGTTATGCCTGCACAGTTCATTTGTGCAGGCATAACTGAACGTGTGTATGACACAACTCCTTGCCTGCGCAAGCAAACTCCTTACCTGCGCAAGCAAAATTTAAAATATGAAAATTTATATCTTTTGCAGCTCGGTTGTGCTTGCGCACTCGCTTGCGCAGGCATAACTGAAAACGTGTGTGGCTGGCAGGCTTCAGTCATCCAGTGATTGCGGAGGGGATAGGTCGCACGTCACTGCGCAACAATGTCGTCTCGCACACGAAATGCAATTGTAGAGGATTTTTAGTAGATTTTTAGGGTTCCGTTCCCAAAGAGTAAAACGGGACCCTATTACTAAGACTCCACTGTCCGTCCGTCCGTCTGTCACTAGGCTGTATCTCATGAATCATGCTAGTTAGATAGTTGAAATGTTCACAGATGATGTATTTCTGTTGCCGCTAGTACAACAAATACTAAAAAACCGGCCAAGGGCGAGTCGGAGTGGGGCTCCCATACAACACATGATTTTTTTGCCGTTTTTATAGATAATGGTACGGTACCCTTCGTGTGCGAGTCCGACTCGCACTTGGCCAGTTTTATTATTTTTTCATAATATTGGGTCGCTATTGGGTCAACGTCAACCACCGCTACCGGTGCCATGATGGTTTGAACTGAGAGTTTGTGCAGGTTTGTCGTTACGTGTGTGTGCCCTATGAAACTCGGTCGTGCCTGTTGGTATTGCTTGCACACGCAAAACCTAGCGTGTGTGGCCGGCTTAATGCCTTAAGCCAGTTATGCCTTAATATCTACTCACATGCTTATTGGCTACTGTAGTTGCCAGCTGTCACCCTTATTTTATTGTAATAATAGAGGTCAATTGTACTGTAATTTCAACCAGGGATGTTGCGGATGCCAATTTTTAAAGGCTCACATCCGCGGATGCGTATGTCAAGATAGGTACATAAAAACCGTCAAATATTACACTTTAGTAATTTTTATTTCAAAAAACCGGCCAAGTGCGAGTCGGACTCGCGTTCCAAGGGTTTCGTACGTTAAGTCCCATTCACACTTGACTGCTCATTTCTAATAGGTTTTTTGGCTAATGACTAAATTACCTAGCAGTCTGGCACTTACGCCGATGCTAAGACGTTTCTGTACCAACCTGTTCCACATCCGCATCCGCATTAAACTCCGCATCGATTTTATGCGGATGCGGATGTTGAAAATAATGCGGAAGTTCCGCGGTTGCGGATATTCGCAACATCCCTGATTTCAACAGTCAAGCCAGACTTTACCACATACATGTGTAATCACCATTAATGTTGTGTTGAAGACCCACCTGCAGGGAAAGGATCAGAGCGGCCATGTCCAGGCAAGTCCAGAGCCACATAATGATATGAGTCCGGCAACAACTGTAGTAGCGGCACAAAGGTGGCGGCGCTGTCCTGCCGTCCGTGTACCAGCAGCACTGGAGGGCCTGCCTCGTTGCCCCATGATATCACTGTATGTGGTAACATAGTAACAGGATTTGTTGAATGTATAATCTATACAAGACCTAGGCTCTGATTATATCCTAGATCCTAGGACCTAGAGTCACTAAAATATGTGAGTCTAAACGGTAAAATTATTTTAATAATAGCCATATATTTGGCATAATAATGTCCGATAACTGTAAACTCCATGGTATACAGTGTGGAAAGATAAGTCGGGCCCTGGAGGGAAACTACCTTAAATCCTTAAGCTGGCTCATTTTACTTAATGGAGACATTCCTTTATTTTTAAAAAGAAACAAAACTGCATTCAAAGTATTTTTCTTTTTTTCTTCGATTTGGCTTGTCTAAAAAAATCTTGAGTACTAAATATTAAATTTTATGGATATTTTGTATGACAGACGAGTGTAAGACCTAATATTTCTTGGAGAAATGTTATCATTAACTGTATCGACTAGTAGAATAAAATTGAGTTTTTATTTTTTGGAATTTTTAGTCGGTTCGAGTCCCGGGCGAGGCAAGCGAGTTTTAGAAAATGTTTGAATGCAGTTTTGTTTCTTTTTTAAAATAAAGGAATGTCTCCTTTAAGTAAAATGAGCCAGCTTAAGGATTTAAGGTAGTTTCCCTCCAGGGCCCGACTTATCTTTCCACACTGTATAATACAGCAATGGTATATTCTGCAGGTTATTATAAATAAGGTCCATGCCACATGCGTCTCGTCCGTGACAAAGTAGACCTATTATTGTGAAATGCCCCTATATCAAAAGAATGGTAATTTAAGCATCGGGTTTAAAGGCAGTTTTTCTATTTATCAGTACTTAGTTTAAGTGGCTATTAATTTATCATGTTTTTGCTTTTTGGCTAATAACAAAAACAAATGAAATCTGAATAAAACAAATGAATTTAACTGTCATGTCAGTGTCAGTGACATTTTTCCAATTAGTTGTGATGATAGTTGATTTACGGTTGTGTTGTGTTCGAAATCATCGTAAACACTTGTTTGGACGTCATTTCCTAGTCTGTATCTCTACTCGTGAGTATTTGCTGTTTTCCAAACTTATAAATATTTAGCCTGAGACTAAGTACATTTAAAATGGGATAACTTACTTGCTATTTTTCCCCATGGTGCGTCGATTGTCCACTCTCTTAAAACTTTCATAGTTTTTCTTAATTGAGCAAAATTACTTTATTTATTTCGATTTTGTGTTTTATTTTATCGCGATTAAATCGATGTGTAAAGAAAACCAAAACAACAAAGTTTAAGGTCAAAAGGTCATTTGACACAAGAGTGACATTAGTGACACTGACATATTACGTTCAGAAACCACAAGTTTTTGCCGTGTGTTGCGTGCGCTTCACAGGCGACCACCAACGTCGTGGTGCGGTGCGGTAGTCTCTTATGGATTTTAAACCAAAATAGGGGCAGTTGCGTAGATACTGCGTAGATATCATCGCGAAGTATTATTAAAACGGCAAAATTACCTAACTTGCAGTTGACTTGCAGGGTGAAAAGAAACAGGTTTTATTTTAAAAGATCTTATTTAATGAATGACCAAAAATGTACATTTTCTTATCAAATATACTATACACCACTCGAACTTCCCAATCAAATCGTCACAATTTACAGATCAATAATAATTATTGTCCACAAAAAATCCGAACGACTTCATTCGAAGCTGCAAACAACGAACTTTTCGAATCTACAACTCGTCATTTCTTGGCATAAGCCCCCATTCCCACGGGCGCTTTTACAACGCGCGTTAAAAAAGCGTTTGAATGACACAAATGGATACATGTGTATTTATTCACACGACAGCGGTGGCGCTTTTTATCAACCGTTGTTGGATTTTCGACTTTAAGCCTTGGTCGTTAAATCGAATTTAGAGTGCGGACAGATTCAAGCGCTTTTTTAACGCGCGTTGAAAAAACTGTCGTGTGAATGGGGGCTAAGTGCTCGGGTCTACCGCGAAAATGCAATTCCGTTATGTGCCTCTCTATTGCTCACATACCTATGCAAGTGTGATAAAGGTAAAGAAGCAGATAACGAAATTTAGATTTTGTAAAGTGAGTCGTGGCTAAAAAGGCCGATGCCGAAAAGGAAACCGCTGATAATTTACAATGATTTTTAATGGTAGGTTATAGGATGAAAGACAGTACAAATTTCTCAAGAACTATAAGTAAATGGTGATAATTTGATTGTATTTTTCACTAGTTTAGATTACCAATACATATAACTATGTGTTAAATTCTGTTGCGATCGGCGAGCATATAGCCCCCTCAGACTATGTGCGTGAATCGCGGGCAAAGCCGCGGACGCGAGTGTGGAAGGGGCTTAAGACTTATGATAAGCCCCCCTCCACACACGTGCCCGAATCGCGGCGCAAAGCCGCGAACGCGAGTGTGGAGTCAAGATCACAGATATGCGAAATCCGACTCCACACTAGCGTTCGCGGCTTCGCGCCGCGATTCACGCATGAGTGTGGAGGGGGCTATATGTTTCACCTTAAGGCCAGTCCAGACTGGGCAATTTTTCGCACAATCTGATTAAATTGTCAATTTAATTGTGAGGTATGGGCCCAAAATTGAAATTGGCTCACCGATTTCAGTTCATTCGACTGAGAATCGCCTACGTTGGACCGGTCGTACAGATATGTACTTAAATAAAAGAACTACTTTTCTTTAGTATAGCAAGCCCTATGTGAACTATGCTAAAAATCTTACTTTACAATTCAAATTAATAACGCAAATAATGTTCCCACAAATCATCCGTGTCGAGAGTAACACTTTTTAAGTTCTTAAATTCTAAACACCTAGATTTCTCACCTTACCAAAGTTCCTACACTAGTTCACTTATAATTTTAAATCACTTTTAATATAGTCTCACCTGTTATAAAGTCATTTTGCCACTTTAGACCTAATAAAGGACTAATAATCTAATATATAACCACTTGATCCGTCGTAATTCTTCGCCAGACATTAGGATCATTATTGAGACTTAAAGCTCCCTCCACACTCGCGTTCGCGGCTTCACGCCGCGATTCACGCATGAGTGCAGAGGGGGCTTAAGATTTCGTTTAAAGCCCCCTCCAGACTATGTGCGTGAATCGCGGGCGAAGCCGCGAATGCGAGAATCGACTCCACACTCGCTTTCGCGGCTTCGCGCCGCGATTCGCGCACGAGTATGGAAAGGGCTTTAGAATATTCTCGCCAAGTCCCAAGATACAGCTAAACTTGGTACGACCGAAGAAGACAACTGACAGCCCAACGTCAACCTTCGTGCATTCCGACAAGGCAGTGTTGGCATTTGCGTGTCTATCTCAATATCCAAGTATCCACTTCCTTCTTAAGCCTGGTTACTCCGTCGTTTGATTTTTGTAATGTCACTCTAGTTGGCTCTAAGATCACAGGTCTTTATGTCATTCTAGTGGCTTTAAGATTACAGGTCTGTGTTTTTGCTAGCCGCTGCTGAGTCACCTCCAGGCGCTTGTGTCACTATCTGTCCTAGTTCTTAACACTGGTAATGCTGAAATTACAGGTGTTCGTCTCGTTCACAGCCACAGCACAATATGATGCAGGTCTATTGCAGTGTTGATTACAGATTCCATATTTCTGTTAGCACTCTAGGATTACTCTAGCTAGTGGCTAGAGTAAAATCTTATAGGTCTTCGTCACGGCTAGCCGCTACTGCGTCACTTCCAGGTGTTTGTGTCCTCGTCTCGGTCACAGCACAATATGATGCAGGTTTACTGCAGTGTTGACAGGTTCAACCATCTTTCTGTTAGCATATCACTCTAGGATTACTCTAGCTAGTGGCTCTAAGATTACAGGTCTTCGTCCCCTTCAGGTCTGTGTCTCTGCAGCACGGCTAGCCGCTGCTGCGTCACTTCCAGGTGGTGCTTGCGCCACTTGATGCGTCGGTTCTGGAACCACACCTTCACCTGGAAGAAATAAACTGATATTCATTTGTTCTGGTTTACGCCATCGTGAGTACGATTTTATTTGGGATCTTGGTTGTTAAAAAATACGGGTGTGCTGGGTAGAGTGGGTAGATCTTTACAGCAGCCTCAAACTGATATGATATAAGTAGCTAAATGAAAGATTTCCTTAGAAATCTGATCTGAATATATACGAACAAATCTTATACCTTAAAATTAAAACGAGCAAACCTTGTATATTTATATGAGTATTTCGGGGATCTCGGAAACGGCTCTAACGATTTCGATGAAATTTTGCTATATGGGGGTTTTCGGGGGCGAAAAATCGATCTAATTTAGGTCTTATAACTTTGGGAAAACGCGCATTTTTGAGTTTTTTTTATGTTTTCCGAGCAAAGCTCGGTCTCCAAGATATTATGTATTATAATATTTACTATCACAGGCTCTGAATTCAGACCCTTACGTCGTTTCGATAGGCAATGGCCTATTGAGGAGAAATTACTTTTCAGACTGACTTGTGCCTTTGTCAGCTGTAGAGCATGAGCGAGGTACAGCCGCTTGCGCGCTCTGGGCCGACCATGTATTGCTGCCACTCGAACTCTGTTCTGTTCAACACCTGCGACAATATCTACCTATACTGACCTGTGCTTCTGTGAGCTGTAACGCATGAGCTAGATACAGACGCTCGGGGCCAACCATATATTGCAGCCGCTCACACCCTGCCTCCAGCAGTCCCAGATGTTCAACACCTGCAACAATACTGACCTGTGCTTCTGTGAGCTGTAACGCATGAGCTAGATACAGCCGCTCGGGGCCGACCATGTATTGCGGCCGCTCGAACTCTGCCTTCAGTTGCTCAAGGTGTTCAACACCTGTGACAATATCTACCTATACTGACCTGTGCCTCTGTGAGCTGTAACGCATGAGCTAGATACAGCCGCTCGGGGCCGACCATGTATTGCTGCCGCTCGAACTCGGCCTCCAACCTCTCAAGCTGCTCTGGTGTAAATATGGTTCTGATGCGTTTGCTTCGCCCGGAGCTGAAACACCACACCACCGTTAAGATAGAACATTCTTACGGTACATGTAGCTATGCGCCTAAGGCGTAAAGGTCATTAAGGACTGACAAGTATAGGGCCGAGGAGACGACGAGTGACACGGACGTTGGTTTATAGCACACTACTTTATTGACGTAAGTAAGATGGATCGTGGGCGCAGCCACACACATTTGCAATATGCATAGGTAGTTGCATACATAATACAACAAGGACTGAATTTAGTTACATTTAAAGCCTGACCAGTAATATATGATCATTGTCAAGCTGTTAGTAACAGTTCAGTATAATATGAAAAAATCAGTTCCAGTGAAATTCCGCAACATGGCGCGTGATCATAATAATATATTCCTGGCCAGGCTTGACTAAAGTCAGGAGGGTGTGTACTTAAAGCTTTAAAGATGACCCACGTTACACCGGGCCGTGTCCGGGCCGGAGCTTCGTTTTCTATGGAAAGCATCACGTGATCACCTGTCATAGAAAAGTAAACGCTGGCGAAGATCCGGCCCGGACACGGTCCGGTTTAACGTGAGATCCTTTAAGCTTACGTGTTTACCTGGTACTACAGGAGAGTGCGTGGCTGCGTGGGGGCTTCAGCTGCGGGGGCCGCGTCTCCGGCCGCGGACTATCTGCAACAGACACTCACATGATGCCATTTGTCTATAAGAGCGTTTATAAATCATACCGGCGCTTTGCGGGAGAGTTGAAAGCGAGATGACCACTAAATATAGGATATAGGTATACAAACTCGTTGAAAATTTATTTCGTTCTCGCGGCTACGCTTAAGCTTTGGATTCCTCCGAAAACGGTGCCGTCATATTACGGCCGCTATATAGCGTTGACTGACGTCACTTGAACGTTGTCTATGTAAACAAGATGGCGCGGTTTCCTAGACGGCGTTACGTTACGTTGATTGTCAACGTAACGTAAGATGACGGCCGTCATGACGGTGTCGACAGTTTCGTGAACGTTTTATTAGATAGCGGTGACGCCATTTTGAATAAATGACACGAGATTTGAATAAATGATTCCGTACTACGATTATTTTCCTCTTCTGATGATATTTCATCCTCCAAGTAAATTATAGATGATCAAGCAAATCTTGTTAGTAGGAAAAGGCGCGAAATTCAAATTTTCTATGGGACGTTGTCCCATCGCGCCTACATTTTCAAATTTGCCGCTTTGACCTTTGTGGATGACGGTGTGTTATGACGCCGTGGTACTTTCCACGTGTCGCCACCGTAAAGACGGCCGTCTTTTGCGGCCGCTATATGACGGCCGTCATATGACGGCACCGTTTTCGGAGGAATCCAAAGCTTTACGCACTTGCCACGACGTTGCGCGACTGTCTTAGGCTATGGCACTGGCTAAAGCTTTGGATTCCTCCGAAAACGGTGCCGTCATATTACGGCCGCTATATAGCGTTGACTGACGTCACTAGAACGTTGTCTATGTAAACAAGATGGCGCGGTTTCCTAGACGGCGTTACGTTACGTTGATTGTCAACGTAACGTAAGATGACGGCCGTCATGACCTTGTCGATAGTTTCGTGAACGTTTTATTAGATAGCGGTGACGCCATTTTGAATAAATGACACGAGATTTGAATAAATGATTCCGTACTACGATTATTTTCCTCTTCTGATGATATTTCATCCTCCAAGTAAATTATAGATGATCAAGCAAATCTTGTCAGTAGGAAAAGGCGCGAAATTAAAATTTTCTATGGGACGTTATCCCATCGCGCCTACATTTTTCAAATTTGCCGCTTTGACCTTGGTGGATGACGGATGATGACGGTGTGTTATGACGCCGTGGTACTTTCCACATGTCGCCACCGTAAAGACGGCCGTCTTTTGCTGCCGCTATATGACGGCCGTCATATGACGGCACCGTTTTCGGAGGAATCCAAAGCTTTAGGCGACAACCATAGGTTGGAGCGAGAACAGCGATCGGACCTTTCGTTCCACCCTATGGTTGTCGCCAGTTGCGCAATGTCGTGGCCAGCGCGTTACGCGCTCGCGGCTAGATTGTAACGCGCTCGCGGCTTAATTGTTACGCGGCTCGCGGCTAGATTGTTACGCGCTCGCGGCTAGATTGTTACGCGCTCGCGGCTAAATTGTTACGCGCTCGCGCCGAAATCGTTGCGCGCCAGCGGTGAACTCGCTGCACATTCGCCAGTTTCAACAGTTTCAACTTTGTGATAAAAGGCTCTAACTTTCAGTTTTACCACGATACCACGTCGGTGGCGAACATGCATATTACGGCCGGTGGCAAACATGCATACGGCCCTTCTGATAGTACAAGCGATCACCGTAGACGGTAGACGTAGAGCCTGTAGACGCCTGAAACTCCATAAGGGTGTTGTATGCGCGTTGCCAACCCTTTAAAAAATCTGAACAAGTGTACACTGCTTTTTTGAAGAACGTCCGCGGAGGAAATTCTTCATTACCCGCACAGTGCTCAACCATTTAATCCTGTTGCGTATTGCGTCAGTTGGGTCACATGCGAGAAGGTCCTCTTAGCATTGGTTTGCAATCCATATAGGTCCTATATGGATTGCAAACCAATGCGTTTATAGGAGAAGGATAACCCAGAATGGAGTTTCCGCGTGTAGAGTCCAACCTGAAATAAGCGGCAGATTCCTGCAGCCGACCTGCCTCGGCCTTTCCTGTGGCATATAAGACAGTGAAGGCGAGAGGGTAATGCAGGTGCTGGGCATCCCTGCGTTTCGTTAATTCCGTCCTAGTACGGCTACCATCAGTTTGGCATTTGACATAAACGCCATCGAGAACGTAATTCACTTTCTATACATCTCGCTCGTACTCGCATATTAGTGCGAACGATATGTAAGTATAGAAAGTAAATTACGTTCTCGATAGCGTATATATATTATGTATGTCAGTTTTGAAACTGTCAGTGACTCATGGTACGGGCTCAGCGGTGTAATGGGGTGTCTCTCCGGTTTTACACCATAAATCGTCGCCAATAGACGCTAAGGCCAATGATTGCGTCGGATGACGATCCCTATAAGTAGGTAGCGGTTACTAGATACAAGCTTGCGAACGGATCTGAGGAGCTACCGCGAACCACGTTCGACGTGTTGCCTCCCTGTCGCACTTGTAAATTCGCACGTAAGTGTGACAGGGAGGCAACACGTCGAACGTGGTTCGCGGTAGGCCCTCTGATGTCGGGCCGTTTTCCAGTTCGCGAAATATCTGAACGTCGTTGACAACATTTGAAATGTAAAAAAATAGTTTTAAGTGTAAACTAATCAGTTAAAAAATGATTACACCCATTATTTATCTTCAAAACGGAGTTAATTAAAATACCACGTTCTTTTTGAGAGATTAACTTTTTTCGCGCAGGCATAGGTACCTATAGGTAAATACCCCTAAAATAAAAAAAACGCGGTGTATAATAGGTATTATTAATTAGCTAATACCATTACAATGTGTGTTGTGGAAATGAAAAAAGTGTTTTCACCTCAGCAGCTCGAACAAGGGTACTTTGCTACTTAAAAACAGTGAGCAAAATCGCATTTTGCTCACTGAGTGAGACAAAATGAGCAAAATGCGATTTTGCTCACTCAGTGAGCAAAATGCGATTTTGCTCACTGTTTTTAAGTAGCAAAGTACCCTTGTTCGAGATGCTGAGGTGAAAATTTAATTGTTGGTATATCTTAAGAAAACATGAGTGAATAGAGGTAAGTGATGAAGAAGGAATACATTTTTCGGGTTATCTAATATGTTCTCACTGCTGAGGTGAAAAGTTTTGTGAACTACACGAGATCAAAGTTATTTACATCTCGTGCGCTTTTGAGTCCCTTACTACGCTCAAGATTCTAAATTTGATTCACTCGCTACGCTCGTGAATCTATTATAGAATCTTTCGCTTGCACGGGACTCAAAATAAGCACTCGAAGAAATATCAAACTTTGATCTCTTGTTGTACAAATAACTATTATCTATAGTCTATCTATCTACATATAATAAAGTACCTACCTATATTATTAAATCTAATATTACTGCGGCGTATTGTTGATAATTAATTGATTAGAATATAATAGAATAGAAAAACGTTTATTGCAAAAACCATCTACTTACATACAGCACCAAATCAGTTGTTTTTTTTAAAGAAATAATTACACGGTTGCGTTTGTGTAAATAGTAAATAATGACAAGCAAATGACATCATTTAGATATCAATTATATTTCAAAATGCAAGTTTGAATTAGCCTCAAGTTCATAACCCTTTCCGTAGGCGGGTAAAAAATAATGCTACGTCACAGAATAAGTAATAGTATTGCTACGTGTGCTACGCCGTAGGCCGTAGCAACGGTGGCAGAAAGTGACGATAAAGGCGAAAACACACTTATCCCACGTAAATTTGTTTGCTTAAAAATATACTTGTCATACGCAACGCAACGCATTGACAAGTATGGTTCTAAGCATATACAACTTTCAGGGTTCAGATTGTCATAATGCGTTGTATACGTTGCGTACGTGGGATAAGTGTGTTTTAGGCTATATGTAGGGGTATAGCCGATGGTTGATATAAAGGGTGTCCTCAAAAGGACGCAAGACTTGAAATTGATGAAAAACACTTTTTTTTTTGTTATAATATATTTGTATATAAAATCTTGAAATACATAAAATAGGGTTATTTGTGGAACGGGTCACTGTTTAGTGTGGATTTTGGGCTGGAGGCATTATTGGACCATATTTTTTTCAAAATGAGGCCGGTCAAGCAGTTACTGTTAATGGAGCTCGATATCGCGACATGATAACAAGGTTTTTTTCTAGCCGAATTAGAGGATATCTATGTGGTAGCAATGTGGTTTCAACAAGACGGGGCCACTTGCCACACAGCCAGAGAAACGATGCAATTACTGCATGAAACATTTCCTAGTCGTGTGATCTCTCGATTCGGTGATCAGAATTGGCCCCCTAGATCTTGCGATTTAATTAACGCCTTAAGACTTCTTTTTATGGGGTTATTTAAAGTCTAAAGTCTATGCCAATGCCAATAAGCCCACAAACACTCATGTTTTAAAAGAGGAAATTCGACGCTGCATTGGAGAAATTCAGCCGCATCTATGCAAAATGGTCATAGAAATATTGACAAAAGAGTGCGTATGTGCCAGCAAAGCCTAGGAGGACATTAATTTGCCTGACGTATTATTCACACAAATAAACCTATTTTATGTATTTCAAGATGTTATATACAAATATATACCTATTGTAACGAAAAAAAATGTGTTTTTCATCAATTTCAAATATTGCGTCCTTTTTGGGACATCCTTTACAACCAATTGTGCCAAAATATTTTCAATAATGTTTATATATACAGAGAGGAAAATGAGGACTACGTTTGTATGAAAAGGCGATTTCTCGCGGGTCCTTTCGTCTTAAGGGCGGTAAACAAGAATTTACTAACGAGTGTAAATTAAACTTAACTAACTTGTTTTCGTACCTAATTTCTGCACCGCCTGTGGCACATACAATATGTTTAATCACATTTGTGAGAAAAAAAAGGGGAAAAAAAACTTCGGCCTAGTTTCGGACGAACATTATAAGCCCTGGGTCGAAATTTAAGATTTACGGACCGCATCGCCTACGTGTAATAATACATTTTGCGGGCAAGTGTGATGAAAAATCTTATTACCTATTGGTAGGTACGATTACTAAATAGTTTCTATCGATTTGGAAACAAAAATTGCCAATCTTCCGACGGCACGGAAACAGTTACCTAATATGCCACTGCGATTAATTTCTTGCGGTAGTTGCGGTTTCAGTCTAATTTCTTGCACTTTCAGTCTAATTCCAGTCTTGCAAGTGCGTGCGCTTTTAGCGGTTATGAATCCGCAAGAAATTAATCGCAGTGCGTACTGAGGGCCTACCGCGAAACGCTAAAATCGAAATTTCGGTATCTGCCTCTATCGCTCTTGCATATTCGAGCGATATCGCTCTTGCAGATAACGAAATTTCGCGGTAGGCCGTGATGTGCCGTCGAAAAGTTTCCTAACTTGCGAAATTTCCACATGGTAAAATTTCGGAAACTTCTCATATTCTATGGGAATCGAAATCTTCCATTTCCAAAATAAATGTTTCCTTAGAAATTTTCCTGAAATTTCAGAGAACTATTTCAACTTTTTAGAAAATTTTCATAAATTGCACGTCTGTGATTGGAACCCTACCTTGCCGGAGCCCCGCCGGCGCCATGCTCCTACAGAACCCCTCATTGAGCCTCTGTATCTCCTGCCCGGCCCAGTAGCCCAGCTGTGGGCTCCTCAGCCGCTCCACGCTCAAGTTCATCGCATCCTGCTCTGCCCCCGACAGCCCCAAAATGGCCGCGATCGTAAACGACTTGCCCGCCAAACTCGTCTTCCCTGTCAAATCCACCCCGAACTGGCTATCTTCCTCCGTAGACACAGGCGACGAGCGATCGAAGCCATCTTGGTACGACACAGCTAGCAAATCCGTTAAGTTCGCCGGATACACTGATGGACGCTCCATTTTACACTAATTCACATTTCAAATTCAGAACGATCACATTTTTTTTTAATTGACTAGAGTTTATTAAGCTATTAAGTTACGACTGGCCGGCGCGACGCGATTGCGGTTTATGATTAAAAGCGCATTTTAAAATTGGAAGGCGGGGCGACGTCAAACGATCGGTTTGGCGGGAAAAAAATGACATCGCATAGAGCGGTCAATTGAGGGTGCATGATTTGGGGGGGAGTGGGGGGAGATTGAGGGCTGCGATTGGTCGGGGCGGCGCGTGCGCGGAGGGGCGGGGCCAGATTTAGGAGGGAGTGGCCCCGCAGTGATTTGCGGTCCCGAAAGCCTTTGATTGAGGCAGGGAGGCATTCGGCGTATTGCCGATTGTAATGTAATATTGCTGCAATCTAATGATGTTAGATGCTAATTAGCTACTTGTATTCTGATTTAGGGGCTGTGATATTAGAAACACCAACTACCTTCCTAGGTATTCGTCTAATTAATAATAGAACTAGCTAGCTAGTAACATTTAAAGTGTTTTTCTAACCTTCATGTTAGTCAAAAGGTAAGTATGTACAATAATCTTGTAGGCTAGGCCGACGGCTGAACTTACTCTAATACCTGCATTACCTGCTGACTCTATTGCATTGCACGTGTGATACCTAATATATTTCTATTTCAAACAAAAAATCTCCTAATCGTTTGACGTTCTTATGGGTGTCTTTTTGTATGGAAAAATCTCTGGAATCTCTCTGGAATTGATAATATCTGAATTTATTAAGTGATCACTAGAGATCCAGGCTCTGATTTTGTGAAAAACTAGCTCGTGCATGATATACCTGACATTTGAAAAATACAGTTGTATTCCAAGTGCGGCCCTGCGCGTCTTGCCCCCTCCCCGTGAAACAATTTAATATCATAATCTGTGCGCCGATACCCAGGAGCTACGAACAGTTATGGAGGCGCCGCGGGACTAGTAGCGATCATGCCATGGAGGAGGCATTATGACTTTATCACCACACCAACTAGTAAACTCTCACTTCATAATTCGAAAACTAATGACAATGTGCCTTGAAACCCTCACAACGCTCAAGATTCCATTTTTCGAACTACGCTTGTGGTTCTATTTTGAAATCTTTCGCTTGCTCGGGTACGAACACGAAAGATTAAACAACTTTGCCCCAAATTGTAAAACATATAACTAAATAAATGCCGCCAACCTTCTTGGTAGAGATGCCCCGAATAGTGGTTTTGGCCGAATGCCGAATACCGAATGTTCGGTCACTCTCTCGGCTGAATACCGAATATTCGGCGACCGAACATTCGGCATGAGATGCGAACATTGTGAGTTACAATTATTATGAAAACTGTTCGCCAACAAAGCACAATAACGTTTGCTAAGATATATTTTTTGTAAAACCGAACTAATGAATGTAGTTCAGAGACAATCAAATCAGACCCATGATAAAAATAAAATACTTCATAATCAACAAATGCTTAAAAAAGGGTCTTCCTATTTAACAACTTTCCAATAATACATTTTAAATATTAAATATACCTCCGTTTTGGTATTTTTTTATGTAATTTTTCTTTTTAGGTAGGGGCAACAGATATTCGGTATTCGGCCGAATAGTAGGCAATATGCGGCCGAATACCGAATATTCGGCAAAGTGGCCGAATAGGCCGAATACCGAATAGTTGCCGAATATTCGTGGCATCTCTACTTCTTTGCACCCACCCACAAGGCACGGAGCTGGTACCAATTTTTATTTATAATTTTAGTTGTTTTTTATTTTAGTTTTAAATTTTTTGTTTATAAATATTACTTGTTATTGCTTTATGAAATAAATACTTGTACAATAAGTATTGACCGGTTTATCTAATACCAAAATGCATAGTGTAGGATTTCTGGTAGCATAGCTGCATAGTGCGAACTCTCGGTGCATACCTATAAATCTGTTGCAACTGCAAGAAGACGAATGTTATGGCTAAGCGCAGCTCAGTTGCAGAACGACGCAATTGCATAATTATACAACGTTCTCTACTAAACGCTAAAAATGATTTTATTTCATTTTATTTTTATTTCATTTTATTGGGAAAGAAAGAACTATATATAAATAAAAAATACGAATAACACTTTAAACTCTCGCATTTTGTACACAAAATTATTAATGTCATCATTAATTTAATCGCGTTAGACCCGTAAATGACAACAATTAGAAAAAAATATATTTTAAAATAAAATTTACTAAAAGTTTAAAGCAAGTAGACACCGTCAAAGTTAGATCTGGATCTACTAGCATTTTTAGGATATTTAAGGGCACTTGTTTTGGATCTCGTGCTAGATTTAAGCCATAATGTGCAATTGTATTACCCATGATATTGTACGATGTCTGTTTAGTGTACCTAATAAAGTAAAATAAAATAATAAAATAAAACACATAATTTGTAAGCCAGGATTAGAAGTAGTAGGTAGGCAGCGAGAAGAGAGAGACAGATTAAACAGGATTTATACGCATTGCATTTTGTATATTATGCTTAGATATTACGAGGAGGTATTCAGTATTTTTCAGTCAACGTGGTAACGCTGCCAATCTACTGAGCCATGAGTCATTGACAGTGTCAAAACTGACATAAACGCTTTCTAGAACGTAATTTACTTTCTATACATCTCGCTTGCACTAATATGCGAGTACGAGCGAGATGCATAGAAAGTAAATTACGTTCTCGATGACGTTTATGTCAGTGCTAAACTGGTGGTAGTGGTAGGTAGATAGATAGATAGATAGATAGATAAAATCTTTATTCAACCACAACTTACATGTTTTGTGACACAATAAATAAATAACAAGAGGCAAAAAGAAAGTTGACAAGAGACAAAAAGAAGAAAGCAACATACAATTTGACACTAATAGCAGTAATAGCAATTTACATATTTATTTTACCTAAGTAGAGGGTCATGTGTTGTGGTAAAGAATAGGCGCTGACTCAGCATAGATACTGCGGAGACCGCAGCGCTGATCTTCCGTCAGAACCTTAAATAAACCTACAGTAATGAACGACCAGTGCAGCGCCAGTCGATGTATGTATGAAATACGTATATATTTATATATATGTATTTATATGTATTTGTATATTTGTATTTGTAGATACTATAAATATTTGAAAAAATAGAATTTACTTACATAATATGTGTCGCGTAACGGTGTGGGTACAAACAAAGTATGACGCATAAGTTAGTACTTACTTGTTAAAAATTTAATATTATAAGATTTATATGATGTGAACGCAAGTGGACAGGCAGCGATATTAGGTAACGGCAGGTAACGGCAGGTAATGGTGTGAGAGGTGGGGTTAGTTTAAGCACTTCGTTTTTGTGTTTCTAGTAAGTATTCGCGTAATTTTTTTTTAAATTGAGGTTTACTTTTAATATTCGGATTGGTGGAGGTATGTTATTCCAACACTTTGTAGCACTATACCTAAAACTTCCCCTAAAGGCAGCAGCGCGGTATTTTTGAGGCTGCAGCATCAGAATACGCGGGGCTCTAACTGAGTGACAGCTTCTGTTTGTTGACCAAACCAGTTTTTTGAATAGATAGCTTGGAGTCTGAGTGTTTATTACATCAAACAGTAAGCATGCCAACATTAGTTCCTGACGTGGTAGCATTTTGAGACAGTTACCGTTATTTATAAATGGAGTGACATGAGTCCGCGGGGGAATATTGTAACAAAACCTGGCACATGCGTTTTGGACCCTCTGAATGCAGCGCTGCGAGCGTGCCAAGAGGCAAGGCCCATATACAGTAATACAGTAATTTAATTTCGATATAATAAGGGCTTCGCATAGTCTCACTCGCAGATCGACACTCAGAAATTCACGAACGTTGTATAAAACTTTTAGACGGTACATACAGTACCGGAATATTTCAGCTATGTGACCTTCGAAACGGAGGCTACTATCCATCAAAAGACCAAGATTTCTCGCTTCGGTAACTGGAGCCACATTCATACCATTCATTTCTATTACAGGATTACAGGCTGTTATAGAGTTTGTCTGGTGCGGTGATCCCAGGATCATATATTTGGACTTTATAGGGTTTAGAACCAGGCAGTTTTCAGAGGCCCATTCTGAAATACGTTTAAGATCAGAGTTTATTTTAGCGACTGCAGAGTCCGTGTCGTTGGGAAAGAAAGAAAAATATATTTGGAGATCATCCGCATATAACTGGTATTTACAATGATTAATACATTGGATGATGTCGGCACTGTACAAAATGAAGAGCAAGGGACCCAAAATAGAGCCCTGCGGGACACCTCTTGTCACAGGTATTGGCTCAGATGATATAGAGCTCCCGTCACTACGAGTTATTTTGACCAACTGTTTCCTGTTCTTAAAGGTACGGCACCATAACACATTTTTTATTTATAAGTTTATTTTAAGTTTTATAATGCATGTAGTTTAGTTTTATTATTTAGTTTGTCTTTTTATGTCCCAATAATAAAATATATTTATTTTAATTTTTCGATTTTTTTTGAGGTAGGTATTAGGGTAATTCGCCAGTAACTGGCCACCTGTTAGTAACTGGCCACCCTAAACTAAAAATGTATTCTTTCACCTATAAACAGATTTCATTTAAGTATAAGGTGGCTAGTTATTGAAGGCTGGCCAGTTATTGGCCGCGGTGGCCAGTTACTGGCGAATTACTCTATAAAGTTGGTTGTTTGTAATTGATGTTACACGTTGTATGTACTTACCCCCTATCTGCCGTTACATCTGTTTGGAGCTGTGCTCGCAGACGGCCAATAAGCACGGGCAAAAAAAAGAGGCTCAGCTGCAGTCGGCAGACTTCGGGGGACTTCGCGGGAGACTTCGGATTGGGTGGAAAATCATTGTAAAAAAGGATGTTGACTGTATAGGGTATTTGACCACTAGTCAAATCAGTTTCTTTTTTCTAAATATCAAAACGTTTTTGCTACTATGGAATTTATATGAAACACTAGCATGTGACGTCGTAATCAAATTACCTACTCTTTATAGTTTAATACGGGTTTTCAAATAGAAATTGTGTCTAAAAATAACTGTTGTCTACGTTATTCTATTAGTCTTCTGGTGTTTTATTTCATGCATGGTGTCAAATAATTTATTTTAAATTAAATACCGTCAAATACCCTAATTGTATTTAAATAATAAATTATTTCACACCATGCATGAAATAAATATTAGCCCGTTTGGGTGGACGACATTCGGAAGATTGCGGGTCACTTCTGGGTGAGATTGGCTCAGGACCGGGCCAAGTGGCGTATCTACTCGAAGAGCCACAGAATAAGTAATAGTATTCTCATACAGAACGGACACGCACCGCCCCGCCCCGATTCGGACAGGTCGCGACATGAAATAAAAGATTATTAAAGGTATTTATATCCCAAGCCAATAACGAAATTCTAAACCAACACTATAAGCAATGTGAGAAAACATTAAAAAAAGCAGTGATAACGTCTAAAAGGCTATGCAATATAAAAAGGATCAAACAATCTGATAATATAATAAAATCAATGTGGTATGTAGTCAAAAGTGAAACCAATAAATTAAATAGGAAAAATCGAAATAATATCAAATTAAAAACTCTAAACACAGTTATTGATGATCCAAAAGCAATCGCTAACACGTTCAATAGCTTTTTCTTGTCAGTCGGAAATCAAACGTTACCCTCGACAGGCAGACCAGTAATATCGACAACTAAAAACTCAATGTACCTTCGACCAGTATCAGAACCCGAAGTTAAAAACATAATAAAAAACTTAAAAAACAAACGAAGCTATGGATACGATGAAATGCCGCCTTATTTAATTAGGCAATGTGCAGATATACTGTCAGGACCCTTAGCGCTTCTTATAAACCAATCATTCGCGGAAGGTACTGTTCCGGATGCGATAAAAATTTCAGTAATAAAACCCGTCCACAAAAAGGGCAATAAAACCGACTGTAATAATTATCGACCAATAGCGCTCTTATCGACCTTCTCAAAAATATTTGAAACCGCGATGTCAAGGCGACTCTACTCCTTTTGCGAAAAATTTCACATCTTTAATGACGCCCAATACGGCTTCCGAGAGAAGCGATCTACAACCCTAGCAGTGTACAAGTTTGTTCGAGAAGTACTAAATATAATTAATGAAAGAAAATACGCTATAGGCGTTTTACTAGATATGAGCAAGGCCTACGACCGAGTTAAGTATAACATATTATTAAAAAAACTAAAAGATATAGGCATAAGAGGAAATGCTCATGACTGGTTTTCTTCATACCTCTCAAACCGCGTACAGTACGTCGAAATAGAGCATCACAATCACAATTACAACACTGAAACAATAGACTATGTCCAATCACAAATAACAAAAGTAAACCAATCGATACCCCAGGGAAGCGTCCTTGGATGTATTTTATTTCTGATCTACATAAATGATTTACCCAAAATAATAAATAGCCCAAGTACCTTGTTCGCTGACGACATTTCTTTTGTAATATCTTGCGAAAACGAACAAAACTTGAACCGTGATTTAAACTCTACTTTAGAAGAAGTTGTAACCTGGCTTAGTGACCACAACTTACAAGTAAACTTCGAAAAAACGAAAATTATACAGTTTAAACCTTTTCAAAAACGAACATTAAACATTAGTTACTCTTACAACAATAATAAAATAGAATCAATTAATTCAACGGTATTTTTGGGTATTAACATTGACTCAGCCCTAAACTGGAAAGATCACATAAATAAAATAAGTAACAAATTAAGTAGCTTCATTTACGCATTATATCACCTAAAAATATGTACCGACATAAATATAGCCACCAATGCATACTACGCCTACGCTCACTCTTGGTTGCAATATGGAATTATACTTTGGGGAAATAGTCCAAGCGTGAACAATCTTTTCTTGCTACAAAAGCACTGTATTAGGATCCTTGTAAATATTCATCAACTGGAAAGCTGCAAACCTTATTTCATAAAGTTAAGAATCCTAACCTTAATCTCCATGTACATATTGGAAGTTTGTCTTTTCGTGAAGAATAATGGAAACCTCTTTCCTCAATACTCGCGACCGGCCCACCTAAGACCTAAAACTAGACTAGCCACACAAAACTCCACTCTACAGATGATCCATAAAGGCCCCTTTGGCATGGCCATAAAAATATATAATAAAATACCAAACGAAATCAAAGAAATAAGTACATATAATAACTTTAAGAATACATTAAAAACATACCTATTAAAAAAAGCGTACTACACATTAAATGATTTTTTTAACGAAAATATGGACGAATAACGTTAGGTACCGGCAGTACTGGCACGGATATAGTTGAAAGTTTCAGGAGAGACCATTATTATAAACCATACACTAGCTCTTAGGAATTGGCTTAAGCCTATGATGCATGTTATCTCATAAGTTAGTGTTAAGTATATTGCTATACCCTTACAGGGTTCATGTGGAACTGTACTAAGTAGTTTTTAAGATCTGTATACTAATATGAGTGCAATAAACAATTCTAATTCTAATTCTAATTCTGAATATGTGCGTAAGTCGCTCTACTGAGAGCATGTCAGGATTCCGTCAGAAACTCAATGACGCGTGTACAGACGTGCCGCGCACACATAAACGCAAATCATTTTTGATGTATGGCGTGTCCGCCCTGTGGCTCAGCGTAGGAGATAAAAGGTCGATATGATGATGATGAAATAAAGCACCTTAACACATTAAGTGCCGGGAACTGGCGGGCGCTCTGTTCGTAGCCGTTTTCCTCTACAAAGCGGGAAAATGCTAGAATCGGCTACGCTGATTTTACACCCTACAAATTTATTAATAAGAATTTTTTTCACGGTCTGATAAAAAAAGTACCATATCCTAGGTACCAATACCTTAGTCAGCACGCTTTCGTACGCAAAATAATTTACCAATTTGTAAACAGAATTATTAGTTTATTTAGGTACTTATAAATACAACAAACTAAAACTAGTCGTCAAAACCAATAAAAAAAAATATTATTCATTTTTTAACATGCACTGGAGGTGTGTCGAATCGTCCATTTAAGTTATATAACTTGTATTAGAAGGAATTCGCTCTTTCATACAAGGCTCTATTATGATACAAAGTTCCAACTTATACTTACCAAGTTATTAATATTAAATGTACGTCATTATTTTTATTTTAATATTATTTATTATATTAGGTACGAGTAGATCTTATCCCGACTGAAAGCCGTCGGAACCCAGCCGCCCGATGTGAAAACCATTGAACCATTTTGTATTATTTACATTTTATAAACAATTTAATATTTATTTATATACTTATACTGGTATTAATGATACCTCATGCATGATCATCATCTTCCTCGCGTTGTCCCGGCATTTTGCCACGGCTCATGGGAGCCTGGGATCCGCTTGGCAACTAATCCCAGGAATTGGCGTAGGCACTAGTTTTTACGAAAGCGACTGCCATCTGACCTAGGCCTTGACTAGGCCTTATTGGGATTAGTCCGGCTCAGCATTGTGATGCGGCAAACCACATCGCTGGTATTCTGCCAGTACCTTATTTATTATGCATTGCCTTTTTAACGTAAATTATAGGAGATATAGTAAAAATATATTTTATTTATTTATTTATTTTTATTTATTATATATTTCGAAAAGTCGGAAAACTTTTGCCGCGTTGTTGCATTCGTTACTATTTATGCTGACTGTACCTATTTCACTACCGCTACTGTAGCTACAACGATTTTGACAGCACACGCAGTGCAAAGTGATGCAAAGAAATTTGGTATATGGGGGTTTTCGGGGGCGAAAAATCGATCTAGCTAATAGGTCTTATCTCTGGGAAAACGCTAATTTTTGATTTTATATGTTTTCCGAGCAAAGCTCGGTCTCCCAGATATTGGTACCAATATGGCACGATGCCGAAATTAAAAGAATTATTGTCAAACTTTAATTATGCAAAATTCTTAATTTTAAAATTTATTCTACGAATTAAGGACTCTTTCTATATTTAATAGATCGCCTTAAAATCTACCTACTTCCTAAATGTGCAAGATTGTTACAATATGTACCAAGTATGTACCTATTAAGTATTTGTTTAGGAATTATATGGTTAATGTTTATTTTTGTGTTTTTAGACTTTTTAAATTAAATTTCCGTCCCGGGGCTGTGAAACTTCTATTTTTCCCTATTTTTCAATTTGTCACTATTAAGTAGTTTATTTGTTCAAATTTATTTATTTATTCGTGTATTTATAAATGATGGATCCCAAATCCCAATTTAAATAAATTATTAAACAATGAAGCATATTAAAAAAATACTGCAATCAATAAATAATAAATCATTTAAAACTTTCGCGTTTTGTACACATATTAATACACATATAGGTACAACCGGGACTGTCGCGAATTTATTTTATTACCTTTATTCCCCGCGGTTCGACACAGGTTTCACGTCGTGGTATCGGCTAATTAATAAGTAATAAAAACTAGTTAAATGCGAGTCACACTTAAAGAAAGATTTTTAGACATTATATATGTGTAATATTTCGGAACCCTCGTCGATTATTTTTAAGTTGTCACAAAATATCCTATTTATAATGTATTTATACTCTGTTTTGTCTATATTAGAACGCTTGGCCCTATTCAAATAAATGATTAAAAACATTACAGGCACTCAACGCGACGGTGGCCCTTATAAAAAAGTAATAAAACGCAGGGCTGTCTGTTCCGCCGATTAGGGCACTTAATATATGGCCCGCGATATTAGGACGTGGAATTTTAATTACCGCAGGGGACAGCCCTATTGACAACCACGGCTAGGGTTACCGAGCAGATTTATTTTATTAGATTAAATAAAAAAGCTTTATATCGGACAAAACATCGGTAGTTAACTCACGGATAAATTACAAAACAAAATAAATATAATAAGGCAAATTACAATAAATTAGATAGGTACATTTCAATAATTTAAAAAGGCCAATCTGATATAGTAAGTAGGTTTTTCACAACTAAAATAAGTTTAACAAAATTATGAAAGTAATTGAATTAAAGAACAGGTTCTATAAAACACATACTATTATCTTTTTAATTTATTAAATTAAGTCTAGTGTATATGCAATAACTAGTAATAAGTTAAAAAAAAACTCGAAATGAAATAAATCCCACACGAGCATAAGTATATTTATGAATACAAACGGCAAAATTAAAATTTAATATTAAAAAAATAACATAAAGAATACAAACTATCCATGTTAATAACGGTAGCTTAGAAATACTGGAGATATACTTGGTCAACCAGATCTTGACAGTAGAAATATCTTTAAAAAAAAAGGGAACCGCCTTCAAAAAACCAACCCACTGAAAAGTACAAAATAATTTTTATATGGCACCCCTTTACGTGTCCAGTCCCTATCCCACGGCGTAAAGCAATTTTTTTCCAAAAAGTAATTAATACCTAATAATAAGAAAATTAATAATCATCCGGGTAATTACTTAGTTTTTGAAGTCGGTGCCGAACCAAAATTTTTGAGAACCGATATTTTAGACAACGAAGAACGCTGATTACCCGGATGGTTATTAATTTTCTTATTATTAGGTATTAATTACTTTTTGGCAAAAAATTGCTTTACGCCGTGGGATAGGGACTGGACACGTAAAGGGGTGCCATATAAAAAATATTTTGTACTTTTCAGTGGTTTGGTTTTTTGAAGGCGGTTCCCTTTTTTTAAAAAAGATATTATATTAAGTTATTTTATTTTGGTTTTATTTTTGTTTATTTTTAATTTTTTAATTATTTTTTATTTATTTTATTTTATTTTTTACTTTTTAGTGATACTTCATTTATTTTAGGTTTTGGGCTAAAATACTAGTTTGTTAGGCTTAGTCTACTAATTATACTTATTTAGTCTACTAATGTTGGTGATGGCCTAACTCGATGATAATCGCGACACAACATAATATGACGTTTTGGTGCTAAACGATTTGTATGTATATTGCTCCAACTTCCACTCCCATTCCCATTCCCAGTCCCAGTCCGAGTCCGACTCCCACTCCCACTATTTTATCTAAATCGCTTCTAGCAACATAAATTTTTTGGTAGGTATACCGATAGCATGGCCACCTACCGGGTCCAATTGGTTTTTCAAACCATCCATGTACTGTACACTAAAACCTTCTCCAGAATGTAACAAACACTTTTCTGAAAACCGCATCAAAATCTGTTCAGCCAAACGCGAGATAATCACGAACAAACATACACACATAATTACGTACATACACACGGGTCAAACTGAGAACGTCCTCTTTTTAAAGGCAGTTAGAAAAAAGTTCATCGACCCACCTAGTGGAACTCCGCAACATAGGCACACGACGACAAGTCGGTTAACCAAAACAAAGTGTGCCTATGTTGCACCAAACCTGAGTTCCACTAGGTACAGCAAGGGTTCAGCATCAGCTCTATCTTGGGTACTGCTCTCCCAAGTGCTCATCAAGATGTGACGGATGACCAAAATAGCGTGGGCCTATGTTGCATCAAACCTGAGTTCCACTAGGTACAGCCAGGGTTCAGCATCAGCTCTATCTTGGGTACTGCTCTCCCAAGTGCTCATCAAGATGTGACGGATGGCCAAAATAGCGTTGGCCTATGTTGCACCAAACCTGAGTTCCACTAGGTACATCCAGAGTTCCACTAGGTACATCCAGGGTTCAGCATCAGCTCTATCTTGGGTACTGCTCTCCCAAGTGCTCATCAAGGCGTGTCGGATGACTAAAACAGCGTGAGCCTATGTTGCACCAAACCTGAGTTCCACTAGGTACAGCCAGGGTTCAGCATCAGCTCAGATCTATGTATACTAAAACCTTCTCCAGAATGTAAGAAACACTTTTCTGAAAACCGCATCAAAATCGGTTCAGCCAAACGCGAGATAATCGCGAACAAATATACATACATACATACATACATACATACGGGTCAAACTGAGAACCTCCTTTTTTTTAAGGCGGTTAAAAAGGCGGAAAATTTGAAAAATGTAGGCGCGGAGGGATATCGTCCCATAGAAAATTTGAATTTCGCGCCTTTTTTTACTGACAAGATTTGGTTGACCAGCTATACATGTTTTGTAAAAGGTTGGTCTAAATTTACTTTTTTTTTGTTAAAAACAACCGCGTACTGGAAAACGTAAAAAAAATCGAAAAAAAAATCATTATATTTTTAAAACACCGCCAACCCTTAAAGAGGGTGCGCGTATCCAAAAGCGCATCATACGATTGCGGGTCGCTTAAACAGGAGGGGGGAGGAAGCCGAGGAAGGGGAGAAGGGGGGGGGGTAATATTGTGTACACAACACCAGTGCCAGCGAAATGAAAACCTGCTTCGTTGTACTTGCGACAAATGAGGGTTTATGACGTCAGAAAGGGTGATGAGCTATGATGACACCTGCATTAAGTGATTTGTCCTTTTAGCGTTAATAGTCATCAATATGATATAACAAAAAAAAAATGTTTGCTCATGTAAGCTGCTAGAATTGACTTTTAAAGCTATGATTTTGAATGATGAACATTTAATTACGTTTATTTGAATTTGATTTGTAATATTTAGTTAGAATTTTTCTCGCGTCGGTATGGTGAAAAATTGTCGGAAGCAAAGTTTGTCTAATCCTCGTGCTTTGAATCCCTCGCAACGCTCAATATTCCACTTCTCGAACCACTTGCTACGCTCGTGGTTCAATTTTGGAATCATTCGCTTGCTTGGGTATCAATATTAACACGAGCGGTTACACAACAATTTTGCCCCCTTGTAAAACAAATAACTATTAAGTCAGTGTTACTTTTTAACGGCGCGCAATTGAAAGAGACGTATCGTATGGATGTTGCCGGTCCTTAAATTATATATTTTTTCCTATTTATATTTTTATAAACAAACATTAATAATAAATTACATAATATGGCAGGTGTCCGTACGTCTTTGTAATAACCCAGTCTCATAGTCCACCCAAACTTCAATCCATAAACCAGTATACCTACTGTTCTCTTTTTTTTTCTACAATAGTCCCAATGCCTGCTGAGACCGGTTCATGGGTGTCTATTGTTGCACCTGGGAACGGGTTCCAGCAGGCGTTCTACATGACATAAAAGATCTCCAAGGGGCCTCTACGTGTTGGATCTGTGTCCCCACGCAAGCCTATCAAAAAACCGGGATTATAGGTCCGTGATATCCAAGGAGATACAAATAACATAATAATTAAAACTAATAATAAACTTAATATGCGCCTCCACCCTGTATCGTACCCGGCTTGTATTTCGTAATATTTATTTAATAAATATATTTAGTACGGTGATCCTACCGACTGCGCCAGTCGCCATCATCTCGCTCGACATTCGTCACGTTGTCTATATTGAAAAACTTCGTCGTTCTGATGTCTGCCACGTAAAGTTTCATCTCTACTTCTTTATTTGTAATTTTATTATGTAAATATTGTATTTATTTCGTTTAGAGCCGCGTTCTAGGGTTAGCTAACTAACTTTGAGTTAACAGTTTATACAGCAAAGTTTAACCCTGTATAAACGGTCAACTCCGAGTTAGTTGACTAACCTTGGAACGCGCAAGTGGCCATAGAGGTACTTAATTATCTGTCCCTCGTCATGTTTTATAAGCTTTATTAAGGGAATAATTTGTGTGTCATAGTTAGGTATTCGGGCAAAAGAAATACGTATACTAACGAACTAAATTGTGTTTTACTTAAATTATAGTCCGATTTACTATAATCAATTAATCATAAATAAATGCGACAGAATGAGATGGATTTATGTAGTGTTTTTTGTTATATTTATATCGTCATTTAATACAATACTAGCGACCCGCCCGGCTTCGCACTGGTTAACAATTATACATAAACCTTCCTCTTGAATCACTCTATCTATTTAAAAAATCGCATCAAAATCCGTTGCGTAGTTTTAAAGATCTAAGCATACATGGGGACAGACAGCGGGAAGCGACTTTGTTTTATACTATGTAGTGATATGAAGTAACCTAAATATTGCCTTTAGTATACTTATACTAAATACAAATGCTAGTCTGCAACCGCCTAAATTATTCCCAGAAACTAACGCGATAACGCAAATTCGTTTAACAATACCTTTACTAAATGGCGTTCGGTAATCGCTACTAATAGCTACATATCACTACGTAGCGCTATAACCACGCTATTCAGCGCTGTATAACGGTATGGAGCCCGCTCCGCGCTCGGAGCGCTATAAAGCTAATAATGGCTATAATAACGCAGTCGCTATCTCATTATGTGTTTGTACATACTGAATCACAGCGGCACAGGGGTGCCGTGGAGCTGCCTATTATTATTGACTAGAATTGAAATGAGTCTTTCAACATACCAGTTTCTAAATGCTGACTCTTTCGTCTTCAAAAACTGATGAGAAAGTTGTAGAGCTAGTTGTAGAGTAAGTTGACCCTAATTTTGACTTTCAAATTATGATTTTTAATGATATTGATGTGATTGATGATAGTAATTGATTTTTAATGTCTCACAGTCGGTATTTTTCTCATATTGGTTTAGTGAAAGTTTTCGTGTCTCACTCGTTAATAGTTTGCATAACCCTCGTGCCTCGCAACTCTCGCAACGATCAAGATTCCACTATTCGAACCGCTCTCTGGTGGTTCAATTTTGGAATCTTTTGCCTGCTCAGGTATTAGCAAGAAAGGCTAAAAAATACTTTTACATTTACATTTCAAATATTTTTAACGACGTGCTGATCTATCTAATCTAATACCTTTAACCTGTCGAATCCCACGATATGACGTCACCATAAGCGTTCTGGCTCATATATGAGCCGTGGGAGCTGACAGATTAAACGAGCAATTATTGCATATTTATTTATATATATATTTCAATGATCTCGGAAACGGCTCTAACGATTTAGATGAAATTTGGTATATTGGGGTTTTCGGGGGCGAAAAATCGATCTAGCTAGGTCTTATCTCTGGGTAAACGCTCATTTTTGAGTTTTTATATGTATTCCGAGCGAAGCTCGGTCTCCCAGATATTATTTCGTAAAGCAGGAAAGGCCCTTGCATCGGGCCCGTTCGCAAGTGTGGATGTAATGACCGCTTAATCCAAGAAATAAGGCCCGAAATTAATGTAGTTTAAAAACGTAACAAATACAAGAGCCTCGGTAGAGAGTACCTTTTTGTACCATTTGGAGTTGAAACTCTAGGTCCATGGGGTCCCAGCGCGCATAAGTTGCGCATAGTTGTTCGCAGAAATCGCGAAGCGTCTGGTTGACGTAACTGGTGGCCGAAGAGCTGGCGGCTACCTCGCACAACGTATCAGCATTGCGATACAGCGAGGAAATGTCGCCAGCATCCTTGGTACAATGCCTCAAGGGCCTATTTTAGATTTAAGCTAGTTTTTAATTTCTTTTAGTAATACACTGTATATATCTTGTTTGTAAATAAATGAATTATGTGTTTAAAAACTGTTTTATAGTGGAGGCTCCGTCGCCGCCCTGCGCCGGCGGCACGCCGCCCGCGCCAATAAACCGGCCTTTGTCGTCATTTGTCATCCATTGTCGCCACGCGCCGAAAAACAATTAAATCTTGTCTATGCGAATATTTGAATACTTGTTTTTTTGCCAGGGAGGTAATGGGTTTATGCGTTCGTTTGAGTTTTATTTGAGTTTGATGTTTTGGGGGTGTTTTTGTTTAGAAAATATTAAACATACAGCCTGTTGTCTAATTTGTTAATATTTTACGACACCGACGCTACGCGAGAGGAAAACTTACTTCCTGGCCAAGGCAAGACGTAAAACTTTATACAAACCACGGGCGGTAATTCGTAAAGCCCCAGATCGCATATTTATGGCCCTCACCTTCGGTTCGGGCCACAAACACCTGCGATCTGGAGCATTTACGAATTTACCTTCCTAGGTATGTAATGTACTATTAACGTTTTAACTTTTAAACGTAATGATGGTGAATAAATAAAAATCAGCGGTTGGTGGACATGACCTGTCCTTTTTTGAGCTAGGTATTAGAGAATGGCTAGATACTTTTGGTACGTAGTCTCAAAGAGAATAGTCTGATCCGCTGCTTTTTACCCTGTCTGTCGGGTACGGTACGGTCTTAAAAAGTAAGCAGGTACCTAAAATTGTGACCTAACTTAAGGCACCATCTAATACAATATTAAATATTTTATAAATATTATAACAAATAAATCAAAAGCCATCAAAGGCGACCGTCATCAATTAAATATTTAAATAATCGTTTTCAGGCAAAAGCGGCAATTTCAGCAAACGATTCATATGATTCACGTACTGGTGTCCAAGCCACTCTAAAGCTTTGTGTTAGAATAGGTTATATAGGTAATATAATTGTTATATTTTAATTTATGTTAATGTAATTTAGTTTAGTTTATATTTAATTTTAATGTAATATTATAATGTAATATGATCCTACGTTGGTCGAAATAAATGAATTATTATTATTATTATTATTAACGACATCCACCGGCGGCGTTGACAGACTCAGTAATAAAGACTGTTAATGTGTTTATAAAAATATTAACTTAACTTTAGATGACATATTAAAGGTTTTATTAAAAAAAAAACAAAAAAACCGCACAAGTGCGAGTCGGTTTCGCCCACGAAGGATTCCGTGCCATTACGCAAAAAACGGCAGAAAATCACCTTTGTTGTATGGGAGCCCTACTTAAATATTTATTTTATTTTGTTTTTAGTATTGGTCGTTATAGCGGCAACAGAAATACATCATCTGTGAAAATTTCAACTGTCTATGTCTAGCTATCACGGTTCATGAGATAGGTACAGCCTGGTGACAGACAGACGGACAGAGGAGTCTTAGTAATAGGGTCCCATTTTAACCCTTTGGGTACGGAACCTTAAAAATAACCCGCCGCCGCGTTAGCCGCATAAGCTGAAGACGCGGGTTCGATTCCTACCTCGGCCACCGGTGGACTTGGTCACTTTTTAGGGTTCCGTACCCAAAGGGTAAAAACGGGAACCTATTACTAAGACTCCGCTGTCCGTCCGTCCGTCCGTCCGTCCGTCTGTCACCAGGCTGTATCTCACGAACCGTGATAGCTAGACAGTTGAAATTTTCACAGATGATGTATTTCTATTACCGCTATAACAACAAATACTAAAAACAGAATAAAATAAAGATTTAAGTGGGGCTCCCATACAACAAACGTGATTTTTTACCGAAGTTAAGCAACGTCGGGCGGGGTCAGTACTTGGATGGGTGACCGTTTTTTTGCTTGTTTTGCTCTATTTTTTGTTGATGGTGCGGAACCCTCCGTGCGCGAGTCCGACTCGCACTTGACCGGTTTTTCTTTAGTGTATGATATAAGCTTTTATCGCCGACTGTACTTTTCTTTCCACATGCAAATTTCGAACAACTCCAAACACAATTATGATCATGGAGATTCATGTGTCATCATAATTTGCATTGTCATTTTTTAATTACAAATGTATGCAAAATTTCAGCTCAATCGGAAATCGGGAAGCGGGTCTTTATTAGCTTCCAATATTCGAATAAATATACTTAACAGGGCAAGTTAAATAAAAGCTTGTTAAACCGAGGTTTACTATCATAATTATGTAACGGTCTGTGTCCGTGACCGAATAATATGGAGCCTGTTATTGTTCGCATTGGAGATGGATAACGATTTCCCAATTTACCACGGGACCCGGCTATGTAGGTAAGGCGGCGTTCTCATTAAGCTATTTGTTTATTTATTACTATCGACCCGCCCCGCTTTCGCACGGGTAACACAAAACCTTGTAACAAATGATACACCTCAACCTTCCTCAAGAATCACTCAATCGATAGGTGAAAACCGCATGAAAATTCGTTCAGTAGTTTTTGAGTTTATCGCGAACATACATACACACAAACAGAGAGACGCAGCGGGGGGTTTTATAAGGTGTAGTGATTCCTTAGAATTGGTTAGGCGTGTCAAAGTTAAATTCGGTTTTCGCGTGAGAGTCAGAATGGCGGGTGTATGTAAATAAAATTAAACAAAAAGCATACCATATTTTAGTACCTAATTTGTACTATTTGGTACCTCATATAAAAAAATTAGTACCTCACGGTATTTAAAGTTATCAGCAAAAAACGTTACACCCGCCAACCTGACAGTCAGAATGGCGGGTGTATTTTATTACGCTATGATCCCGCGATTATTGATAAATTCTATAAAAGCCAAATTTTAGTACCTTTTTAGTACTTTCATATTCAATTATAAATTGAGCCATTTTATTTGTGGTTTCCGAGTTATACTCATTTTACACTTTGCATTGCTATTAAAAAAATTCAGGCGCTTTAATTTTTCACCGTATCGATATCGTTTTTAAGAAAAAACGCTACGCTACAACTATTTTTATTACGCCAGGATTTAGTACCTTTCATGATTAATCTGTTACCCTTTCACGGTTAATCTGTTAGGTTCAATTAACTATGAAAATTACGTCTTACAAATGGCCAGGCGCCATGTCAAAGGATTCTTCCTAAGAAATTCCGCTCTTCATTGTGGCCTCATCTGTAGTGCGAACGATTTTAGTTTAGCTGACCGATTTTAGTCAACTAAAATACTCGCCACTCGACTAATATAGTCCGAACTAGGCTATAGTGTTTTTTTTTTTCAAAAAACTGTTTAAGGCATAGTATGTAGGTACATGTACAGGCATAGGCTATCAGACTTTGGAACGTTCTCCCACTCTCTATCAGGTAAGCGCAGACCAAATTCACATTCAAGCGTACCTATGCTGCGCAAGCATTTCCTTGACAAACTTTCTTCTTCGTCAACTTAATGATTCACACTAGCTAGGTATACAGGTGGGCCAAAAAATAAGTGCATTTCCGTTGCCAGGGAGGTATATTAAGTATAGATATTAGATTAATAACCTATCGGTGTTTGACTGTTTTATATCGACTACTTTTTCAAATGTCGTTATTTTATCTAAATAAAAACGTGCAAGCCGTGTTTGTGCAAGATTTTCGTAATGTACCATTATAAATTTCATTACTGAACCCTATTAGTGCCTTTTGTGTCTTTAATTTTCCTTTAGAGCGGATGGAAATAAGTAAATCTAAATAACGAAACTTAAAACCGAAATCAGGATCAAAATGGATGGAAATATATTTCTTATGCTCTGATAGAATGTTGTTCTAAAAGGTGTTGATGATACGTTTCTGCACTACGTATTAATAAAACACGTATTTTACTTTCCTCGTATTCGAAATGAAAAGTAGAGTGTTTAACTCGAGTGAAAGGCATCATATCAGCCTCGGACTATTGGCGCTCTCACTGCGTTCGAGCACCAAACTACCTCGGCAGAAATGAGTGCCTTTCATCCCTTGGTTAACAATCTACTAGTAACACACCTTTGTTTTTATCATGAAATGGTGTTAAAAAAATACCGCTAAACATGTGCATCCTTAAAAAAGTTCAACAATAATTATTATTTTAAGTCGAGTGTGAAAATTATAATTTCTTGTAAAGATTAATAGAGTCTGTGCGGAAAGAGAAGAGTCGTGAAATGTATGGGCTGCCTTGAAAATAAAAATGAAAAAAATATTTATACTCGTATAAATATGCCTTACATTCCACGACTCTTCTGCACAGACTCTATCGACTGGTCATATGATCAATATGATTATCATAATCCTGACTTACCATAATCATAATTGCATATAAAAGTGCCAAAACGCCGAGCATGACGTGCATGCCTATTTCTGTAAATTTAATTAATGTATAATACTTAGTGAACAAAAGCCACTAATAATTACAGCATTCGTTTATTTAATTTGATTTCAAATTGTTTAAGTATTTTCCTCGCGTTGGTGTGGAAAGAAATTGTGTTTCATTTGGTAGCAAAGTTTTTTTAAGCCTCATGCGTTGTAGTTGAAACCCTCGCAACTTTCAAGATTCCTGTACTTTAGAACCACGCGCTACGCTCATGGTTCTATTTTTGAAACTTTCACTTACTCGTGTATCAATATTAGCACGAGGATATTAAACAACAACTTTGCCCCTTGTAAAACAATTGCACATTAATGTGCCCAATAATAGGGCAGACATTAACGAAATAGAAATTGCTCAGGACGGATAGTTAGTGTATTATTATAAATATTATTATTTTTGTATCTCCTTGGATATCACGGGCCTATAATCCCGGTTTTTTGATAGGCTTGCGTGGGGACACAGATCCAACACGTAGAGGCCCCTTGGAGAGCTTTTATGTCATATAGAACGCCTGCTGGAACCCGTTCACAGGTGCAACAATAGACAGAGGCATTGGGACTATTGTAGAAAAAGAGAACAGTATACCGATCTATGGATTGAAGTTTGGGTGGACTATGAGACTGGGTTATTACAAAGACGTACGGACACCTGCCATAACAATGTGTTCACAAGTTATCGAGGCAGGTGGGGACTTGCCGCGCACTAGATGGGCCTATTATTTTTATTATTATAAGCCTATACAATTACAGTGTCCCACTGCTGGGCAAAGGCCTCCCCCCTCGATCTCCACTCTTCTTATTTGATTAATCACCATGTACCTACTTAAGAGTAGGTATTATGTACACAATTACATGCACAACGAAGAGCGGAATTTCTTCTTAGGAAGAATCCTTTGACATGGCGCCTGGCCATTTGTAAGACGTAATTTTCATAGTTAATTGAACCTAACAGATTACCCGTGAAAGGGTAACAGATTAATCATGAAAGGTACTAAATCCTGGCGTAATAAAAATAGTTGTAGCGTAGCGTTTTTTCTTAAAAACGATATCAATACGGTGAAAAATTAAAGCGCCTGAATTTTTTTAATAGCAATGCAAAATGTAAAATGAGTATAACTCGGAAACCACAAATAAAATGGCTCAATTTATAATTGAATATGAAAGTACTAAAAAGGTACTAAAATTTGGCTTTTATAGAATTTATCAATAATCGCGGGATCATAGCGTAATAAAATACACCCGCCATTCTGACTGTCAGGTTGGCGGGTGTAACGTTTTTTGCTGATAACTTTAAATACCGTGAGGTACTAATTTTTTTATATGAGGTACCAAATAGTACAAATTAGGTACTAAAATATGGTATGCTTTTTGTTTATTTTTGTTTACATACACCCGCCATCCTGACTCTCACGTTTTCGCGGTAGCCCCTCTGCCCTTCGACAAAATAAGGGTAGTAGATAAGTAACCTTTGACAGGCGTGTCTCACTCCGCGATTTCGTCGCTTTGCTACAGGTAGCTAAAAGTACATCCGTTCGGCCCCAATTTTGGGGAAAGCCATAAGCCGCGCGTGGCGCTGTCGCCACCTAGCGGCCATATCTGTGCTGATCGTAACAGACGCGTTTTGTTAGAGAGTGAGCCTTCTGTACTTAGTACTATTATTTATTCTGTGCCTTTGGTGTACAAGTGTACAATGTACACGGAGCCTTACCCCCGAACCAATTTGCGGCGTTATTAATTCGGAACAACATTATAATTAATCATACGCAGTGCATGAGCCACGGAGCGACGCCGGATATGGCATACATACATAATTATATATTTTAAATAGAATAATAGAAGAAAAATGTTTTCAGACAATTACAGTTCATAGTTATTAGTATTAACTTACAGCCTACATACAGAAGGCCTACCAAAATTCGTACGTAAGTGTGACAGGGAGGCCCTCAGTTTACAACAATGGCATGTTGTCTACGCTCTACGCGGCCAGGCCCCGTAGACAACATATATGCCAATCGCTAACGCTACGTAGAGAAACAAAGCAATTCGATGGCGAAGCGATAGCGATTATTGTCACCTTGGCTAGGTTAGCAGTGATTGGCGTGTTGTCTACGGGGCCAGTTTTTAAAGAGAGCTTTGTACTGGGCTATCACAGCGAAAATCGAAGTTCGCAAATTGCGGGCATCTTTCTCTGTCACTCTAATTACGCCTTCATTGGAGTAAAAAAGCGGCCAAGTGCGAGTCGGACTCGCTCATGAAGGGTTCCGTATTTTGGGGATTTATGACGTATTAAAAAAAACTACTTATTAGATCTCATTCAAACCAATTTTCGATGGAAGTTTTCATGGTAATGTAACATCATATATTTTTTTTAGTCTTATCATTCTCTTATTTTAGAAGTTACAGGGGGGGGACACATTTTACCACTTTGGAATTGTCTCTCGCGCAAACTATTCAGTTATAAAAAAAAAATATATTAGAAACCTCAATATCATTTTTGAAGGCCTATCCATAGATACCCCACACGTATGGGTTTGATGAAAAAAACATTTTTGAGTTTCAGTTCTAAGTATGGGGAACCCCCAAAATGTATTGTTTTTTTTTTTCTATTTTTGTGTAAAAATCTCAATGCGGTTCACAGAATACAGGTACTTACCAAGTTTCAACAGTATAGTTCTTATAGTTCCGGAAAAAAGTGGCTGTGACATACGGACGGACGGACAGACAGACAGACAGACATGACGAATCCATAAGGGTTCCGTTTTTTGCCATTTGGCTACGGAACCCTAAAAAAAAGAAACATCGGGTTTCGCCGATATGGAAAAATGAATATGGAATATCCAATCCGCACTTACTCCTTGTCGCATCTACTCGAAACTAAAACGACAAAACCCCCACACCGCATCAACCATCTTGCTACCTCTCTCTCCCACCGTGTGAGTGAAAAGGAACGCCGTACTCTACCGTCTACCCTCAATTAATTGCACGTCATAATTTGAGCTGGATAGTTAGCTAGATTCACCGTCACATACTTCAGGTACACTTACCTTACCTTACTTACTTACCTAGAGATGGATAAATCTTATACCTTTAAACGAGCAATAGGGTATTTGTAATTTTTTTATGAATGGTAAGTATCACTCGATCAGGTTTGTTTTGAGGATCAAGTGTCTGTATGGGACCCATTGTCTTATTAAAGCAATACAAAAGTCACAAATGATGGTCAAAGTCTGCCACCCGCACTTTACTGAGGAAACGCTTCTAACAAAATCGCAATACATCGTGACGTCACCATGTAACGTTATAAAAGCCGTTTCAATGCATGGAAAACAAGGAGATTGCGATTTTGTCGGTGAAATATTGCGTTTATGTATATTGTTGCTATACAATATTTTTTTAAATTAAATTGATGTTACAATATTTGCTCCTAAAACTGTCAGGAGTGCGTGGTCAAAGTTGTTTCGGGTATTTTTGTCCATTCTGTAGATATTGTATTAATATCTATATTTACAATATTTGCTCCTAAAACTGTCAGGAGTGCGTGGTCAAAGTTGTTTCGGGTATTTTTGGAAATTAAACGAACTTACCTGTAAGTGAAGTTCATTTCAATTATATTAGCTGCACAAACTTCGAAATGATATATAACTATGTAGTACGCGCTTATCATTTTAGCCTATTCCATGAATGTTACAGAGAGGCAAAGCCAAAATTAAAAATATGTATCTGATTTATGAACGTAACTCCTACGTTGAACGGTTCCCGCGCTGTCAACTGTCAATGTCATTTAGTTTAGAGTAACAAGCCAAGACATAACACTTTCACTGCCAGTAGCCCGCTAGGGTTCTCTATTCTTAGGTACTTATCGCTACAAAGCGGAAAAAACATATAGTATCCGCTATGCTTGTAGCTCACGCTGGCAGTGAATATGCCAATAGATGGAACAACTTGGCCCCCAATTCAGCAAAGCCAATATTACCATAACTTTGACAGGGATTATAGGTACACGAATCCCTGGTTGTCTCAGGACAACGTGGGTACTGGGTGGGATGGGTTATCATTTCGAAGTTTGTGCAGCTAATATAATTGAAATGAACTTCACTTACAGGTAAGTTCGTTTAATTTCCAATTATTATTACGCTGCACAAACTTCTTCAATGATATATAACTATGTAGATGTTTAGAGATAAGTATTCAAAGTTTGTTTTGGCTTTGTATTATAACAATGAAATCGTTGATTAACAATGATTTATTATTTCATTTTAAATTGGGTACCTTTTTAGTTATCTGTAACTATTTCCAAAATATAGGTAGGTATGTATATTTAGTTTACAACATTATTTAGAGATCTAGTGATATCATTTCATCAAACTGTCTATCGTATAGTATATAGATAGTTGAAACAAAAATAATTTGATCCTTATTTAGTAATAGGTAAGTATTTTCATTTATACCACCAAATACCACATAAAAACTTAATTATTATAGGAATATCAAAGAAATCAAAGGATAGCATGAGATGCAATTATTGGCGAATACAACAACTAAGTATAAGCAACTCTTGGCAGTGTGTTGCTGGTTACACCTTTAAGTAACACTTATTTTCTCATTTATCATAGTAAGGATTTACCAAAATTATTGGATGGAACCATGATTATGAAATTGAGAAATATCATTAAGTACAAGAATCACTCCACCTTGATGTTTTTCTTCCACTAATATTAACTCCTAAACGATTTACGGTTGACACCAACACATAACAGGTTAAATAGGTGGTGAAAATAAAAATAAATCTTTTAAGAATTGACTTAATCCCTCTACAAATCGTTTGGGAAGTGATTTTTTCATGATTTTGAGGGCAATAAATAATCACTAACAAGTTAATAACTACCATCACGAATATTATTGTTCATTATTTATATATAGGTAATCAATGTTTTACACCTCATTCAATTTAAAATTAGTGTTTTCCCTGAAAAAAATAATGCTATGGATAGCATGGGTTGCTGAAATTTATCAATCAGAATAACAGTAAAGTTTGATGTTTTATCAAGGACAGGGTTTTGCACGTTGTGTACAATCACAACAGCTAATAAAAGTGATAAAGTAATTTCTTACTTTTTCTTAATACTGTAATGAATAATTTTCATTAGTTGGTGACATTGTTAATCAATAATTTAAGACCGATTAAGGGTACTAGGTCACACTTTAAGGTTGAGTTTTGTGTAATCGAAAAAACGTTCTTCATAAAGTGTTCAATTCTATCATTTGAGGAGAGCCTATTCTCCAATAAAAGCACAAGAGCAGATTTACAATTATTTACACATCTATACCTAGCTCCCTCATTACATAAGTAATGCTATTAAAACGGCAAGCACTTCTGAAACAGATGCCATAAAATAATTAATGTAATTATTTTTACATAACATACACCAGTATTTCAAGTGTGTGTGTGTGTGTGCTTGACGGTGTAGGGCGCAAGGGATTACACTGTACTGTACTCCTTTCTCCTCTTCCTCTTCTCCTTCAGTGATGGCTGATGGCACTTCCTGGATAACACTAGGGTAACCAGGATAAAACGCTGTTGAAACTTGAAACCAGTTAATAAAATATGCTTTTATATATGAGAGCTGGGGCGCAAATCTATACAATTATATGTAAGTACATAGGTATGCATATAAATATTTCGTAAACTGAGTAGTTACAATGACCGTGCCTTGATGCCTTCTACTTTTCCTAAATTTTAATACCTTAGATTTCGTTTCAGTTGGAAGGAAAACATAGATAAAATATTTTTTGCAAAAGCATCTAAGTACTTATGTAGAAAAAACATCTGGGTTACTTCACCAGGATATTTGTATAATATCCAATAACTCGGTAGGTATATGGATTTCCAAAATGTTGTAAGAAATTTCAAATTTAATTTTCGTTAAATCTGAAATCTTACATTATTTTCTCTCAATCAGCTTATGACACTTGAAGCACATATAGCATTTAAGTAGAATATTGTAATGTCTCTTTTCACACCACTGCTAATGTTCCTAGACATAAAAATACTGTATTTCATTTCACCGGTTTATAAATAATTGCGATAGCTGTGTTGTCTTCTCTCAGATGTATCTCAGTGTGGTAAACCGGAAAAGAGGGTCTTTAAACATAAACAAGACCACCATAACCTGAACAAAATTAATGTACCTAATGCATTCTATTAGGCTCATTTAATAATTTCCACACGGGTGTAAGTGTTACTGTAAGTAATTAAATATCTGCAAAAAATATATATTTATAACCCTTTATTTTAATTAGCCATCAATATACGAAATTCAGTATAGGTACTTTTATCTATTCAGCTCTTTAAATACACACATAACCATATTCATTGGCCAAACTTGTAGCTATAGGTACAACAACCCATTTATATGAGCAAAGTTCATTAAAACTAATAACAATGCGACCAATATATAAAGGACTTTATCTGTTGTTTAAGTTTGTATTTGTCCTTATCGGCTAAAGAAATAATTCTAGTATTACCCAGCTTTCTGAGGTAAGTACTAAGGAGCTAGTTTCATTTGATTATAGCTGCATATAGGTAATGGTATCAAGACTAATTAAGTGTATTTTGTATATGTATGCACCTACATAGTATAAAAAACATTTATAATAATGAGCTTCAACAATAGATATATAATCTAAACAATTGCTCATTATGTGACCTCTAGATCTTAGACACTTCATGAAAGGTCTGACACATATCGACACCTAGTCTAATAGTCTAATAATTGGACTTATGTTGTCATTACTTCATTAGTTTCATAACAGTTCCAATTCCCTGTTGACAACCTGTCAGATCCCACGGCTCAGATTTGAGCCAGAACGCTTATGGGTGACGTCACACCTGGGAGTTGACGGGTTAAACTGCTTAGTTGCAATAAATTGACTTCTTAAATATATAGGTATCTGTATTTATTTCTCTTAGGATTTGGTAGAGAAAATATTAAAGTCAATATTAAACTGTATAAAGTGTACATTATTTTATAAGAACATCATAGGCATATACACACAGTATATATCACAGTCACATAGTTTTCTAGTATTTGACTATCAATTTCACAGAATTGATCATATTTCGGAATTGTAACCTTCGGTATTGGCACTGACAAAAATTTAATTTTGTATGACAAAATCCTTGTAAATATTGAATATGATGTCACTGCAATTAAAGAAGTGTATTTAAATAAACCACAGCTTTTGAGAATTTGTTCTAAATGAACACAGGCTGTTGTAATGTCACTTGAGTGCGACCACATTGTGACTGCAGAGAGGAAAGTGTTGCTCCGCTTCTTTATCGCTGCTTTTGACCAGGGTTTTTGTATGTTGTAATGTTAAATGAATACTTTATTATATGAAACAAATACAAGTAACAGCAAAACATACATTGGAAAATATGATTGATAATTGAGCCCTTAAAGTTGAAGTACCGGGCCGTAAGCCATTCGTTTTTCTGCTAGATTTTCTTATAATATCACTTGTCGACAGCATGTTTAAGAATAAAATAAAAAATCTCTAATGCCATTTATTGTGCTTTAGTATTTAAAGGACCACTGCCTTAGCGAAGATTCTCAGTGATGATAATCACACAAAAGACGGTCAGTCACTTAAAAGCGACACCAGCTTGTCATAGCCGGTTTCAGCACAAAATTGATTGAGAGCTAAATCATCACAGTTAGCAAACAAATACTTAGCCTTGTTCCTTACTGACAAGCATCTCACCAATAGAGCACCAATAAAATTTTTACAGCGCAGATTATTTTGCATAATCTTGTTTGGGTCATACTGGTTTTGTAATGTTCTTAATTGTACATCTGAAAACAAACAACGAGGTTGTCCTATTAGGATTTTTCCATATCCAAATTTCTGGTGCCTCCGTCCCATGATGTCAAGATTTACTCGCTTAATTCCTTGCTTGCTGAAATAAGAATAAATGTTTTAATTCACCTACTTGAAGTCATAGTACATACCAAGAGACGGCCTAATTTTGCATACCACATTGATTAACTCATGGGGTTAAGAGCCGTGTCTAGTCTACAAAACCCAGTTCTAGCAAGACTTGTGGCCTTCCACTGCCATTGGCAGGTAGGATATGAGCCATATCTCAGTGCTGTTAGTAAGGAATAAGTGACAACACCACAATGCCCCAAAGATACTGGCATTGAATGCACCTAGTATTAGTATGTGAAAGATTGCCAAGTCCAAATATCATCAGAGATACCTAGGTTAGTACTCCAAAAAGCTTAGTATAGCTATTTTGCAAACAGATGCACCTAGAATAGTGCTCCAGAATGCAGTGCACAGCTCAGTCACCATGTGCAGTTAGCAGACAGACACACCTATAATAGTGGCCCAGAATGCACAGTGCACAGCACAACCACCGTGTGCAGGTAGCAGACAGATGCACCTAGAATAGTGCTCCAGAATGCACAGTGCACAGCACAACCACCGTGTGCGGTTAGCAGACAGATGCACCTAGAATAGTGCTCCAGAATGCACAGTGCACAGCACAACCACCGTGTGCAGTTAGCAGACAGATGCACCTAGAATAGTGCTCCAGAATGCAGTGCACAGCTCAGTCACCATGTGCAGTTAGCGGACAGATATACACCTAGCTAGAATAGTGTTCCAAAAAATCCAGAATGCACAGGTTAGCACAAACGTCGAAAATCATGAACAAATATTTCTTACCTTGCGTTTATTTTCTTTCGGAAATTTAGATATGTACATTCGGTCGCTGGCGAGCGAGGAGGGCACAGATTGCTTTTTATACGCCACGCGAAAATCGCTTTTTTCTCTACGCCGCTGGCGGAGATGGAGATGATGATGCTGCTAGATTCTTATTTTGATATGCAACATGTCCGGGTGGATAGTCATGCTATCCACGAAACGACGCCGCCTTTGACCTTGGTCGCGAAAGTAGCATTTTCTTCTTCAATCTTCTTGTATTTTCTTCCAATTTTGTAATTGGTCGGACTGTCGTACACTAATATTTTATTTTTTCACATATTTATTATATATTTACTATTATTTCCTATTAAAAAAGTTATATTTTATTAAGCCCTAATGGTCTAGGCTAACATGAATAAACACAAATGACATTGACAGTTGACAGCGCGGGAACCGTTCAACGTAGGAGTTACGTTCATAAATCAGATACATATTTTTGGAAATTAAACGAACTTACCTGTAAGTGAAGTTCATTTCAATTATATTAGCTGCACAAACTTCGAAATGATATATAACTATGTAGTACGCGCTTATCATTTTAGCCTATTCCATGAATGTTACAGAGAGGCAAAGCCAAAATTAAAAACATGTATCTGATTTATGAACGTAACTCCTACGTTGAACGGTTCCCGCGCTGTCAACTGTCAATGTCATTTAGTTTAGAGTAACAAGCCAAGACATAACACTTTCACTGCCAGTAGCCCGCTAGGGTTCTCTATTCTTAGGTACTTATCGCTACAAAGCGGAAAAAACATATAGTATCCGCTATGCTTGTAGCTCACGCTGGCAGTGAATATGCCAATAGATGGAACAACTTGGCCCCCAATTCAGCAAAGCCAATATTACCATAACTTTGACAGGGATTATAGGTACACGAATCCCTGGTTGTCTCAGGACAACGTGGGTACTGGGTGGGATGGGTTATCATTTCGAAGTTTGTGCAGCTAATATAATTGAAATGAACTTCACTTACAGGTAAGTTCGTTTAATTTCCAATTATTATTACGCTGCACAAACTTCTTCAATGATATATAACTATGTAGATGTTTAGAGATAAGTATTCAAAGTTTGTTTTGGCTTTGTATTATAACAATGAAATCGTTGATTAACAATGATTTATTATTTCATTTTAAATTGGGTACCTTTTTAGTTATCTGTAACTATTTCCAAAATATAGGTAGGTATGTATATTTAGTTTACAACATTATTTAGAGATCTAGTGATATCATTTCATCAAACTGTCTATCGTATAGTATATAGATAGTTGAAACAAAAATAATTTGATCCTTATTTAGTAATAGGTAAGTATTTTCATTTATACCACCAAATACCACATAAAAACTTAATTATTATAGGAATATCAAAGAAATCAAAGGATAGCATGAGATGCAATTATTGGCGAATACAACAACTAAGTATAAGCAACTCTTGGCAGTGTGTTGCTGGTTACACCTTTAAGTAACACTTATTTTCTCATTTATCATAGTAAGGATTTACCAAAATTATTGGATGGAACCATGATTATGAAATTGAGAAATATCATTAAGTACAAGAATCACTCCACCTTGATGTTTTTCTTCCACTAATATTAACTCCTAAACGATTTACGGTTGACACCAACACATAACAGGTTAAATAGGTGGTGAAAATAAAAATAAATCTTTTAAGAATTGACTTAATCCCTCTACAAATCGTTTGGGAAGTGATTTTTTCATGATTTTGAGGGCAATAAATAATCACTAACAAGTTAATAACTACCATCACGAATATTATTGTTCATTATTTATATATAGGTAATCAATGTTTTACACCTCATTCAATTTAAAATTAGTGTTTTCCCTGAAAAAAATAATGCTATGGATAGCATGGGTTGCTGAAATTTATCAATCAGAATAACAGTAAAGTTTGATGTTTTATCAAGGACAGGGTTTTGCACGTTGTGTACAATCACAACAGCTAATAAAAGTGATAAAGTAATTTCTTACTTTTTCTTAATACTGTAATGAATAATTTTCATTAGTTGGTGACATTGTTAATCAATAATTTAAGACCGATTAAGGGTACTAGGTCACACTTTAAGGTTGAGTTTTGTGTAATCGAAAAAACGTTCTTCATAATGTGTTCAATTCTATCATTTGAGGAGAGCCTATTCTCCAATAAAAGCACAAGAGCAGATTTACAATTATTTACACATCTATACCTAGCTCCCTCATTACATAAGTAATGCTATTAAAACGGCAAGCACTTCTGAAACAGATGCCATAAAATAATTAATGTAATTATTTTTACATAACATACACCAGTATTTCAAGTGTGTGTGTGTGTGTGTGCTTGACGGTGTAGGGCGCAAGGGATTACACTGTACTGTACTCCTTTCTCCTCTTCCTCTTCTCCTTCAGTGATGGCTGATGGCACTTCCTGGATAACACTAGGGTAACCAGGATAAAACGCTGTTGAAACTTGAAACCAGTTAATAAAATATGCTTTTATATATGAGAGCTGGGGCGCAAATCTATACAATTATATGTAAGTACATAGGTATGCATATAAATATTTCGTAAACTGAGTAGTTACAATGACCGTGCCTTGATGCCTTCTACTTTTCCTAAATTTTAATACCTTAGATTTCGTTTCAGTTGGAAGGAAAACATAGATAAAATATTTTTTGCAAAAGCATCTAAGTACTTATGTAGAAAAAACATCTGGGTTACTTCACCAGGATATTTGTATAATATCCAATAACTCGGTAGGTATATGGATTTCCAAAATGTTGTAAGAAATTTCAAATTTAATTTTCGTTAAATCTGAAATCTTACATTATTTTCTCTCAATCAGCTTATGACACTTGAAGCACATATAGCATTTAAGTAGAATATTGTAATGTCTCTTTTCACACCACTGCTAATGTTCCTAGACATAAAAATACTGTATTTCATTTCACCGGTTTATAAATAATTGCGATAGCTGTGTTGTCTTCTCTCAGATGTATCTCAGTGTGGTAAACCGGAAAAGAGGGTCTTTAAACATAAACAAGACCACCATAACCTGAACAAAATTAATGTACCTAATGCATTCTATTAGGCTCATTTAATAATTTCCACACGGGTGTAAGTGTTACTGTAAGTAATTAAATATCTGCAAAAAATATATATTTATAAACCTTTATTTTAATTAGCCATCAATATACGAAATTCAGTATAGGTACTTTTATCTATTCAGCTCTTTAAATACACACATAACCATATTCATTGGCCAAACTTGTAGCTATAGGTACAACAACCCATTTATATGAGCAAAGTTCATTAAAACTAATAACAATGCGACCAATATATAAAGGACTTTATCTGTTGTTTAAGTTTGTATTTGTCCTTATCGGCTAAAGAAATAATTCTAGTATTACCCAGCTTTCTGAGGTAAGTACTAAGGAGCTAGTTTCATTTGATTATAACTGCATATAGGTAATGGTATCAAGACTAATTAAGTGTATTTTGTATATGTATGCACCTACATAGTATAAAAAACATTTATAATAATGAGCTTCAACAATAGATATATAATCTAAACAATTGCTCATTATGTGACCTCTAGATCTTAGACACTTCATGAAAGGTCTGACACATATCGACACCTAGTCTAATAGTCTAATAATTGGACTTATGTTGTCATTACTTCATTAGTTTCACAACAGTTCCAATTCCCTGTTGACAACCTGTCAGATCCCACGGCTCAGATTTGAGCCAGAACGCTTATGGGTGACGTCACACCTGGGAGTTGACGGGTTAAACTGCTTAGTTGCAATAAATTGACTTCTTAAATATATAGGTATCTGTATTTATTTCTCTTAGGATTTGGTAGAGAAAATATTAAAGTCAATATTAAACTGTATAAAGTGTACATTATTTTATAAGAACATCATAGGCATATACACACAGTATATATCACAGTCACATAGTTTTCTAGTATTTGACTATCAATTTCACAGAATTGATCATATTTCGGAATTGTAACCTTCGGTATTGGCACTGACAAAAATTTAATTTTGTATGACAAAATCCTTGTAAATATTGAATATGATGTCACTGCAATTAAAGAAGTGTATTTAAATAAACCACAGCTTTTGAGAATTTGTTCTAAATGAACACAGGCTGTTGTAATGTCACTTGAGTGCGACCACATTGTGACTGCAGAGAGGAAAGTGTTGCTCCGCTTCTTTATCGCTGCTTTTGACCAGGGTTTTTGTATGTTGTAATGTTAAATGAATACTTTATTATATGAAACAAATACAAGTAACAGCAAAACATACATTGGAAAATATGATTGATAATTGAGCCCTTGAAGTTGAAGTACCGGGCCGTAAGCCATTCGTTTTTCTGCTAGATTTTCTTATAATATCACTTGTCGACAGCATGTTTAAAAATAAAATAAAAAATCTCTAATGCCATTTATTGTGCTTTAGTATTTAAAGGACCACTGCCTTAGCGAAGATTCTCAGTGATGATAATCACACAAAAGACGGTCAGTCACTTAAAAGCGACACCAGCTTGTCATAGCCGGTTTCAGCACAAAATTGATTGAGAGCTAAATCATCACAGTTAGCAAACAAATACTTAGCCTTGTTCCTTACTGACAAGCATCTCACCAATAGAGCACCAATAAAATTTTTACAGCGCAGATTATTTTGCATAATCTTGTTTGGGTCATACTGGTTTTGTAATGTTCTTAATTGTACATCTGAAAACAAACAACGAGGTTGTCCTATTAGGATTTTTCCATATCCAAATTTCTGGTGCCTCCGTCCCATGATGTCAAGATTTACTCGCTTAATTCCTTGCTTGCTGAAATAAGAATAAATGTTTTAATTCACCTACTTGAAGTCATAGTACATACCAAGAGACGGCCTAACTTTGCATACCACATTGATTAACTCATGGGGTTAAGAGCCGTGTCTAGTCTACAAAACCCAGTTCTAGCAAGACTTGTGGCCTTCCACTGCCATTGGCAGGTAGGATATGAGCCATATCTCAGTGCTGTTAGTAAGGAATAAGTGACAACACCACAATGCCCCAAAGATACTGGCATTGAATGCACCTAGTATTAGTATGTGAAAGATTGCCAAGTCCAAATATCATCAGAGATACCTAGGTTAGTACTCCAAAAAGCTTAGTATAGCTATTTTGCAAACAGATGCACCTAGAATAGTGCTCCAGAATGCAGTGCACAGCTCAGTCACCATGTGCAGTTAGCAGACAGACACACCTATAATAGTGGCCCAGAATGCACAGTGCACAGCACAACCACCGTGTGCAGGTAGCAGACAGATGCACCTAGAATAGTGCTCCAGAATGCACAGTGCTCAGCACAACCACCGTGTGCGGTTAGCAGACAGATGCACCTAGAATAGTGCTCCAGAATGCACAGTGCACAGCACAACCACCGTGTGCAGTTAGCAGACAGATGCACCTAGAATAGTGCTCCAGAATGCAGTGCACAGCTCAGTCACCATGTGCAGTTAGCGGACATATATACACCTAGCTAGAATAGTGTTCCAAAAAATCCAGAATGCACAGGTTAGCACAAACGTCGAAAATCATGAACAAATATTTCTTACCTTGCGTTTATTTTCTTTCGGAATTTTAGATATGTACATTCGGTCGCTGGCGAGCGAGGAGGGCACAGATTGCTTTTTATACGCCACGCGAAAATCGCTTTTTTCTCTACGCCGCTGGCGGAGATGGAGATGATGATGCTGCTAGATTCTTATTTTGATATGCAACATGTCCGGGTGGATAGTCATGCTATCCACGAAACGACGCCGCCTTTGACCTTGGTCGCGAAAGTAGCATTTTCTTCTTCAATCTTCTTGTATTTTCTTCCAATTTTGTAATTGGTCGGACTGTCGTACACTAATATTTTATTTTTTCACATATTTATTATATATTTACTATTATTTCCTATTAAAAAAGTTATATTTTATTAAGCCCTAATGGTCTAGGCTAACATGAATAAACACAATGACATTGACAGTTGACAGCGCGGGAACCGTTCAACGTAGGAGTTACGTTCATAAATCAGATACATGTTTTTAATTTTGGCTTTGCCTCTCTGTAACATTCATGGAATAGGCTAAAATGATAAGCGCGTACTACATAGTTATATATCATTGAAGAAGTTTGTGCAGCGTAATAATAATTAATTTTGGCTTTGCCTCTCTGTAACATTCATGGAATAGGCTAAAATGATAAGCGCGTACTACATAGTTATATATCATTGAAGAAGTTTGTGCAGCGTAATAATAATTGTCCATTCTGTAGATATTGTATTAATGTCTATATATATATGAGTATCCATTGTAACCGCCCCTCGGCCGCGGCTCGCAATATAAAAGTTAACCTGACTGCCACCGCGCTTTATTGAATATTTTTATTATAGCGATACATACGGCTCGCCCGCGCGGACAGCAATTCGGACATCAGCATTCGGTAGTTTCGGAGATAAAGGGGGGGGGGGAGGGATGGTCGGACGGACAGACAGACGCACGCGTGATCCTATAAGGGTTCCGTTTTTTCCTTTTGAGGAATGGAACCCTATTAAAAATGTACTAGGGTGACAGAATTGACAGATAAGTAACATATTTAAGTTTCAATTGGCGTTTTCGATCAACGATTGCCATTTTGGCTAGGCCCCCAGGTCCACTTGCGACGAGAGGTCTGGCGGTCTAGCATGAGTTGCATTTTCGCGCGCGACTCCATACATCTTGCTCAACTTCAAGTATAGAGTCGCGCGCCAGAACGCAACTCATGCTAGACCGCCAGGTGACCGATTGACAAAAGCCGAATCGGCCGTTACTCGACAGGGAACAGAATAAATAATAGTACTAGGTACAGAAGATTCGCTCTCTAACAAAACACGTTTATTACGACAGATATGACCGCTAGGTAGCGCAAGCTTCCGTTCCGTAGCGTTGAGCGGAAACTACTATGGCTAGACACCAAAATTGGTGTGGGCCGCATGTACTTGTTGGTATTTGTACCGAGGCGACGAAATCGCGGAGTGAGCCACGCCTGCTGTCGAGTCGAGCAAGTCGCCGAGCATGTTCGCCGTTCAGCTCGACTGTGTGACTCGGCGCGCACATCAAAGGCCACTTTATGAAATTATTCTCGTTTGAACTCCACGATAACTATTTTGTAAATTAAACGGCGCATATTTTTGGCTGATATTCTGTTATGAATTGTTTTATCGGATACAATGTTTATCTATGTACGTGTAATTGGCTTTGTAACATTGTATTTGCTCGTACCTATAACATTTAAGTATGTTCATAGAGGAATATCTATGGTACCTAATGTTGGAGATTCCGTAGATGCATTAATAAAATGCCACATTACTTTTCCAAAATATATTGTGCATCCGCACAGGCAAACGTATTTAATAATATTTAAAACTTTCGCGTTTTGAACACATATTAACTCACATTTATGTGTCAGTAGTAAGTGGTTTGAAAATGTGATGTCTACCCCAAACTTTTTCATACACTTTTCGTCGAGTAGTTGCACTTTATCTCTGTTTTGACAATTTTCTGGGACTGCAGTTAGCTGCGACCGCCACCAGTGAACCCAAAGAGTAAAGTAAGTATATATATAGTGAACCTGTGTCGAAACGTCGGTAAATAAAGGTAATAAAATAAATTCGTGAAAGACCTGTCTATAAATGTGAGTTAATAGAATGAATTGTTTACAAATGTGACATGTGTCTAAAACTTTTTTATACTACGCCGGTGGCAAACAAGCATATGGCTCGCCTGATGAAGCAGTCTCCGTAGCCTATGGACGCCTAGCTGCAACTATCAGTAACATGTGTTAAACTTATTCTAAACAACTATAATGTACCTACATTATAGTTGTTTAGAATAGGTGAATGAAAATCAACGCAAATCTTATAGATCACCGATTGTATCTTAGATACGTATCGTCTTTGAAAACTCTTCATTTTCTACGAGTTTTAAAGTTCCTGTAGTAGATTGTGTGGGAGCAAAATAATGATATATTTACGGCGAGGGCGTACTGAACCCTGCGCGTAGTGAGGGATTCAAGTACACGAAGGTGGAAATAACTTTTGTTCTCGCAAAACGCACGTGTTTCTAACTTCATAGTTAGCAAACTATCATTCATAAATATTAGCTAATTTGGCTCATAAGGACACCCCATTAAACAGCGGCACAAATGCGCAAATAATGCAAGTAGTGATGTCAACGACAAGTACCTATTCGATGGGGATGGACCCCGCTGCAGGTGGCCCTCCGTATGCCGATTTAGGGTCCCGTGGGAACAAGCGATGCTAAGGTTTGACTAAGTATTTTTTACGTTATTTTCTAATCATTGAATTAAACAGACATAACTCGTAATGGGTGGGTGGAGTGGTAAATACAAGCAACAGATTTATTATTTTCTTCTCTCTTTCAAGTTCATTCATCTACTTTTTTCACATACTTTTTACTAGGCTTTCAGGGTCTACTGGCACGTCTGGCACCCGAAGCAATTTTTTTTTAAAGTACCTGCCTATTAAGTATCGTTTTATGTTTTCAGAACATTTTGTTGAATAGATACTAATATATATGCATGAGCTACGTCTACGTCAGTCGTCGTTATTTTGATTGAAACAGATTCCAAAAGAGTATTATGTCAGTATACCACCACTTTTTATACGGGACCCTCTTCGTTTGCGCCAGTTCCCGCCACGGATTAGTGCAATTCATGACAACACTCATACCCCCAGAGCAAAAAAAGTTCTATGTCATTTCGTCACAATTCTAATACCAACCTTAAACCGACGATTTAATGTTTAAAATCCTTTGTAAACTAAAGGGGAGTTTTAACAATATGTTTGAAGCCTCGTTTTGTCGCGAGGGTCTGATAGATTTAATATAATCCCCCTAAGGGAGCGACTAATTTGTAAACTTTTATTATACACAGCGATTTGCACTCATAAAAATACCGGCGCCTTGTCGAGCACGTGCCGTCATCTATGTTTAAAGACACTTGAGAGTTGCTTTTTATTGTGATATTGAAAACGCGGCAGTGTTTATTTTATTTTTTACTTTTATTTCACGTTTGTTTAGAAGCGCAGTTTAATAAAATAATCCCACAGATTTGTTTGCAATTTTTGGAATTAATTGTCTCGCATATGTTTTAACCCCTCGAACGCCAGTGTCAAAAATTTGCTACTGAATTAATAACCTTTTTCAACTGTTCAATTTTACAGTCCAAATTGTCTGGGACGGATACGAGACAAGGCAGTTGAGGGGTGAGTTTTCGACCATAGATAAATATAAGTAAAGAAAGAGTGGTAACTCCATACATAAGTTTTTTTACCAAAACGCGAGTAGTTTCGTAGGCAATTCAGTTTTTAACATTTTTCAAAATGGCGGAGCATTTACACAGTTTTAACCTTTTAACCGCCAGCAATTTTTGATCGAGCGTGCTCGTGTCGCCACCGACAGTAATTGTACCACGCAGAGTAACGTTGGCATAGTTACGGGAGTTATAAATGTGCTGTAGAAACCAAATCAGATCTTTGTCTTATTTATCAGACTGTGGCGAAATGAGCTGGATATGTAATGTCTTATATATCAGACTCTGGGGGTTAAAGGGTTAAGCTATGCTCGCGATGTCTACATCTCTAGTAAGTACTTACCCAACAACTGCTAACTACACTAGAACTAATTAAAGTGCCGGCTTATCTAATGAACCCTTTATTAGGAGGTATCTAATGAAGAGATCGACGATCAAAGGACGGTCAAGCGTTGCCATGGCGACGGACTATCAGTCGATCAGGACACATACATGTCAATTAGATGGCCCTTTGAAGGACAAAAACCGGCCAAGTGCGAGTCGGACTCGCGCACGAAGGTTTCCGTACCATTATGAAAAAAACGGCATTAAAATCACGTTTGTTGTATCGGAGCCCCACTTAAATATTTATTGTGTTTTTAGTATTTGTTGTTATAGCGGCAACAGAAATACATCATCTGTGAAAATTTCAACTGCCTAACTATCACGGTTCATGAGATACAGCCTGGTCACAGACAGACAGACCGACAGACAGACCATAGAGTAAAGAAAGAGTAACTCCATACATTAGTTTTCTTACCAAAACGTGAATTATTTCGTAGTCGACATCTAGCGTCAAGTAGCGGACATTATCAGTACTGCTAGTTGACAAATAGATGCCTGTATATAAAATATAATGAAAACCATTTATTTATTAAATAAGAAGCATTTATTTCCAGTGTAAGTACATGTTTTATATAAACGTTAACGATTATTACTTAGAAATTAGCTGGTGCGTTCGAATGTTTAAAAACAAACATGAAATTATATAATGTTATACAAGGGTGAATCAACTTTTTCTTGTCACTCGTTGCCATGGTTACGTTTTCCTGGGTCACTCTTTAAAACCAGATTTTTAGGTATTTAAATTGACAAAACACGCTTTTTTGTGATACTTATAAACCCTTTCTATTGAGGGTCGTCTACCAAGCGTGTCAGAAGAAGGTGGAGTACAATGTCTTCTAACAAACTATAGTGCGTCAAGCAAATCTTGTCAGTAGCAATGTACTGCAAATTAAAGTAGGGTAACACCATGTAACACTCAAAGAGCACAATTGCGCTAGGAAAAGCACCAATGTACATCGAACCAAAACGTGTTTATTTTTCCGCCCTTCATACGTCAGTTCGAGTGAATTATCATAACCTCAAATTTTAGTAATGTTTACCGTCAACGAGCATGATTGTACATTGTAGGCACCTTAGCTTTGCTTGAGGTCATGCATAATCTTGGTATTTAATGGTGACAGCAGAAATTTCTCTTGAAATAGAAACGATTCAGAATGTAAACAATAAGATGATGGGTGTCATTCGCGATCCACATTCCACAGATAACACACAGATGACACGCGATTTTGGAATTATTTGAACACAGTGTTGCTAACCCGCGATTTTTCAAATTTGCCGCCTTTTACTACTGACAAGATTTGGTTGATCCAGTATATGCTACTATTGTTTCTTGGCTGACCGGACAGAATAACAACAAGAAATAGTTGATCCACCCACAATATAATTTAATAATATAATTATAACATAATCATTTTATATCACGTTTCAGTTTTCATCCATATTTGTAGTAATCTCAGAGCAAAAAAATTTATTAAAGGCATAGACTACGCCAAAAACGTATTTGCTCCAGTTTTTGACTTCTCATAAATTTTGTATGAAATATTATATATATGATAGATGAAATACATAATTATTTGTATGTAGGAGCGCCAAGCTTATCGTTTTGCGGACTGTACAGTCGCCATCAGATATATCGGAGCGGCCGAGGCGCTCAAAAATATCTGAACACGCACTCTAAAGCCTTGACAATAGAGGCGTGTTCAGATATTTGTGAGCACCTTGGCCGCTCCGATATATCTGATGGCGACTGTACTAGCTTGACTCGTCACTTAAGTTTTTTGACAAATATTTATGCTATGTTGCTAGATTTACACTAAATCGAACTAGTAACATTTAGGTACAATCGCCATCCATATGTCACATATATTGGAGCAGCCGAGGTGCTCAAAAATATCTAAACGAGCACTTTGCCTTGACTTGACAGGCAGCTCCGATATCTCTGATCGACTATACGGTGATTTTCAAGGTTATCTGTTCAACATACATACAAACGCTAAACATACAATAAATATAACATAAAACAGTTAGTTGCCATTTTTTAATAATGAATAAATTCCTATGTAATGTCTTTTACACTTACAATGCTAAAATTTGTTTGAAGCGTACGTTATTAAATAATTAAATATCCACCAAGCGGGAATCGAACCCACAACTAAGCTACCGAGTAGCAGGTCGAGTCAGCGAATTTATATTCCTAAAATTCGGTTTACGATTAGAATTTCACCGGGAAAACTTAAAATTCGTCAATGTCTTCGAGTTTCGTATGGACATATCGCGTGAAATCTATATAAATCGCTAGTATACTTATTCAATTAAAAAACAGAAAAATAACTGTCAGATTCGTATGGAAATGACAACTATTTACTAATAGGGAATATTACGCGAAACTCTGCGTAGGGGGCGCCACTCCCACAATAAGTCACAATCTAAGGGTCTACCGCAAACGAGAGAATCGAAATTTTGTTATCTAACCTCTCTATCACTCTTGCATATTCGAGCGATAAAGAGGCAGATAGCTGAGTTTCGATTTCGCGTTTCCCGGTAGGCCCTTAGTAAACAAACCTTGATGTATCAATGTCATATTTGATTGTCAGTGAAAACTTGTCAAAAAACCAGTTTACGGTACAGTATAAGTTACTGTATGGTTTACTAAAGGCGCTAGTGCTGCACTCTGGCGGCAGAACATTGCAGTAGGATGTCATTCTGAATCCCTAACAACGTTTGTCCTAAAGTCACTTGCCCTAACTGGTTTGTCCTAATGGGCACATGCCCTAACGATCAATTGTCATAACGATTATTTTCCATAATGTAAGGTTCTGAAAAATGGTTAGGTTTTAGAACTTGCTGCCACAAAAGTGGGTTAGGTTAGGGTTAGAACTGCGACCCTCGCAAAAAAGAAAATAAGCTTAATAACATTAGGATAAGCAATCAATAATTAGGGAAACCAAAATTAGGGTTTTAGTGTTAGGACAACTGATCATTATGGCAAACAATATTAGGGAATGCAAAGCTATCTTAGAATCCCTAAAGTCTTTAGAGAAAAGACTTTAGGGATTCCGATATAGATCCATTGCAGTAATACTCCCTATTGTCTCGTATGAATGATGTTGGAATGTCTACGCGGCGCAGATCGTGGTTTCGAGCGGCTTCAGTTCCAGTTTCACGTCGTCTGATTTCAGTTCGGCCACCAGCTCTCTTAACCTGTCGACAAATGGTTATATTACACTATATTTTTCATTTCTCATGCTCTGAAAAGAGGGTCTGTTGTTCTAAAAGGTGTGCAGAAAATGATACGTTTCTGCACTAGAGCATTTAACGTTCCAAGTAAGATTTTGTTATTTTTTTTATGATAAGCAATTGAAATTTGAGTTTAAATGGATTTGTTATACAATTTTCATTTTGATATTAAACCCCCCATGCCATTTTTTGCCTAAATTGTTAATTGAAAGTACCCTCAATAAATACTATAAAAATTTAACTTGCATGTTTAAAAAAAAAAACAACGGGTTGCACTCCGGGAGTGCCGGCAGAAGTGAAAACTCAATGACATTGTAACAGTTTTTCGATCAGGTCACGTGTCCACTTACGTCTTCCGAATCTTACGGTCACGTGACCTGTCGCGAGTTTAACATTTTTTTCCCATCACAAAAAGTGCACAGCGCTAAAGAAGTTTTCACTTCAAAAATACATGCATTTTTCTTTCCGAAATGAAAAGTAGAGAAACTCGGGTGAAAGGCATCATTTCAGCCTCGGACCATTTAAATAATACGATTTCAGTACCTTTTTGTCCTTACTTACATAATGAATGCATGGCAAGTTTCATGCTTTCTTCGGGTCGCGACTACTTTGAGCATAAAAGCAACATGATACTCACCATGGTATAATAATATACTCCGCCTGGTACTCTCTTCCGAGATTCGCGAATGACCTAACTGTCACTTGCCTACGTCATCATGCTGTTTACAGGTTCTCAAACTTTAAAATGTGGGAGAATTTTAACCAACGGTGAAAATTATTTTAACGGCATTAATTTTAAGTTATTCATGTAGAAACATAGTAAAATAAAACAAATCTATACTGCACTTTTCACTCCTACTCTTACAGTTCCGAATAGAGCAGCCAACCATTTTCGTAACAAAACATTAATTACCAAGCTTACGACGTGAAAAGTTTGGAAAACACTGCGACTGCTGACACTGAGCGAGAAGGAAATAACAATTAACACGCGTTCGATAAGGACGGTCGGTCAGGGACAAAATGGCGGATTGTCAAATGTGACAGCGCTATCCTGTGTTGCCAATAGTGTAAACAGAATTACCCGAACGTCTGAAATTTCTTTCGTGAATCGGAAGATATTGCTAACGAATAATTAAAAATGACGTGTTATTGTAAAATTTAAGATAAAATACATATAAATGAAAATGATAAAATTATAAAGAAATAAATTAACTTATTAACCATAGATATAATGTACCCATGTAACATGTTATGTTGAAATAAAGTGGCAATGTTATTGTGACGTCGGCAAGTGACACTCTGGGAAGAGAAGACCATGTTTTATTAGACCATGACACTCACGTAGCCAGCTGCCTGGGTGTGACATAGACGGTGTGTCGGGTGTCGGTCGGCGCGGGGTAGTGCAGGGCTCCGACGGGCGCCGGGGCTGCGGTGCGGGGCGCGGGGAACGTGGCCAGCGCCGCCTCCACGCAGCGCCACGGCCGGTGCAGGAGCACCTGCGATCGGACCTCGTTTTGGAGGCCGATCAGACGCTCCTGGGTACAAACAATTATTATTTATCATTTTATCTCTTGGAGGATATAATCAAACGGAGACGCCATGTCTGTAATTTTCTGTACAAAACAGTCTGCCGATTTTTGCGGGGGAGGGGAACGTCAAATGTATGCGTAACGTAAAAATAGCCATGTCAGATAAACGTCAGTCCATACATTGTGTATGACCGTTGGCCGCCTATTTTCGACAGAGGGGAAAGCCCGTTAATGGCTACTCCGTTTAGTTGTATCCTCCAAGTTTTATCTACCCAAATATCATAAACCCTCCATGATGCGTCCAAGAACCAAACATTATGACCACCATAAAAATAGACAGTTTTGTTAGAACAAATTTCTTATCTGTAACAATGTTATTATTGCTAAATAATAAAATCGATTTCGATAATATTATGCATTCAAATTTGGAACATCTTTGAAAAACAAAGAAATTTGATTTGACCTCTATTCTAATAACAGTCGAGATAAGAGGAGCCGGTGTTTAGCTGCGAGCGGACTTCGTTTTGGAGGCCGATCAGACGCTCCTGGGTAAAAGTTTTAATCATGATTATCGGTTAAAGACAATTATAACAATGACAATTATAACTATTGTAACAATGTGTATTCAAAACTTGCATTTCATTAACTTTAGTGATTGTACACTATTGTTTTGTTTGTCATTCATCGTTACTTCTGTTTTGTTTTATTCGTTTCCTCAAAGGTTAACTGGAAGAGATCCCATACAGGGATAAGTTCGCCTTTGTTGTATTTAATTTACTCTGTAACTATGTTTCTCGTGTTTTTATTTCTATGTGCAATAAAGTATATACATACATACATACATACATATATTTCTTAAATATCAATATCATAACCTCCCTATAATACATTCAGAAACAAAAAAAAAGATTGAGAACCGCTGGTCTATATTAACAATAGGCTACATGACTAATTTATTTTTATTGTATCAATCGATCGGGTTTGTTTTTAGGATCAAATGTCTATATGGGACCCATTGCATTAAAGTAACACAAAAGTCAGAAATTGTAGTCAAAGTCCGACAGTCGCACTTCACTCGCGAAACGCCCTATACAAAACGGCCAGGGGCCGTGACGTCATCGCCCATCTTGTAGTATGGACAAAACAAGAAAATTGCGTTTTTGTCGGTGAAATATTGCGTTTATGTATATAGTTGCTATACAATATTTACTTGGATGAAATGTAAGGAATCGAATGGTACCCTTACTTTTATCGTTTTTGGAAGTTAAAAAAAAACTTAAATTTTGAAAATTTCAGGTCCTGTAATTTTGTAATTTTTCAATATTTTATTTTAGTATCCACATTATTGTGATAAATTGCTCGTTTGCTATCTATTTTACTAGATTTTGTTATAAAATTCAACATGTGTCATCATCCCCATTCTGTGGGTGTACCAGAATTTTAACATTACGTTATCGATAACCGATACCTTAATTACATTATAAAATTAAAAACCATGAAATCGGATCTTTGAAGCAACAAAATTTCCGTTCATAATAGGTAGTGCATATTAAACGGAATCGCGGAGAACATGCATCTATATAACACTTTAAAACTCTCGCGTTTTGTACACATATTTAATGATAAAAGGTAAAATAATGAAATTTAATCGCCCTTAATGACAATAACATGCATCTAGTTCATAAAAACGTCCATAGGAGTAACTTTCAAGGTTTTCGGGATTTTTAAATTCGGCCATGAACGTTCTTATTCATTATGTTTGTCAAAGGAGTCGTTGTTAGAGTGGTCGGGTATTTTAGTTAGCTCATTACTAATTAAAAAAAAGGGATTTTTTTAAAAAGTGAGTGTGTGAGTGAGATAACTGACCTCTAGCTGTCTCCTCATCTCTCTCTGCTTCTCCTTATGCTTCTCTAACGTCCTGGCGTACTTGCTCGGGTCCTCCGGGAACTTGACCAGCCCAGAGCGAGCCACGAATAGAGTCCATTCCTGTCATGACAAAATAAATATTAATATTCAAAGACTCATATCGTCACTACTAATAAAAAACCTCGTATCTCACACCTGACACTACTACTCAAAGTTGAAAGGCAGTATAACTCTGTATGCGCCCCGTACCGCACTTACCACATTTTTCTTTGATTGACGGAACAAGATACGAGTTTTTTTTTTTCAAAGTAGGACCGATATCTCTCTAGCGTTGTAATCTAAACCATAGAGAAAAAATACATAGATTGCTCACTCTATACATCAGTTTTAGTACCAAAAAGACTATTAGCATCTAGCATCGAGTAGTCGAACTATCAGTACCCCTACTTGACAATAGACGTAGCACCGACCGGAAAGTCTTATGCTGTTGAGATAAGACTTTCCGGTCGGTGCTACATCTATTGTCAAGTAGCAGTACTGATAGTTCCGCTACTCGATGCTAGATGTAGACCCTGAAATTAATAGTCTAACTGATGTATGGAGTGAGCACTCTTGTCTTACTATATTTCTCTATGTCTAAACTAAAGTTTATATTAAGTAATACCATATGTTATGAAGGTAAGAATTCTTTGTGCGTGTTTGTAGAAGATAAGGGTAAAATTCGTACGAAAACATGTGGAATGACCAGCCTAAGTGCAAGTGCACTCACGGATTGCAATGCGTCGAGCCTCGCTTGCAGCGCCGCGGCGGCCTGCCTCCTCGCCACGGCGGCCGGGGCTCCGGGGTTGTCGAGCGGCCGCAGGTTCCGCGCCGCCACCACCTCGGCGCGCCGGCACGCCGCCACGCGCGCCGCGCGCTCGCGGTCCAGTGTCCTGAACATTAACACAGAATAACAGTATAGGGACATAGAGAAAAAAATACATAGAGTGCTCACTCCATACATCAGTTCAGACTATTAATTTCAGTGTCTACATCTAGCATCGAGTAGCGGAACTATCAGTACTGCTACTCACACACTGAAATTAATAGTCTAACTGATGTATGGAGTGAGCAATCTATGTATTTTTTTCTCTGTGGCCAAAGCCAGTCGCGCAATGTCGTGGCCAGGTCGTTATGTAACATCCACTCACCAGCTCAGCACCTTCAGCTGTTGCTGTAGGGCTTCGTTGACCTCCCCGGGTGCCACGCCCGGCGCCACCCTTACCGGAGCCTCTTCTACAACACGCGCACTTTCAACACACGGACTGAGTACGGTACGACACCATGTATAGTGTAAATCTTTTGAACTGAGCCATAGAGAAATATAATAAGACAAGAGTGCTCACTCCATACATCAGTTAGACTATTAATTTCAGTGTCTACATCTAGCATCGAGTAGCGGAACTATCAGTACTGCTACTTGACAATAGATGTAGCACCGACCGGAAAGTATTATGCTGTTGAGATAAGACTTTCCGGTCGGTGCTGCATCTCTTGTCAAGTAGCAGTACTGATAGTTCCGCTACTCGATGCTAGATGCTAATGGTCTTTTTGGTACTAAAAGTGATGTATGGAGTGAGCACTCTATGTATTTTTTTCTCTATGACTGAGCTAGTTTCCTCAAAGAGTCTTAAGAATACAATACCATTGAGTGGTAAACCACAAATTAGGATAACTACCTCGTAGTAAAAGCAGATTATAACCGCCTTGAAATGTTAGTATAGATTAACGACTCTATTTCTTTAAACAATAGACTACAAAATACACTAACTAAATAATGGCTAACATAAGTTTTTTTTGCATTTTGCACCAGACTATATACCGTCGCCATCAGATGTATCGGAGCGGTCGGGGTGCTCAAAAATATCTGAACACGATCCTGACGCCTTGTATTGATAATAGAGGCGTGTTCAGATATTTGTAAGCGCCTTGGCCGCTCCGATATATATGATGACGACAGTACCAAAGGTATTTTGAAATCCTCTTTTTGAGTGAATTACAAAAAAATTACGTAGCGTAGTTAAAGTTGTTATGACATGGCAGTGGAATAATAATAGTAAAAATGTTGGGTCTCTATTGTTCCCCAAAAAGTTTTAAATCATAATGTATTGTATGTCCGCATTTTCGTTAGTCATCATTTGTTAGGTTTGCCGTAAAACAAACCTAACCTATCTATAGGATCTTGAAATCCTGAAAAGTTAACGGTTTCAGTTTTAGGACTAATGGTAATATAACAAACGATGCATTATGACTTAAAACTTTATGTGAAACAAAGGGACCCCAAAAATGTTACATGCTACAAATGACACGACACAGGTTACAAAATTAACAAGAATCGCATTTGATTGAAGATTGTATTGAGCGGTGACTTTAACGAATTTCTCATAATTCTTATAATTGGAAAATATATTTTATAAAAATTATTAATAAACACATAAGATTCAAATTAGCAATAAGATTTTGATACGAAGTTATTAAAGTCATTTCTCATTTGATACACGCATGAATGATATAGGGTAAGGTGGGGTAGGACTATCACCGGGGTAACATAAACACTTGTGTTACCCCACCTTATCTTAATCTCGCATGGACTTGATGTAATTTTATTAAATAAGGAACATTTATCAAATTAAATAAAAATAAAACTTTCAGAAAAAGTGGTACCATTTACTTTTTTTCGAAAAACCATCAACTTGAGGGTTATTTAGACTCAGAATCACGAGTACTACTGAATGAGACAAAGAAAAAAAGTGTCCCCAGTTTTTCATACAAATTTTGGGTGTCAGTTTTGTAACGATCCATACAAAATGTATGTGAAAATGCTTTACGAAACTGACATTTGTTTTGGGACACATTTTTTTTCTTTTTAAATCGACAGTCCTCGTGATTCTGAGTAGATATAACCCTACATTTGATGGATTTTCGAAAAAAAGTAAATGGTAGACTTTTAAGTGAAAATGCCCAGATATATAAAATTGTTAAGGCCTTGTGAAGTTAAACATTCTAATGTAAGGTAAGGTGGGGTAAGGCTATCACCGGGGCCAGACAACCACTTGTATGGAATCCTCATACTGTTTGTCTTGCCCCAGCAAAATAAACTATGTTATCGTTTTACCCCACCTTACCTTATCGCAAACGTTAAATAAAGTTATAATTGAATTAAATTAAAATTAAGCGGTGTATGACAGTAAACATTCACAGTTAAAGAGTAATAATGGCGACATGACAACAACAAATTAGTATCCATTCCAAATCATAGCTTATTAGTTAATCCTTACCCTTCGTAATTAAAGAAATTACAACTATGTGTAATATTAAAAAAAAGACATAACTTAAGATAGTAAAACAGCTTTAAATAAAACTTGGACATACTTACAGAATAAATGCAAATTAAAAAATAGATTTATTTGATAACAGTCAGCGAGTCAGTATCACATGACTATCACATAGACAGTAACGGTCAAAGTGGCCTAATATATCGGAACACATCGTTATTTCTATGTCGACACCTCTGTTAACATAGAAAATATCCATATATAACCTCAAAGATGCGCCTTTTCCCAGAGAAAAAACTGGCTAGATCGATTTATCGCCCCCGAAAACCCCCATATAGCGAATTTCATCGAAATCGTTAGATCCGTTTCCGAGATCCCCGAATATATATATAAATAAATATACATATAAATAAATAAACAAACAAGAATTGCTCGTTTAAAGGTATTAGATTAGATAGATAGATAAAATGTTAAGATACCACATAACATAGAAATAATGTTAAGATATATTTGGCCACTTTTGCCGTCACTATATTTTTGATACTGACTCGACAAGTACATGACATCATGCGACACTGCGTGATAAAATTTTAACATTTTTTTTCTTACGGATCTCCGTAGGTGCGTGTACTGGCGTCACCACCGCTGCATAAATATGTATACATAACATACATTACATTCACACTATTATACAAGTACATAGAAAACTATGTTTGAAGAACAAAGTTTTTTTAATTTTTAACAAGCAGAAACGTCTGCAAACGAATAAATTTAAAAGTGGAAAATTTACTTGGGAGAGACTTGAAATTAAAATTAGTATGGGTAGCACATCGTTACTGGTCAATTTCCAATATTACTTGGAACTCCGTTAGCCGTTTAAGAAGTGTAACGCTCTTACGGTAGATGTCGCTAGGGTCCCCTTGACCCATATGGTGGAAAGATTTGCTGGCTATGGATAAGGTCCTGGTGGCCGTGAGTTCAAGTCTCACCCAAGACTTTTAAAATTAAAAAGTTACTTATTTATATGTATAACAAAATACACATATGGATAAAAACGATCGAAACCCCCTTTCGGAATATCATTCAATTACACACTTTTCTTTTTTTAGAACCCTTGTTTATGAAAACATACAATTTTCACCACACCTGCTCGTAAAGATTTCCTTTATTCGTCAAACACTGATGAGAAAGTTGCATTTTATCCACAAGAGTGGCAAAGTAATTTAATGCATGTTTTGATTTGATTCCTTATGTTGGCTGGCGGAACGTGGAACTGACTTTTAAGTGATACTACATACATACATATAATCACGCCTATTTCCCGGGGGGGTAGGCAGAGACCACGGATTTCCATTTGCTACGATCCTAACATACCTCTTTCGCTTCTGTTACTTTCATAAAATTCCTCATACACGCTCGCCGGTTTAGGGTGCTCTTGACCTGGCCTTTCTTCAGGATTTCCCCGATCTGATCTCTTTTTAGGGTTCCGTACCTCAAAAGGAAAAAACGGAACCCTTATAGTGGCTTATAGGATCACATAGTTGTCCGTCCATCCGTCTGTCACAACCCTTTATCACGGGAACGCGTGGAGGTATCGAGTTGAAATCAAAAGCATATACTCGGGTCTACAGTACCTTGAAGCTGTGAAAAAGTCAAACTTCTAATTTTCAATTGATGACAATAATGACGGGTACACTTCTAAGATGGTCTGTTTAAGCATAGAGAAAAAAATACATAGAGTGCTCACTCCATACATCAGTTTTAGTACCAAAAAGACTATTAGCATCTAGCATCGAGTAGCGGAACTATCAGTACTGCTACTTGACAATAGATGTAGCACCGACCGGAAAGTATTATACTGTTGAGATAAGACTTTCCGGTCGGTGCTACATCTATTGTCAAGTAGCAGTACTGATAGTTCCGCTACTCGATGCTAGATGTAGACAATGGAATTCATAGTCTAACTGGTGTATGGAGTGAGCACTCTTGTCTTACTATATTTCTCTATGGTTTAAATGAGTGTTAATAATTAAACACCACCCCAGGTGTTTACTTCAATGATTTAGTTTTTTAGCATTTCCGTTTACCTATTAATTCATTAATTATTATTAAGGGTAGGTATCAGACATGCTTGGTTAGGACATACAACATTTAAGCCATTTTGATTTATCGAAATCAACTATGTTGGTACAACACACTTCTGAAATACATTTTCTGTTCTCCGTCGATCGTTTAAGATAGTACTTGCGTTTGCAGCAAACGTATGACCTCGTACTAAACACAAATCAATGTGTTAACAGGCCCTAAGGCAAGTGTACACGCTCGTAAGGGCTTTATGAGACAATAATAAATGATTGATTTCAAAATGGAGCTAATTGGAATACCGGTGTCTTTGAGAAATAAACTTAATTTAAGCTCTTGAAATAGAGTTTTAAAAAAGCACGCTGTGTATTACTCTGGGCACATTTCTCGAACGATATTAGACTAATATTATAGAAGCGCTGGTGGCCTAGCGGTAAGAGCGTGCGACTTGCAATCCGGAGGTCGCGGGTTCGAACCCCGGCTCGTACCAATGAGTTTTTCGGAATGTACGAAATGTCATTTTGATATTTACCAGTCGCTTTTCGGTGATGGAAAACATCGTGAGGAAACCGGACTATTCCCAATACGGGCCTAGTTTACCCTCTGGGTTGGAGGGTCAGATGGCAGTCGCTTTCGTAAAAACTAGCGCCCACGCCAATTACTGGGATTAGTTGCCAAGCGGACCCCAGGCTCCCATGAGCCGTGCCGGGACAACGCGAGGAAGATGATGATTAGACTAATATTATTATTCCACGAACTCTCAAATCGTATGTAATGGGTTGCCATGACAACACACTAATAATATTAGACTAATATCGTTCGAGAAATGGGCCCTGTAGTGATTTCAACAGAGTTGATGTCGACAAACGTTAGTAGGCGTGGCTTACGTGAGTAGTCTCTGGGGACGATCGCCGGCAACGCCACCGCTGCGCGCGCAAACACACCAGTTACACACTAGTTACACACTCTTTACACACGCGTTACACACTAGTTACACACTATTTACACACGCGTTACACACGTCTTGTAAACGTGTTCACACTTGTCTAAGAAAATGTTGAGCACTTGAAATGCTTCTAAACATTGAATTGATAGAACTTTTTTTTTTGTTTTAGGTGGTTTAACTGTGTTCAACATTTTTTAAGAATTATAAAAATATTACTAAATAGTTATAACGAGTACATTAGGTAACCCTTAGACGCATGTTTCCGAAAAAGACCTCCAAAATAGAATTTTTATTTTACTTATTTAGAAATAATTAAATACTTTGCACCTAAGAGCTATAGAAATGAGCTAAAACAAAAACAAAAAACTGTTAAAACACAAAAAAATCAGACTTACGCAGAAGTGCCAAATCTAAAAATATAAGTAAAATATTACTACACACCCTATATTTTAAATAAATTATAAATTAAAATAAACAATAAACTTATGACATTTTATTTCGGTTTATAATAATTATTCACTATGAGCCGTACTGAGCAGTGAATAATAGTATATTACGCAATAATATACAAGTGCGAAAAATGGGATATTCACAACGAGTGGCGATAAATTAAAACACGATCGAAGGGAGTGTTTTAAATCGACACGAGTTGCGAATTGCCTATTCGCACGTGTATCGTACAACGTTTTACAGTGCATATGGCCCTTTAAATTTTCGACATATTAACGTAAGGAGTTGGCAACTGTCATAGGTTTGCATAGACGGCGCCATCATAGTTTGCCCATTTCTCTATGAGATTTGGCTTAAAGGGCTGGCATCCACGGCATAAAATTCCATTAAAAAAAACAAGAATTTGATACAATAGGGTATTTGACTGTATTTAAAATAAATTGTTTAACACCATACATGAAATAATGCACCACAAGATTAATAGAGAAACGTAGCCAGCACAGAATAAATAATAGTACTAAGTACAGAAGACTCACTCTCTAACAAAACGCGTCTGTTACGATCAGCACAGATATGGCCGCTAGGTGGCGACAGCGCCACGCGCGGCTTATGGCTTTCCCCAAAATTGGGGCCGAACGGATGTACTTTTAGCTACCTGTAGCAAAGCGACGAAATCGCTGAGTGAGACACGCCTGACAGCAGTTATTTTTAGACACAATTTATATTTTAAAACCCGTATAAAACTATAAAGAGTAGGTAATTTGATTGTGACGTCACACGCTAGTGTTTCATATAAATTCCATAGAAGCAAATCGTTTTGACAGTTCGAAAAAACTGATTTGACTAGTAGTCAAATACCCTATTATGCTAGGGATTGGGCAAGCTATGCTGGCGCCATCTGCTACATTTCGACCGGCCAACCCCATTATCGCACTAGTGCGGTAAAGTAGCACATGTGCTGTAAAGCTAGCGAACATACCGTGGTGTTGTCCGCCTCGCTTGGCGTACAGTTTGAGTTTGTCTCTGAGCGCGCCGCGCTCGTGTTCCAGCGAGTCGATATCTTGTTGTAAATGATCCATCGTCTCTTCGAACTCTTTCTCTTTCCTGTGGACAAAATTAAAATTGAAGACCGATACACAGATATGTATTGTACAAGATGTACCTACATCCGAAATTAGGCAGAAGCTTTCTTTCTTTCTTTTTTTTATCCTCACAAGTGTGATGAAAAACGGGGTCTCTATTGTACCCAAAAAGTTTTAAGTCATAATGTATTGTTAGCCCGCATTTTCGTGAGTCATAATTTATTTCAGCATTGCCATAAAACTAACCTAACCTATCTGTAGCATAACAGGAAAATCCTGAAAAGTTAACGGTTTCAGTTTTATGACTAGTGATAATATGACAATCAATACTTTATGTAATAAAACTTTATGGGAAACAAAGGGACCCCTGAAAAACGTGTGTGCCACGGGCGGTACAGGAATTACGAACTCGTGTTAATTAAGCCCTCGCCTTCAGCATCAGGCTTCAACTCACACTCGTTCGTGAATTCTAGTTTACAACCTTTAATACACAATATACAGTCCGTTAACTGTCATAATGACCTTAGTTTTTCGGGTAAAATCGGGCGTAATCGTGTAATAGAAAATGACAGTGAATTACTAATTTAGTTGCAATACAACACCCCAGGAGTGCAGTCGTCTTTTCAGCCTTAAACTATGTAGAGTAGTTAATACCACCATAACTAGATCTAATTGCATATTGAAATATGTGATATTAAGCATAATGTCATTAAAGTAGGGCTTATTTTACATTGAGACAATAGGTATCCTTAACTTCTTGCGGTAAGTTTAAAACTGTTTGTGAGTTAATAAGAAAGCAGAACATCAGTATCACCTTCGCATGTTATCGCCGATACCCGATGTATCTTTCTAACATCCGAAGGTCATTCTGAGAGTTAAGGGACTGTACTAATAAAAAAGTTACCGTTTAAGTTGGTTGTTGGCGTCGTCGAGTTTGCGAGCTAGCTGCTCGGCCTTCAACTCCGCGTCGCGCGCCGCCGACGTCAGCTTACGTTCGCCGAGCTCGCGCCGGATCTGCATCTCGGATAGTTCCTCTTGCTTTGCCTACACACACATGCGTAGTTGGTGAACATTTCATCATCTTCCTCGCGTTGTCCCGGCATTTTTCCACGGCTCATGGGAGCCTGGGGTCCGCTTGACAACTAATCCCAGTAATTGGCGTGGGCACTAGTTTTTACGAAAGCGTCCATCTGACCTTCCAACCCAGAGGGTAGACTAGGCCCGTATTGGAATTAGTCCGGTTTCCTCACGATGTTTTCCTTCACCGAAAAGCGACTGGTAAATATCAAATGATATGATATTTCGTACATAAGTTTCGAAAAACTCATTGGTACGAGCCGGGGTTCGAACCGGCGACCTCCGGATTGAAAGGCGCACGCTCTTACCGCTAGGCCACCAGCGCTTAATAATAGCTTTAGCTTTAGCGCTTAACTTTTATTAATAATATGTAATTATTAATAAAATATATATAAACATATATACACCGTGTTTTTATTGAATTCCGTTAACTTCGGGGTATGGTTAAGTACGTTTAAGATAAGCAAATAAAATAGTTAATTAAAAAAAAATTTTTTTTTACATTTTTACAAAAAAAAATTAAGTTTAAAAAGTAATTAAATGTAGCATGTAGCGTTGTTGTAACACGGGAATTACATTTAACTCAACCAAACAATTGAAATCTGTGACATATTAATGTCATTTCGAACATCGATCGACCGAGATTGTACTTAAGTTTAGTAGCAAATGTATGAACTCATTCTAAACACTAATCAATATGTAAACCGGCCCTAAGGCAAGTGTACACGCTTGTAGAGGCCTTATAGGAAAAAATAAATTATTGATTATCTCCGAAATGGAGTTAATTAGAATATCGGTGTCTTTGAGAAAGTTACTTGATTTAAGCTCAGGAATGCACCCTTGAAATTAAAAAAAACAGGGTGTATAGGACATTCTTACACATAGATTGGCTAAGTTAAAAAAAAACGCTGGTGGCGGTAAGAGCGTGCGACTTGCAATCCGGAGGTCGCGGGTTCGAACCCCGGCTCGTACACAATGAGTTTTTCGGAATTTATGTACGAAATATCATCTGATATTTACCAGTCACTTTTCAGTGAAGGAAAACATCGTGAGGAAACCGGACTAACCCCAATAAGGGCTGGTTTACCCTCTGGGTTGGAAGGCAGTATGCTTATCGTAAAATAATGAAATAAAAAAACGTAGTTGGAAAGCATAACGTATCACTTTCAGCCCGCTTCGTAGTTATACAAAGACCCATTTTCAGAGCATGAGAAACAGGGTACGAAATTATCCAGATAGTTAGTCTTTGATAATTATCCGATAAATATCGGATAATAATCCCAGGTATGGATAGTGCTATATTTATTTTCTTTGAATCTTTGATAGTAAAAAATAATGATTGGGATGTTTTATATACCTATTACAGGTTTTATATTTTAGGTTATTATCAAATCGATAATTATCAGGCATAACAATCACGATAATTATCAAGACAACTATCATTGATAATTATCAAGATAACTATAATTGATAATTATCATTTCGAACCCTGATCACAGAATAAACAATACTAGGTACAGAAGGTTCACTCTGTAACAAAACGCGTCTATTACGCCAGATATGACCGCTAGGTGGCGCAAGCGCGAGCAGGCGTCCGTTCCGTACCGACAACTACTATGGCTAGACACCAAAATTGTATGGAGTGAGCACTCTATGTATTTTTTTCTCTATGGCCATGCCTGCCCTTATGAGAAATGAAAAGTAACTGACCTTGAGCGCCTTCCTGAGTTCCTTAATGTCGGCCTCCTTGTTCTCCAGCTTGATGGTCAAGGTCTTGGTCTCTTCTAGCTGCTTCTTGACGAGCTGCGCGCGCAGCACCACGGGCGGAGTCGGCTGCAACACATATACATATTAGAACATACCAGCGACACAAGGCGGACACGCCATACATCAAAACGCGACCAAGTGCGAGTCGGACTCGCCCATGAAGGGTTCCGTATTTAGGGGATTTATGACGTATTAAAAAAACTACTTACTAGATCTCGTTCAAACCAATTTTCGGTGAAATTTGCATGGTAATGTACATCATATTTAGAAGTTACAGGGGGGGGGGGGATACATTTGACCACTTTGGAAGTGTCTCTCGCGCAAACTATTCAGTTTAGAAAAAATGATATTAGAAACCTCAATATCATTTTTGAAGACCTATCCATAGATACCCCACACGTATGGGTTTGATGAAAAAAAAAATTTTTTTGAGTTTCAGTTTCTAAGTATGGGGAACCCCCAAAATTTATTGTTTTTTTTTCTATTTTTGTGTGAAAATACTTCAAGTTTCAACAGTATAGTTCTTAGTTTCGGAAAAAAGTGGCTGTGACATACGAACGGACAGACAGACAGACAGACATGACGAATCCATAAGGGTTCCGTTTTTTGCCATTTGGCTACGGAACCCTAAAAATCATTTGCGTTTATATGTGTGCAATGCACGGCACGTCTGTACACGCGTCATTGTGTATGTGTGGGTAGTCGCTTTACTGAGAGCACGCCAGAAGTCCGTCAGATTGCAGTCGCGGGGCGAGCGCGGGGCGAGGTAATGCGAGTCGGGGCGGGGCGGTGCGTGGCCGTTCTGTATGATAATACTATTACTTATTCTGTGCTAGCGACCCGCCCCGGCTTCGCACGGGTTAACAAATTATACATAAACCTTGAATCACCCTAAAAAAACCGCATCAAAATCCGTTGCGTAGTTTTAAAGATCTAAGCATACATAGGGAAAGACAGACAGCGGAAAGCGACTTTGTTTTATACCATGTAGTGATAGTGATATGAAAATATTAGCTTCCGTCTGATTGATAAAAACTGTATAATATTCTATCTTACCTTATGGGCTACGTTAGTCAGTGACATCATGTCATATTCCTTCTCGGCGGCCATGGTTGCCAGTTTGGTGAAGCCGACTACTAACTGTACGCTGTAAGTTTACCTTAACCACTAGTCGCCCAGCGGCCTATAAATAGCTCTCCTGTGCCATTCAATTCTGAATCATTACTTTGACAACACAAAGTTGCATTTGTCTTGGCAAGTTTTGATGTGTGGGGGCCAGAGGATATGACTATATTGTCTATCTTAAGCTTTGGATTCCTCCGAAAACGGTGCCGTCATATGACGGCCGCTATATAGCGGTGAATGACGTCACTAGAACGTTGTCTATGTAGACAAGATGGCGCGGTTTCCTAGACGGCGTTGATTGTCAACGTAACGTAAAAAAGCGGTGCCGTCATTTGGATGACGGCCGTCATGACGGTGTCGAGTTTCGTGAACGTTTTATTAGATAGCGGTGACGCCATTTTGAATAAATGACACGAGATTTGAATAAATGATTCCGTACTACGATTATTTTCCTCTTCTGATGATATTTCATCCTCCAAGTAAATTATAGATGGCCAAGCAAATCTTGTCAGTAGAAAAAGGCGCGAAATTCTAATTTTCTATGGGACGATATCCCTTCGCGCCTACATTTTTCAAATTTGCCGCTTTGACCTTGGTGGCTGACGGTGTGTTATGACGCCGTGGTACTTTTCACATGTCGTCACCGTAAAGATGGCCGTCTTTTTGTCGCCGCTATATGACGGCCGCTATATGACGGCACCGCTTTCGGAGGAATCCAAAGCTTTACCTTATCGGCTACGTTGGTCAGTGACATCATGTCATATTCCTTTTCGGCGGCCATGGTTGCCAGTTTGGTGACGTCGGCGCTAACGGCCGCTAGGGCGTGTTTGATCGTGCGTATTAACTGTAAGTGTGTGATATGTCTCTTACCTTATCGGCTACGTTGGTCAGTGACATCATGTCATACTCCTTCTCGGCGGCCATGGTTGCCAGTTTGGTGACGTCGGCGCTGACGGCCGCTAGCGCGTGTTTGATCCATACTAACTGTAAATGTATAATATTCTATCTTACCTTATCGGCTACGTTAGTAAGTGACATCATGTCATACTCCTTCTCGGCGGCCATGGTTGCCAGTTTGGTGACGTCAGCGCTAACGGCCGCTAGGGCGTGTTTGATCGTGCGCACTGGCCCGTGGTCGTCCTGTAACAAAACGGCGTGTTTTAATATACTTTAACTGTTGTGGCTTGCGTCCACACATTCAATAACACTTGATAGTAGAGTATTTCGATTTTTTATTACGATTATGAACATTTCTATATGAGTTATGGCATCATATTATGGGGTTATTTAAGTGTACACTTCCATAACCGTGTTGCACTCTTATCGCGCTCTTAAAACTAGAATGAGACAGATCTAGCACTACTGCGTCGCGCTTTTAATGCTAGAATGAGACAGACATATATATTTTATTCATAGTTAGGTCCACTTGCACCATTCCACTGACCCGGGGGTAACCGGTTAAACATGGAGTTACCATGTTTACCAGTACAATTTGACACTGGGTTAACGGTTTAACCGCTTAACCCCGGGTTAGTGGGATGGTGCAAGTGGGCCTTAGTAAAGTGTGTGACCTGTTGGTAAGTCTTGTTGGTGGCCTGCGCCCACACGTTGAGCAGCACGGCGTGCTGCAGCGGCGCGCCGTCGCCGCGCTCGCCCGCCGTGGCGGCGCACGCGCACGCCGCGCGCGCAGCCAGCCACGATGCGCGCGCGCAGCGAGACAGCGTCGCCGCCGCCTCTGTTCGCAGCTTCTCGATTAGCTGCAATAAAAAAAAATGCTCAAAAAAACCGGCCAAGTGCGAGTCGGACTCGCGCACAGAGGGTTCCGCACCATCAACAAAAAATAGAATAAAACAAGCAAAAAAAACAAGCAAAAAAACATTCACCCATCCAAGTACTGACCCCGCCCGACGTTGCTTAACTTCGGTCAAAAATCACGTTTGTTGTATGGGAGCCCCACTTAAATCTTTATTTTATTCTGTTTTTAGTATTTGTTGTTATAGCGGCAACAGAAATACATCATCTGTGAAAATTTCAACTGTCTAGCTATCACGGTTCGTGAGATACAGCCTGGTGACAGACGGACGGACGGACGGGCAGCGGAGTCTTAGTAATAGGGTCCCGTTTTTACCCTTTGGGTACGGAACCCTAAAAAAGAAAGAAAGCTGTACTTTTGGTATGTTATTTAAACTCCCGAGGAATGTAAAACTATGTGTTGCAAGCAAAAAAGGTGCTTCCTAGCGTGTTATAGCCAGAAGGGTCGCTGAAGATAGGAAGGCGTGACGCGAGCTTATGAAGGCCCTTTGTTATTAAATAAAAAAAAAATTAAATTTAAAAAAAACCACTGGGGTGCCACAGGACAACAGCAACAACAACAGCGTACTTTGCCAAATTAATAAAAAAACGGACTTTTTTCAATTTCTACACTCATTAAAACACTATCATGTTTTTTTACATAAATTGCTGTACCTATGGCCACCTCCTGTCTCCATCATCAGATCAGCTCTATGTCATAATAATATTGCATTGTCATCCGATTTATACATGCATGCAGAATTTCAGCTCAATCGGAAACCGGGAAGTGGATCAAATTTAACTTGCAAGATTTGATTACAGACCGACAGACAGACAACTGGACAGGTGAAACTATAGTTCGTTTTTTTTGCATTAGAAAGAACTCCACAGAAGCAAGCGTGCAATTTTTATCAGGCTCTTTAATTGTGAATAATTATTGAATTATGGTGAATACATATAATTTACTTCAAATTATTACCGCTAAAAGTGCCGGATTTGGAACCACAAGCTTACTTCTGCGAAGTTCTTTCTAATGCTAAAAAATTGGCCAAGTGCGAGTCGGACTCGCGCACGGAGGGTTCCGCACCATCAACAAAAAATAGAGCAAAACAAGCAAAAAAACGGTCACCCATCCAAGTACTGACCGCGCCCGACGTTGCTTAACTTCGGTCAAAAATCACGTTTGTTGTATGGGAGCCCCACTTAAATCTTTATTTTATTCTGTTTTTAGTATTTGTTGTTATAGCGGCAACAGAAATACATCATCTGTGAAAATTTCAACTGTCTAGCTATCACGGTTCGTGAGATACAGCCTGGTGACAGACGGACGGACGGACGGACAGCGGAGTCTTAGTAATAGGGTCCCGTTTTTACCCTTTGGGTACGGTACCCTAAAAAATACCTGAACTGGCAGCGGCACTGGCGCCTGAGGTGCGGGGGGTAAGCGGCGGCGGGCGCTCTTCAACGCTTGCTGCAGCGCGCTCGCCGTCGTGATCATGTGCGTGTGGAGCTGCCCTAACTCCAGCCCGTGCTCCGCTTGCTGAAACAAATAATAACAGTATTATGTTTATGTACGTTTATAATCGAGTTACCGCATGATATTATGGGGAAACTTAAAAATGTTGGTCAGTGTATTATTTATTACTATATAAGACGGTTGTATAAATAATAAATAAATATTATAGGACATTCTTACACAGATTGACAAAGCCCCACAGTAAACTCAATAAGGCTTGTGTTGTGGTACAACGATATATATAATATATAGTTAAATACATATAAATATTAATTTACATAGAAAACATCCATAACTCAGGAACAAATATTTGTGTAAACAACACAAATAAAAGCCCTTCCCAGGATTCGAACCCGCGACCTGTATTGTATGTGACCAAGTTTAAATCACTGCGAGGCCGAAGTTATCTCTCGTTGTAATCGAATTACAATAAGACAAAACTTTTGATACTCTTTTTTACTTTGAAAGTAGTTCTAATTACAATTGTTCACCCAAAGATAAGTGATGATATCACATTATGCAACGAGAAATACCAAGGAAACAACGTGTACTCTGCTTATATACCCTCGTAGATAAGTTATGGCATGATGCTTTGGGGTAACAATACCTATGTAAATTTACCAGTAACGTCTGTTGTAGGGCGCTAGCGTCAGCGTGTAACGCATATGTACACTCAAGATGAGATATGGCATCGTGTTATGGGGTAACGATACTTTATTGTAATCTGTTGTCAATTTGTACTAATTTGCTTGATGCCTACTTGGAAACTGTCGTCAACGTGTACTTTGCTTATGTACAGTCACCTGCAATAATATGTTACACAAATAAGGCCTCAATAATATCTGACACGATCTTATTTGTAGAGCCATAAGAGCGTGTCACATATATTTGCGGCCTTCAAAGAGTAACATATTATTGCAGGTGACTGTACCCTCGCAGATAAGTTATGGCACGATGCTTTGGGGTAACGGTGCCTATGTAAAATTACCAGTAACGTCTGTTGTAGGGCGCTGGCGTCGGCGTGTAGCGCCCTGGCGAGCGCGTCGAGCGCGCAGCATGCGTGCGCGACGGCCTCGCGGGGATACTCCGGCTCCAGGGCCGAGAGGCCGAGGGCTGACCACATGGCGGACAGGTAGGTCCAGCAGCGCTCGATACCTGTGGGATACATAGATAGGATAGGTTTAAAGTGGCCTTCAACTGCATAAACACCGGATACAAAATTGGGATTTTCCCAAATAGCAAAGTTTTCTATACGTATTTTTTTGTACAGGCAAAGTAGTTTTTCATTCGTATAAGAAAACCTTCCTCTATTTCTTGTGAAATTACCATCATTTTCGAAATTTTTCTAGCTTTATGTAAAGGTTTCGCAACTTGCACATCAGAGGACAGCACTATTTCGCCGGAGTGAATGAGAAAGCTTATTAAATTGCTAGGAGCTAGGTTGGACTCCGAAACTTTGGTAGCACACCCTGAATGGAAAGTTTTTCACGTTAATATACCATGTATGTACCAATAATCGTTCCTGTTAAACTTTAACTCATTTGGAAACTAGCCTTATTTATTCATTGATAAATAGCGACCCGCCCCGGCTTCGCACGGGTTAACAAATTATACATAAACCTTCCTCTTGAATCACTATATCTATTAAAAAAAACCGCATCAAAATCCGTTGCGTAGTTTTAAAGATCTAAGCATACATAGGGAGAGACAGCGGGAAGCGACTTTGTTTTATACTATGTAGTGATTGATAATAACGGTACAGATATCATAATAGTTGCCCAATGCGATAGTGTAGCAAAAAGTAATCTAGAGACATATATTATATTTATAAACCGTGTTTCTAAACAAAAACGCTCAAAGTAAAAACGTGGCTTTATACATACCGTCTAGCCCCACGTTTTCGTCCAACTCATTGGTTTTAAGCAGCTGCAAGGCGCCGTCCAACGCTTTCTCCTGTTGAGTAGCGTCCGGTAGGGCGCTGGCGGCCTTCAGGAGCAGCTCAGGCTTGCACGAGTCCAGGGTCCACACCCACATCGATACTATACACTGGTGGAATAAAATAGATAAAAAGCGGTATAAACATACCGTCTAGTCCCACGTTTTCGTCCAACTCATTGGTTTTAAGCAGCTGCAAGGCGCCGTCCAACGCTTTCTCCTGTTGAGTAGCGTCCGGTAGGGCGCTGGCGGCCTTCAGGAGCAGCTCAGGCTTGCACGAGTCCAGGGTCCACACCCACATCGATACTATACACTGGTAGAATAAAATAGATATACATGTTAAATGTTATGTTATGTGTGTTGTTGATTGTTGTGTGTTGTTACGTTTAAATGTTGTGTACTTTCCGTGCATCACTCGTCCATGGCCCCGACGGAAGACCAGCGTTCGTCCATCCAGGCTAAAACCATGCTGAATCGGGACCATTTCGTGGCTATTTACATGTTGTGTGTTGTAATGTTAAGTGTAACTTTTATTTATTTTTTCCTCTTTTTTTATCTGTTATTTCTTTATTTCTTTTTGCCACGAATAAACTATTTCTATTCTATAAAAAAAGGTGTTAAATCCGTCAAATAATAAGTTTTTGGCAAAAATTTCATTTTTGACACAAGCTTTTATCGCTGACTGTACTTTTCTTTCCACGGACAACTAATACTCATTGAGACAATTCTAAAAACCCTAAACACAATTAGGTTGCCTTATTTTATCAGTTTTATCACAGAGTTCCTATGGCCACCTCCTGCCTCCATCATCAGATCAGCTCGATGGTATCATAATATTGCATTGTCACCCGACTTACATACAGGTTGGTCCAAAAATACGTTGACAAGGTTTTTTTAATACACAAATGTTTGGGCCACCCCGTATGTATGCAAATTTTCAGCGTCATTTGAAGTCGGGTAGTGGGTCAAATTTAACTTACAAAATTTGACCCGTACAAACATAACTACATGCATAGGTACATTGCAAGTTAAATAAAAGCTTGTAAAAAATAATATTCCCCATTTCTAAATCGGCTATAACTCGTATTTTTAGCATTATAAAAATGTTAAACAATCTTGACATGTACATAGAGAAATATAGTATGACAAGAGTGCTCACTCCATACATCAGTTCAGACTATTAATTTCAGTGTCTACATCTAGCATCGAGTAGCGGAACTATCAGTACTGCTACATCTATTGTCAAGTAGCAGTACTGATAGTTCCGCTACTCAATGCTAGATGCTAATAGGCTTTTTGGTACTAAAACTGATGTATGGAGTGAGCACTCAATGTATTTTTTTCTCTATGGACATGTATGAAAGAAAATAGTGGGACGTTGTTGTTCTAAAGTGTTCAGGAAATGATACGTTTCTGTTCAGGCGTTTCTCAGCAGGATGTATGCTTGTTAGCCACCGTCGTAGTATTTAAAAAAACCTGTATCATGTGGAGCTGGTATTCTAGTTGGCATCGGAAGCTGTACTGCACCGCTGTGTGCGTCTTTGTCACCGCCTCTCTGTCCCACACGTTGACAGCAGGGAACCTGTTGTACACAGAACAATATAGTTGGTCAAACCAATTTGTCAGTAAATTAGAACAAAAAAAACTATATTCATCCTTTTCTTTTGGGTGCTAGTACTAGTGTAAGACAAAAAAATAACGGGTTGCACTCAGGGAGTGCCGGCAGAAGTGAAAACTCAATCACTATGGCAAAATGTCTGCAGCACTATGTATAATTGAGGTTAACGCCATCTAACGTTATTTCGTCGCATTACTTGAAACCCCTAAGCACATCACTGTTAGTACTAGTAGTAGTGCCGTAGTAGTAGTAGTAGTAGTGACGATAGAAGTGAAAACTCACCTCACTATGTTACCGACGCCCGGTAAAACGATACATACCTTTAGCGGAGGTATTCTATTTATTTATTATATATTATTATCATTCTCAAATAAGATCACACTTTTTCACTGACATGTTTATTTACATACTGCCATGACAACGTCCAATTATTTGAACATAGGTAAAGAGTCTTGAAAAGGAGTCCGCAACATAAATGTCAAATAACATTGAGTTTTTCTTTATTGATTTAAATGCCATCTAAATTATGAGTGGCCATCTAAACCTTACGCCCCTTACGGTCACGTGATCGCCTTACGCTGTCTCGAGTTTATCATTTTTTTCCCCACCTCAAAAAGTGCCCAGCGCCGCTAAAGAAGTTTTCACTTCAAAAACCGCATCAAAATCCGTTGCGTAGTTTTAAAGATCTAAGCATACATAGAGACAGACAGACAGCGGGAAGCGACTTTGTTTTATACTATGTAGTGATATATTGTTACAAACAAGGGGTGAAAGAGAAACATACCGTTCCCTGATCTGTCCCAGAATGATGTCCGCTTTGGTGGTGAGCCGTTGCAACAGCAGGATTAACAAAATGGCGTCGTGGTCACCTGTAACAAGTACCAGGAGTAAAATAAACCTGCTACATCTATGCAAGTACGTATTCAGTGACCGTGACGTCACGTTCACTTATCGTTTTGTTAGGAGCGTTTCGCGAGTGAAGTACGACTGTCGGACTTTGACTATCATTTCTGACTTTTGTATTGCTTTAATGCAATGTGTGCCATATAGACATTTGATCGATTGATACCATAAAAGAAAATTTGTCATCTAGCCTATACCATAGAAATATTTAAGTAAAGAAAGACTGGTAACTCCATACATCACTTTTCTTACCAAAACGCGAGTTATTTCGTAGTCGACATCTAACGTTAAGTAGTGGAACTATCAGTACCGCTACTTGACACTAGATGTCACAAGTTTCGCTACTACTTAGCTAAAAATTGTTGAGCATTAGAGTGTGTGTTCGCTGCTACGTCTATTGTAAACTAGCGGTACTGATAATGTCCGCTACTTGACGCTAGATGTCGACTACGAAATAATTCGCGTTTTGGTAAAAAAAACTTAAAGTTGCCACTCTTTCTTTAGTTATAATATCTGGGAGACAAAACATATAATATCTCAAAAATTAGCGTTTTCCCAGAGATAAGACCTAACTAGATCGATTTTTCGCCCCCGAAAACCCCCAAATACCGAATTTCATCGAAATCGTTAGAGCCGTTTCCGAGATCCCCGAAATATATAAAATAAATAAATAAATATGCAAGAATAGGCTACATGACTAATTTTCATTTATGGTATCAATCGATCGGGTTTGTTTTTAGGATCAAATGTCTATATGGGACCCGTTGCATTAAAGTAACACAAAAGTCAGAAATTGTAGTCAAAGGCCGACAGTCGCACTTCACTCGCGAAACGCCCTATACAAAACGGCCAGGGGCCGTGACGTCATCGCCCATCTTGTAGTATGGACAAAACAAGAAAATTGCGTTTTTGTCGCTGAAATATTGCGTTTATGTATATAGTTGCTACCTATACAATATTTTTTTGGATGAAATGTAAGGAATCGAATGGTACCCTTACTTTTATCGTTTTTGGAAGTTAAAAAAAGCTTACGAAGCCGAAACATACGAAATAGTACTTCGTACTATGAAACTAAACTATGTGACAAAGACCAAAAGTTGGGGAGCAAGTAGGACAACAATATTTATGTATACAATAAATGAATTGGTTCATTAGAAAACACAATTCCCCTAATGATGGCGCCACTGGACGGTCGACGCAGTCTTAATATGTGTATAAAAGCGGTTTAATGACATTTTTTCAACGATTTTAATAAATCTGCAAAAGTTTCGGTTTCGGTTTCGGCCGAAACTAGAGCTAAAGCCGAACCTTCGGTTTCGGTTTCGGCAAAAAAACATGTTTCGGTCGGACACTAATAATTATGTTTGTCTATACGCACCCGCCGGTTGCATGAAGTGGTCGGGCAGACAGGCGGCCAGCATGTCTGCGCGTGCGCGCGCCTGCGCCAGCTCCAGCGCGCGCAGCTGCAGGTCCACGGAGCGCGTGCAGGCGCGGGACAGCTGCGCCAGCGCGCCGAGTTCAACAGGCGGCGAGCGGGACGGCTCGGGAGTCTCCTGCTCGGACGGGGCTGGGGAACCTGAAAAAAAAAACGGTCAAGTGCGAGTCGGACTCGCGCACGGAGGGTACCGCACCATCAACAAGAAATAGAGCAAAACAAGCAAAAATACGGTCACCCATCCAAGTACTGACCCCGCCCGACGTTGCTTAACTTCGGTCAAAAATCACGTTTGTTGTATGGGAGCCCCAGTTAAATCTTTATTTTATTCTGTTTTTAGTATTTGTTGTTATAGCGGCAACAGAGATACATCATCTGTGAAAATTTCAACGTCTAGCTATCACGGTTCGTGAGATACAGCCTGGTGACAGACGGACGGACGGACGGACGGACAGCGGAGTCTTAGTAATAGGGTCCCGTTTTTACCCTTTGGGTACGGAACCCTAAAAATTAAAAAAAAAACCGGTCAAGTGCGAGTCGGACTCGCGCACGGAGGGTTCCGCACCATCAACAAATAGAGCAAAAAAATCGTGTTTGTTGTATGGGAGCCCCACTTAAATCTTTATTTTATTCTGTTTTTAGTATTTGTTGTTAAGTATAGCGGCAACAGAGATACATAATTTGTGAAAATTTCAACTGTCTAGCTATCGCGGGTCATGAGATACGGCCTGGTAACGGACGGACGGACGGATAGCGAAGTTTTAGTAATAGGGTCCCGTTTTTACCCTTTGGGTACGGAACCCTAAAAACGGTCAAGTGACCGATCTCAGCTCCACCAATGGCTTACTCATAGAGTAATTTACTCAATAAACGAGTTTTTTTGCTTACAAAGAAGACTCTGTAATATATTAGTTAAGTTAGTTGCATGATAGATTTAATCCTTTAATTTTAAGTTTTTCATTTGATATTCGCACGCCAGAAAAGGCGTAATATGTAGAACAATTTTGTACCTAATACTTAAAACCACTATGTAACCATATTACTGCGAATAAACCATTTGTATTTGTGCGAGTCGGACTCGCGTTCTAAGGGTTCCAAACATTACCCAATTTTAACAATGTATTTTTTTATGTGGAACGTGAATGGAATGTCTATAAAAACGTTTCTAACTTCAAGTAGGGGTCGGATCAAATATTAAATAATTAATCCCGACTCACGCTTGACTGCACATTTCTAATAGGTTTCCTGTCATCTGTAAGTAAAGAACTATTTTGTGTATTTTTTTCTAAATTTTAGACCCAGTAGATTCGTAGATAAGGGGAATGGTCTTTTTTTGTCTATTTTCTTGAATAACTGCTAAACTATTTATCATAAAATTATAAAAAATATATATTTGAGATTCTTACAATGAGCTCTTTCATTTGATATGTGGCACGATATAGTTTGAAAAACTTTATTATTGAATTTTCTCATTTACCTCCCAAAAGTGGCCCTCCCAAATGTTTAAAATTTATTTGTTTACGTTACACGCCCGTCTTTGGGTCACAAACTTACATTATGTGTGCTAAATTTCAACTTAATTGATGCAGTAGTTTCGGGGAAAATAGGCTGTGACAGACGGACAGACAGAGGCACGAGTGATCCTATAAGGGTTCCGTTTTTTCCTTTTGAGGTACAGTGGGCCAAAAAAGTGGTCTACCAGTTTTGACAAAAGTTTCTGCAATCGCTAAGGTTGACTTTTCTAACGGAGTTTAAAGTAAATCGACCTTGTCTCATGACGTTCAAACGAACCTCAACCGTAGAGTGGTAGACCACATTTTTGGCCGACTGTACGGAACCCTAAAAACTCTTTTTAAATACCTTGTTTAGACTCCAGCTGGTTCCGTATCTCATTGTACTGTTCAGTCATCTTCTGCACCAGCTCCCTGAACTTCAGAATGGTGGAGTCGCGATCCATGATGGTTTCGAACGCGGCCTCGCGTTCGCGCACCACCTGGGCAGAAGAAAATACCAGTTTACAGTACATATGGTTCTACTTTCCCGAACTAGTGCGGGAAAGGGCATTTTCCGTGCATATGTCGAAAGTTTAGTGCCATATGTACTGTAAAACGTTGTACGATACACGTGCGAAAAGGTAATTCGCAACTCGTGTCGATTTAAAACATTCTACTATTTCGTATTTCCTCTTTTCCGCACTTGTATCGTAAATTAACTATTTTCAAACACGCTTTGAATTTTAGCCTAGTTAGCTATCACGGTTCAAGAGACACAGCCTGGTAACGTACAGACGGAGAGCGGAGTCTTAGTAATAGGGTACCCTTGGGGTACTTAACCCTAAAAAAGAAATTATAATTAAGGGATGTTTTTTTAATAAATTCGTGGACCACTTCAGGTGCTTCCAAGGACCACGGGTGGATGAACTATTTCTTGTTGTTATTCTGTCCGGTCAGCCAAGAGACAATAATAGCATAATTTATTAGAATACATTATACACCACCTTCTTCTGACACGCTTGGTAGACGACCCTCAATGGAAAGGGTTTACAAGTATCACAAAAAAGCGTGTTTGGTGTATTTAAATGCCTTAAAATCTGGTTTTAAAGAGTGACCCAGGAGAACGTAACCATGGCAACGAGTGACAAGAAAAAGTTGATTGGTCAACCATTGGTTTAGAGCTACAGTCACATACCTCTCTAGTGGCGCTCTGGGCCATCTCCAGCTCCTCGCGCAGGTCCTGCTCCAGCTCTCGGTTGGACTCCACCAGCTGCTCGTGGACTTCTTGAAGCGCTACCAGCTCAGCCGCGTCTTGATTAGAGCTATAGTCACATACCTCTCTAGTGGCGCTCTGGGCCATCTCCAGCTCCTCGCGCAGGTCTTGCTCCAGCTCTCGGTTGGACTCCACCAGCTGCTCGTGGACTTGGAGAGCTTCCAGCTCAGCCAAGTCTTGATTAGAGCTATAGTCACATACCTCTCTAGTGGCGCTCTGGGCCATCTCCAGCTCCTCGCGCAGGTCCTGCTCCAGCTCTCGGTTGGACTCCACCAGCTGCTCGTGGACTTCTTGGAGAGCTTCCAGTTCAGCCACGTCTTGTTTCAGTTGTTCCACCTGGAAATACAAATGAATGAATAAACATTATATTAGTGCAAAAAAAATGGTAGTCGTTTTCTAGATTTCGGGGGTGGTGGTTCCGAAAATGATGCTTGGAAGTTCAGAAAGGCGATCATTTACATTTTCGTGAAAGTGACTATAGTACTCGCTTTCGAGGTTTTCGGGGGTTCGGATTTTAAAAATGATCATTCCTTCGGAATTATAGTAGATTCTGAGTATTCGGGAGGTGCCACCCTGTACCTTATTTTTGGACATTACGTGTTTAATACAATAAATGTTCTGTCGGTCTTCTCAGCTAACTGTTCAACCATCTCCTCAGCCCCAAGTGCAGCGTCCACCTGTTCCCGAAGGTCTGCGCCCTGACCTTCCAACTCTTCAATCCTGGCCGTCTCATCTGGTCTTATAACGCCATCTTCTCAGCTAGCAGTTCTACCCAGTCTGCGTCTACCTAAACCCTCAGTTTCCTTTCGGTCTACTAACCTGGTCTTCCAACGACCTTCTTCTCAGCTAGCTGTTCCACCATCTCCTCAGCCCCAAGTGCTGCATCCACCTGTTCCCAAAGGTCTGGTCTTCCAACTCCTCAACCCTGGTGGTCAACTCACCTGGTCTTCTAAAGCCATCTTCTTCTCAGCCAGTTGTTCTACCATCTCCTCAGCCCCAAGTGCTGCATCCACCTGTTCCCAAAGGTCTGGTCTTCCAACTCCTCAACCCTGGTGGTCAACTCACCTGGTCTTCTAGTGCCATCTTCTTCTCAGCCAGCTGTTCCACCATCTCCTCAGCCCCAAGTGCTGCATCCACCTGTTCCCAAAGGTCTGGTCTTCCAACTCCTCAACCCTGGTGGTCAACTCACCTGGTCTTATAACGCCATCTTCTCAACTAGCAGTTCTTCCCAGTCTGCGTCTACCTAAACTCTCAGTTTTCTGTCGGTCTACTAACCTGGTCTTCCAACGCCATCTTCTTCTCAGCCAGCTGTTCCACCATCTCCTCAGCCCCAAGTGCTGCATCCACCTGTTTCCGAAGGTCTGGTCTTCCAACTCCTCAACCCTGGTGGTCAACTCACCTGGTCTTATAACGCCATCTTCTCAACTAGCAGTTCTTCCCAGTCTGCGTCTACCTAAACTCTCAGTTTTCTGTCGGTCTACTAACCTGGTCTTCCAACGCCATCTTCTTCTCAGCCAGCTGTTCCACCATCTCCTCAGCCCCAAGTGCAGCGTCCACCTGTTCCCAAAGGTCTGGTCTTCCAACTCCTCAACCCTGGTGGTCAACTCACCTGGTCTTCTAGTGCCATCTTCTTCTCAGCCAGCTGTTCCACCATCTCCTCAGCCCCAAGTGCTGCATCCACCTGTTTCCGAAGGTCTGGTCTTCCAACTCCTCAACCCTGGTGGTCAACTCACCTGGTCTTCTAGTGCCATCTTCTTCTCAGCTAACTGTTCAACCATCTCTTCAGCCCCAAGTGCTGCATCCACCTCTTCCTGAAGGTATGCGACCTGGGCTTCCAACTCCTCAACCCTGGCCGTCTCATCTGGTCTTATAACGCCATCTTCTCAGCTAGCAGTTCTACCCAGTCTGCGTCTACCTAAACCCTCAGTTTCCTTTCGGTCTACTAACCTGGTCTTCCAACGCCATCTTCTTCTCAGCCAGCTGTTCCACCATCTCCTCAGCCCCAAGTGCAGCGTCCACCTGTTCCCAAAGGTCTGGTCTTCCAACTCCTCAACCCTGGTGGTCAACTCACCTGGTCTTCTAGTGCCATCTTCTTCTCAGCCAGCTGTTCCACCATCTCCTCAGCCCCAAGTGCTGCATCCACCTGTTTCCGAAGGTCTGGTCTTCCAACTCCTCAACCCTGGTGGTCAACTCACCTGGTCTTCTAGTGCCATCTTCTTCTCAGCTAACTGTTCAACCATCTCTTCAGCCCCAAGTGCTGCATCCACCTCTTCCTGAAGGTATGCGACCTGGGCTTCCAACTCCTCAACCCTGGCCGTCTCATCTGGTCTTATAACGCCATCTTCTCAGCTAGCAGTTCTACCCAGTCTGCGTCTACCTAAACCCTCAGTTTCCTTTCGGTCTACTAACCTGGTCTTCCAACGCCATCTTCTTCTCAGCCAGCTGTTCCACCATCTCCTCAGCCCCAAGTGCAGCGTCCACCTGTTCCCAAAGGTCTGGTCTTCCAACTCCTCAACCCTGGTGGTCAACTCACCTGGTCTTCTAGTGCCATCTTCTTCTCAGCCAGCTGTTCCACCATCTCCTCAGCCCCAAGTGCTGCATCCACCTGTTTCCGAAGGTCTGGTCTTCCAACTCCTCAACCCTGGTGGTCAACTCACCTGGTCTTCTAAAGCCATCTTCTTCTCAGCTAGCTGTTCCACCATCTCCTCAGCCCCAAGTGCTGCATCCACCTGTTCCTAAAGGTATGCGACCCGGGCTTCCAACTCCTCAACCCTGGCCGTCTCATCTGGTCTTATAACGCCATCTTCTCAGCTAGCAGTTCTACCCAGTCTGCGTCTACCTAAACCCTCAGTTTCCTTTCGGTCAACTCACCTGGTCTTCTAGTGCCATCTTCTTCTCAGCCAGCTGTTCCACCATCTCCTCAGCCCCAAGTGCTGCATCCACCTGTTTCCGAAGGTCTGGTCTTCCAACTCCTCAACCCTGGTGGTCAACTCACCTGGTCTTATAACGCCATCTTCTCAACTAGCAGTTCTTCCCAGTCTGCGTCTACCTAAACTCTCAGTTTTCTGTCGGTCTACTAACCTGGTCTTCCAACGCCATCTTCTTCTCAGCCAGCTGTTCCACCATCTCCTCAGCCCCAAGTGCTGCATCCACCTGTTTCCGAAGGTCTGGTCTTCCAACTCCTCAACCCTGGTGGTCAACTCACCTGGTCTTATAACGCCATCTTCTCAACTAGCAGTTCTTCCCAGTCTGCGTCTACCTAAACTCTCAGTTTTCTGTCGGTCTACTAACCTGGTCTTCCAACGCCATCTTCTTCTCAGCCAGCTGTTCCACCATCTCCTCAGCCCCAAGTGCAGCGTCCACCTGTTCCCAAAGGTCTGGTCTTCCAACTCCTCAACCCTGGTGGTCAACTCACCTGGTCTTCTAGTGCCATCTTCTTCTCAGCCAGCTGTTCCACCATCTCCTCAGCCCCAAGTGCAGCGTCCACCTGTTCCCAAAGGTCTGGTCTTCCAACTCCTCAACCCTGGTGGTCAACTCACCTGGTCTTCTAGTGCCATCTTCTTCTCAGCCAGCTGTTCCACCATCTCCTCAGCCCCAAGTGCTGCATCCACCTGTTTCCGAAGGTCTGGTCTTCCAACTCCTCAACCCTGGTGGTCAACTCACCTGGTCTTCTAGTGCCATCTTCTTCTCAGCCAGCTGTTCTACCATCTCCTCAGCCCCAAGTGCAGCGTCCACCTGTTCCCGAAGGTCTGGTCTTCCAACTCCTCAACCCTGGTGGTCAACTCACCTGGTCTTATAACGCCATCTTATCAGCTAGCAGTTCTACCCAGTCTGCGTCTACCTAAACTCAGTTTTCTGTCGGTCTACTAACCTGGTCTTCCAACGCCATCTTCTTCTCAGCTAGCTGTTCCACCATCTCCTCAGCCCCAAGTGCTGCATCCACCTGTTCTCGTAAGTCTGCGACCTGGGCTTCCAACTCCTCGACCCTGGTGGACAGCTTCTCTTTGGTGCGAGACAGTTCCGCTATCTCGGATCTGTATTGTTCTATGTCCTGGAAATTTAGAAGATGTTTAGAACTGTTTCAAATGTCAAAAAGTTATCAATGATATGTGGCTTTCTATCAGAGAACGGTCCTTATGTTTCATAAGGGTGGTGTTCCACCTGTCCAATTTCTTGGCCCATGCATTTCGTCTATCTCCCTCATTAAGCAAAATGTGAGACGTAAATACACATTGGACCAAGAAATTGCACAGGTGGAATCCCTTGGCTCCCTTAGGACCTTCCCATCACAAAAGGGTCCTTATGTATTAAGTTCGCTAGTAATAATCTTTTTTTTATGTGGGATAAAGATAGATGAAGATGAAACGAATTTTTATAAGCGCTCACTTTTGGTCGATTTTACTACGGATTATTTGTCTTTTCAATGTTTATACGGCCTCACTGCCCGACCACAAGTGGGAACGTAAGGTCCGAACGCCGTTTCTCGCTCCCACCTATGGCTGCCCTCCGTGCGGAGTCGAGGCTCTCTCGAAGCCTTATGCGATTGGCCCAAACATGAAAATTTTCAAAATGGCGCCCAGATTATTTTTTAGTATCAACTTTTGTCGTCTTACCTTATTCATCTTTTGCATGAAGTGCTTGTCATGAATCACCTTACCTGCTGAGCAGGCGCCGAGGTCTGTTTAAAAGGAAGAGGCTCTTTTGGAGCACACCAAAAATGTCATCATCTTCCTCGCGTTGTCCCGGCATTTTTGCCACGGCTCATGGGGTCCGCTTGGCACCTAATACCACGAATTGGCGTGAGCACTAGTTCTTAACTAGTTTTAGTGTACGATCCGCCCAAAAAAGTAAATTTTCAAAATGGCGCCCATTTTTTTAGTCTTACCTTGTTCATCTTTTGCATGGAATGCTTGTCGTGCGCGCTGAGGTCTCGAAGCCGCACCAGGGTCTCTCGCAGCCGGGAGTTCTGCTGCTGCAGCTGTCATCTCGTAGCCGGAGACCTTATATCAATGTGTAACGCAATCGGGCCAATAAATGTAAAAAACTAAAATGGCGTCGTTTTATTTCAAAATGGCGTCTGTTTGTCAAGAATCACCTTGTTTATATGCTGAGCAGGCGCCGAGGTCTGTTAAAAGGACGAGGCTTTTTTGGAGCACTCCAAAAATGTCATCATCTTCCTCGCGTTGTCACGGCATTTTTGCCACGGCTCATGGGGTCCGCTTGGCACCTAATCCCAGGAATTGGCGTGGGCACTAGTTTTAGTGTACGATCCGCCCAAAAATGGAAATTTTCAAAATGGCGCCCACTTTTTTATAGTTTTACCTTGTTCATCTTCTGCATGGAATGCTTGTCGTGCGCGCTGAGGTCCCGGAGCCGCACCAGGGTCTCTCGCAGCCGGGAGTTCTGCTGCTGCAGCTGCCGCATCTCGTAGCCGGAGATCTTATATCAATGTGTAACGCAATCGGGCCAATAAATGTAAAAAACTAAAATGGCGTCGTTTTATTTCAAAATGGCGTCTGTTTGTCAAGAATCACCTTGTTTATATGCTGAGCAGGCGCCGAGGTCTGTTAAAAGGACGAGGCTTTTTTGGAGCACCCCAAAAATGTCATCATCTTCCTCGCGTTGTCACGGCATTTTTGCCACGGCTCATGGGGTCCGCTTGGCACCTAATCCCAGGAATTGGCGTGGGCACTAGTTTTAGTGTACGATCCGCCCAAAAATGGAAATTTTCAAAATGGCGCCCACTTTTTTATAGTTTTACCTTGTTCATCTTCTGCATGGAATGCTTGTCGTGCGCGCTGAGGTCCCGGAGCCGCACCAGGGTCTCTCGCAGCCGGGAGTTCTGCTGCTGCAGCAGTCATCTCGTAGCCGGAGACCTTATATACCAATGTGTAACGCAATCGGACCAATAAATGTAAAAAACTAAAATGGCGTCGTTTTATTTCAAAATGGCGTCTGTTTGTTAAGAATCACCTTGTTTATATGCTGAGCAGGCGCCGAGGTCTGTTAAAAGGACGAGGCTTTTTTGGAGCACCCTAAAAATGTCATCATCTTCCTCGCGTTGTCACGGCATTTTTGCCACGGCTCATGGGGTCCGCTTGGCACCTAATCCCACGAATTGGCGTGAGCACTAGTTCTTAACTAGTTTTAGTGTACGATCCGCCCAAAAATGGAAATTTTCAAAATGGCGCCCACTTTTTTATAGTGTTACCTTGTTCATCTTCTGCATGGAATGCTTGTCGTGCGCGCTGAGGTCCCGGAGCCGCACCAGGGTCTCTCGCAGCCGGGAGTTCTGCTGCTGCAGCTGTCATCTCGTAGCCGGAGACCTTATATATCAATGTGTAACGCAATCGGGCCAACAATATAAAAAATTAAAATGGCGTCCACTTTTATTTCAAAATGGCGTCTGTTTGTCAAGAATCACCTTGTTTATATGGTGAGCAGGCGCCGAGGTCTGTTAAAAGGACGAGGCTTTTTTGGAGCACCCCAAAAATGTCATCATCTTCCTCGCGTTGTCACGGCATTCTTGCCACGGCTCATGGGGTCCGCTTGGCACCTAATCCCACGAATTGGCGTGAGCACTAGTTCTTAAGTAGTTTTAGTGTACGATCCGCCCAAAAATGGAAATTTTCAAAATGGCGCCCACTTTTTTATAGTGTTACCTTGTTCATCTTCTGCATGGAATGCTTGTCGTGCGCGCTGAGGTCCCGCAGCCGCACCAGGGTCTCTCGCAGCCGGGAGTTCTGCTGCTGCAGCTGTCATCTCGTAGCCGGAGACCTTATATATCAATGTGTAACGCAATCGGACCAATAAATGTAAAAAACTAAAATGGCGTCGTTTTATTTCAAAATGGCGTCTGTTTGTTAAGAATCACCTTGTTTATATGCTGAGCAGGTGCCGAGGTCTGTTAAAAGGACGAGGCTTTTTTGGAGCACCCCAAAAATGTCATCATCTTCCTCGCGTTGTCACGGCATTTTTGCCACGGCTCATGGGGTCCGCTTGGCACCTAATCCCAGGAATTGGCGTGGGCACTAGTTTTAGTGTACGATCCGCCCAAAAATGGAAATTTTCAAAATGGCGCCCACTTTTTTATAGTTTTACCTTGTTCATCTTCTGCATGGAATGCTTGTCGTGCGCGCTGAGGTCCCGCAGCCGCACCAAGGTCTCTCGCAGCCGAGAGTTCTGCTGCTGCAGCTGCCGCATCTCGTAGCCGGTGGCCGCGCGGTCTTCCGTCGCTGCGTACGGGTGCTCTGGTCAGCGCACACGGTTCCGGTTACGGGTGGACATGCAGCTCCCGCGCGTCGGTCGCGTCAGTGGAAACGGGGCTTTAGGCTCGGTATTTCGTAATAGGGTATTTGACTACTAGTGAAATCAGTTTCTTTTTTCGAACTGCCAAAACGATTTATAGCTACTATGGTATTTATATGAAACACTAGCATGTGACATGTGACATCACTACTAGTCAAATCAGCCGGCCTAGCCAAGCTGACAATCGCTATCGCTTCGACAACGAAACGCTTTGTGTCTATCACTCTTCCATATTAGTGCGACAGTGACAGTTGCGTTTCGATCGCTACGGAGCGTAAACGATTGGCACGTTGGCTACGCGGCCAGTTGTTTTTCGAACTGACAAAACGATTTAGCTAGTATGGAATTTATATGAAACACTAGCATATGACGTCACTATCAAATTACCTAATCTTTATAGTTTTATAGGGATTTTAAAATAGAAGTTGTGTCTAAAAATAACTGCTGTCTACGTTTCTGTAATATTCTGATGATTTATTTCACGCATGGTGTAAAATAATTTATTTTAAATACAATCGAATACCCCATTTGGGATGTTTAGTAAAATGGTTATTGAAGGTTTGTTCAAAGTTCTAGTCAGTCAAAAATAGTTTATTTACGATACAAGTGCGGAAAAGAGGAAATTCGAAACGAGTGGCGATATATTGAAACACGACCGAAGGGAGTGTTTTAAATCGACACGAGTTGCGAATTCCCTATTCGCACGTGTATCGTACAACGTTTTACAGTACATATGCCCCTTTAAATATTTGACATAGCAACGAAAAGTGCTTATTTACGCACTAGTGCGTGAAAATAGGGCCATATGTACTGTAAAGGTATTTTAAATATCTTTGCTTCATAAATGGTGACGGTGACAAAATGCCTGTCTAATATTTTGACCGTCAAAAAAATTGATGACCCATTTCATGAATTAGCTGTAGGTCTCGAAATTTGAAGGGAAATGAAACAAATAAACATATCTTCACTTATACTATTTCTGTTTAGTCGAATTAATATATTACTGGTATTATTTTGATCCGATATTCAATTGTGGCAAGAATAATAGGAATAGGTACAAAAAGATGTAAGAATCAATTAAATATATGAGTAAGTCATGTCAACGGGAGACTGTAAACACAAACAACACAGACACAGAATACATGCAAATAATATTATACACATACACATAGAAAGACCTAACACATTCACATTCGTAAAAAATATTTTTGATTAATCGATCCCATCGTTTTTGGTCATTAGAATGTCGAAATAACATTGAAAATAAAACTAGAGCTTTGATATGTTATTATGTCAATATAGATTATGTAAATGTGGGAAAATAAAGCTTCATATTGACACAGAATAAATAATAGTACTAGGTACAGAAGACTCGCTCTCTAACAAAACGCGTCTGTTACGATCAGCGCAGATATGGCCGCTAGGTGGCACCACGCGCGGCTTATGGCTTTTCCCAAGTGGGGCCGAACGGATGTACTTTTAGCTACCTGTAGCAAAGCGACAAAATTGTGGAGTGAGCCACGCCTGATATTGTCTTTTAAGAAAAAATAAATGTAATAATTCCTAACATATGGAGAGCCAAAAGAAAACCATAGATTTACGCCATAGACCTACTGCGTTTTTTTTAATTAAAAATAAAACCCCGACAATAAGCAGCCCTCTAAACACCCAAAGCAGTGAATGTGTCACGGTCGTGCATAAAATAAAAAATAAAAATATAAATTATGAAACTATATGAGCATAAATATAATACAAAATAAATGATACCTATGTGCGACCCAAAACCAAAAGTTGCGATATATACGTACAACCATAAGCTGCTTAAGTTTTTCTATAAAAAAAATATATATATATACATAATAAAACATAAAATGAAATAAATATAATATTATAATCGTCTACATCTAAAATATTTTTTTAGTGTTGGTATACTTTACAATATAAAAATATAAAGCAATTTGAGCCGTGTACCCCGAACGTTTTTGTAAAACCGTGTGTGCTGCTTTTGTTTACACTCAAAAGCAATTAAAATTAACTCACTTTCATTGCTCTTGAGTGTACAGTCAGCAGCAGAAGTTGCTAAGTGGGCGAGGTGTTCAAAATTACCTTGACACGCTCTTATTCCCTTAACGATAAAGTTGCGTCAAGATCATTTTGAACACTTCGCCACCTTAGCAATTTCTGCTGCTGACTGTCATGGCCGCCAAAATGAGAGTTAAAAATTTAAATTTTCTGGAACTATGAAAAACTAACAGTTATTATTTCATTATTTTTAACTCTCAAGTGGCAAATGAACAAAATTTAAGTATATTATTTAAAAAAATCTTCTATGTAAGTATAGAAAATTACACCCAAAATTTTAAAACTAAATAAGATCTATATTTAAGAAAGCATCTGCAAATAAAACCCGTGCGTAACCGTACCAAAGATACATTGATTGAGTAAGATGTGTAAAATCTAAGACAATTTCGTGATTCGAATTTGACAGGTAAACGATATGGCGCTGTACATTTACAACTTCATACCAGGGATGTTGCGAATATCCGCATCCGCATCCGCAACCGCGGAACTTCCGCATTATTTTCAACATCCGGATCAGCATCCGCATCCGCATAAAATCGATGCGGAGTTTTGCGGATGCGGATGTGGAACAGGTCGGTACAGGAACGTCTTAGCATCGACGTAAGTGACGACTGCTAGGTAATTTAGTCATTAGCCAAAAAATCTATTAGAAATGAGCAGTCAAGCGTGAGTGGGACTTAATGTATGGAACCCTTGGAACGCGAGTCCGACTCGCACTTGGCCGGTTTTTTGAAATAAAAATTACTAAAATGTAATATTTGACGTTTTTTATGTATCTATCTTGACATCCGCATCCGCGGATGTGAGCCTTTAAAAATCCGCATCCGCATCCGCGGATGTCAAAAAATCGGCATCCGCAACATCCCTGCTCTATACATTTTGCGGTAACTCTGATTGTCAAAAGTTGGCGTTTAACAATTCAGTGACCGCAAAACATACGGCGCGGTACAGCGCCATCTATTTTGGATGTTAAAGGGCACGTTATTTTCTTAGATTTTACCTCTCTATTACAATCAGTTCAATTTGACAATATGAAAATAATTTAAAATAATAAAATTACTAACCATTTACGAAATTGTAAAATCTTTAAATTTTCTCACATGATGAGACAGAGCATCATATATTTTACAAGAATAATTTTAAATATAGTTCGTTTTTTTAACATTAGAAAAAAAACTATTTAAATTGAAAACTGCTTTTTTTTAATGAGTAACTATTATTTATGAAAGCAAAAGAATGTAAATCTATCTAATACCTTTAAATGAGCAATTCTTGCATATTTATTTATTTATATGTTCATATGTATATATATTTCGGGGATCTCGGAAACGGCTCTAACGATTTCGATGAAATTTGGTATAGGGGGCGAAAAATCGATCTAGCTAGGTCTTACCTCTGGGAAAACGCTAAATTAATCGTTTATGATTCATAATTGTTACATATTTGCCGTGACTTATTTCTCAAAAGTGTTTTTCAATAAAAAGACACGTCAAAATTGTTTACCTTTTTCTAATGAAAAAAAAAACAAACTACAACAACGTGAAAAGTAAAAAAAACTATATATCCAAAGCAATAAAAGTCCGTGGCCGTGTGCTACAGTGCACATGTGTAGAAACACCCCCTTTACAAGCAAGTGTGCTGTAAAAGAACTCACGGGTGTTCCCCGAAGCCTCCATTTCAGCGCGCATGAGTTGCAGGTCCAAGGTTGCCTCCTCCAACTTCTCGCGGCAGGACTCCAGCTCTAGTTGAAGTGCCTCGGCGCGCTCTGAAAAAAAAAGAATTAAAAAGATTGAAACTTCCTTAGAAACCAATTAAAAATGGAAAAAAATCGGTTTTGGACTTGAACCTACGACCAATGGATCGCTAGCCCAGTGCTCTGCCATCTGAGCTACCAAGACCGTACCCAATACAGCGAATATATTAGCCTCCCTAAGACTAAATGGAAATGCCCCTCCCCCTCTCGTTGCCAAAGGTTACAACAGGACCCTATAACTAAGTCTCCTCCGTCCGTCTGTCTGTCTGTCACCGCTGTATCTCATGAACCGTGATAGCTAGACAGCTGAAAATTTCACAAATGATGTATTTCTGTTGCCGCTATAACAACAAATACTAAAACACCCTAGAACCTTTATGCGGTGCGGTGTAAGAGGAATTTCCTCCCGCGGACGCTCCGGCTGTGGAATGAGCTCCCTTCCGAGGTTTTCCCGAGGGTCTACAGTATGGGGTTCTTCAAAAAAGTAGTGTACATGGTTTAAAAGGTCGGCAACGCGCATGTAACACCTCTGGAGTTGCAGGTGTCCATAGGCTACGGTGACTGCTTTCCATCAGGCGGCCCGTATGTTTGCCACCGATGTGGTATAAAAACAAGTGCGAGTCGGACTCGCGTTCCAAGGGTTCCGTACATTAAGTCCGACTCACGCTTGACTGCACATTTCTAATAGGTTTTCCTTGCCATCTATAGGTAAAGAACTATTTTGTGTATTTTTTCCAAAATTTTAGACCCAGTAGTTTCGGAGATAAGGGGGGGGGGAACGGTCATTTTTTGCCTATTTTTTTGAATAAATGCTAAACTATTAATCCTAAAATTATAAAAAAAAAATTGAGATCCTTACAATGAGCTCTTTCATTTGATATGTAGCACGATATAGTTTGAAAAACTTTTTTTTTTAGCTTTCTCATTTACCCCCCAAAAATTGCCTCCATATTTAATTTTTTTTATATTTACGTTACACGTCCATCTTTGAGTCACAAACTTACATATGTGTACCAAATTTCAACTTAATTGGTCAAGTAGTTTCGGAGAAAATAGGCTGTGACAGACGGACGGACAGACAGACGAGTGATCCTATTAGGTTTCCGTTTTTTCCTTTTGAGGTACGGAGCCCTCGGTGGGCGAGTCCGACTCGCACTTGTAAGGTATATTTCCTACCTTCAGCCATTTCCTTGTCGAGCGCCGCCATCTCGGCCGTCTCGTCGTTGTGGGTGTCCAGGGCCCCCTGGGCCTCGCGAACCTGAACCCTCGGTGGGCGAGGCCGACTCGCGCTTGTAAGGTATATTTCCTACCTTCGGCCATTTCCTTGTCGAGCGCCGCCATCTCGGCCGCCTCCTGCAGCTCGGCCGCCTCGTCGTTGTGGGTGTCCAGGGCCCCCTGGGCCTCGCGAACCTAAACCCTCGGTGGGCGAGGCCGACTCGCACTTGTAAGGTATATTTCCTACCTTCGGCCATTTCCTTGTCGAGCGCCGCCATCTCGGCCGCCTCCTGCAGCTCGGCGGTCTCATCGTTGTGGGTGTCCAGGGCCTCCTGGGCCTCGCGAACCTAAAAACAAACAAACAGTATTTATATAATATAAAGTTTTAAGTCATAATGTATTGTTTGTCATATTATCATTAGTCATAAAACCGAAACCGTTAACTTTTCAGGATTTCCGTAAGGTTATCCTACAGATGGGCATTTTCACTTAACTGTTCACCTTTAACGGCCGCTTAAATGTCAGATCCCATACTAGTGTTGAGTCGCTCACTCGTGAGGCACCTCATTTGTACCACTCATTTTGTTAATTTGTCGCAGTACTTCGTACCGAAAAAATGTCTTACTTCACTCCTCTATTCATTTTACTTGATTCTAAAATTATCTTTCTCCTAAAAGTTCTATTCTTAACCTCCAGAATTGCACTCCAATTAAATGTTACTATTTATTTATTTATAAAGGAAGTGATGAATACATAAATATGTATATACATTAAATATTTTTGTCGCCGTTGGAATTAATGGAATAGTCGACGCTGAAAATATGCTAGTACCTCACCTCATTTGAAGTAAGACATTGTAACACCTCATTTTAGAAAATGAGGTACTCATACAAACTCATTTTAAATTGATGTCCTACCCATCACTATCCCATACATTTTGTCTAACGGCCGATTAGCAATCGTTACAAAACTGACGGTCAATGTCAGATCCCTTAGATTTTGTCAGGAATGTAACAGTTAGAAGTTACTGAAACACGACTTAAGTCGCGCTTTAAGGTGCACAGTCAAGTGAAAATGCTCAGATAGGTTAGGTTAGGTTAGTTTTATTGCAATCCTGAAAAGTGACGCGTTACTGAACCAAATCAATTATGACATGACTTAAAACTATTTGGGAAACAATAGAGACCCCTTTAATCATATCAAACTAAAATAAAGCCTGACCAGGCATATGTATAATCAAGCGCCATGTTGCGGAATTTCACTGGAACTAATTTTTTCATACTATACTGTACTGTCACATATACATGAGAATAGCAGGGCCCTCTTGACAATGATCATATATTAATGGTCAGGCTTTATATAAATATTGATTATCAGACAACTGAGGTCCGTAGACACATCTATAACTTTAATATGGTGTAAAAACTAAAAATCTTTTTAATTACAGCCTCGACTTATTTAAGACCTCACCTCCTGCTTCGCCCTCTGCAGCTGCGCCTGCGACTCCATGATGCGCGCTTTGAACTCGTTGGCCTGCTCTAACTGTAGTCGCACTCGCTCTAACGCGAGAGTTATAAGCTAAAGTGTAACTAAATCGCACAAGCAAGTGTAACTATACTACTATTATAAGCTAAAATTCTTCTAAGATTCTTTTTTTAATTAAAAAAACCTTTATTATTAGGCAACTAAGGCTCAAAGACACTTTAATATGCCTTAAAAGCTTATTTTCTTTGTCATTTCTCCCTCGACTTATTTAAGTCCTCACCTCCTGCTTCGCTCTCTGCAAGTCCCTCTGCAGCTGCGCCTGCGACTCCATGATGCGCGCTTTGAACTCGTTGGCCTGCTCTAACTGTAGTCGCACTCGCTCTAACTCGCGCAGGCGCTCTCGGTCCTCGGCTCGCTTCACGCGGAGGGTTTCGAGTTTTTCCTTTAGGTCTTCGACTTCTGATTTGAGTTGGGTTATCTGAAAACAACAATTATTTAGTATATGACAACTATTTTAATAGGGAGTATTACTGCAATGTTTTGCCGCCAGAGTGCAGCACTAGCGCCTTTCGTGAACCGTAGAGTAACTTATACATACTGTACATTAAACTGTTTTTTTGACAAGTTTTCACAGACAATCAAATATATACCATAGAGTAACTTATACATACTGTGCCTTAAACTGTTTTTTGACAAATTTTCACAGACAATCAAATATATACCATAGAGTAACTTATACATACTGTGCCTTAAACTGTTTTTTGACAAGTTTTCACAGACAATCAAATATGACATTGATACATCAAGGCGGTTTGTTTACAAAGGGCCTACCGGGAAACGCGAAATCGAAACTCTGCTATCTGCCCCTTTATCGCTCGAATATGCAAGAGTGATAGAGAGGTTAGATAACAAAATTTCGACTCTCTCGTTTGCGGTAGACCCTTAGATTGTGTCTTATTGTGGGAGTGGCGTCCTCTACGCAGAGTTTCGCGTAATATTTTTGAAGTGAAAACTTCTTTAGCGGCGCTGGGCACTTTTTGAGGTGGGGAAAAAATGTTAAACCCGAGACAGCGTAAGACGATCACGTGACCGTAAGATTTAGATGGCCACTTATTTAGATGGCATTTAAATCAATAAAGAAAAACTCAATGACATTACATGAAATACTGTTACATTTAATGTCATTGAGTTGTTCTTTATTGATTTAAATGCCATCTAGCGAGTTTCGCTCTAACTGGTATGAATATAACTCGAGTACTAACAGTGATGTGCTTAGGGGTTTCAAGTAATTAACGCTAGATGGCGTTAACCTCAATTATACATAGTGCATTTTGCACTAGTCATTGAGTTTTCACTTCTGCCGGCACTCCCTGAGGGCGACCCGTTGTTTTTTAGGGTTCCGTACCCAAAGGGTAAATACGGGACCCTATTACTAAGACTCCACTGTCCGTCCGTCTGTCCGTCCGTCCGTCCGTCTGTCACCAGGCTGTACCTCACGAACCGTGATAGCTAGACAGTTGAAATTTTCACAGATGATGTATTTCTGTTGCCGCTATAAGAACAAATACTAAAAACAGAATAAAATAAAGATTTAAGTGGGGCTCCCATACAACAAACGTGATTTTTGACCGAAGTTAAGCAACGTCGGGCGGGGTCAGTACTTGGATGGATGACCGTTTTTTTGCTTGTTTTGCTCTATTTTTCGTTGATGGTGCGGAACCCTCCGTGCGCGAGTCCGACTCGCACTTGGCCGGTTTTTTTGTCGTGTTACCTCTTGTTGCGCTTGCAGGTTGGCCAACCGGTCCTCTGCGTGCGGCGTGGGCGCGGGTGACGTCATACTCTGTCCCGGTGTGTACTGTTGCGTAAGAGTCTCCACGAATCCGGTCTGCCAACAGAAAAAGAACATAGCGCCGCTATACTTACCTCGTATCTGCAACACTCATTTGGTGACAAAAACACCCGTATTCCGAATGAAAGTTTAGTTTAGTTATTTAGTTTGATTTGGTAGTTGCAGTTGTATTTAATAATTGTTGATGTATTTTTTTTTTTTTTTGCTTGTATGTAAATTCAATGTTGACGTGTAAAAGTGCCCTTGTGGCCTATTTGCTGAATAAATGTTGAAGTTGAAGTTTAAGTTGAAAGAAAAGCGACATTTCCATCAAATGATTGTTGCAGATATGAGGTTGAGTAAATATAGCGACGATTTATTATATTATATAACCCTTTCTGAACCTCGAACCATAAATCGATAGTCAGAGATTCTTAATCTAGGTATAACCATAGAGAAATATAAGTAAAGAAAGTGTGGTAACTCCATACTCGTACATTAGTTTTCCTACCAAAACGCGAGTTATTTCGTAGTCGACATCTAGCGTCATGTAGCGGATTTATTAGTACCGCTACTTGACAATAGATGTCACGTGTGTCGCGACTGACGAAAAGTGTATTGCACAACAAATTACAACTAATATTACAAGCAGGAATTAAATAAGAGTTCCGATTAATCCGGTTATATTAGCTGAAAATTGTCGAGCATTAGACAAGTAGCAGTACTGATAAATCGGCTACTTGTCGCTAGATGTCGACTACAAAAATAACAAGCGTATTTGTAAGAAAACTGATGTATGGAGTGAGCATTCTATGCTTACTTATTGAACCAACGGAGCGGCAGCTGACTTTCAACAGTGGTTCACTGACCTCGACAAATGAAGCTCGCTTCGCCGCCTGATCCGGCGATGCGGCTCGTTCAGCCGTCGGTGAAGCGTATGACGTCAACGACTGCCGACTGCTCGCCAGTGACGTTCGTGAACTGAAATGTATGAATTATACGATGTAGGGGCGTTCTGGAAAAATGTCGGGTACGTGACTCTATTTTTTAATACTTCTGATAAAGCAACGAAGCTGATATTTGGGCATTTAGATTTAAAGTTGTACCTCCATCTTCACTACATAGTATAAAACAAGGTCGCTTCCCGCTGTCTGTCTGTCCCTATGTATGCTTAGATCTTTAAAACTACGCCTCGGATTTTGATGCGGTTTTTTTAAAATAGAAGTTATTTAAGAGGAAGGTTTATGTATAATTTGTTTACCCGTCTGGAGCCGGGGCGGGTCGCTAGTTTGTGTTAAAGTTGAAAATATATTTCTACTCTATGTCCCCATTTTTATTTGTCCATTGGGTTACGTTTTCAATACAACCTTCTATGACCGCAACAAAACGGACAAACAACAAATTATGAAACTCAGGGGACACTTCTTCTCGTAGGATTAAAAGAGCTCGTGATTTTGATTGGAAAACTCTAACTAAAAACTCCAATATCTTAAATGCGAGTTTGGGGTAAAACTTTAAATACAAATGCCCATTTGGCATGATAACGTTCGATAGGTAACTTAGCTTTAAATTCAAACAGTATATAATACAAATTTCTGCAGATTATTAAGGTAGCTGCCATACGAGTCACGTCCCCGACATCGTAGATCTTTTTGTGGAATGCACCCCCATATAGTTGGAAATGAAGATAAGATAAGTTATAAACTGTAGCCCCATAGCGTATATGGGTGAATCAACTTTTCTAGCACCTCGTTACCTGGGTTACTTTCTCCTGGGTCACTCTTTAAAACTCGATTTCAAGACATTTTACCAAATACGTTAGTTAAAAAGTTAGTTAAAATTGCGTGTGATTAAAACGTGATTTACAAGTTATTTTAGTCCCCTGGCTGACGAGACAGAATAACAACAATAAATAGTTGATCCACCCAAAATAATTGTAAAGAAAAGTAGCATAAATTTTAAGCACTGAAAAGTAACACAGGAAAAGCAAAATAAATAACGATACGTAAGTAAACTGTGCAAACTTATGTATTTCTTAAAATAACTAAATACAAGGTATAAAAAATAATGGCGGTCCGTTTAAGGGCATAATCGATATCGCATTCTGATTAGGAAAAAGTAAGTGTAAGGCCTGAGTGGACGCTCGAGTTGGGCGTGCAGCGGGGCGGGGCGTGCGGCGTGCATGTTAAACAAATGCAAACGTATAGTAGTGGCCTTAGTGCACGCTGCTCAAATCCCTTGGGAGCTCGACGCCACGCTGCACGCCCCGCCGAACGCTCCGCTTCGAGCGTCCACTCAGGCCTTAGACTAAGAAGAACATTTTTAGAGGAAAAAAACAAAACATTTTATCAGAGGTTGATGGCCACTTGTTTCCTACTCAGAAAACGATTCATTTTTATTGAAAACCTAAATTATCCATCAACTACAGCAATAGCTACATTTGTGAAAAATAAAATAGGTAAAATCACAAAGCTATAATTTACATTTGAGGCTGCTACTATGATTAATAGAACGGAATATAGCAAATCGTGTAAGCCAGATACATTTCACAATTGAAATAATATGAAGACAAAAAAAAACAGAATACGAGAGCAACACTAAAAGTTTTTAGTGCTGCTACTTTTTTTCCGGACCACTCCTTACTATAGGTAGGACCTTGGGCCTTAGTGTAAGGCCTGAGTGGACGCTCAAGTTGGGCGTGCAGCGCGGCGGGGCGTGCGGCGTGCATGTTAAACAAATGCAAGCGTATAGGAGCGGCCTTAGTGCACGCTGCTCAAATTACTCCTGACCGCGACGCCACGCTGCACGCCCCGCCGAACGCTCCGCTCCGAGCGTCTACTCAGACCTTACACTTAGGAGGATAGATAATCGAGCAAGCATATACATTGCGTGTACTAGGCGCGCATGGTGCGTAGGTAGCTACTATACTATATTATAGTGACGTCACGTCGTTACCTCGACATCGACAGCGTGCCCTTCGCCGCCGGCGCCGTCTTGCGACGCACCCTTTGTGATAATGTTATGTTATTTGTTAGTTTTAGTAGTATAGTTAGAGTTCATTGACCTCGCTACACCAAAAAGCTTATAATGTGCTGTAGACTCGTGGATACGTGGCACGAATTTGTCTCAAATACTTTTAAAATCAACTATTTCGACGGAGATTTTTTTCCCAAAGCGCCTTCTTTAATAAATTGGCAGTGATGATATTTGATTTAATTTTTGTAGATAGGTCAATGATTACATATTAATGTATTACTAATGTAATTGTAATAAAAATATAGTAAATCGGTAACTCATTTTTTCTAAATATGTACTATATTTTTAAACTGTTTATAAAATATCATTAATACGGAATTAATTACATAGGTTAAAAATAATTATCTAACACGAACACAGGAGTATTACAAAAACAAAATAAAATCTTTTAGCCAATGTCATTGCAAAAATCTTAGACACAGGGATACGTAGACGAGTACAGTCGCCATCAGGTATATCGGAGCGGCCAAGATGTTCACAATATCTGACCACGCACTCTAACACCCTGAAATTAGAGGCGTGTTCAGATACTCGTATTAGCCGCTCCGATATATCTGATTAGACAGCCGCCAATTAGACAGCTGAATCAGGCGCTATACGGCGTCATACGTTTTGTGGTAACTAGATTGTAAAACCTTATCACTTGACAACCTAGTTGCTGTATAATGTACGGTCGCCGTACAGCGCCAACTAGTTCAACTATCAAATATACGGCTACTTTATTTTTCACACTGTGTGTCGTATTGTTCATTATGTTGTAACTGTATATAATCAATGAAAAATTTGCTAAAAATAACAAAAATTGTGATGAACATTTAAGTGTGCAGTAAAATTATTTACAAAACATAAAGAAAACTTGATACCAAGGAAAAAGGACAACAACATGCGTCTAAAAGAGAACGAATTAATGAAGATAGAAAACTATCTGGATGTCCAAATTATTTTATTCGAATTTTTTAAATATGGGTGCACAAATCATCTCAAAAATATGTCTACACCCATATTTTTACACTTGACTGTACAATATTAGTACAAAAACAGGAATGGTGGGTAGTTAACTGGCAAGTTGCGTAAAATATTATTATTTGAAATCGGTTTAAAAATTAAACCGGTATCCAAGCTTAGTAATTGGAAACACTATCATTCAATATAGTCACAAACTAAAATATGTTGCATAACTATTAACATAAAGTGCATAAAATGTCGATTTTATCGTTTACACAACACTTTCTTACATATGTCGTGCATAATTATTTTCCATCGTATTTTCATGGAAACGTACGATCGTGTCTTGCTATTTCAGTCGGTCTCGGCACAAAAAGTACTGAGGTTCACTGAAGTAGCATGACAAATACGAAAGTTTCCGAGAAAATACGATGGAAAACAAATACATCTGTACCTACTTATTGCAACCTAATTTGGACAACACATGACAGTTTTCTATTGGCCGAGCGTATGTAAAAACAGTTAAAATATGAAATAAACATCGCAGGCATATTAAAGTAGGAAACACTGAAACACGTAAAGAGTTGGTGGCATACAAACACTCGGCTCTACTTTTATTTCATATTTATGGGATAAGATCGTCATAGACACGCAAAATACTAATTCATCTTATACAACGCGTTGGTCAAACCAATTTGTCAGTCAGTAAGAACCAGGAAAACTATACTCATCCTTTTCTTTTGGGTGCTAGTACTAGTGTAAGACAAAGATAGTATGATTCTCTCTGTCTATGTTTGAAATGAGACAGTCATTAGACAAACTAAAGATTTGAACAGTGTATTCCTGGTCATATTTAAAAATTAAATGTCCTATTAACTTTTCTGGTATTCGCCTAGTTTAGAAATTAATACCAATTTAAAAAAAAATTGGTACTTAGTGCAAAACGCCTTTTTGATGGCGATCTTGCCACTATGGGGCCTAGTCTAAATATCCTTATTGACTAGGGTTGCCAACCGTACTATATTATTTAGTATTGTACTATATTTTGGCTCTCTGTACTATATACTTTTGGAAAAATATATAGTACGCTAAAATACTATATATCCGATTAAACGTATATTACACTTATGTTTAGTATTTTATCTAAAAGTACTATATTTTTTGAAATGTACTATATTTTTGATGCCTTATTCTGGAAAATACTATATTCCACCAAAAAATAGTTGGCAACCCTATTATTGACAGATATCAAGAAGTGACAAGTAACATTTTGCAAAAGCGGCCTCACTCTAGCACCTTCACAATAAAGACGTGTTCAGATATTTGTGAGCGCCTTGGCCGCTCCGATATATCTGATGGCGACTGTACAAAGAAGATGGTTTGACTTTTCAGTAAGTAGTATATAAAGACCGTATTATGACGACCTCACCCCACTAGACACCGCAACCTTGTGCACTAAGCTACATCAGTGCTATGGATACAGTGATTACTCACGTGGTGGGTCTAGAGCGCTGGGCCACTGTGATACTAGCGAAGAAAACACACGGTTAGAACCCACACTACTATTACTAGCTACTAATGAAGATTTTACAACTAAAATAATTAGTTTTCACCACAGACAAGACATCCTCCAGACTGAGCATAGTAGCGCTACCCCCTCTGCCACAAATATACGGTAGTTTTACTCCATCTTCGAGTCAAAGTGTCTTTGTGTGACGTCCGTTTCTTTGAACGGACCAATCACGGCACGGGACTCGCTCACCTCGTCCCCCGCACCCCAGTATTTTTGGCAGCATCGGTTTCATTATAATTGCTCTAAACTCCGTCTAGAGGATTCCTAGTCTATGGTTTTCACACTTCCAAATTCCGTTCTGATAAAGTGGGTTTTGAGACAATCTTACGAGCATAGAGAAAAAAATACATAGATTGCTCACTCCATACATTAGTTTTGGTACCATAAAGACTATTATTTTCAGTGTCGACATCTAGCATCGAGTAGCGGAATTATCAGAATGTGCTACTTGACAATAGATTTAGCACCGACCGGAAAGTCTAATGCTCAACAACATAAGACTTTCCGGTCGGTGCTACATCTATTGTCAAGTAGCAGTACTGATAATTCCGCTACTCGATGCTAGACATCGACACTGAAAATAATAGTCTTTTTGGTATCAAAACTGATGTATGGAGTGAGTACTCTATGTCTTCTTAATTCTCTTTGACTTTACACATCAACAATCTTTTTTTTTCATTCAAGTTTCAAGTAATTAGTGAGGTGATCTCGAAATCCACTTGGTCAGATCGGTTCATATTTGAAATGGATAGAAAAACGACACTAGGCAGATCTACACAGACGACAAGAATCTGCCGCACGAAGCAACTCGGTCTGTGTAGATGTGCCTTATAAGGCTCCCATGACACACCAGTAAAATGACAGTTACAGAACTACTAACTACTAGATGTACTTAAATTTTATTCCAGCCCTAAAAAGTACCTAGTTAACTTTAAAAATACTTCCGTGCCACATACAACTTTATTTTATTAAATCGTGTGCTACTGAACAAATCCTAGCCCTAAAATTCTCTAATTCTACATCTCTATGGTTCTTCAATTTAAATAGCCATTCTTCAAAACAGTAAACTTAAACATCATGTATTAAGTTAATTACCAAAACTAGATGTACAGACCATAATTTGAGACGTTCTATATCTATTAATGTGGTATTCAATCTGTGATGATCCTATATCAAATAATGTGGTATTAATTAGGTTAGGACCTATTTAGAGTCCAACCACGCTAAGTTTTCACGCCAAGCGCAATCAAATATAGCGCTCTCATATATTATCACTGTCGACTACTGTCAAGTCAGTGCAAACTTAGCAAAGGCCGGACTTTAATATTTATTCATAATTTTGGCTCTGGCAACTTTTAATGTAGCTAATTTCATGGCATCTGGCAACACTAGCAACACAATAGAAGAAGTACACTTGCTTGTAGTGAATGTATATTGTGTACCATTTTGTGTTTTGCTCCGGGCTTGGAGTGGCCGCTGGGCGCGGGCTGAGCGGTAATAGTTATTTGTTATACAAGGGGGCAAAGTTGTTGTTTAACCTCTCCTGCTAATATTGATACCCGAGCAAGCGAAACTTTCGAGAAATGGAATCTTGGCTGTTGCGAGGGTTCACGCCACGAGGGTTAAACAAATTTTGCCACATAGTGAACTACAAAATTTTCCACACACTAACACAAGGAAAATACTAACTGTAAAATATCAAACAAAATCATTCAATTCAATTCAATATCATTCTAAAATCATCATTTTAAAGTCAATTCTACCGGCAAACATAAGAAAACAACTCAAAATTTGCATTTGATTACTTTGCCTCGCATGTGAATAAAATGCAACCTTATCAGTTTTTGAATAATCAAGAGAGCCTTTACCAGCTGGTGTGGTGAAAAGTAACTTAGTCAAGGCCGACGTAACATATCTCGTTGGCTTTTCTTTACCAACCTTAGTGCGAACACAAGTTTGTAGGAAACTAGAAGATCTAATACAAACTATACCAAGTACCCCTCTAAAACACTCATGCTCAGGCTGCCCAAATGTGCCCGAATGGGGTTGGCAACTGTCAAAGGTTTGCATAGATGGCGCCATCATAGCTTGCCCCTTTTTCTATGAGATTTGGCTTAAAAACATGGCACACAACAGACATGGCATTAAAATACAAAAAGTTGACACAATTCTAGGGATTGACAGGGCAAGCTATGATGGCGCCATCTGCTAAATACTTCGACCGGCCAACCCCATTAGTGGCAATTTATAGCAAATGTAATGTTTTCATTATCTTAGGATGATAATATTTGAAAATAGTTGACAATTACTTAATTTTGCTGGACACACTTGAGTACCTAGAAATTAGAAGTTTCTTGCTACGCACCGCACTGCTAAATAAATAAGGATATTTTTATTAATGTTACAATACATAAGAAATCTTTCCCAAGTGATAGTCATATTCATATCTAATAATACCTACTTAATACTATGAAAATTCCTACGTTCTACGTGTAACCTCCAGTCAGGGTTTGAAATTATAGTCTTTGATAATAATCGCGATAATTATCGGATAATTATCCCAGATATATTTATAGATGGTGCTATATTTATTTCCTGTGAATTCTTTGATATAATTCGTTTTTTTTAGCATTAGAAAGAAGGTAAGCGATTTTGACATGTCTTAATTGAAAAACGCTTTTAAAAAATCAGTAACTTATACTTCTGAAAGCAGAAGAATATAAATGATCGTATTAGATTCATAATAGTTACATATTTGCCGTGACTTATTTTTGAAACATGTTTTTCAATTAAAAGACACATCAAGATTGTTTACCTTTTTTCTAATGCTAAAAAACGAACTATAGTATAAAATAATTTGGGCGCTTATCACTATTTTTTATAAATTTCATTAGGTTATTATCAAATCTATAATTATCAGGCATATAAATCACGACAACTATCATTGATAATTATCCTTTCGGACCCTGCCTCCAGTATTACAATTTTTGACTTAAAGTTTACTGGAATGTGAACCTTAGTCCCTTGTATTAAGGCTCACCTGCTGAGCCGGCGGTTGGCGGCGGGCGGGGCGCGGGGCTCGTCTACCGAGGTCGTGGAGGTCTCCATGGGGTTGTGTTCGCCGTCCAGGAGCTGGATCTGAGTCTGACGGACGAACACGCCATAGTTCTCGTCGCACTGGAACAAATGTTATGGAACATCAACTTAGTACAGTCAAAGACATATGTCACTCTGTATAAGATTAATAGTCTAAGAAAAAAACGTGCCTCGGAAATCAAGAAAAAGTCATTCTCGGATAGATGGCGCTACACCTTTGGCCTATGCTCGGCTAGATGGCTGATGGTTTGATATTTAACAATTTTAACGCATAGGTATCAGTGAACGCATAGGAATGATGTGATAAAACAATGCAACCTAATTGTTTTGGGCATGTTAGAAGTGTCTGGATGAGTATTAGTACAGTCATTTAATTTACGCATAACTGTAGTAGGTACTCATTAGCCTATGGGCTTTTAAATACCTTGACAGTTTGACTGGTCACCGTAGTAACCAACTCTTCCAAATTCTCCTGGCGATTGACAGTAGCTATATCTTCCTCCACCTTCACGTCCCGACTTTTAGAGACTATGCTATCGTTACTTTCTGATATCTCCGTCTTAACAAGCCAATCATGGGTAGCTATGGGAATGTTAGGAGATTTTACGTTTTCCATTTTTAAATTATATTCAGAAAAAGTTTCTAAAACTTTTGACTGCTCAGATACACGCCAACTGTCAGTAGCTGTAGTATGGGGAGTTTCGATTTCCCGGCACTGATTTTTGATCACCATTGGCGAATCTACCGATTTCTCTTCAACAAGCCATCTTGCAGTAGCAACGGTTAAGTTACTTTTCACTAGCATTTCCTCACTTTTGTTTTTTTTAGCTGGCTCTATAAGCTGATTCTCAGTTACAGCGATGGCAAACTGTAGAGCAGATTTCACAGTCCGGCTGCATATATCTACACTGTTCTTATATTGGCTGTCTGGCAACGCTGCCAGCCGACTCTCTGTGACTACTATAGCATAGTTTAAAGCTGCCTTTATTGCTGTATTGCAAGATTCTGCTCTGTGGTAAGATAATCCTTGTTTATTCGCCTGTATCAGAGCAAGACTGCATTCAGTGATAGCTATTGAACAGTTGAGCGCTGCTTTCACTATTTTGTAGTTATCACCGCCATCTTGAAATGGTTTGACAGGTTCAAATGAATCACTTGGTATTGAAATATTAGGAAGTACCGAAACACCGAGTTTACTTAGACCGATGACATTTATTTTTTGTACATTGTGAGATGCTATTTCTGGAACAGAATCATTGATACTATTACACTGATCCACACATAAGCATTCTATACTGCTGGTATCTTCAATCTTGGCTACCTTAAATGCATGGGATTCTTTTGATGCCACTTTATCACATTTCTCCATTTTAAGCGCTAACTTGACAGTGTTAGTAAACGTTAATTTATCTTCCATAAGCAGTTGTCGTCTAATATCATTGTCAACTAGTCCAAATATAAATTGGTCACATAGAATACTGTCAACAACCTTACAGTCACAATTTTTAGACAATTTTCTCAAATCTGTTGCAAAATCCATGATTGATTCATTTGGTTTCTGTATGCGTTGACTAAATTTCCGCTCATTAAGGTTTTGGGCTGTTTCCAAATGTTCCTTCATGATTTTTACTAGTTTCTTAAATCCTTTTGTCATAGGACTTTTTGGTAAACACAATTGAACTAGCAAGTTATAGGCGTCCTTACCCATTAGAGTTACTAAGGCAGAGACTTTTAGTTTTTTTGGTATTTTGTTTAGAATTAAAAACTGTTCTAAACGATCGATATAATGTGCCCAGTTAGACGTTAATTCAAAGGCTTCTATCTGTCCTAAACTCATTTTTAACACTAATTATTTTTGTTCCACTCAAATATAAATATTTGACGTAAGATTTCCTTTTTTCACATTTCACTATGAACTACGTTAATAATTATTTCACTGCAAATTATTTGTCAAATTATAAAAATGATGGCGTGTGCCTGTTTCTGTACAAATGTGAAACTACCTCGAAGAAAAAATATTAATTCAATATCAAACTACCTGCTATTTTACATTGAAAAACTTAAATTGCATTCTTGTTGTAACTGATATTTTATTTGTTTCCATTTAACCTTTTTTAATGGGGAAAATTCTGTTGCATTTTCAATCAAAAACGTTATTTAGAAATAGTATAGTTTTTTGTTTGTGACATGTTCTTGGGTTCTTAAGAGTTTATTTTTTTACTTTTTATCATATTACACTTGCTGATAAGAGGAGAAAGTAATAATAAAACCGGCCAAGTGCGAGTCGGACTCGCGTTCCAAGGGTTCCGTACATTAAGTTCGACTCACGCTTGACTGCACATTTCTAGGTTTTCCTGACATAGGTAAAGAACTATTTTTTTGTGTATTTTTCAAAATTTTAGACCCAGTAGTTTCGGAGCTAAAGGGGGGGGAATGGTCCAACAGACGGACAGACAGACTTACAAAATCAACTTACAGTAAAGTAGGCATGTCCCCGGATGGTCCCGTTGTTCTTTCCCTTGGGCTCGTCCAGTATGACCCCGATCCACTTGCCGGTGGCGAAGGTGGGGTGCCCCACGTACGCCACGGAGCCCTTCACGTCCTTACCCACCACCTTCACCCGCTGCCCTAGTGATAACTTCTCGGACATCTTGTATCAACTGCAAAAATTATATATTTGTGTAGGTACATTAATTTAATAGATACTGCAAAATTCTGAGTATATTACTTTTACATTTGTATATATGTATTACTTTTTAATTTAGTGTAAGTAATGTACTTTGAATTTACAAATGTGTTTTTGACATTAAAGATAATGAATTCAAAAATGTATTCTATAAGGCCTCAAGGGTTCTTTCACAAGTTAATACAACTACAAAATTTGCAGTGACATAGAGAATGTATACCAACATTTTTTAGTACAACAGCCCATATGAGTGAAAAAAGTGTAAAAATATGGGTGCATATAGCATAATACTCAAAAATATATCACATAGTTCTTAATTTGCTAACATAAGACAAGAAGATATCTAAATAAATTATATTCTATTCTATTCTATTCTAAATATTGAATATGAATCAGATTTTTAATATTTTGATAGTAAGCTTATATTTTAGATAAAAACCTGTGCCTCTATAGCAAATATATAACAAAGATATATGAATGACTAACAAAAAAGGTTCACCCCAATGTAAAATGAGTGGTTAAAGTTTTTTACATTATTTTGTAATTAGCGATTAGTAAGTAAAACATGCGTATTAATAAACAGACATAATTTTGAAGACAGTTTCGAGTTACATATACACGAAAGAATGTTTTCAATAATAGGAGCTTCGGATTTTGTATTTTTACACAGAAAAAAAAAAAAAAAAAATTAAAATTTAATCTGTTTATTTCATAAAATAAGCATGCATATTTACAAAACTTAACTACTAATCTTAAATTAAAAAGATTTTTTGAGTTAAGGAGTCTAGGTAGTCATATAGAATTAATTATACACTACTATTACAGTTTTATTATATTGTTACAAGATAGGGATTCGATTGTTCTCTTATTTTAAAAACTTGCGCATGGTTTTTCCTCTCTCTCTGATTATTTAATAAGCAGTAAATGATTGAAAACTACGTAATAATTTTGAATTTAGTGTAAAGTGAAAAGGTGAAGCTAACTAATACGAAAAACGAACATATGAGTAATACTATTACTACATACTCTCTATGACCGCTCATAACTGTAAAAGGCGAGTATACATACCTGTGTGTAATTTACGAGATGTATAATTGGGCCAAGATGGTACAAGATTAAAACATGTTTCACGTTTATTAACAAAATTCAGTAACAATAATACACGAAAGTATTGACGAAATTGAACATTTAGCAAATGAAGAAATGTCTGTCAAGTCAATTTTTTTTTTTTTAAATTTATTATTATGAGCATTGGCAACTTGGCCATCAGCTCAAACATAAAACGAAACAAATTACAATTCCAGCTTATACACAGTACAATGTGATATGAATTTAAAAGTTACATTACATTAGTCTATGTGTAAAGTAATTACAATGCCCAGCTTATACCTAAAATTTAACATTACATTAGACATACATTTTATGGTTATTTCAATCATTTATGAAAAAATTACAGACTGCCAATAGTGTGAATAACAAATTCATAGATTACAGGATATAATTGTTGATATTTCAAAAGGCCCTGTACAGAGTTTGGCAGAACTTGCAAACCTGTATCCATACACATAGCAACAAACAATAGCCTTTGTAAATTAAATGAAGGACAATGGAAAAAAATATGATCAAGATCACATAAATTAAAATTACAATGTGCACAAACAGCAGAATCACTCAGCTCTAATCTGAATAGATGTGCAGCAAAACGACCATGACCAATGCGCAATCTACACATAGTTGTAATAAATCCCCTTTCTACATATTTTCTTTGGTATTCAAACCACGACTTGGTACTAGGTGCCAGGACTATTTCAGCTAGCCATTTCCCTTTGACTTCTTTGGATTTAGACCACGAGTTATTCCACCTTCTAATCATAAGTTCTTTAACAAAAGTTACTAAATCGGATTGAGGTACTTTTAAATCACAAACTTGGATATTTTCCGTAGATTTGGCAAGCTTGTCTACAAGTTCGTTACCAAAAATTCCTGAATGTCCCGGAACCCAGCAAAATTCAACAGTAATATTTCTATTTAATAAAGAACTTAAACAACTTCTTAACTTATAAATCAAATAATTTACAGATCCACTTACACATTTATTTTTAAGTGCTTGTAAAGCGCTCATGGAATCTGATAGAATTAAAAACTTATTCTCATTTATATAATTTTCATGAATGTATTCTAAAGCGTAAATAATGCCTAATACTTCAGCCGAAAATACTGAAAAATAACTACTACATTCGAAAACCTTTCCTATGTTCAAAAAAGAGTCATAAAATGCAAAACTGGTCCTATCTTTAGTTTTAGATCCGTCAGTATATAATTTAACAAAATCAGTCTTATCATCAAGAAACTCCAAAAAGTCATATTTCGATTCAAATTTGACCAGTTCAACCACCACGTCTCGCATAATATCATTGTATTCATGTTCAAAACAGGGAAGCAAATTAGACCAGTAGACTATATCTTGAAATTCAAAGTTTAAATAAGTTATAACATCACTTATGGAAGAAGAATTAGGAAACGCTATTAAATTATAATTTGGAATATTTACATTATTTAAATATCTATAAGTAACATCGTTATCACGACTAACCAACTTAAGACCATACTTGTCAGTGATATAACATCTGCGTACAAATAAAGGAACAATGCCAGCCTCTATTTCCAAAGAATTAATTGGAGATGACATCATAGCTCCAGTAATAATTCGTAGCGCCCTATTTTGGATAATATCTAATTTCCTTAAAAGATGGGTATTCGCATCAGCAAAAAACATACAACCATAATCGAAATGACTTCTAATTGTCGCGATATATATCGTTTTAAGGACCTTAGGATCTGCTCCCCATTTTACTCCAGTTAACGACTTCAATATGTTTAAACCCAATTCGGCTCTTTTAGAAATTGTATCAATATGAGTTTTCCAGGAAAGATCATAATCAAGAAATAGGCCAACGTATTTGACAAAAGACTGAGCAGGAATAACTTTAGAATTGTATAAAATTTGAGGAGAATGTAAGCCATTTTGAGAAAAGAGAATTACAGAAGATTTGGAAACATTAACCTCAAGTTTTAGGAAATTTGTTAATATGTTATGAATATTACGTAGACAACTGTTCATAATAGATTCACCAATTTTTATGTCTTTACAATTTACATATAACACCAAATCATCAGCGTAAAATAAGTGCTTAACAGAAGCCGGAATTTGTTTCATGAAACAAACCAAACTTAGAATGAATATAAGAGGAGATAATACAGAACCTTGAGGAGTACCCTTTGTAGAAACTTTAGAACCTATTAACGAAGATCTAACTTTTAGAGTTAAATATCGATTATTAAGAAAATTGAATAACCAACGTAAAATATGACCAGGAAACCCTAATAAAGACAAACTTTTAATAAGGTATGAGTGATCTATGTTATCAAACGCCCCTTTGATGTCTAAAAAAACCGCCAAAGTATATTGGTTAGAACGAAAATTGTTCTTAACATCCCCAATTAAACAACTTAAGTTATCTATTGTGCTTTTACCTTTTCGAAAACCATATTGAGTACTTGGAATGACTTTGCTATTTTCAGAAAACCACTCTAGTCTATTTTTTAACATGGTTTCAAAAACTTTCGCAAAGCAAGATGTTAAGGAAATAGGCCTATATGACTCAACACAATTAGAATCCTTATAAGGTTTTAGTATCGGAACGACATGTTGCGTTTTCCACGTTGGGGGAATACAATGACTCTGCCACAAATTATTAAATATTTTACACAGTATTTCCTTAGCATGAAGAGGTAAGTTTTTAATCACTTTGTAAGAAATTAAATCAGGACCAGGTGAAGTTTCTTTTTTATTTTCTAATGCAGCTAAAAACTCACTAATAGAAAATGGGTTGACCATCCATTGAGCTTCCGGGCGGCCACGATTCTCAAAGTACTCATTAAGGTCACTATTTGATACATGATTATTGTCAGAAGCAATTTTGTCTAAAAACAATGTCGCATTGTCAGGATTTTGAAAGAAATTGGGGGATGAAGAAACGGAATTAAGTTTTGCATGTTTAAATCTTCGTATATAATCCCAAATTATTTTACTCGATGTCATGCGATTAAAGGAGGAACAAAGATTCAACCAACTCACGCGTTTAATTTCAAATAATGTTCTTTTCTTTAAAGCATCTAGTTTTTTGTATATAATGAAATTTTCCATAGAAGGATATTGTTTGTAAGATCGTAAGGCAATTTTAGCTTGTAACACTACACGGTCACATTCATCATTCCACCACGGGATAGCTTTTAAGCATTTATTCTTATGATGGTAACATTTTTTAGCAAATGTCATTAATATGTCATGTAAAATACTCAAATACTTTGTATAGTTTTCTAGAGGGTTTTCTACAAATTGAAAAACTTCAAATTTATCATCACATAACTTGTTAAACTTACACCAGTCAATCTTTTTAAAATTTACCTTAGCTAGAGAATTATCATCTTGTTGAGGATTAGATAAGTTATTAGAATAACATGTAGGAGTGGGCGAGTCAAAAACTACACTAATGAGCAAAGGGAAGTGATTACTACTAAGAAGATCATCAAGAACAGATACCGAACAACTAGAACTAAGAGCTCGGGATGCGAATACCAAATCCAAAACATTACCTTGTTGGCCAAACGGAGCGAAAGTGGTGATAGTGCCATCATTCAAACAAATTAAATCAGAATTCTCCACATAAGCATGAAGAGCTTTACCCCTTCCATCATTGACTCTTGAACTCCAAGATGAGTGATGTGCGTTGAAGTCACCTATTATCAGACGATTATTACTTACAAATTTTGAACACGAATCTTTCAATGAATCTATAGTAAACTTACCATTCGGAGGTGGAGGAGCATATACACATAACATATCTAGAGAAAAATTATTAATGTTAATATTAATTAATATATTTTGAAAATGGTACTGTGATAAAGTGTTGACAATATTGAACTTGTATTTGGAACGAATTGCAATTGCAACACCGCCATGCGGATGGTTAGAGTCTCTTCTAATTACAGTAAACCCGGGCAATTTAATAATTTTGCTCGGGGTCAGCCAAGTTTCATTAAATAGTATGATGTCAACACTCTCGTCACAGCCATGCAAAAAATGTACAAGTTGACCCAGTTTTGGAAATAGACTTCTGGAGTTCCAATGAAGTATTTTTAATTGTTTGATACCCAACCTGTCCATAGTTTAAGTAGTAAAACTTGTTACAAGCACCTCTTTAATCATTTGGGAGGATATTGGCATAGGACCGGAGGAAGAATTTTTGACTTCTTTTTTCTTCATTAATTCTAAAATTGTTTTGGTGATTGCATTAAGAACAATATCAGAATTAATAATGTCAGCAATCATAGCACGTCCGTGAGGTGTTTTAGCAGGAGTTTTTGGAATCTTACTATTTAGATTATTACTGCTATTAGGTGCTACAGCTACTGCAGCTGCAGTTGCATAAGAGAATTTGCCATTTATCTTGTTCTTAATTTGTGCATTTTTTTCTGCCTTAACTGGACAGGTATAAGAAACTGCCGAATGGGGTCCACTACAGTTTGAGCACTTGAAGTCTGCTGGTGTGGTACATTCCTTGTAAAAATGTCCCGCCGAACAAATGGAACATACTTGAGTGCTTTTACAAGCTCCGCTGCCATGTCCGAACTTATAACACCTGAAGCACTGTAGCAAGGGTCTGATGTATTCCTGAACAGGCATCCAGATATGATCGTAGATTACATGGTCGGGTCTAGACGAGGTCATAAATGTAACCAGGACAGTTGGGAGTGGTTTGTATTGCCCATTGTCCTGTTTTTTCGTAAAGCGCTTTACACCAAGAATCATACAACTCGCTTTCAAGTCCTCGAGCAATGTCTCTTCACTTAGATCCACAGGAGCACGAATAATTCCTTGGCACTCTATGCTGTCATATGGGATTGTTGCCTTCCAAGTATTTGCTTGTAGTACTGGTTTGTTTAGCAAAAATGCATTTGCATCTTTGGCACATCCGAAATAAACTTTGACAAAAAAGTTACCCGCCGCCTTTACATATTGCACCCCAGTAATCTCTTTTAATATTCCATTAACTTTGAGGATGTCCATGGGGACTTTATGAGCCAGTTCATTAGAAGCAGATTGTAGCAGTACGGGGTACTCTCTTTTAGTTAAATCTTCATATATGGGGTTGTGGTCTTTGAAGAGACCGCGACGACTTTGTATGTATGTCATTTTTTGCTTACATGATGTGACTTCTGTATCGGAAACATCTTTATTTCTCCTTTTTGTTGTAGTTTTGGCGGCATCTGTTTCCATGGGGGAGGGGCCGCCGCCCGCACCCCCGCGTCCTGGGCTCATTCAATGAATATAATCACAAATTCAATTAACAGCAATTATTTATAATTAATAAGGAAAAATATGTTGGTTTTGTCAATAAAAAAGGACTTTAAACACTATAATTGAAATATTTTCAGTAAATCCGCCTTGTTTTATCGGTTTCCCGCCCTTTTTTTCTCTGTCAAGTCAATATGTACGTCAAATTTTGTGATGGCGAAACGTTTCGTTATTGCACGGAATAGAAAATAAATCGGAATGGGAAAGAGCGATAGAGAGGCAGATAACGAAATCTCGTTTTTCGCGGTCTGTCTGCTGTCACTGTTAGTCTATGGTCAGGTCACTCTTCTTTTCTTTCTCCTTTCCTCCTTGTTGTTTTGTTTCATTCAATCTACTGTGATTTTTCCCGCTCAAACAAGCAAAGTTTTATAACTTTAATAGTACAAAACTGTAACATAAGCGGAAACTGTTAAGTGGAGGAGCAAGTACCATACTAAAGATAATGCCGGCTGGACTCCGCTGCATGAGGTGGTGCAGAACGGCCGGCAGGACTTGGTTAGGCTTTTACTGAGGCACAATACGTTAGTTAATACCAGGGCAGGGCAATGAGACTCCTCTACTTGAAGCTATCCGGCCATTGCTCATGGAGCTGATATGAACGCTATAAACTGTAAAGGAGAGACACCACTAACCCTTGCCGCTCCTGAGATAAGAGATATTATTCAAAATGTTGCTGCATAAAGAATTATAACAGAAGATAGTCTTGATTTTGAACTAGTCCTGAGGCAGATTGAACTGAATTGTGAAGATATTAGGGTTTACTGCGTGTCACAGTCTCGTGCCATCACTAATAAGCTGAGAGCCCTAACAAAACATCACAGCAACCTCCACATTGAACATAAATTCAGTAATAAAGTAATACATCTTATAGTTTATGCTGAAGTGAAGCGGAGAAGCTGGTGCGATACCATGCTCAGAGAGACGGCAAGCTGTACAACTGTTCACATTGCATCATATACAAGGACATGTATGAGCCGCTCTACAACATGGCACATCTGAAGGCGCTGCCCATCGGCTGGCTCATTGAGTGCATTGAGAAATACCAGCTCTGTGAACCTTGGTGAAGAGAAATTGGCTTTATTGCTGATTTAATTAATTCATAACTGATTCTTTAATACAAAATCCTCTACAAGCATAATATTTTTTCTCTTCCATATAAAACTAAGCTAAAATCATATTTTTAGCTATGCTTGTGTTGGATTGGGATATGTTCTATCATTTGATCTCACTTAAATAAGAAGGTGCATTTCCAAAACGAATAATCCTACATCACCTAGTCACCTAAATAACAAATTTCATCAAAATCGGGCCAGTAAAATTTCTGGATAATTTAGGTACATGTACATAATAAGGCCTAAGTAATGTATGTAATTAAATTGCAGTCCCTTATGGTTCATAATATTAGTAATAGCGTGGACTAATCTACTAGATTAGTCCATGGTAATGTAATAGGCGTGCAATAATATGATTTTGAGTTTTGAAACAGATTGGCAAACTTTGTCTTTGAAATAAGGATTACAATTGCTCAACTAATTGTGTCACCGACGGAACGTGGCGAGTCAATGACATTGTTTTCAAATGACGTCATGTTAGGCTAGCCAGATATGGTGGGATTTGATCATTCATCACCATATTTAAACTAGAATCATATCGTAAGGAGAAAATGTCGAGAGGACTCAACCGGATAAAACGCTTAACACCAGCCACGCTCTTGTGACACCCCTGGGGTTGCTAGCGTCCATAGGTTGCGGTGACCGATAATTGGCTGCACGCTTGGTTGTCGCCAACCTAGCATTCAGACTAAAAGTATAGTTAATTTAAAAAGTTTATGATTTCCTGTAGCTAACGTAACGTTTTCCTGTTCGTCCCTCTCGCTCTGCTGGTAAATTGAGTAGGTACATTAGATTTGCTAACAAAGACTTTCTTACTAAAGCATTAATTCTAGAAAGATACAAAACCTATGATTGATGCGTTGCCCTCGCCGTGGCTACCGACGTTTCCTAAATTGAGAAATGAGTCATATGGCGAAGTCCGCCGAGCCGTTATGTAGGTATGCGTCACGTTATCAATGTCAGGGCAAATGAATCGTTTTTCTCGGATAGCACGTTCTCAACTCGCAATACTAGGAAGTATAAATAATTTGCCACTAACAGGAAGCTTAATAATAAACCTTACTTTTTTTAAACATGCAATTAAAAAAAACAAATTACATTGCAAATTATTGTAATGAAATGATCACAAACTCGAGTACAGTCCGTAATGAGAGTAGGTCGCATGGCAACAACAAATATGCAGTGTCTGCGTCGCGTGACAAGGAATTGCCGCAAAGGCGCGAATTGCCGTTCCTACTTTCACTATTACCTGCTATTGTCGACGTTGTACACCCGTTATCTTAGTTATCCTGGAAGTGTACCCGTGGCAATAAAGAAACCAGTTTTCTTAGAAAAACATGTTTAATTGAGACACATCATATAATCATTACAGCAATTTAATAAGTATTAATGTCGTAAAAAACAAAGTGATTATTACTATTTCGTTCGGCGTACAATTGCAACTAAAGCTTTCCAGAAACGCGGGAGCGTTGCTCGAAAATATTTACTTTATTATACACGGGAGTCAGAAAGGCACAGGGCGCGGGAGGCCTAAGCCTCGTTTTACGATTTTCTCTGTAAACATCGGTGCTTTCTAAATACATTTTCGATAGGGTTATAACGCGCACGTTCTCATTTTATTTAGAGGACTATGATGATTTCACGATGCGGACATGTTAGGTCGACGGACGACCGCGGCGCGGCTTAGAAGCCGTGCACCTTGAGCTGCTCGGGCTTAACGAGCCCCGACTTGGTGAGCCACTGGCAAATGTTCTCGCGCTGGTCGCCTTGTAACTGAAGCACCTCTCCGTACTCCGGATGCTCGACCACGGTCCCGTTGCACGCGAACTCCTTCTTGCATGCCCGCACGATCTTCTTCAGGTCATATTCCGATGACAGGCCCTGCACCGTAGTCAGCGTCTTACGCCCGTTCCTCTGCTGGATTCGGACGTGGACTAATCCATCTTGAACGTCGTCTTCCGAGCTTTTGATAGCATCGGCGAACGGGTCGAATGTGTTGAGATTCTGGATGGACATACGATTGAACGTACAGTCTCTTTGTTCTAACGAAACGCTGCGACACGACGCACGTAAAATGTCACTGATAACCGATGTAGGTTGATTATCGCACACGGCAACGACCAATTTACGCAAACTCTAGAAATGCAATGGCGGACGATATGGCGGACCGAAAAAATGAGAATGTCACGCGGAGGCGGAAATTGTTATCGATCGAAACCATAGACAACAGTATTTTTACTTATAAATTTAATGCAGACCATTCACTAACTTTCAAGAAATATGTAACGAAAAGTGAACAAATTAATCTTTAAGTTTTGCATATAGTTTAGGTACATATTCATCCCATTGAGCTACATAAAAATTCCCAGCGACTGGAGAACCAAGTTTAAATTGCTGAGCAAACTTAGCAATAGAGAAGTTGCCTCTATTTTTTCCAGAGGTACTTGGCAATTTCGGAACTTTCGAATAATCACATTTTTCGGGTTGTTTAAAGATCAAAAACACGTATCGATGTAGACCAGTGCCTTTTGGTGGGCCTGATCCTATGTAATCAGACAACACGTCGCTTTTATTCATGTCGCCGCCGTGAATATTTCCCACCAGCCAATGATGCCACTCTCTAAACTTCGGTTTCTCTCGACTAGGTGCATCTGGATCAACCATAGCCAGAACATAATACTCTGTATCTTTAGCTGCCCATTTAACTTCAGGCTTTTCTTTGACTTGTGTAGGGGTTAGCTCTTTTCCAGTCTCAACACTAACACCGCTATTGTATCGAATAGTCAGTAAATCAGGCGGCGCTGTGTTTATTACATCAGGTAAAATACAGTGCTTCTTAAAAATGCCTTGGATATCTGACATTTTATACGTTTAATCTTGTTCAATAAAACTTTGGAAAACGTCTAATCAATATTTATCTCGTTACTAAGAAACCAACGAAAATAAAAACCAAGGAGTATATTAGTGCATATTATTTTATAACAACTTAAAAAAACTAAAGCGAGATAAAATAAATTAATTTACCAATTTTGCTTTATATTTTACTAAAATACATTAATAACAAAAATACAGCTGTAAAGAAAGCTATTCATGAGAACCAAATTGTTTATGGTTAACCTTTTTTTCTATCTGGCAACTCAGTTTTATGTGTTACCAGACTCAAATTTGTGATCGCACAGTTTCATCTGCTTTCAATCAAAATTAAACCTTAGTGCATTTCCAATATAAGTCAAACTAGTATAATCATATCATATGTCAGCGAACAGCGCTCTTACCGCGAATTACAAAGTTCATTAAAATTTATCTTTATCGCGATTTTTTATAATTATCAATCTATTTTTACGACTGTCCTATAACAAGGGTGTCGGATAGTGTCAATAGAACAGTCGTAAATAGTGTTAGTGAATTTTGGGGTGAAAATATGTGGATCGCTATCTTAGTTTTTATATGACTTTCATAGGTATCTAGATGTACAGGAATAAAATATATGCAGCAACATACAATTTGCCGCGCTTAGCATAAGAGCAGTAACTCATTTTGAAATGTAATTGAATTGTATACTTTGTACTTGTACGATATGTTCTACAATTGAAAGTAATTTCAAAACGAGTTACCACTCTTAAGCTAAGCGGGGCAGTAATATAATATGTATGCTTTTGCTGTTTAAGGACTGATGTAAAATAAGAACATTGGACTGCAAGAATCACTTTCTATAATATGCTTTAGTTAATGCATATAATATATTATTATAATACTTTAACACATTCACTGCCACTACCCCAGAAATTGGTAGTCTATAAAACAACCCGCCCAGCGGGTTGTCCGGCATCTGAGCAAAGTTCACAAGCGCCCACCAGGTGAGTTCCTGGCAGTGAATGTGTTAAACTCTCGTATTTTGTACACATATTTAGTGCTTAGAACTGATCTAGTGACTCTTACATTTTGCTGTGATGTCACTCGTCCATGACCACAGCTGGTGGAACCTAATCAAAACGCTGGAATCGCTGGATAAGGTAAAAATAATGCAAGTGCGATATATAAGACCCGTTCTAACCACTAAATGCATACATTATTGTTACAAAGTAGGTATAATTGCTAAAAAAAAAGCAGTGTCCATGGTAGATGTAGTGTAGGGACGCCCGGCCGGAAGCAGGAGGGCTGTCGGTCGCGTGTCGCGTTCATTCAGCCCTGTAGTGTCCATGGTAAGTACACCCACAAAATTAATAATGGTTCTACAGACAAATTCTTGTCTAGTATGTGTTGGAGTTTTCTTCCTTTAGGCTGCAATAGTATATTGCTGTAGGTAAATGAAATGATTCTATAGGTTCTTAACAAACACATTCCTCGCTATGCATTCTCGCACATCTCTGGTGGAAACAGCCAAACAAGTAATTATATATGACACCGATCAGTGCCGGCCCAAGCCCTTGGTCAGGGTAGAGCGAAATCGGGTTTTGGCGCCCTTCGTTGAAGTTTTCAAGCGTATTTTGGGCCCCCGCCACACTCGCGTCTTTTTGAAACTTTTTTTTTTCTCATTAGCCATTTTGGCGCCCCCCTTGCCATTCGGCGCCTAGAGCGGCCGCTCCACTCGCTCTACCCTAGATCCGGCCCTAACACCATATCTCTATATGGGTATGTTCACATTTCCTCTGCATGTCTAGCCTTAGCTCGCGCCATAAGCGTCTCTATAGTCACCGGCTGATGCATTTTCCGCGTAACATTATCGTTCTGCACTTGCAACAACACTTCCTGAGTATCATTAAGTCTTTTACACAAATTCTCGATCCTCATCTGTTTCTCCATAATCTCTGCCTTGATGTCTTCGATGTTCAGCGCCATGTCGTCGACATCAAACTGCGGGAGCTTCCGTTTTTCGTAATTCGCGAAGCTTTCCAGTCTTAGTTGAAGCAACTGGTTTTCGACGCGAGAAGTTTTGTGCTGGTAGTCGATGCACTTCTTGCCATACTGTTTGCGAGTCTCCACGACCGCAGTCATTAGATTCTCGCATCTCTCCACTAATGATAGCTCGTCGACGTCTGGAAATAAGATTGTTTTAATTTTAATGCTTCTAGTGTATACATCACTGTCAATAAAAATATTGTTATTGTTATGTATTTATTGAAGTACGTACCCATTCTTCAAGCTTTAATTTTACGCTTAAAATGATTGTAATTAATCGAACTGTAAGCAAAATAAATATTAAAAACAACCAATTTGAAAAGGAATCGTGAAAAAGTCGTTAATTTCATCAATTTGACACATACGAAAATGTGGCAACATTACTGCCCGTGTTTATTTTTTTTTGAGTTCTTTCATGTGTGAATAGTGTGATAGATTTTTTATAACTGTTAAGGTAAATATTAAGATTTAACAAGGCAAGGAGGATAAAAGAACAACCAAAGATGCCTAAAGTTTTGTAAAAAATATGACAAAGTCAGAAGAATAAGTAATAAAGCTTTTTTTTAATTAAATGTTTCATGAATGTACACTTATAAAGTATCTTTTTCTACTAGACTTGCCAGAGCTAAACTAAAATAACTACTAAACAAGCAATGATAAGTTTGAATGTTACATAAATTTATTAAATATAAAATATAATACTAATATGGAATCAAGGAGTCACAATGTCAACACTGCTCTTTATCATCTTCATGAATTCCTGCACCGAGACCTAAAACAAAAAAAATATATTTTTAAAACAAATACCACTTAGAAATTGGTTTTACGAGTTCTAAGTGTTCACTTAGGTGTGTGTGACTGAATTAAGTAAGGTGTGTGAAGCGTTGAGGGAAGTCAAGCTCTCAGGAAAATAATGTAAAATATGCGGTAGAAATAGTCTATCATGTCAGGTCACCGCGTGTCCCATTCATATGCGAATCTCAAGAGATGCTCAAGAATTATATTATACAAAATAAAATATAAACAGACTGATTGATAATGTATCTAAATCTTATTCATTCCTACACCTAAATGAAAAGAAACTTAATTTTAAAAAAGAAGCCGAAAGGCGGTGTATTCCCATTTGTTCCCGCCATGCACAGGTGGGAATAAGTGTTTTCATATGTGTGTATAAATCATTCCCATTTTTCCCCGCTCCGTGTATGATGGCGGTCACGTGAGGCGAAAACAAATGGGAATACACTTAAAAAGCCTTTAAAGGAAAACAACAGTTACACTTATATTACTTAGTATTAATTGTAAATACAATGGGCCATTTTACACACTTGTAAATGCAGAAATATTCAGCTTATAAAATATAGAAATGATTACTTACAAGTCCATCGTAATCTTTATCGGCATCGTCCATCATCTCTTCAATTTCTTCATCCGTAAGATATGTGCCTAGAATCTCTGTGACCGCCTTCAAATTCTCAAAGCTTATGAGCCCTGCACAGAAAATAATCAAGTGGTTAAAATGTGCACTCTGTAAGAAATATATAACAAAGACTACGTAGACTTAACCAACCATTAGACCTCATAAACATAATCATCATCATGATCTGCCGGCGCCATTCCCCGTCATCTAACCTCGTAAGTCCTAGCCTAGCCTACTTGTACAAATACTCGAAGAAACTGTCTAGCTATCAGGGTTCATGAGATACAGCCTGGTGACAGACAGACGAACAGATGGACAGTGGAGTCTTAGTAATTAGGGTCCCGTTTACCCTATGGGTACGGAACCCTAAAAATGGTACCAGAGTCATCGACGTCGAAGAGACGAAAACTTTTCATGATGTCCCCATCAGTGTCCAGCGCCATAACTTTACGCATGAGCAGCGTCTGGAAATTCTCGAAGCTCAGTTTCCCGGAGCCTCCCTTGTCTACGCCGTTGATCATGTGCTGTAGCTCCTCGGCAGTTGGTTCGTAACCTGGAGGTTAGTAAGTAAACGTCAGCAAAAAAAAAAATGCTCGCGAAATATATGTTTCTATTAAAATCTTAGTTCAAAAAAGTTTTTCCATCTATACGGTCGCCGGGAACTTTTTGACGGAAGCCGGTCAGGTTCCTTTCAAAAAGTGGCTGGTGACTGTAAAGATAAGCGCTTACGATGAGGTTGCCAGACAACCAACAACGTTCACAATATACAGTGAATTACCCAGTGTGATTGCATAATTTGGTCTGACTCTGACCTATGTAGATTAAAATACCATTAGATACCTAAAATTGCTATTTATTATATCGTACCAAGAGCTTTTATAGCCACTCGAAAATCTTGAGCGTTCATTTTCCCTTCTCCATTGTAATCCAACAGATTAAATGCCTGGCGCAAATCATTTTCCTGTAATAAGGCGAAATGATGTAAGTAAGTAAAAGTGAAATGTAGCTTAGCTACTGTTGGGAACAGGCATCACACCACACTATACTCATACTCTCCTCTTACAAGGGATATAGTATTAAGGCCAGACCTAAGCGAATAGAGGACTTCATAAACCGACCGACCGACTTCTGGCCGAAGGGTGTCGTGTTTCGGAGGTTCCGGGGCAAACTGCCGAATCCGACACAGGAGCAGCCGATGCAACGGAGCCAAGCCGTTTTATCGACTAAATAGCTAGTGTTTAGTTTTAAGTTTATAAAATACATATGTATGTGATGTTAGTCTGTAAGGTATTTGTAATATGGGCCTTGTTGCCTGAATTAAATTTCCAAATAAATAAATAAACACCGTTATATATCATGGCAGACTGATACAGGTTTCCACACGATATTTTCCTTTACCGAAATAACATTAGATTTACGCCTACGCTCGGCCATCACTGCTGTGATATTAAATTGGATAATGTTACCAAAGTTGTTGCATCTACCTGTTCTTTCGTAAACGTAAGTTTGGCGTGAATTTCACGGTTGCCTGTGATTTCCTCTGTTTCAGTAACTTTTTCCTCTTTCTCAAGCGAAAACTCGGCAGTGACCGAAAATATGTTGTCCTCCATTGTGTACACTACATCTACAGGGCTATGACTGCATCGATCAAACAATCTCTTAGCAATAATGTTGCCTGAGGTACCTACTTATTATTATATACAGTAATGTGCAATAAAGAAAGAGTATTGTATTGTAATGTATAATATATTATTGTACACAATATTGTTGGTGTGTCTTATTATAGTGTATAGTCTTGTTATGGTTTTGTTTGAAAGATAATATGCCTCACGCTATCAATAAAACGAACAGTTATACTCCTCTAGATCATAAGATTCATAAGTCCAAAGACGTCTCCTAGACTCTCAAGTATCTACGCAATGATCAGACACGCGTCACTCTAAAGTACTCTAAACCAACGTTTTTCCGCGGTTTTGACGATCGTCGGTCCACTTGGTCCATCTACAATCTACATATATAGTTAGTCTCCGTTTTCACAAGCTGCGTTTATTTACTTTATAAGTACTTCGGACTTCTGTAGTATAATCTTTTGGTCTGTTGTATTAATTTAATGAATTCATTAAGATAGATACCTGTTCCTGTGTGAACACAAGCCGTGCACAGATTGGTTTGTTTACTAACTCCTTCTTTTCTTCCACAATATTAACGATGGCTGATAGGTCATCGAATGACATTATTGTGTTAATAAATATGAAACAAAAAACAGGAAACGAAGACTAGAAACAAAGTTTGTTTCAGCTTAGATTTATTTAACCTATACGCTTAAGAACACTGCCCAATTACTATTCAGTTACAAATAAATCTCTAAAATATTGAAGTCCGTCAAAATGTAAAGAGTAGAATAGCAGTTACAGTAACCTGCCAGTAAATTAATTCAACACTGAAAACGAGATTTTATTCGACAGAACTTAAACTAAAATATCTAGGAGAACTATAAAAACTCAAAAAAATTTCCCAGAGATAAGATCTAGGTAATATATATTTATAAATAAATAAATATTATAAATAAAGTCCGTCAACCAAATCTTGTCAGTAGTAAAAGGCGGCAAATTTGAAAAATCGCGGGTTAGCAACACTGTGTTCAAATAATTCCAAAACGCGTGTCATCTGTGTTTTATCTGTGGAATGTGGATCGTGAATGACAGCCGTCACCTTATTTGTTTTCATTCTGAATCGTTTCTGTTTCAAGCTTGGGTTTCAAGAGATATTTCTGCTGTCACCATTAAATATCAATACATTAAATAAGAATAAGCAAAGCTAAGGGGCCTACAATGTACAATCATGCTCGTTGATGGTAAACATTACTGAAACAAACAAACAAGTACTGGAAGAACTCTTTCGAACTTTTAAGATTATGTTCAGTTTTTTTTGTTTTAGGGTTAAAAGGCATAAATAAAATTAAAACGTATGCCTAAATCTATCCAACAAGACCATAAATTGTGTCCTGGAAACCGTCCATAGGCCCACATGTCTAATATTTTCAGCAATCAGTTGTGACTATTTACAAAGGTAAACCTTTTAAATAGTATTAAGAGCCTTGATTATATCGCCGTTCTTTCGTAATATCTACCTAATCCATACATGTTTGTTGCAGGATTAAATCTTGCCCAATATAAGGCGTTCGTAGTAGGTAGTATCTCTTCAGACAATACTTACCTATGGCGGTTTATGTACGTGTACAACGCAACCAAGTCGAAAAGTGACCCTTATCTTATTTACCTTTAAATTAAATAAACACCGAAATATCAGTTGTTTTATTTTTAATATGTATATTGTACAATATATACCAATAAAAAAAATACACAGGTATGTCATATTCATCCAGAACAGTACACTAATTTACATTAACAAGTGGCATATTATATTGTAAATAACAAATATATGCACTATCTAATTATCTGCATTTTGATATGATTTTATTTTAGTAAACTTAGAAGACATAGATAGGGAACAAAGAGAATATAAGCACTACGATAGGTAGTTGTTTTTGATATCTTCAAATTTGTTCATCATTTTGATTAACATTGTTTTAACATCGCTTTTAAATTGTCCGTCCATCGTCCATGTTTCAATTTTTTTCAATAACCACGAGTGACAATTTGAATTGACGTACGCAGGGCGCGCTCAGCGGAAAAAAAAAATCTTTTGGTTCGATGTACATTGCTGCTTTTCTTAGCGCAATACTGCTCTTTGAGTGTTGCCCTACTTTAGTTTGCTTTACATTGCTACTGACAAGATTTGGTTGACGGACTAGAATTGCTCGTTTAAGGGTATCAAAATAAGATTCTACCATTTTTACGTAATTTTTATAATGGTAACTTTACATTCCTGTTGTCAGTTGTTTATCAGAAAAAAAAAATTGACGCCGCCACAGTGTTGCCAGATCTACTGATTAAGCAGTAAATCTATCTGATTTTAAAAATATCTACTGATCTACTGCTTTTTGCTGGTGAGCTACTGATTTTTCGAAAACGAGGGGTAAATTTTATAAAACCATCATAAGACCTGTCGTCATGTATGGATCAGTGTTGGGCCCTAAAGGTGACGGATGAGAAGAGATTGCATGTAGCGGAAATGAGAATGTTAAGATGGATGTGTGGTGTGACAAGAATGGATAGGATAAGGAATGAGTATACGAGTATAAGAGGAAGCCTGAAAGTTGCACCCATAGTAGAAAAAGTAAGAGCGAATCGCATAGCGTGGTATGGGCATGTGATGACCTGATGACGAATGAATGTGGAGAGAATTAACGGGAGAGGAAAACTGAGGAAAAGATGGATGGACTGAGTCATGTGACGAGAAAGGTATTACGAATGAATGTGGAGGGAATTAACGGGAGAGGAAAACCGAGGAAAAGGTGGATGGACTGTGTGAGAGATGATATGAAACGAACGCAAGTAAATGATGAGATGACGAGCGAGAGAGAGGTATGGAAGAAAAAAACATGCTGCGCCGACCCCAAATGAATGGGATAAGGGCAAGCGAATGATGAGTAGAAAAAAAACTTGTGCTCATTTATTAATTATAATAACAGAAGTAAGAGACAGAATGATACTCTTCATTTTACTGTTACTGACAATTTGATTTGCCAGCTATACTCAATTACGCCCAGTTTGTCAGCAGAAAAAGGTAAAAAAAAAATTCTATGGGAGGTTGGTGTCAGGTCAGAGCATATAGATGGTCAAGCAAATCTTGTCAGTAGAAAAAAGCGCGAAATTCATGAGACGATATCCCTTCGCGCCTACATTTTTCAAATTTGCCGCCCTTTTCTACTGACAAGATCTGGTTGACCAAGTATAATTTATTTATTTTAAATTTTACCTATTGCAGACATCACTTTTTAAATCTACTGCTTTTTTCCCCTATCTACTGCTAAAACGATTTTTTTTCTACTGAATATTTCAGATTTCATCTGGCAACACTGCGCCGCCATCTTGCATTGTTTGCTGTTTGAGGTTAGAATAGGCGGGCAGACGCCGGAATTGTTTTTGTATTTAACTAGCTAAAATTAAACTTAACCATGAAACTGGTTCGTTTTTTGATGAAGCTCAGTCATGAAACAGTGACGATAGAACTGAAGAATGGCAGCGTTGTACACGGAACAATCACGGGCGTCGATGTCGCCATGAACACGCACTTAAAAGCTGTTAAAGTTACGCTTAAAAACAAAGAAGAACTGCAGTTGGAGACTTTGAGTATCCGCGGGAACAATATTAGGTACTACCTGTTGCCTGACAGTCTACCTTTGGAGACCCTTCTCATCGATGATGCGCCGAGAGGCCGCGGCAAGCGTGAAGGTTTCCCGAGAGGCGGCGGAGCTCGCGGCGGCCGCGGCAGAGGCCGCGGAGGCCCAAGAGGCGGCCGAGGAGGCCGAGGAGGCAGAGGTCGCGGACGACGATAAACTAGTTCATAAGCTACAACCTAAGATTGTGCGTGATTATTAAGTATAAGTTTATTCTAAATTCGGTGTTTTCATTTCTAATTATCATATCCCTCAAGGTAGGTGTGCTTAACTAATTTCTGAGGCTGGGTTTGACTAGGCACATGATTTATTACTAACTTTTCTACATGCTTAGACAATTCATGATCTATTGGTTGACCTGTTGAGTCTAAACAAGTTTCTGTCAGTGTTTGCGTATGGTATTTATTGCAAACGATTATCATTGCACATGTTAACTGCTCTTCAAGGTTATTCTAAAGGCCCGTCTCCATTATGCGCGGCAAACTATCGAACATTGGCTCGCGAGGCAGCCGCGCGCAATGGATACCGGGTTGGCTCGCGAGCCAACTCGATCAGATCAATATGGAGACAGGCCTTAAAATGCATACAGAGAGTTCTCCACTCTCGGTCAATTGGTCAAAAGAACTAGTTCGGTCTTTTAGTTCCTTTAGTTCAGTTCGGTGATTGAGAGCCGGAAATGAATAGGAATCGGTTTAAAATTAAATTATTTCCCAATCTTTAGTAACTGAATAATTCAACTTGTACGAGACAATGTGTTGATATGTAACATTAAAACACCTTAACTCAATAAAAATAAATATGTAGAAAAATATTTCATATTTTAAGGGTGTCACGATGTTCTTTCATCTCTATCACACTCGTGCCAGCGCCATTGTCAACCGTTTCGTTCCATCCATTTACCATTTCACTCATCCAATCCCACTGAACTATACGGCCAAAAGACCGTTTAAGAGTGTGCTAAAAGATTTAGTTCCTTTCGATCCTTGCTGAATGGAACTAAATCTTTTTATAGGAACTAGGAACGCCATTACGACGTCAGTTATTAGTTCATGACCGAATCAAGCCTACCTATTGTGAACCCACTACTTTCTTAACGCAACTTTATCAGCATGGAACGATAAAAACTATCCTTCCCTGGGCCTCAAACTATCTCCATACCATTTTTTTTATGTGATGGTCAGCAAACATTTGTATCTGGTTGCTGCTGTTAGGGCTGAACATCTGGAGCCTGGCTCCCGCGGGCCGGACTGGAACGCTGTCGGCGGGCCGGATTGGAACGCTTCGCGGGCCGGGGTTTGGAGAGCCCTGATCTATATATGGCATCTATCCCAGCACGCCATCTAGTGTTGAGTAGAAATACCTATTCTAATTTCTATTGCGCGAGAGATGGCGCCACGCCCAACAATTGTTTTCAAATTATAATTTATAATATCGATTTTATATCGAATCTTAAAATGTATAAGCTGTATGCATTTAATAAAAATATAAAACCATAAGCAATGTCCATTACATTGTCCTAGAAAACTGGTACCTAATAAAAATAAATAATCGTGTTTTTTTAAATTATATTTATTAATAACATTTAAAATCTCAAACAGTATTACTTGTCAACTTATTTATAGATATTACATTATTATAACTATTTTGAGGCACTTTTATCACAGTGAGTATTTGCACAAGCGTAAGTTCGGGTATAATTTCGACCATAGAGAAAAGAATTTTTTTCTCTATGCTTTCCGCCAAGGATTCTTAACTACAAAAAAAAATTGCCCTGTTCATATTAGTTTTATGCCGGTCACTTTCTGTACTAAATATCAGTTATCAAAGCTTTAAACAATATGTGACGTTATCTATGAAAAGGGACCTTATAGTCGATGGCGGTTACGCCATGATTAACGATGCTCCGATATAAATATAATTCCGCGCGACGCTGTGCGGCGTAAGTGCCATCGACAATAAGGTCCCTTTTCATAAATAATGCCCCATATTCACATAGTGCTAATTCAAAAACTCATTAACTTAGAAACATATTTTAATTGTATTTACAACTTAAAACCTGAGTAAAATCATTCAACTGTTAATCTTACACATTTACACTTAATTAACAAGCTTTTATTAGGTCGACCTGTATGTAACTAACTATGTAATGGAATCTAAGGTAACTAATTTAACCATCTTCCAAGGATCGTAGCGTCATGAAAATTGGCAGCTGTATGTAGTTCTGATGACAATACAATAATATGGTACTGTCGAACTGATCTGATGATGGAGACGGGAGGTGGCCATAGGAACTCTGTGATGAAACAACGCAACCTAATTGTGTTAGGGGTTTTTCGAATTGTCTCGATGAGTATTAGTTGTCTGTCGTAAGAAAAGTACAGTCAGCGATAAAAGTTTGTACCAAAAATGAAAATTTTGCAAAAAACTTTTTTGTCTAAATAACGCATTCTTAATTCTTCTTAACTTTCCTTCCTTCCTTCTTAACGGGCTTTCCTAAAATTGAGTTCAGCGCCATCTTTAGGACGTATTTGACTAACTTACAAGCTACATACAGAGCTATTAAGACCACTGCGAGTTGGTCGAGCATGTAGCGTTCGTACCATGCGTAGTGATATGTCGGTGAGCGGAGATGTAGTGCGCCTGTGAAAATAAAAATAAGATACATAGTTCTTTGTCAAAATCTTCATTTTTGAAAGTATGATAGTGTGAAAGAGTAGCGGACATTATCAGTAGCTGATCATAGAAAAATATAAGTAAAGAAAGAGTGATAACTCCATACATCGGTTTTGATACCAAAAAGACTATTAATTTCAGTGTTACGGTGTTGTTGAGCATAATACTTTCCGGTCGGTGCTACATCTATTGTCAAGTAGCAGTACTGATAGTTCCGCTACTCGATGCTAGATGTAGACACTGAAATTGTCTTTTTGGTATCAAAATTGATGTATAGAGTGAGCAATCTATGTATTTTTTTCTCAATGCCAAAACGCGAGTTAAATCGTCTAGCGTCAAGTAGCAAACATTATCAGTTCTGCTAGTTGACAATAGATGACATATATTTCGCTACTGACGAAAAATGTACTAAGTTACTAAAACAATTTACAACTAATAACAAGTGAAATAAAAGCTTGTATAAAATACCTTTGGTCTCGATGGCAAGCTCCACGTAGTGCGCGATGAGCTTGGCGGGCGGCACGGGCCGGTTGTTGAACAGCCGAGACAGCTCCTTAGCTTTGTTGTAGTAGCTAAAAGAGAAATAATTTTAAATAGGCGGTTAACAACTAAAAATTACCAGGGGGCTAGTCAAGACGACAGTCAGTCAGTGCTTTTCGTAGTTCGTGTTACACAATGAAGACCGCAAAAATATCAGGCAAGATCTTATTTGTAGAGCCATAATTAAGAGCGTGTCACATATTTTTGCGGCCTTCCAAGAGTAACATATTATTGCAGGTGAGTGTACCAACGTCTTTATTCGCTTGGCTCTGTAGACGACAAGAATCTTACATAAAAAAGCATAATTTTGCCCAAGCTGAAAAGAGACGCTGCGCTCGCTCGTTCAATTATTAGGGTTCTGTATTACTAAGACTCCACAGTCCGTTTGTTCCATTGTCCGTCTGTCCGCCCGTCTGTCCGTCAGCAGGCTGTATCTCATGAACCGTGATAGCTAGATAGTTAATTGAAATTTTCACAGATGATGTATTTCTGTTGCCGCTATAACAACATATCGTCAGGTGACAAGCAAAAGTCACTAAGTACCACCACAAGTTCATAGCCATAGTGAACCATATTAGTACGAAAAGAAGGTTGATTTTTGTTTAAATATTTTATAGTAATTAGTGACTTTTGCTTGTCACCTGACGATATACTAAAAAGTACGGAACCCTCGGTGGGCGAGTCCATCGCACTTGTCCGGTTCTTACCTATTATCTGAAAGCATCTGATCCAGCGCCACCTCCAGTGTGCCCCCCATGTCGCTAGTGATAGAATTGTGTCTAATTTTTGTTTTTTTAATGCCCCGGATGCCAGCCCTTTAAGCCAAATCTCATAGAAAAAGAGGCAAGCTACGATCGCGCCATCTATGCAAACCTTTGACAGTTGCCAACCCCATCATTGACGACTGGTCTGGTCTAGTGGGTACTGACCCTGCCTGTTAGGCCGCGGTCCTGGGTTCGAATCCCGGTCAGGGCATTTATTTGTGTGATGAGCACAGATATTTGTTCCTGAGTCTTGGATGTTTTTTGTGTATTTGTATATTATAATATATCGTTGTCTAGAGTACCCACAATACAAGACTTCTTGAGCTTACTGTGGGACTTACTCAATATGTGTAAGAATGTCCTATAATATAATTTTTTTTTATCATCTTACCTATTGTCCGAAAGCATCTTATCCAGCGCTACATCCAGCGTGCCCCCCATGTCACTAGTGATGCACTCTGGCAGTAGGTAATATTCCCTAGAATTGTGTCAAATTTTTGTTTTTTTTAATGCCCCGGATGCCAGCCCTTTAAGCCAAATCTCATAGAAAAAGAGGCAGGCTACGATGGCGCCATCTATGCAAACCTTTGACATTTGCCAACCCCAATCTTACCTATTATCTGAAAGCATCTTATCCAGCGCCACCTTCAGCGTGCCCCCCATGTCCGTCGCGAAGGGCACGGCCAGCGCGTAGCCGGCGCGCTGTGCCCTCGCGGCGTTGCCGGGCTGGTCGCCGAACACGGGCACGGCCAGCAGCGGCACGCCGGCCTGCACGGCCTCCAGGGTGCTGAGGAGGCCGCCGTGTGTGATGAACAGCTTCGTGTTTGGGTGCGCTGGAAGATATACGCCATTTAAGGTTTGAGCCAAAGCATCGAGCATTAGTGTAAGACCTGAGTGGACGCTCGAGTTGAGCGTGCAGCGGGGCGGGGCGTGCATGTTAAACAAATGCAAACGTATTAGGAGCGGCCTTAGTGCACGCTGCTCACATCACGCGTGAGCTCGACGCCACGCTGCACGCCCCGCCGAACGCTCCGCTCCGAGCGTCCACTCAGGCCTTACACTTGGGGAAATGAGGTTTATATAGAGAAATCTAAGTAAAGAAGGAGTGGTAACTCCATACATCAGTTTTCTTACCAAAACCATAGAAAAAAATTTACATAGAGTGCTCACTCCATACATCAGTTTTAGTACCAAAAAGACTATTAGCATCTAGCATCGAGTAGCGGAACTATCAGTACTGCTACTTGACAATAGATCTAGCACCGACCGGAAAGTCTTATGCTGTTATAAGACTTTCCGGTCGGTGCTACATCTATTGTCAAGTAGCAGTACTGATAGTTCCGCTACTCGATGCTAGATGTAGACACTGAAATTAATAGTCTGAACTGATGTATGGAGTGAGCACTCTTGTCTTACTATATTTCTCTATGCCAAAACGCGAGTTATTTTGTAGTCGACATATGTCGACATCTAGCGTCAAGCAGCGGACATTATCAGTTCAGCTAGATGTCGCGGCAAAGTAAAAGTCTAATGCTCAACAATTTTCAGCGAATATTATAACCAAGGGTTCCGTACATTACCCAATTTTTAATAATGTATTTTTCTTTGTGGGACTTGAATGAAATGTCTTTATAACTGCTTTATAAAATCCGTAGGGGTCGGATCAAAAACTAAGTAATTAAGTCCGACTCCGCTTGGCTGTATATTTCTAATAGGTTTTCCTATCATCTATAGTATAGTAAAGAACTTTTTAGTGTATTTTTTTTTAATTTTAGACCCAGTAGTTTCGGAGAAAAGGGGGGGGGGGGGGATAGTCGGACCATAGACTAGGAGTCCTCTAGACGGAGTTTAGAGCAATTATTTCATGAAACCGATGCTGCAAAAAATACTGGGGTGCGGGGGACGAGGTGATCGAGTCCCGCGCCGTGATTGGTCCGTTCAAAGACACGGACGTCACACAAACACACTTTGACTCGAAAATGGAGTAAAGCTACCGTATATTTGTGGCAGAGGGAGTAGCGTTACTATGCTCAGTCTGGAGGATGTCTGTGAGTTGGACAGACAGACTGACAGAGAGGGTTCCGTTTTGAGGTAACTGATTCGCACCTAATATAGCAGGCTGCGGCATCCACGGCCTAATATGCACGTTCTTCGGCAGCCCCTGTATCGGGTCCTCAAACTTCCACAGCACCGTGCAGGGCAGGGCTCCCAGGACCCTGACGAGGTCCTCCCGGGTCCGCGCCGGGAGCGCCGAGCCTTTCAGCACGGAGCCCATGCTGAAGTACACGACGCCGTTCGTGGACCCGTCCATTAGGTCTTGGAGATCCTGACAATTAAATAGGAAATTATAGTTTGTCAAAGGACTGTCTCATTTCAAACATAGACAGAGATAATCACACTATCTTTGTCTTACACTAGTACTAGCACCCAAAAGAAAAGGATGAGTATATAGGTAGTTTTTTTTGTGCCTATTTACTGACAAATTGATGGTTTGACCAACTATATTAACATGCATGCTTCCGACCTTTGAACCAAAGACGTGAAGTGACGGGCGCGGCTACAGTCCAATATCAACTTTCGTGCATTCCAACAAGGTTCACGATGACGCGCCGCACACGATAGGTTCAAAGAGTTCGCAATTTGCGAAATTCAGTTTTCGCGGTAGCCCCTCTGCACATGATTGGCGCGACAGTATCTCGCGGCGAGATAGACTACCCGTCTTTTTCTAACTATGTTAATAAAAGAGGGACGGAAGGACGGGTAGTCTATCTCGTCGCGAGATACTGTCCCGCCAATCAAGTGCTAGCCCGGCTGTTTTGGAACCAGCGCGACTTAGCGAATTGAAGCCAAACTAGAAGCTATGGCCGTTTGATTTAAAAACTGAACTGAAATTGGTTCATCTGCTGTTGAGGAGCCCTAGCCACAGACGAATACACAGAAACACACATACATACACGCCCATTTCCCGGAGGGGTAGGCAGAGACCACGGATTTCCACTTGCTACGATCTTGACATACCTCTTCTGCTTCCGTTACTTCATAACATTCCTCATACACGCTCGCCGGTTTAGGGTGCTCTTGACCTGGCCTTTGCGTGGTATGTGGTAGAAACACATACCACGGTAAAATAGTCAGTCAACTAATGAAAGTAACCTATCGGGTTATTTTATGGTTTCCTTACCTTGGGTAGCGGTGTGTGGTGATCAGCAATATGGTACCCGGCGATATTCACCACATTAGGAGGCAGACTGATCGCGGGCGCCAGCGACGGGTGCGAGTTGGAGAGCAGGATGGAGATATTGTGAATAGCCGTGGAGTAAGGGGGTAGGACGATGCCCTTCTTCTGGGCTAGCGGCTCGAAGATCTCGTGGTAGTGTTTCTCGCTCACTGATATGTCCCACCTGGAATGAAAATAATTCTTCACTAAATTGTATTCAATATATGACTGTAAACCATAGAGTAAATATAAGTAAAGAAAGAGTGGTAACTCCATACATCAGTTTACTTAACAAAACGCGAGTTATTTCGTAGTCGACATCTAACGTCAAGTAGTGGAACTATCTACTGAGCGGTACTCCGCTACTTGACACCAGATGTCACATCAAGTTTCGCTACTGATGAAACATGTACTGCTAAAACAATTTACAAATACATAATATTACAAACAGGAGTTGAACATAGAGTTCCGGTTAATCCGGTTATGATATTAGCTGAAAATTGTTGAACATTCGAGTTTTCCTTCGTCGCGACCTCGCGACATCTATTGTCAACTAGGAGTATTGATAATGTCCGCTACTTGACGCTAGATGTCGACTACGAAATAACTCGCGTTATGGTAAAAAAACGGATGTATGGAGTTACCACTCCTTCTTTACTTATATTTCTCTATGCTATTATGGTGAATATTCTGTGGGCTGTAGCGTTGCGCTAACGCAGGATCTACTAGCGCCATCTGTTGGTTACAGTTTACACTTACAAGCGCCCGGCGGTCATCATCCCAACCGTGACCGTGTTCGCCATACGCTGCCACAGGGGAGCCTCTATGATGGTGAGTTCTAGTCTGTGGTAGCGTTGCTATAACGCAGGATCTACTAGCGCCATCTGTTGGTTACAGTGTACACTTACAAGCGTCCGGCGGTCATCATCCCAATCGTGACCGTGTTCGCCATACGCTGCCACAGGTTCATCGGTATCGGCGAGTCGCTCATTATGGTAGGCACGAGGGCGGCGCTGCCGATGTCGGCCACCATCGCCTCCACGCCGGCGTGGATGACTGTGCCGCTCAGCACGATCCAAGGGACTTGGAGGACTGCTGCGAAGCTGCGGAATCAGTAGAAATATTTAAGGATCATCATCATCTTCCTCGCGTTGTCCCGGCATTTTGCCACGGCTCATGGTAGCCTGGGGTCCGCTTGGCAACTAATCCCAGTAATTGGCGTGTGCACTAGTTTTTACGAAAGCGACTGCCATCTGACCTTCCAACCCAGAGGGTAAACTAGGCCCGTATTGGGATTAGTCCGGTTTCCTCACGATGTTTTCCTACACCGAAAAGCGACTGGTAAATATCAAATGATATTTCGTACATAAGTTCCGAAAAACTCATTGGTACGAGCCGGGGTTCGAACCCGCGACCTCCGGATTGCAAGTCGCACGCTCTTACCGCTAGGCCACCAGCGCTTAGAAATATTTAAGGATGACATACGTTAAATCGGGCCGTGTCCGGACCGGAGCTTCCTGAGATTCGTTTTCTATCACGTGATACCTGGCGTCTGTAATAGAAAAGTAAGCGCCGGAAGCTCCGGCCCGGACACGGCTCGGTCTAACGTGAGTATGGAGTGAGTACTAAAACTGATGTATGGAGTGAGCAATCTATGTATTTTTTTCTCTATGATTTTATCCACATATGGGCCAAGTATAATCAAATGCAAATTTGGAGTTGTTTCGGTATGTTGGCTGGTAGAATTGACTTTTAAGTGATGGTTTTGAATGATCAATATTCAATAACATTCATGTTTAATCGATTTTGTTTGATATTTTATACTATTTTCCTTGTGTTTGTGGGGTGAAAATTTTGCTTAACCCTCGTGCCATGAAACCCTCGCAACGCTCAAGATTCCGTTTTTAGAATTCAATTTTGGAATCTTTCGCTCGCTCAGATATCAATATTAGCACGAGCGGTTAAACAACAAATTTGCTGCCCCCTTGTAACACAATTAAATAACTATTAAACATCACCTTGTTGAAAATTTACTAAAAATGTAACCGACAAAATAATTGTAAACCTACTAGTACCTGGATAATAAACGAAACAACAAATTTTTCAATTATCATTTATTTAAGGACCATCTGAGATCATTTTTGTTAGGTAGGCAATAGGCAATGGTAGGCGTTAATCTTAAGTACCTAGGAAGAAAAGTGAAAAGTTTATACCCAGCCTGCAGATCTGAGAAGAAGACCTCAGTGACCACAGCATCGTATTTGTCCATCAGCGCCCGCTGGACCCCCTTGTTGGCGGCGGCGGCGATGGAGATGTTCCTTCCGAACTCCATTAGCTTGCCTATACCCATGTGCGGCACCTTTAGCGGGTCCACGTCTGCCGGAAATACGTCATGTCATAGAGAAAAAAATACATAGAGTGCTCACTCCATACATCAGTTTTAGTACCAAAAAGACTATTAGCATCTAGCATCGAGTAGCGGAACCATCAGTACTGCTACTTGACAATAGATGTAGCACCGACCGGAAAGCCTTATGCTGTTGAGATAAGACTTTCCGGTCGGTGCTACATCTATTGTCAAGTAGCAGTACTGATAGTTCCGCTACTCAATGCTAGATGTCGACACTGAAATTAATAGTCTGAACTGATGTATGGAGTGAGCACTCTTGTCTTATTATATTTCTCTATGGTCATGTTGAGCATCAATACAGAATAAATAATAAGTACTAGGTACAGTAGGTACAGAAGATTCACTCTCTAACAAAACACGTCTATTAAGGGGCCCACTGATTACCAGTCCGCCGGACGATATCGGCCTGTCAGTTAGAACAACAAGTTGACAGCTCCATAGAGAAATAAGTAAGACAAGAGTGCTCACTCCATACATCAGTTCAGACTATTAATTTCAGTGTCTACATCTAGCATCGAGTAGCGGAACTATCAGTACTGCTACTTGACAATAGATGTCGCACCGACCGGAAAGTCTTATCTCAACAGCATAAGACTTTCCGGTCGGTGCTACATCTATTGTCAAGTAGCAGTACTGATAGTTCCGCTACTCGATACTAGATGCTAATAGTCTTTTTGGTACTAAAACTGATGTATGGAGTGAGCACTCTATGTATTTTTTTCTCTATGACAGCTCCGAACAACTGAGGCCGATATTGTCCGGCGGACTGGTCATCAGTGGGCCCCTTTAGGACAGAATATGACCGTAAAGTGGCGCAAGCGCGAGCAGTGGCCTATTTTATAAAGCTACAAGTTACAATTTACAAGCGGAAGTCTCTTTTTAACCCTATGTGTTAGAACGAGACTTCCGCTTGTAAATTGTAACTTGTAGGTTTATAAAATAGGCCACAGGAGTCAGTTCCGTAGCGGTGCGCGGCAACTACTATGGCTAATAGACACCAAAATTGGTGGGCCGCATGTACTTGTAGGTACTTGTAGCGGCGCGATGAAATAGCGGACTGAGCCACGCCCAGCATCAATAAATTCATAAGAGGAAAAGGGGATTTTTTCGTCAGGTGTACCGTTTTCGAGCTACAAGCTATAAACTGAACAATAGCAAATATGTACCTTTGCACGCCTGGGATTGAGCAAATTCGGATTAGGTACACGCATTTAGGCCCAAAATGAAAATATGAAAATGATTTCCAGCTTGCTGGGAATGTATGAATGCTGTGACTTACATGCTTATGCTTACACGCTTTTCGGTGAAGGAAAACATCTTGAGAAAACCGGACTAATCCCAATACGGGCCTAGTTTACCCTCTGGGTTGGAAGGTCAGATGGCAGTCGCTTTCGTAAAAACTAGCGCCCACGCCAATTACTGGGATTAGTTGCCAAGCGAACCCCAGGCTCCCATGAGCCGTGGCAAAATGATGTGGCGAGGAAGATGATGATGCTGTGACTTACATGCAGTAAGCTCAGTAGTTTCACTAACATCGATGAATGTGAGCCCCTTCTGGGCCTCCTTCTTTGGGAATGGAGTCACCCACGTCACCTGAAAATCGCAGGCGCAATCACTACATAGTATAAAACAAAGTCGCTTCCCGCTTCCGCTCGAAGCGGAGCGTTCGGCGGGGCGTGCAGCGTGGCGTCGAGCTCCCAAGGGATTTGAGCAGCGTGCACTAAGGCTGCTCCTATACGCTTGCATTTGTTTAACATGCACGCCGCACGCCCCGCCCCGCTGCACGCCCAACTCGAGCGTCCACTCAGGCCTTACACTTAAATCTTTAAAACTACGCAACGGGTAGAGTGATTCAAGAGGAAGGTTTATGTATAATTTGTTAACCCGTGCGAAGCCGGGGCGGGTCGCTAGTAAGCAATAATAAATAAATATTAGGGACATTATTACACAAATTGACTAAGTCCCACGGTAAGTTCAAGAAATCGAAAGAAAAGTACAGCCAACGATAAAAGCTTGTATTAGCAAAAATTCGTTTTTGTTACATGTCCCAGTAAAGAAAGAATGGTAACTTAGATCCTATTGTTAAAACTATATTGCAGGCATTAATTGCTTAAATTGCTTAAAGGTTAACTGGAAGAGATATCCCTGAAAGGAATAAGTTCGCCTTTGTACAAATGATGTGTGTTTTTTCATGTTTGTTTAATTGTACAATAAAGTGTTGTACTACTACATTTATTTACTCACTGTTCATACGTTTTCAATGGGATTGCATACCTCATGCCCCGCCTTCAGTAGGGCTCCCACAACACCCTGCCCCAGATGGTTGTGGCTCTTCGAAGGCACCGGGAAGATGGCCAGGATCCTGTATCCTAGCGCTGGCGACAGCAGCGCCAGCGCTGCTAGGATCATCAGCTTCATCTTGGACTCTGAAAATAAATACTAAAGTTGGTCAAACCAATTTGTCAGTAAATAGGAACAAAAACTATACTCATCCTTTTCTTTTGGGTGCCAATACTAGTGTAAAACAAAGATAGTACGATTATATCTGTCTATGTTTGAAATGAGACAGTCCTTTGACAAACTATAACTTTAGTGTTCTGACCAAAAATCCGTCTCGGGCGAGAGTACAGTCGAAACTTTTAATCTATGACCCATTTTGTACCTTTATCACTATGTTTGTCACAGTGACAATGGTATGAGGTCTCTAGCGACTTCCATATTGATTGTCAATGTGACAAGGTACGAAATGGGACCGTACCTAATCTACTTAAGTACAGCAATAACAACAACTTGTAAAACAACTATTTCCCGTTTACGGTACTGTAGCCGAAATGGCAAAAATAGAACCCTCAGTTTCTATAGATGGTCAAGCAAATCTTGTCAGTAGAAAAAGGCGCGAAATTCAAATTTTCCTATCCGGTGGCGAATGCACTAGTCCCAAAACGCACTATTAGTCAATACACTCTAATTTCGAAAGCCCCTCTTCTCATAAGAAACTAGGCCCAAAATACCATATTTCCAAAAAGGCTCATTCTCGATTTACACGAGAACCATTGAGAACTAGTCCCAAAATACACCTTTCCCAAAATACCCCAAATTGTGTTCACCTGTGCGTGGCGTAATACTTTATTCTCATAATGCGTAGGTCTCAAAACACTCTAGTTCCAAAATACCCTATTTTTTTGGAATGTCTCTTTGTGACTGCTTTCAGCCGTAATCATTACCCGTTTGATGCCTAAAATTTTTTTTTCAAAAATAGGATTTATTTAATTATTATTTTGAGCTATACAGGGTGTAATCGTTAAGTGTTGCTCGGCGATAGTTCCGTAAATATAGCAGATATCAGAAAATTTCAAATTGATATCGAAAGTGCATATAGTGAAAGTGAAGGGCAATATACACACGAGTGTTTTAATGCCTGTGTTGATAAAGCAGTGTATGGAACTATCATAATTAGGTGGGCGAGAAACTACCCTCATTTATGGCATTAAATAATTAAATAATGCCATAAATGAGGGTAGTTTCTCGCCCACCTAATTATGATAGTTCCATACACTGCTTTATCAACACAGGCATTAAAACACTCGTGTGTATATTGCCCTTCACTTTCACTATATGCACTTTCGATATCAATTTGAAATTTTCTGATATCTGCTATATTTACGGAACTATCGCCGAGCAACACTTAACGATTACACCCTGTATAGCTCAAAATAATAATTAAATACGTAAATCCTATTTTTGAAAAAAATATTTTAGGCATCAAACGGGTAATGATTACGGCTGAAAGCAGTCACAAAGAGACATTCCAAAAAAATAGGGTATTTTGGAACTAGAGTGTTTTGAGACCTACGCATTATGAGAATAAAGTATTACGCCACGCACAGGTGAACACAATTTGGGGTATTTTGGGAAAGGTGTATTTTGGGACTAGTTCTCAATGGTTCTCGTGTAAATCGAGAATGAGCCTTTTTGGAAATATGGTATTTTGGGCCTAGTTTCTTATGAGAAGAGGGGCTTTCGAAATTAGAGTGTATTGACTAATAGTGCGTTTTGGGACTAGTGCATTCGCCACCGGATAGAAATTTTCTATGGAACGATATCCCTTCGCGCCTACATTTTTCAAATTTGCCGCCTTTTTTAGGGTTCCGTACCCAAAGGGTAAAAACGGGACCCTATTACTAAGACTCCGCTGTCCGTCCGTCCGTCCGTCCGTCCGTCTGTCACCAGGCTGTATCTCACGAACCGTGATAGCTAGACAATTGAAATTTTCACAGATGATGTATTTCTGTTGCCGCTATAACAACAAATACTAAAAACAGAATAAAATAAAGATTTAAGTGGGGCTCCCATACAACAAACGTGATTTTTGACCGAAGTTAAGCAACGTCGGGCGGGGTTAGTGCTTGGATGGGTGACCGTTTTTTTGCTTGTTTTGCTCTATTTTTTGTTGATGGTGCGGAACCCTCCGTGCGCGAGTCCGACTCGCACTTGGCCGGTTTCTACTGACAAGATCTGCTTGACCATCTATACGTGTTCATAGGTTCTGAAATTTGCAAATCTCAGTAATTTTAGAATAATAAGTGTTGAAACAGTGAACCACTAACGTCTCGTGTTTATACTTATCTTGTCTGTCTATGTACATTTAAAATTATAAATGATAAACAGGCAACGAACTTAGATAAATATTGACACAGTTTTCATACATGGATGCGTAGGTACTGTGATACTTGCCTAGTCACTATCTAATCAACACTATCTGATAACGGAATTAAGATATTATTTGCATGGATACTAAAATATGCCTATTATTATTACGCTGCACAAACTTCTTCAATGATAATATAACTTGTAGTAGGCGCATCATGCCGCCTTCGGCCATGCTATTTAGAGAGAGAAAGTTTTTCTCAAATTCAGACTTCCGAACGCACGTCACGCAACCCACGCGTGACGCTTCTGTCAAACGTCATTGTCGTTTTCATGCAGCCGACGGCCATTACGTGTCCTAAAATAAAAAGTCTTTTTGTTTATAAAAGGACAAGAAATTCCTTAAAATACGTGGAAAATAGGATAAAAAGTGACCCAATTGTAAATTGGAAGAATAAGAAGATTGGAGAAGAAGATACAAGAACGTACGCGATCAAGGCTGAATGCGACCTCTCGTCGCCATGGGCCGCTATGCGCGGACGCGGTACATATCGAGATCACGATCTTGGGCCTATTCTAGGTCTGTAATTCTATATCATCAAGATTCCTATCTCCGCCAGCGGCGTCGAGAACTAGATCTCGCTCGGTATCCACAGTAAGCCTCGCTCTCTGAATTAGCATCGAATGCCAGCATTCGAATAGTTACTTTTTTAAAACATGTAACATTCCAAAAAGGAACATAAATGGTAAGTAATAGAGTGGTAGTACCAAATGCTAATTTGTTATTTCTATTTAGTGTTGGTGATGTGGTTTTGGAGTTTTATAACTAGCCAACTCTGGTTGCTGACTGTACTTGGTGGTTGTGCTGTACACATGCATTCTGGAACGCTATTCTAGGCGTATCTGTTTCTAAATGCATAAAATGGCTGTGCTAATCATTTTGGAGTGTTAATTTAGACATCTCTGTTTGATATTCGCACTTGGCAACCTTGGCGTACTACACTAGGTGCGTTCACTGCCAGTAGCCATGGGATATTGTCACATATTCCTTGCCAACAGCACTGAGACATTGCTCATGTCCTACCTGCAAATAGGTAGTGGACCATAAGCCACCTACAAGTCTTGTTAGATAAACTTACCTACTGGGTTTTGTGGCGTGTTACACTCTAGACACAGCTCTTAACCAAATGAGTTAATCATGTGGTATGCCAATACTAGGCCGTCTCTTGATATATACTCATTTTCAAGTAGCTGAATTTAAGTAGGTACTTATTCTAATTCAAGCAAGCGAAGTACTAAGCGAGCGAGCAAATCTTGACCTTGTGGATAAAGGCACCTGAAATTCGAATATTATGGGATTAACCCTTCTAGGACTTTGCTGTTGTTTGTTCGCAGATATATAATTAAGGACATTACAAAATACTCCGCGCTGTAAATAATTATTGGTGCTCCGAGGTGAACCCAGAGAATTACGCTGCGGCTGGCGAGATGCTTGTCAGTAGGGAACAAGGCTAAGTATTGAAATTAAACAAAATCAACCTGTTCTCTAACTGTGATGATTTAGCTCTCAATACAATTGTGCACTGTAACAGAACCATAAGTGACTGCTCATTTTTGTGCGATTGTCATCATTAACAATCTTAGCTAAGGTAGCTGTTCAATAATGAATCCCAATAAATGGCATAAGATGTTTTTAAAAAATCTTTTAAACATGCTGTTGACAAGTGATGTATGTGATAAGGTGTGCTAGCAAGAATAACTAATGACTTATAAATTATTGTAAGTCCTAAGAAATTTAATCTTACAGGGCTCAACTACCAATCATATTTTTACAATGTATGTTTTTGATGTTAATTATCTTTGTTTCATACAATAAAGTATTTACTACTTACTAGCAACATACAAAATAGCCTGGTCAAAAGCAGCAATAAGGAAGCGGAGCAACACTATCCTCTCTGCAGGCACAAGGTCGCTCCTAGTCCCAGCGACAGCACGGCCTGGATAAAAGCAGCAATAAGGAAGCGGAGCAACACTATCCTCTCTGCAGGCACAAGGTCGCACCTAGTCCCAGCGACAGCACCAACACAACAGCCTGTGTTCACTTAGAACAATTTTTTATAAAAGCCCTGGTTTAATTAAATTATATACCTTTTTTCATAGCAATGTCATCATACTTGCAAGGATTCTGTCCAGGACATCTCATACAAAACTCCTATCTTATCTGTGCCAGTATTTACAGGTATTCCGAAAAATGGATATTTCTGTAAAATTAACAGTCAAGTACTGGAAAAATATGTGACTTTGATATATGCTGTGTGTACAAAATAATATATGCCTATGATGTTCTTAATGTAGGTACCTACATTTCATACAGCTCAATATTTCGTTAAAATATTTTCTGTACAAAACCCTATGGGAAATAAATACAGATATATTGCTAAGACAAGTAAAATTATTGCATCTAAGCAGTTTTAATACAACAAGAAATTGGAACTGCCATAAAACTAATAACACAAATTGTTACATGGCACTAGCTCCAAGTTGTTTTTACCCGATTCTTGAATTTGGGAAACATCTGTGTTTCATATGGAAATATGAAATTTCAATTTTAATTCCTGTCATTAGACTATTATGTGATTATATATAGATATCTCTCTAGCTATATGTATCGGACCTTTCATGAAGTGTATAAGGTCTAGAGGTCACACTATATCTATTGTTGAAACTCCTTACAATAAATGTTTCTTATACTATGTATGTACCTATACAAGATATATGGAGTCATAATCAAATGGAACTAGCACCTAAATACCTCAGAAAGCTGGCTAATATCTAGATTATTTATTTACCCAATATTTTATAAACTGGTTACATTTTTATAAGTTTATAACTTTGTTCATATAAATGGGTTGTTTGTATAGCTATAAGTTTGGCTAAATGAATATGGCATACACATGTATGTTTAAAGAGCTAAATACTGAATTTAATATATTTTAAAGAAATATAATGCCAATAAATATCACCTAGTGTAATATAAATTGATGGCTAAATATTACGCATTTGAATTTGAAGAATGCAAGAAGAGAAAAATTGCCAAGTTTGACGCAGCTCTAAGAATTGCTTCAGAATAATCGGAGCGCGAACGGAACGTCGCTGTCACTGTCAAATCCATGGGTTGTCATTGTCAACTTATCTCTTCAGTAATATGTCGATTGTCGATCGTCTTTATGTTCAAAGACATTCCTTTCAGATTTATCAGTGTGAGATACTACTGAAAGAAGATAATACAGCTATCTCAACTAATTAAAAACCGACTAGGTGAAATGAAATACAGTATGTTTATGTCTAGGATCATTTAGCATAAGATGAGTGAGAGATGATAAACTATTCGATTTTGCTGATAAAAACCTGCCAAATATGCAAGTGAGAATCCTATAGGTATTAGAAATCAATCTGAGATTGTCATACGAGTTTCAATTCAACAGTGGTTACTCAAATGAGTACGTCTGATTGTCTGTCAAGTTAAACCAGTTTGACAGCACTGGCTTACCTCGAGTATCAAGATCTCGGAGATTTAATATAAATTAAACAATGAATATTTTGAAATGTGTTGCAACATTCTGGAACTCCTCTGATCGAGTTATTAATAGTCGTGCAGATGAAATATGTGAACGCTATACATATACTTACCCTAGTGAAGTAATTAATTAACCCAGATGTTTTTCTACATAGATGCTTTCACATTTTCATGGTTATAAAAACATTTTATCTGTGCTTTCCTTCCATTTGAAATGAAATTCAAGGTATTAAAGTTCTAGGAAAAGCAGAAGGCACGGTCATTGTACCTACTCAGTTTTACAAAATATTTATATGTTACATACATATAATTATATGGATTTGAGCCCTAGCTTATCAATTATAAAAACTTATTCCATTAACCGGTTTCACACCGGGTTAACAAGATTCAACATCGTCTTATCCTGGTTACCCCTGTGTTAACCGGGAAGTGTCTTCAGCCATCACTGAAGGAGCGGAGGAGAGAGGAGGAACTTCCGATTGGCGCGACCAACAGTACGGTGGAGTCCCTTGCGCCCAACACCGTCAACACTGGTGTATGTTTTTGTGGAACAATTAAGCATACTTACATTAATTATTTCATAGCAGCTGTTCGAGAAGTGCTTGCTATTTAATAGAATTATGTAATGAGGAAGCTAGGTATAGAAATATTTTTTTATAAATTGCTCTTATGCCTGTATTGCGGCATAGGCTCTCCTCAAATGATAAGGTGGAACGCTTTATGAAAAACGTTTTTTGACTACACCCACCTCAACCTTAAGTGTGAGCTTGTACCTAATCTAAATCAGTATTTAATTATTTATCAATAATTTCACCATCTAATAAAAATCTTTCATTACAAGATTAAGAAATAGTAAAAAATTACTTATTATTCTGGCTATGGTGATTGCACACAGCGCGCTAAAACCCTATCCTTGATTTTAAATTTGAGAAATGTTGCTATCTTTAACATTTTGTAGGGAAAAAACTACTTAATTTGATATTGAATGAGGTTTGTTCTCAGGCCAAAACATTACCTAGCTGTATGTTACTGATATATAAGAACGAAGAATGTTATTCATTAGTTATTATTTATTGCCGGAAAAATACCTCATCACTTCCCAAACGATTCGTAGATGAATTAAGTCGACTCTTAAAGATACTTTAAGTGGTATTGATATTTCTATTTTTCAACAAACATTCAACCTGTTATGCGTTGGTGTCATATTGATGGAAGAAAAACATTACGTTGGAGTAAGACTTCTGACGATTTTGCCCAATTTCATAATAATAGGGCCATAGTTTCATCCAATGATCTTGTTAGATCCTTAGTTATTCTTTCTTCTATCTAGTTAATAAGAGAATAAGGGTTGCTAAAAGCAGCAACACACTGTTAAGAGACAGTTAAGAGTTGCTTATAGCTATTGAATTCTCTAAAACTTTCATTTTATGCCATCTTTAGATTTTTTGATAGTCCTATACTTCATAATTAAGTTTTTTATTTGGTACTAAGTGGTACTAATAAAATACCCTTTAATAAGGAACAATGTATTATTTGTTTCAACTAGGTATCATATGATAAGCAGTTTGATGAAATGATGATCTCACTAGATCTCTAAATAATGTGTAAGAATTAAAATTATATTCATATTGGAAATAGACAGTTACTCATACCGAACTAAAACGGTAGGTATTTTAAAATGAAATCAAAAATCATTGCTTTCATTGTTCCCATACAAAGCCAAATCAAACTTTGAATACTTATCTCTAAACATCTACAAGTTATATTATCATTGAAGAAGTTTGTGCAGCGTAATAATAATTGGAAATTAAACGAACTTACCTGTAAGTGAAGTTCATTTCAATTATATTAGCTGCACAAACTTCGAAATGATAATCCCTCCCGCCCAGTACCCGCGTTATCCTGCGACAACCAGGGATTCTAATAGTGAAAAATCCCTGTCAAAGTTTTAGACAATTTTGGCTTTGCCGAGTTGGCCAAGCTGTTATATCTGTTGGCATATTCACTGCCAGTGCGAGCTACGAGCGAAGCTGATAATATGTGTTTTTCCGCTTTGTAGCGCCAAGCGCCTAAGAAAAGAGAACCCGCCTAGCGGGTCTCTGGCAGTGAAAGTGTTTTGACTTGGCTTGTTACTCTAAACTAAATGACGTTTGACAGAAGCGTCACGCGTGGGTTGCGTGACGTGCGTTCGGAAGTCTGAATTTGAGAAAAACTTTCTCTCTCTAAATAGCATGGCCGAAGGCGGCATGATGCGCCTACTACAAGTTATATTATCATTTCGAAGTTTGTGCAGCTAATATAATTGAAATGAACTTCACTTACAGGTAAGTTCGTTTAATTTCCAATTGTGTTTTAAATGTATATATTTAAACTTTATTGCACTAAATACAAATAAAATGTACAAATGGCGGACTTATTGCCTAAAGGCATTCTCTACCAGTCAGCCATAGGGCTAAACAGAGATGTAATAAAAATGGTGCAAGAAGAAAAGTAAGAGAATCTATTATTATGTAACTCTACTTATTTAAAGCTAGAAATTGATTATTTGGGTGTATTATATTAGTTTACTAGCGACCCGCCCCGGCTTCGCACGGGTTAACAAATTATACATAAACCTTCCTCTTGAATCACTCTATCTACTTATTTAAAAAACCGCATCAAAAACCGCGTAGTTTTAAAGATCTAGAAGCATACATACAGACAGACAGCGGGAAGCGACTTTGTTTTATATTATACTATGTAGTGATTTTCCTTATTTTTCCTTCCAGTCTTTTAAAAATATACTTGTTTACTTGACAGTATAGAAATGTATGTGACCATACTGCATTTAAAATACTTAGGTACATAAAAATAATTCACTGTGATCATGATAAATTAACAACCTTGGTCCTCCAGTGTCAAGGGTACTTAAACAATCTTTATTCAAAAAACGACCTTCATACTACGGTACTTAATGCTTTGCTGTACAAGCTCTTTAACTGTCCAACTGGACCTTATGCCTTTGGTAATAAGGGTTACGAACTTACAGTGTGGGCGATGGTACGAGAGGTGTCATTTGAAAAAGGACCTTTATGTTAACAGGTTAAGGTAGATAATGCTTTGTTATGTTTCAATTACTATAATCGACATGAGTTGAATGATGTTGCTGGTTATATAATTATTTGGTCGTTTGGTCGTTCGTCGTTTGTTTTACATTTCGGTATCTGCCTCTCGATAGAGTTTATTACTGTGGGACTTAGTCAATTTGTGTAAGAATGTTCTATATTTATTATTTATTTATTTACTAGCGACCCGCCCCGGCTTCGCACGGGTTAACAAATTATACATAAACCTTCCTCTTGAACCACTCTATCTATTAAAAAAAACCGCATCAAAATCCGTTGCGTAGTTTTAAAGATCTAAGCATACAGACAGACAGACAGCGGGAAGCGAATTTGTTTTATACTATGTAATACTATGTAGTGATAAATATCGCCAGGAGACCGAGCTTTGCTTGAAAAACATATAAAAACTCAAAAAAGCGCGTTTTCCCAGAGATAAGACTCGCCCCCGAAAACACCCATATAGCAAATTACATCGAAATCGTTAGAGCCGTTTCCGAGATCCCCGAAATATGTACAAGAATTGCTCGTTTAAAGGCATAAGAGATACAGGATGTATACTGTAGAAAACCTACGCTAAGAATCATTAATATACAGGGTGGAATGTTCTTATAGCACTTGGAGCACAGATTATATAAAAGGAGGGAAAGTACTCTAAATAATAGAGATAGCAAATTTCAGTCAAAAGAAACTTTCCTTTATTTTCGAAAAGAAACAAAACTGAATTCAAAGATTTAAAAAAATAAGCTTCCCTCACCCAGGAATCGAACCGACTAAAATAAAATAAAAACAACATCCGCAGTAAACTATAGTGTCAATTGAAAACACAAAGCATGTAAATTAAGGAACGTGGGTATATTATACAAAAATATCAAAATACTTACATAAATCTATAAAAAACACAATTCACAATCACTTTCAAATGTGTTTACAACATAAATGTTCACTTTACGAGTACATATATCATAAATAAATGTTAACCGAAGCGTCGTACAACGCAGGTACCCCGCGTGCGTTAGAAACCAAACTGACGAAGGCTGGTATACCTACGTATACATATATGTACCTACGTAGTATAATTGATCGCGTGTGGAGATGATTTCATGTGTGCGCGGGCGCCGACATATTATTGCGATCTCGGCCGACCAGCGGGCTCAGCATGGTTTCATTTTCATCGCTTGTCACTATGCCCGTCACTTACGCACTTACATACTTGTTATAACGTGACAGGCATGGTGACAAGCGATAATAATGCGACCGTGCTACCGCCGACCAGTTTAACTCTGTTTTTTCTACTCCTGCACTTATCAACTCTAATTTTCAAAAATTGCAAAGTTCACTTGAAAAGTTGTCGGTATTTTTTACCCGACTACGGCAAAGCTAAAGGAGGGTGATGATTTTCACCGGTATGTATATATGTGGGTATGTATCATCTGTAATGTAACAGATAATGTTCCTATTTACTGACAATTTGGTTTGACCTACTATAATGAATGAATGAATGAAATAAATTTATTCCAGAAATATTCCATATGTGATTAAAATATCTAAAATATTTAAAACTAATTACATAATAAATTATAATAATTATGATTAAATTAAATTAAGACGTACACAAACATAATTCCATTGACCTTCCAAGCAAGGCCGAGTTGTGGTCATCTGATCTTATATGTACAGTCATCAGCAATAGTTGCTAAGGGAACTTATATGCCACCAACTTGGCATATAAGTTCCCACTTCACCAAATTGTTATACATAAATAAATATTACGCGGTCATCATTACCACACTCATTGATCTAATATCAATCACTGTTAGTTATCAATTATCATATATCACTATTACAATATTTACAACTAGTGGCTCTGTGAGCTGTAGACCTCGCGAGCATAGATTATTGGGACCGTGCACGATGACAGCGCCACACAGCGGTTTGATCAATCAACAATACAAAGATTTTAATTTATTAAAAAAATACGAAGTTTAAATGAAAAAAAAAATACAAAAAGTTATGTCTTACTGGGGATCGAACCCAGACTTTCTGTGTGCAAACAAAAAAAAGCGATTGTTTACAAAATGCGCCATCATAGTTCTTAGCCAAGCTGACGAAATTCGGCTACTCATTCTCGAGTACAAACTAAATATCTAAATACCGCCTAAACCAGCAATACAATTTTTCTGCATTTTTTGCCATTTACTATGTAAATATGTCTCAAAAAGAAAATACTCTTATGATATCGATACGACTATTTGTTTAAGCGCGAGGTATCACAACTCCTCCATTTTTGAAAATTTCCAATAACGGGATCGACAAAAAAAAAATTATTAACTCATAGAATCTGGTCACAAAATTTCACAAGAATCGGTTGAGAATTGTGACCTGTAGAGGAGAACATCCGGACATACAAAAGCAAAATGCCCGAGTCAAAACGTAGACCTTCGCTACGCTTCGGTCAATCAATAAATATAATGGCTATGTACATATATTTATGTTCAGAATTACTTAGAATTATCTGCATGTGATAAATAAATATAATACGTTAACACATACCTATGTGCTCAGTGCTCACTCATGATGATTTTCTTGTTTTTACAACAAGTCATCATGACTTGTTATTTTATACTTTTTATTATTTATTTATTAATATGAGCCTAGATTGTCTCACTGCTGAGCAAAGACCTCCCTCCTCCCTTTCCTCGTATCCCGGTCTTGACTCGTCTCCTACTAGTTCCTGTCAAAGGCGTCGAAGTCATCCCGCCAACGCCGTCAAGGTTTGCCGCGACCTCGAGTTCGATTTTAGTCTTTTATAGCCAAGTAAAATATATTTTACAACAAAATCTAATACCTTTAAACGAGCAATTCTTGTTTATATATATATATATATATATATATTTCGGGGATCTCGGAAACGGCTCTAACGATTTCGATGAAATTTGCTATATGGAGGTTTTTGGGGGCGAAAAATCGATCTAGCTAGGTCTTATCTCTGGGAAAACGCGCATTTTCGAGTTTTTTTATGTTTTCCGAGCGAAGCTCGGTCACCCAGATATTAACGATTAAAAGACATCATCTCCCTAGCGTTGTCCCGGCTTTTTGCCACCCGCTCGGCAAGTAATCCCAAGAATTGGCGTAGCCACTAGTTTTGCCATCTGATTTTCGAATGCAAAGGGGAAACTATATATATACCATTTTCGGAATAGTCCGATGTTTTCGTTCACCGAGAAGCAACTGATAAAGGATGAGTCACTTTAGACCGGGCCGTGTCCGGGCCGGTCTAATGTGAGTCATCCTTAAGAACGACTCTTCTGTTTCCGCACAGACTCTACATAGTTTGAGTCCCGGGGAAGGACATAGGATAGTTTTTATGTCGGAAGTCATCCGTAAAGAGGGTGAAAAGGGGGGTGGAAATGAGAAAATTAATGAAGTGCCTGTTAATTGGTGCGAGAAATTATTGCCATGTAATTTTATCCAGGCGCTGTACTTTAACTGCTGGTACTAATTCCACGCGGGCGAAGTCGAGGGCAAAAACTATTATAGTTTGTCAAAGGACTGTCTCATTTCAAACATGGACAGAGATAATCATACTATCTTTGTCTTACACTAGTAGTAGCACCCAAAAGAAAAGGTAGAGTATAGTTTTCGTGGTTCTTACTGACCAACTATCACTACATAGTATCATAGAGAAAAAAATACATAGAGTGCTCACTCCATACATCAGTTTTAGTACCAAAAAGACTATTAGCATCTAGCATCGAGTAGCGGAACTATCAGTACTGCTACTTGACAATAGATGTAGCACCGACAGGAAAGTCTTATCTCAACAGCATAAGACTTTCCGGTCGGTGCTACATCTATTGTCAAGTAGCAGTACTGATAGTTCCGCTACTCGATGCTAGATGTCGACACTGAAATTAATAGTCTGAACTGATGTATGGAGTGAGCACTCTTGTCTTATTATATTTCTCTATGATAGTATAAAACAATCCTGTCCCTATGTATGCTTAGATCTTTAAAACTACGCAACGGATTTTGATGCGGTTTTTTTAATAGATAGACTGATTCAAGACGAAGGTTTATGTGTATAATTTGATAACCCGAGCGAAGCCGGGGCGGGTCGCTAGTAATAAATAAATCAGTAAGTCACGGAACCCTAAAAGTAATAAGTTTGTCTGTGGTTCTTGAGCGCCAGTTGTAGAGGGCGCCACTGCCGCTGTCAAACGCAGATGCACAATTGATGACGTCACGCTGCATTGGTTCCAGGTTCCAGGGCTGCCGCAAGATATTTATTTTTTTGACTCTTATAAATTACAACGAATTCAGAAACATACTTATAAAAGCAATAGGCGGACTTATCACTACAATCCGCCGCTATAAAAGGCTACCTAAAAATTGAAGTAATGCTCTTACATAACTCTTGGCATAAACTTTTACGTAACCTTTGACGTAAATAAAATACTCGTAAGTACATATAGTTTTTCAAAGGAAAACAATAGTTATTTGTTTTACAAGGGGCAAAGTGCGAAAGATCCCAAAATTGGACCACGACCGTAGCGAGTGGTTCGACATTTGGAATCATGAGCGTTGCGAGGGTTTCAAAGCACGAGGGTGAAACAAAATTTGCCCCCGAGTGAAGCACCACATCAATCCGAAGAAAATATTAACTGTAAGATATCAAACAAAATCAAATCCAAATGAATGTTATTAAATATTCATCATTCAAAATTATAATTTAAAGGTAAATTCAACCAGCTAACATAAGAAAACAACTCAAAATTTGCATTTGATTACTTTGCTCACATGTGAGTAAAATGCAACTTTGCTATCGGTTTTTGAACAATAAAGAGAGCCTTTACCAGGTGGTGAGAATAACTATTTGGGTGCTTTAGTTATAGCCGGGAGTTGACAGCCCTGCAGGTGTCGGTGAGCATTTTTACACCGATTTGGCAGCTTCCCTGTGACTCCTGTGGTTTGGAGCAAACGTTGGGTGCAAGCCATAAGCGGAGGTGGATACTCGTAGCACGGACCTAGAGACGGTGTCCCTTTGAATCATAGAGAAATATAAGTAAAGAAAGAGTGGTAACTCCATACATCAGTTTTCTTACCAAAACGCGAGTTATTTCGTAGTCGACATCTAACGTCAAGTAGTGGAACTATCAGTACCGCTACTTGACACCAGATGTCACTAGTTTCGCTACTGACGAAAAATGTACTATTAAAACAATTTACAACTAATATTAGAAGCAGAAGGAGTCTATTTTCAATTCCGGTTAATCCGGTTATTATTAGCTAAAAATTGTCGAGCATTAAAGTCCGCTACTTGACGTTAGATGTCGACTACGAAATATCTCGTTTTGGTAAGAAAACGGATGTTTTTTTTTTCAGATTGTATCACTTGGTGTGAGTCAATCGGTCTTCGCTAGAAATACGGGCGGCAGGTTGCTCTTGGTCGGATAGAGGATATAATTATGTGATGTGTAGTAGGTGTATATTGCTGATTTATTGGGCAGGTCCCCGATGTATGGAGTTACCACTCTTTCTTTACTAATATTTCTCTATGCTTTGAACAGTTTGAACGTCACGCCTGTCATGTGCGGCGCGTCATAGCATAGACAAATCTGTGAACTACATAAAATTGACCCGTATGATCTTATACCTTGACCAGGCGTGGCTGAAGCTCACTCCGCGATTTCGTCGCTTTGCTACAGGTAGCTAAAAGTACATCCGTTCCACAACAATTTTGGTGGCTAGCTAGCCATAAGCCGCGCGTGGCGCTGTCGCCATCGCCACCTAGCGGCCATATCTGTGCTGATCGTAACAGACGCGTTTTGTTAGAGAGTGAGTCTTCTGTACCTAGTACTATTATTTATTCTGTGCCTTGACGCTGGTCTGCATATACTTTGAGAATGTGCTGCATATTGCACATGCACATTGCTAATTGGACGCATAACTATCTGTCTCAAATTATGAAAGGAAAGAGCTTATATAAAATGTGGAAAACGTTTTGAAAGTAAATATATAATTATATAGATAGGATCGGACTGGTAACCATTTCGCAATAGCATTCCTCTGTAATGACATCAAGTACAACATTCTCATTGCCTAGTAGAGGGACGAGATCTCGACACAACCAATGTAACTTGGTCTTAGGTGAGACACGAAGAAATTAGAGCGAGTAGAAAGTAGAAATGTAAAACTGCAACTACCCCAGAGGGGGTTGTAACTGTTGTAAGTGCGTTGTCCGCATTTATGATGCGAGTACGCTATTTTCTCTATATTGCAAACCTCAATAACAATATATTTATTTAACAATAAAAGAAATTTAACAAAGGCACATTGCAGTAAACGCCGCACTAGGCATGGCCCGTATCAGCTGTATCGCGGCCTGTAATAAAATAAAACAATATAGAAAGCAAATAGCAGCGCAACTTCTATTGTATGGGCGGCTTTTGGGCGGTGGGTTTATGTGACAGTGTCACTTCACCCCGCTAGCGTCTTTTGAGCGTCGGCGTCTAAAGTGTTATTCAATAGAACTTGCTATGTAAACAAAAGTTACTAGTAAATTGACATTCAGTGTCAATTTTAGTATGGCGGTTTGTTTACATAGTTAGCAAGTTCTATTGAATGACACTTTAGTTAGCGCTATGGAAAATGGCGTCGCTGCGCAGTTGCGCCATCGTTGCGTCCAGCAGCAGCATAGAGTTGACTAGACGACGACGCTCGGGAGACACTATGGGCAACTATGGGGTAGTCTTTGCAACAACTGCGCTAACTAGTAAAGCAATGGGAATAGGTACCCAGCAAATTGTCCGTTTAATTCAGCGTAATGACATGTTGGCTGGACCTTTCCAAGGTATCATTTCGGACAGATCTGATATTCGTAAACTAGTTCCATAACTATTTAATTGGACACCATTTAAAGTGGTTTAAATGGTAAACTCATAACCAATTTTAAAGACGTTTCTAAGTAGGTACGAACGAAACGATCTTCAAGAAAAGAACGTACTCCTATCTTAAAGACCGGCAACGAACTTGCAACCCCTCTAGTGTTACAGGTGTCCATGGGCGAAGGTAATCGCTTACCGTCAGATGATTTGTCTGCTCGTTTGCCTCCTATTAAAACAGAAATAACACAAAGTGTTAAAATATCAACATAAACGTAAAATTTATCTGAAAATACACATAAAATTTACTGTGGCACTTCCATACTCTATTCCGGCAATATCGGTGCAGAGTTAAGGATGACTCACGTTAGACCGGGCCGTGCTTCCGGCGCTTCGTATTCTATGGAAAGCATCATGTCACCTGTCATATAATCCCTGCCATCTGTATGAATATGTCATCTGTCATCTATAAAAGTAAGCGCCGGAACCTCCGGCTCGGACACGGTCCGGTCTAACGTGAGTCATCCTTTATAAAGTGTCATTCAGTAGAACTTGCTAACTATGTAAACAAAAGTTACTAGTAAATTGACATTCAGTGTTAATTTTAGTATGGTTTGTTTACATCAGCGGTCGGCAACCTTTTAGCAGCCGAGGGCCACATAGTAGGTAACGAAGTTGACGCGGGCCGCACTTTGTTAATATTTATGACTTTATCAGAGATTGTCGTTTGTCAATATTACATACAAAATAGCCAGGGAGGCTCGCGGGCCACAAGTGAGAGGTTCGCGGGCCGCATGCGGCCCGCGGGCCGCCTGTTGCCGACCGCTGGTTTACATCGTTAGCAAGTTCTATTGAATGACACTTTACGTCCGACGCTAGTTGTTATTGTAAACCAACAATATGCAGCTGCCATTGACAGCTGTCAAAAATCTAGGCCAGTCAATATTTCTGGCAGCTTCCCGGTTCCAAAATAAAACTATGCCAAGACAACATTATGATGGGATAGTTTATAAGTTACTAGCGACCCGTCCCGGCTTCGCACGGGTTAACAAATTATACATAAACCTTCCTCTTGAATCACTCTATCTATTAAAAAACCGGCCAAGTGCGAGTCGGACTCACGCACGGAGGGTTCCGCACCATCAACAAAAAATACAGCAAAAAAATCGTGTTTGTTGTATGGGAGACCCCCTTAAATATTTATTTTTTATTTTTAGTATTTGTTGTTATAGCGGCAACAGAGATACATCATTTGTGAAAATTTCAACTGTCTAGCTATCGCGGTTCATGAGATACAGCCTGGTGACAGACGGACGGACGGACGGACGGACAGCGAAGTCTTAGTAATAGGGTCCCGTTTTTTACCCTTTGGGTACGGTACCCTAAAAACACAAACTACCTATAACTAATATGTAAATAAATCAGTGGGTTACCTAAGGTTCTTGGTACCTAATTATTAGCTAAACACGTACCCTATTAGGTGGCCTATGTCCTAGGGCACCTAGTTAGGTTCTAATGCCTGCAGAATGCACTAGCGTTTCCAAAAAAGGCAAATGCCGCTTTCACCCTAAGAAGGAGCCTCACGATGTGCTCCCAATCTATGTCCAGTCGCCATTAGAATCTATCGGCGCGGCCAAGGTGCTCACAAATATCTCAGCACGCCTCTATTGTCAAGGCGTTAGAGTGCGTGTTCAGATATTGTGAACACCTTGGCCGCGCCGATATATCTGATGGCGACTGTATGTTGTTAGTGAAGTCAGTTTGTATTCCCAGAAATACTGTCTATATTTGCTAATTTATTATAGACAGTTTTTTTCAGAAGGATATTTATTAGTTAAACAAGAAATTGAAATCTTATACCTTTAGACGAGCAATCTTGTATATTTGGAAATTAAACGAACTTACCTGTAAGTGAAGTTCATTTCAATTATATTAGCTGCACAAACTTCGAAATGATAATTTTAACTTGTAGTACGCGCTTTATCATGTAGCCTGTTCCATGAATGTTACAGAGAGGCAAAGCCAAAATTAAAAATATGTATCTGATTTATGAACGTAACTCCTACGTTGAACGGTTCCCGCGCTGTCAGCTGTCAAATGTCATTTAGTTTAGAGTAACAAGCCAAGACATAACACTTTCACTGCCAGTAGCCCGCTAGGGTTCTCTATTCTTAGGTACTTATCGCTACAAAGCGGAAAAAACATATGGTATCCGCTATGCTTGTAGCTCACGCTGGCAGTGAATATGCCAATTGATGGAATAACTTGGCCCCCAATTCAGCAAAGCCAATATTACCATAACTTTGACAGGGATTATAGGTAGGTACACGAATCCCTGGTTGTCTCAGGACAACGTGGGTACTGGGTGGGATGGGTTATCATTTCGAAGTTTGTGCAGCTAATATAATTGAAATGAACTTCACTTACAGGTAAGTTCGTTTAATTTCCAATTATTATTACGCTGCACAAACTTCTTCAATGATAATTTTAACTTGTAGATGTTTAGAGATAAGTATTCAAAGTTTGATATGGCTTTGTATGGGAACAATGAAATCATTGATTAATGATTAACAATGATTTATTATTTCATTTTAAATTAGGTACCTTTTTAGTTATCATTAACTGATTTCAGAATATATGTAGGTATATTTAGTTTTCAACATTATTTAGAGATCTAGTGATATCATTTCATCAAACTGTCTATCGTATAGTACCTATAGATAGTTGAAAGAAAAATAATTTGATCCTTATTTATTAATAGCACACTCCCCAAAAAAGTCCCCAATCCGCATTGGGCTAGCGTGGGGACTATAGCCCGAGCCCTCTCGCGAATGAGAGGAGGCCTGTGCCCAGCAGTGGGACGTATAAAGGCTGAATTATTATTTTTTATATTATTATTTATTAATAGGTACTTAAGTATTTTCATTTATACCACCAAATACCACATAAAACCTGATTATTATAGGAATATCAAAGAAATCAAAGGATAGCATGAGATGCAATTATTGGCGAATACAACTATAAGCAACTCTTGGCAGTGTGTTGCTGGTTACACCTTTAAGTAACACTTATTTTCTCATTTATCATAGTAAGGATTTACCAAAATTATTGGATGGAACCATGATTATGAAATTGAGAAAAATCATTACAAGAATCACTCCACCTTGATGTTTTTCTTCCACCAATATTAACTCCTAAACGATTTACGGTTGACACAACACAGAACAGGTTAAATAGGTGGTGAAAATAAAAATATATCAATAATCTTTAAGAGTTGACTTAAGTAATCCCTCTACAAATCGTTTGGGAAGTGATTTTTTCATGATTTTGAGGGCAATAAATAATCACTAACAAGTTAATAACTACCATCACGAATATTATTGTTCGTTATTTATATACAGGTAATCAATGTTTTACACCTCATTCAATTTAAAATTAGTGTTTTCCCTGAAAAATTAATGCTATGGATAGCAAGGGTTGCTGAAATTTATCAATCAGAATAACAGTAAAGTTTGATATTTTATCAAGGACAGGGTTTGCACGTTGTGTACAATCACAACAGCTAATAAAAGTGTTAAAGTAATTTTTTACTTTTTCTTAATCCTGTAATGAATGATTTTCATTAGTTGGTGACATTGTTAATAAATAATTTAAGACCGATTAAGGGTACTAGGACACACTTTATGGTTGAGTTTGGTGTAATCGAAAAAACGTTCTTCATAAAGTGTTCAATGCTATCATTTGAGGAGAGCCTATTCCCCAATAAAAGCACAAGAGCAGATTTACAATTATTTACACATCTATACCTAGCTCCCTCATTACATAAGTAATGCTATTAAAACGGCAAGCACTTCTGAAACAGATGCCATAAAATAATTAATGTAATTAATTTTTACATAACATACACCAGAATTTCAAGTGTGTGTGTGTGTGTATGTGTGTGCTTGACGGTGTTGGGCGCAAGGGATTACACCGTACTGTACTCCTTTCTCCTCTTCCTCTTCTCTTTCAGTGATGGCTGGTGGCACTTCCTGGATAACACTGGGGTAACCAGGATAACACGCTGTTGAAACTTGAAACCAGTTAATAAAATATGTTTTATAAATGAGAGCTGGGGCGCAAATCCATACAATTATATGTACATATGCATATAAATATTTTGTAAACTGAGTAGTTACGATGACCGAGCCTTGATGCCTTCTACTTTCCCTAAAATTTAATACCTTAGATTTCGTTTCAGTTGGAAGGAAAACATAGATAAAATATTTTTTGCAAAAGCATCTACTTATGTAGAAAAAACATCTGGGTTACTTCACCAGGATGTTTGTATAATAACCAATAACTCGGTAAGTATATGGATTTCCAAAATGTTGTAAGAAATTTCAAATTTAATTTTCGTTAAATCTGAAATCTTACATTATTTTCCCTCAATCAGCTTATGACACTTAAAGCACATATAGCATTTAAGTAGAATATTGTAATGTCTCTTTTCACACCACTGCTAACGTTCCTAGACATAAAAATACTGTATTTCATTTTACCGGTTTATAAATAATTGCGATAGCTGTGTTGTCTTCTCTCAGATGTATCTCAGTGTGGTAAACCGAAAAAGTGGGTCTTTAAATATAAACAAGACCACCATAATAACCTGAACAAAATTAATGTACCTAATGCATTCTATTAGGCTCATTTAATAATTTCCACACGGGTGTAAGTATTACTGTAATTACTTAAATATCTGCAAAAAATATATATTTATAACCCTTTATTTTAATTAACCACCAAATTATGTCACACTAGGTGATATATTGGCATTGTATTTCTTTAAAATATACGAAATTCAGTATAGGTATTTTTATCTATTCAGCTCTTTAAATACACACATAACCATATTCATTAGCCAAACTTGTAGCTATAGGTACAACAACCCATTTATATGAGCAAAGTTCATTAAAACTAATAAGGACTTTATCTGTTGTTTAAGTTTGTATTTGTCCTTATCGGCTAAAGAAATAATTCTAGTATTACCCAGCTTTCTGAGGTAAGTACTAAGGATCTAGTTTCATTTGATTATAGCTCCATATAGATAATGGTATCAAGACTAATTAAGTGTATCTTGTATATGTATGCACCTACATAGTATAAAAAAACATTTTTAATAATGAGCTTCAACAATAGATATATAATCTAAACAATTACTCATTATGTGACCTCTAGATCTTAGACACTTCATAAAAGGTCTAACACATATCGACACCTAGTCTAATTGTCTAATAAAAGGACTTATGTCATTACTTAATTAGTTTCATAACAGTTCCAATTCCCTGTTGACTTAAACTGCTTAGTTGCAATAAATTTACTTCTTAAATATATAGGTATCTGTATTTATTTCTCTTAGGATTTGGTAGAGAAAATATTAAAGTCAATATTAAACTGTATAAGGTGTACATTATTTTATAAGAACATCATAGGCATATACACACAGTATATAGATAGTTTTCTAGTATTTGACTATCAATTTCACAGAGTTGATCATATTTCGGAATATCTGTTGGCACAGACAAAAAATTTAATTTTGTATGACAAAATCCTTGTAAATATGATGTCACTGCAATTAAAGAAGTGTATTTAAATAAACCACAGCTTTTGAGAATTTGTTCTAAATGAACACAGGCTGTTGTAATGTCACTTGAGTGTGACCACATTGTGACTGCAGAGAGGAAAATGTTGCTCCGCCTCCTTATCGCTGCTTTTGACCAGGGTTTTTGTATGTTGTAATGTTAAATGAATACTTTATTATATGAAACAAATACAAGTAACAGCAAAACATACATTGGAAAATATGATTGATAATTGAGCCCTTGAAGTTGAAGTACCAGGCCGTAAGCCATTAGTTTATCTGCTAGATTTTCTTATAATATCACTTGTCGACAGCATGTTGTAAAGTAATCTCTAATGCCATTTATTGTGCTTTAGTATTTACAGGACCGCTGCTTTAGCGAAGATTCTCAGTGATAATAATCACACAAAACAACACAAAAGAAAGTCAAGTCACTTAAAAGCGACAGCCGGTTGCAGCACAAAATTGATTGAGAGCTAAATCATCAAGTTAGCAAACAAATACTTAGCCTTGTTCCTCACCGACAAGCATCTCACCAGCCGCAGTTCAAGTCGCTGGGCTCATCTTCAAAGCACCAATAAAATTTTACAGCGCAGATTATTTTTGCATAATCTTGTTTGGGTCATACTGGTTTTGTAATGTTCTTAATTATACATCTGAAAACAAACAACGAGGTTGTCCTATTAGGATTTTTCCATATCCAAATTTCGGGTGCCTCCGTGCACATTGATTAACTCATGGGGCCACAAAACCCAGTTCTAGCAAGACTTGTGGCCTTAATTCCACTGCCATTGGCAGGTAGGATATGAGCCATATCTCAGTGCTGTTAGTAAGGAATAAGTGACAACACCACAATGTCCCAAAGATACTGGCATTGAATGCACCTAGTATTAGTATGTGAAAGATTGCCAAGTCCAAATATCATCAGAGATACCTAGGTTAGTACTCCAAAAAGCTTACTATAGCCATTTTGCAAACAGATGCACCTAGAATAGTGCTCCAGAATGCAGTGCACAGCTCAGTCACCATGTGCAGTTAGCAGACAGACACACCTATAATAGTGGCCCAGAATGCACAGTGCACAGCACAACCACCGTGTGCAGTTAGCAGACAGATGCACCTAGAATAGTGCTCCAGAATGCACAGTGCACAGCACAACCACCGTGTGCGGTTAGCAGACAGATGCACCTAGAATAGTGCTCCAGATTGGACAGTGCACAGCACAACCACCGTGTGCAGTTAGCAGACAGATGCACCTAGAATAGTGCTCCAGAATGCAGTGCACAGCTCAGTCACCATGTGCAGTTAGCGGACAGATATACACCTAGCTAGAATAGAGGTAGCACAAACGTCGAAAATCATGAACAAATAAGCACTTGATATTGGTCCACTGTATTTCTTACTTTGCGTTTATTTCGCTTTCGGAATTTTAGATATGAATTAACATTCGGTCGCTGGCGAGCGAGGAGGGCACAGATTGCTTTTAAACGCCACGCGAAAATCGCTTTTTTCTCTACGCCGCTGGCGGAGATGGAGATGATGATGCAGACCTAAAATAAAAAGTAGGTACCTACGTCCATGGCCTGCTAGATTCTTATTTTGGTATGCAACATGTCCGGGTGGATAGTCATGCTATCCACGAAACGACGCCGCCTTTGACCTTGGTCGCGAAAGTAGCATTTTCTTCTTCAATCTTCTTGTATTTTCTTCCAATTTTGTAATTGGTCGGACTGTCGTACACTAATATTTTATTTTTTCACATATTTAATATATATTTACTATTATTTTCTGTAAAAAAGTTATATTTTATTAAGCCCTAATGGTCTAGGCTAACATGAATAAACACAATGACATTTGACAGCTGACAGCGCGGGAACCGTTCAACGTAGGAGTTACGTTCATAAATCAGATACATATTTTTAATTTTGGCTTTGCCTCTCTGTAACATTCATGGAACAGGCTACATGATAAAGCGCGTACTACAAGTTAAAATTATCATTGAAGAAGTTTGTGCAGCGTAATAATAATTATTTATTTATATATATATATATATATATATATTTTAAGGATCTCGGAAACGGCTCTAACGATCGAAAGTCGATCTAGCTAGGTTTTATCTCAGGGAAAACGCGCATTTTTGAGTATTTATATGTTTTCCGAGCAAAGCTCAGTGTCCCAGATATTATCTTTTATAGGTATGCCAGATACGTGGTACGTAGGTACATTGTATATGGTATGGTATGGTGGTCTGTAAATTACTTACCTATTGTTTTATTACCTACGTAGATAAATACATTCGCTGACACTAATAGAAACTAGATGAGCGAAATTCGACACCTATCATATGATATAGGTATCTAGTAGGTACCTATATAAATAGAAATAGTTATTTGTTTTAAAAGTTGTTGTTTAACCCCTCGTGCTAATAATAATAACCGCGAGTAAGCGAGAAATTAAAAAAAAATTAAACGACGAGAGAGCGGAATATTGAGCGTTGCGAGGGTTCAAGGCACAATGATCTCGAGTGAAACGCGTGAAAATCACAAACCGAATCCAAATGAAATAGGTATTTTATATATTTATTAAATATTTATTATTCTAAATAAATTTTAATTATTTATCTAAAAATAAATTTTACTAAGCTAACATGGGGAAAGAACTAAAAATTTGCATCAGATTGCTAAGTAAGCAAAGTACAACTTTCTCATTCGTTTCTAAAGACTAAAGCCTTTAATTTCAGTGTCGATTGCCTTCATCACACAGAAAAGTCTTATGCAATCCCAGTGACCATAATAAATACCCTATGGCCTATTGGCTCCTGTCAAGAGCTACCTCAAAATTGCCACTTGACAATGGTAGCTGATCATTGAGTCTCTGTTTGCTTGCGCGGGAGTTGCTACCTGGGCGGCCCTTGCAAATACAGGCTGATCTATTCCTCGATTTGGTCATCACTACATAGTATAAAACAAAGTCGCTTCCCACTGTCTGTCTGTCCCTATGTATGCTTAGACCTTTAAAACTACGCAACGGATTTTGATGCGGTTTTTTAATAGATAGAGTGATTCAAGAGGAAGGTTTATGTATATGTAATTTGTTAACCCGTGCGAAGTCGGGGCGGGTCGCTATTTGAAATAATATTCAAACATCAAACATTTACTCGGTCTGTGGCACTTTTATATGTAAAATTTTTACAAATACAAATGCATTTATTTCATTACTTTTTACATCAGTTCTTAGGTATAATATAAGGGTTAGGTAGGTAATTAGTCCATCTTAGGTATATGAAGTATGAAGGTAAGTATTTATCTAAACATTGTGCAACAAATTGTTTAAGTAATGCAAAAGGTGCGGGTACAGCTTGCTGAATTTAAACCCGCCCTTGGTCAGCTAATTGGAATGGTATTAAAATTTAATAATTTATAATTTTTACATAGGTACAAGCAATAATAATGACCAAAAATTACAAAATATGTATGTATTTTTATTAGCACCCTGTAGAGTAGAACAATAACCACGAGTCATTCGCCAGCACAAAGGTGTCACCTATAATGTGTGCTCTGGACTCGGCTACGAGCGAAGCGAGGATATTCCGAGGGTTCCGTAAAGGCTTCCACATACTTTTATTCACCAACTTCAAAAAAGGAGGAGGTTTTTTCAAATGATTCTACAAATCTACACATCCACGTTTATATGGAGCTTTAATAGTTTCGACATGTTTGTCTGTCTGTTCTGTTCGTCGACGGTTACCTCACTGGCCGTTAGTGCTAGTTTTTAGGGTTCCGTAGCCAAATGGCAAAAAACGGAACCCTTATAGATTCGTCATGTCTGTCTGTCTGTCCGTCTGTCTGTCCGTCCGTATGTCACAGCCACTTTTCTCCGAAACTATAAGAACTATACTGTTGAAACTTGGTAAGTAGATGTATTATGTGAACCGCATTAAGATTTTCACACAAAAATAGAAAAAAAAAACAATAATTTTTTGGGGTTCCCCATACTTCGAACTGAAACTCAAAAATTTTTTTTTCATCAAACCCATACGTGTGGGGTATCTATGGATAGGTCTTCAAAAATGATATTGAGGTTTCTAATATCATTTTTTTCTAAACTGAATAGTTTGCGCGAGAGACACTTCCAAAGTGGTAAAATGTGTGTCCCCCCCCCTGTAACTTCTAAAATAAGAGAATGATAAAACTAAAAAAAATATACGATGTACATTACCATGTAAACTTCCACCGAAAATTGGTTTGAACGAGATCTAGTAAGTAGTTTTTTTTTAATACGTCATAAATCGCCTAAATACGGAACCCTTCATGGGCGAGTCCGACTCGCACTTGGCCGCTTTTTTAAACTGTTAATAGTTTAGCCATTGGTACCGCTGGTACGCCGATTTTATTTTTCTAATGGTCACTTTACATTTAGCTAAGTAAGGAGAGGCCCTTTAGAAGTTGTTGGTTTAGGTTTAAGCAAGGTTTAAGTCTAAATGGATTCTTCTTATTTTAGTTTAAAACCAATATATAGTTACCCATCGCAGCACCCATTTTTACTTAAACTACTTATTTTACTTATTGTTATTTTTTCCACAAAAAAAAAACAGTGAATTAAAAATGTTTATTTTAGTATTTATTAAATGATAAGAATAATGAACATATTCATTTCTATAATTTTGTTTATTTAAGTAGGTACCGGAATAAACTACACGCAGTACCTTTTTAATACAAAACACAAATAAAAATACATTTATTTCATTACTTTTTTTACAGCTGTTCTTAGTTATAAGGGGGTGGGGGGTTAACATTGATATAATGAATCAAATTTAAATGTAGAATGTGTACAAAAAACGAACCCTAAATAAGGCCAGTTAAAAGACGCCGCCGTAAAAAAAACAAAAATGGCGGGCGCACTCACGTGGAATGCCATTGACGCCTCAAAGATAGCTTGCTTGAATGAATTGTCTATCTCTATTATATTATTGAGTATTGTTGACTGGTAACACCTTTTTAAGTGGCTGGCTGAGAACAGTGAGAACTGCCCGCGCCCGCTGCCCGTGTGACGAAATTAAAAATTTAAGTGAGACGCGCGTTGTTTTTGAGTGATGGTTTGATGAAATGATTGGGATGAACTTAGGTAAGTACGAGAAGAAATATATATAGTAGATTGTTAACCAAGGGATGAAAGGCACTGTGTTCGAGCGCCAATAGTCCGAGGCTGAAATGATGCCTTTTACCCGAGTTAAACACTCTACTTTTCATTTCGAATACGAGGAAAGTAAAAGGTAAGAAAGTAGATTTTTTTATAGTAAATCTTGACTACTTTCAATTAACAATTTACGCAAAAGTATCGTTATTTATGTAATGGGGAGTTAAATATCAGAATGGAAATATATAACAAATCAATTTAAGCCCAAATTTCAAAAAATTCACTTCAATAATTCAATTGCTTATCGTAAAAAAAAGAGAGTCGTACTTGAAAAGTAAAATGCTCTAGTGCAGAAACGTATCATTTTCTGCACACCTTTTAGAACAACAATGTCCCTCCTTCAGAGCATGAGAAATGAAAAATGATTTACTGGTTATACTTAATTGACTTGACACCCTGTTGTGTGAACGATGGAGCGAAGACAGACTGTCTGAGAACCACCGTATATTTAGCCGGCCCGAAATAACTGGCCTTTTTTGACACGGCTCTTTAGCGAAAACTCCGTGAAGCCGCCGCCATACATCGAAGTAGGGCTCATTTGAACGGTGCGAGAACTCGCATGCGAGTTTCATTACATTGCGTCATTTGATCGGTCGGCTGAACTGATGTAACCTCAATGGTCCGCAATGTAACTAAAATCGTATACGAGTTTGCGCGCCGTCTAAATGAGCCTTACGCTCTCAATTTAAAACGTCATTCAGAAATATCGACGGCAGTTCGAGTGACTCTTAACAATAGAATTAGCAAAAATAAATATTGTTTAAATTAACATAAAAAGAAACATCGTCAACATAAACATTTATTCAGCAAATAGGCAACAAGGGCATTTTTACACGTCAACATGGAATTTACAATATTTACATACAAGCAACAAAAAAAATACATGAAAAATTAATAAAATACAAAGCAAATATCAATTCAAAATTTCAAACTAAAGTAGGTATTACAGAGATGTATAAAGATTTGACAAGTTTAGTAAATTACCTATACCTACGTCAGGTTAGGTAATAGCTAGGTCACCTTTTGCGCATAATATCTATTGTCTAATCAATATTTTTGTAAGAGTTTCGTTCACTCAAGATACGAAGTTCAATTGAAGGAGTTGCACTTTGGTCGGAGACAGAGACGAGTAAACGTAACAGTAATTAGAGCCAGTACCATGAGTCACTGACAGTGTCAAAACTGACATATACGCTATCGAGAACGTAATTTACTTTCTATGCATCTCGTTTGCACTAATGCGAGTACGAGCGAGATGTATAGAATAGTAGTTTATGCAACAGTGATATAATAAGGGTTCTTAAAATTCAAGGGTCGAAGTTACAAAACGAGACGTAGTCGAGTTTTGTAAAAAAAGACCCGAGAATTTTAAGAACCAATTATGAGCTGTTGCATACATTACTTTTTCTATGACAGCTGCAGCAAAAAAAAAAAAAAAAGAAAAAAAAAAGTTATTATTAAAAAAAAAGTTATTATTTAAAAAAAATTGAGTTATTATTTTAAAAAAAAAGAGTTATTATTGTAAATGAAAACATACCTCTTTCAATCAAGATGATCGGAACTTGTATCTTTAAAAAAAATAAAGCAGTTGTATTATACTCATAAGATGACTGCTAGCAGTCATCTTATGAGCCTATAGACAAAGCATTCAAATGACATTGCTTTAGATATCACTGTCAGTCATTTAATTGACACATTTAAGTGCTGGAGTAGAAAAAGTAAATTACGTTCTCGATGGCGTTTATGTCAGTGCCAAACTGATGGTAGCCGTAAAGAAGTAAAAACATAATAATCGCATGAATTATTTATATACTAACCCCCTTATTCATAAACGCGCTCCAAACCTCAATTAGCCAATAATCGTTTGTCCTTATCTGTCATTTTGACTTATGTATTTGTATAAGAAAGGGATAAAACATAATTTAATTAAATCAGGCCCGTGAAGTTTTTTGAATACGGGGGTAAATATACCTATTCAGTTTTTGTTCAGAACTTCAGACAAAGAAAATTAAGTACATATCAGGTGACTTTGCAATGCAATCTTGACATGCATACGGTTTAACGGAAGACGGATATTTTCCAAAATTGCGAAATTTTCCTCGAAAGTTATATTTTAATTGACACTTTCTGGAAATTTCTTATATTGTGAAATTTTCAAGAAATTTCTTAGAACTTTTTAACTTTTTGAAAAGTTTCCGCAAGTTGCACGTCTGTACTGTTAATCGTCTTTGGCTTAAGACAAGTGCCGCTGACTATTCTGACGCAACGATATATGAAGTGAAGTCACTTTCACAGCATTTAATAATTTGCCGCTATTTTGAGGCGTAAATTTATAACACCTACATGCAATTTTAACTATAATATAATTTATTCAGCAAAGTTCGTCAACGATATATACAGTCCTTAAAAAATAACTTAAAATATCTAAATTAATTAATAAAATAAACTACAAATAAACTACCTAATCAAAAAGACTTAAGTACAATTTTAATTTAAATAATAATAAATAAAATAAATTTATTTCAGACAATTAAACAGTCCATATTTTTACATTTTTAAATTAAATAAAATTAAAATTAAATTAAAATTAAAATTAAATTAAAATTAAAATTAAATTAAAATTACAATTAAATTAAAGATTAAAATTTAAAATTTAACAAACAACAGAATTAAAATATACCTCACTTTATATTATTATTTACATGTATTAGCATGCAGTGGTTCATGTAAGGGCAATCAAACCTGCTGGAGATCATGCTCAAGATGATGTTGGGGCTAGCACGCACTCTGCAGAGCAAGGACGCGCACCGCCTGCGCAGAGTGGTGAAGAAGCACGCGGTGCGCGCCTCCGCGAACATGCCCGATGCACTGCAGCGACGCGGCAACCTCAACATCACCCTGAAGCCCTGAACGCATCGTTATACTGGACGCGTAGGGCGCTGAGAGCTTTGCGCGTGTGATGAGCCCATAGAGTGCACGTATACAATGAGGTACAGTAAGCTCGGAAAAGAGTCACTTTTACCTCTCTCGTGCACCGCGCAAATCTACGAGCCAACATATTCGCCCTGACTGCCAGCGCCCTACGCTCTCTCTCGATGTCAGCGTCATCCATCAAGTTGTCCGTGAGCAGGTGACCTAGGTATTTAAATTGCCTTACATGACTAAGTTCGATCCCGTTCAACCTAATTGGGGGCACATTTTCTGGTAAACGAGTCCCAGACCTGAACACCATTACTTCACTCTTTTTAGAGTTATATATCAGACCGTGACCGTGCATAGTCTTCACATATTTGAAGCAGTCTCCTTAACCCGCAAACCGACGCGGGATTTATACCTATAGTTCGTTTTTTTTAGCATTAGAAAGAACTTGAAAGAAGGTAAGCGATTTTGACATGTCTTTTAGTTGAAAAACACTTTTTAAAAATCAATAACTAGGTATTACTTACGAAAGCAGAAGACTATAAAAGATCGTATTATAGATTCATAATTGTTACATATTTACCGTAACTTATTTTTAAAATGCGTTTTTCAATTAAAAGACACATCAAGATTGTTTACCAAATTTCTAATGCTAAAAAAAACGAAGTACATATAACTTAATTGTTTCGGAATTTATTTCAAAATCTATATATATAAATGCAAGTGTCCTGACTGACTGACTGACTGACTGACTGACTGACTGATTCATCAACGCAGAGCCGAAACTACAAAAGCTAGAAAGTTGAAATTTGCACACTAAGTTGCATTTGTAAAGTGTACAAGAGGTAAGAAGCGATTTTGAAAAATTCAACCCCTAAGCGGGTTAAAAAGGGGATGAAAGGTTGTATGGGGTTCAAGTTTTAGTTTAAGCTAGGAATTTGAAACTTTGTGAACATGTATTACATTAAAAAACAAGAAAACTAATTTCAGCGTTTTTGAAAATTCATCCCTCAAGGTGGTGAAAAAGGGGTTGAAAGTTTGTATGGAGATCAAATATTTTTGTGAGTGTGGGACTTGAAACTTTGTATATGGGTATATTATTATAAGACAGGAAAAGTAATTTCAGCGTTTTTGAAAATTCATCTTCTAACAGGGTTAAAAAGGGGTTGAAAGTTTGAATCCATTACAAATGCTTTGAAACTTCTTAGAAAGGCATAATAGCCGATTACAAAAAAAAGTAATTGCGACGTTTTAGGAAATTCAACCCCTACGGGGGTAAAAAAGGGGATGAAACTTTGTCTTGGGGTGCAAATTTTATTTTAAGGTAGGACCTTGAAACTTTGCAAAAAGGTATTAAATTAAAAAACAAGAAAACTAATTTCAGCGTTTTTAAAAATTCATCCCCCGAGGTGGTGAAAAAGGGGTTCAAAGTTTGTACGGAGATCAAATATTATTGAGAGTGCGGGACTTGAGTCTTTGTATAAAGCCATATTATTAAAACTCAAGAAAAGTAATTTCAGTGTTTTTAAAAATTCATCCCTTAAAAGGGTTAAAAAGGGGATGAAAGGTTGTATGGGGTTCAAGATTTATTTTAAGCTAGGAATTTGAAACTTTGTAAAAATGTATTATATTAAAAATAAGAAAACTAATTTCAGAGTTTTCGAAAATTCATCCCCCAAGGTGGTGAAAAAGGGGTTGAAAGTTTGTATGGAGATCAAATATTTTTGTGAGTGTGTGACTTTAAACTTTGTATATGGGTATATTATTATAAGACAGGAAAAGTAATTTCAGCGTTTTTAAAAATTCATCCCCTAACAGGGTTAAAAAGGGGTTGAAAGTTTGAATCCATTACAAATGCTTTGAAACTTTTTAGAAATGCATAATAGCCGATTGCAAAAAAAAGGAATTGCGATGTTTTAGGAAATTCAACCCCTAAGAGGGTAAAAAAGGGGATGAAACATTGTCTTGGGGTGCAAATTTTATTTTAAGCTAGGACCTTGAAACTTCGCAAAAAGGTATTAAATTAAAAAACAACAAAACAGATTTCAGTGTTTTTAAAAATTCATCCCCCGAGGTGGTGAAAAAGGGGTTGAAAGTTTGTAAGGAGATCAAATATTTTTTAGAGTGCAGGTCTTGAATCTTTGTATAAAGCCATATTATTAATTGTCAAGAAAAGTAATTTCAGCGTGTTCAAAAATTCATCCCTTAAAAGGGTTAAAAAGGGGTTGAAAGATTGTATAGGGTTTAAATTTTATTTTAAGCTACGAATTTGTAACTTCGTAAAAAGTTATTTCATTATAAGAGAAGAAAACTAATGTTAGCGTTTTTCAAAATTCAACATTTAAGGTGGTGAAAAGGGGGTTGAAAATTTGTATGGAGGTCAATATTTTTTGTAAGTACGGGACTTGAATCTTTGTATAATGACATATTATTAGAATACGAGAAAAGTAATTTCACGTTTTTAAAAATTCATACCCTATAAGGGTCCAAAAGGGGTTGAAAGTTTGTATAGGGTTCAAATTTTATTTAAAGCTAGGAACTTGAAACTTCGTAAAAAGGTATTTTATTAAAAAACAAAAAAACTTATTCAGCGTTTTTAAAAATTCATCCCCCAAGGAGGTGAAAAAGGGGTTGAAAGTTTGTATGGAGATCAAATATTTTTGAGAGTGCGAGATTTATATCTTTGTATAAAGCCATAGTATTAGAACAGAAGAAAACTTATTTCAGCGTTTTTCAAAATTCATCCCATAACAGGGTTAAAAAGGGGTTGAAAGATTGTATAGGTTATAATTTTATTTAAAGCTAGGAACTTGAAGCTTCGTAAAAAGGTATTTTATTAAGAGAAAAGAAAACTAATTTCAGAGTTTTTGATAATTCATCCCCCAAGGTGGTGAAGGGGGTCGAAAATTTGTATGGAACCCAAATATTTATTGGAGTGCGGGACTTGAATCGTTGTATAAAGGCATATTATTACAATACAAGAAAAGTAATTTCAGCGTTTTTAAAAATTCATGCCCTTAAAGTTTAAACAGGGGTTGAGAGTTGGTAGAGAGTTCAAATTTTATTTAAAGCTAGGAACTTCAAACTTCGTAAATAGGTAGTTAGGTAGGTAGTAGGTTTTACTAAATAGTGGACTTGAAAATCTTCTGGGGGTTGAGAGAGATTATATCGAGATTATCGAGAACAATTTTATTCAGTTAGGTTAGGGGCTTGAAACTTCGTAGCCAGGTTGTGAAAGACAAATCTCATGCGTTGTATAATAATTAACAAATGATTAACCGTTCCTACTGCTATCTTTTGCTGCGTAATGTTCTAAGCTAATGTAGAATTTATAACCACCAATATACAAATCCACGCGTACGAAGTCGCGGGCAACAGCTAGTATAATATATGTATATGTAGAGACTGTTCGGAAAGAGAAGAGTCGTGGAGTGGAATGTATTGGGCCCCATACATGCCACGACTCTGCTCTTTCCGCACAGACGCCGCCGCCGGTCAAGAGATATATATGCTTATACCCAATAGATGACACCCTGCTTGTCATCTATTGGGTATAAACATGTCGAGCACTAGTACGTCTACGTTACATATTAAAATAAAAATCGTATCTTCGGATTGGATTCGGATTGCAATTTTATGTAAATACGCCATATGATTAATTTGGTATGCATGTCTATCTATTAGTAATTCGTTTAATATGCATTTTAAAACGTTAGGTATTGTTTTTTTTTAACAAAAGTGACATTATTGTGGTGACAATGGTTCTGATTATGCTGTCTTAAAAATAAGTAAAGGTAATTCATTTAATTTATATCATATTTAAGCGTTAAGTAAATTATTACTATCATAAATAATAAACATATACATCATACGATTATGAACAGAATTTTAGAGTAAGTATGTATATTATAATTTTTGGTAGGTACCTACTCGATTTTATTCCTGAATTACAGGATACATACGAAAAAAGGATTTTTAAAAAGTCATCTAATTTGAAATAATATTGATTATTTACGCCTATATTAATTTCAGAAACTTGCTAAAATCATGTATTGTATTATATTAAATTATTTCAAATAACAATTAATTAATTAGTTAATATGTTTAATGATAATTAGTTTTTTTTGTGATCGTCACGAATACAAATATTTTATCTTACTTATCTTAAATAAAATAATTTGAAAATTCTACAAACAAAATGGTCAGCCCTTTCTTAAGGGGTCCACTGATTACCAGTCCGCCGGACGATATCGGCCTGTCAGTTAGAACAAAAATTTGACAGTTCCGAACAACTAACAGGCCGATATTGTCCGGCGGACCGTTAATCAGTGGGCCCCTTTAAATAATTTACCAATAACTGTAGCAAACTGTAATTTAATACCAGTCTTTATGCACTCTGCATAGTCTCCTGAAACCCACCCAGCAAGTTTTTTCACGAGTTTTACTCGAAAGTATTCCAGCCACTTTTACATCGTATCGTACGATACTCTTACAACTCTTCAATACACCTAAATCAAACTAAATTAGACTTTAAAACTATAGCTATAAGATTTAAGTCAGATGCGTTTGAATGGTATGCCAAAAATCACCACGTTGCATTTTTATAAGCAACTAGCTTTTCGAATTTAAACTCTATGCTGTTTAACAGAAGAGTGTAATGATGTGCAGCGATGTGGCAGAAGCACCACGTTGCATACGTAGCTTGGTCAGTGTTGGTTAGCAGCGGTGCGAAGAGCACGTATTGCCGCCATTTTGCGTCCCGCCAAAACTTGACGCGTCAAACTTCGATGACAGAAAAAATCGTTGAGTGACTTTTTAATAATCAAAAACGTTTAACAAACTATTTGTGACTGTTAAATACGTGTAAAAAAATGTACATTATTTTTGCCGTGCGTGTAAAAGTGCATAATTAGTTTAATTTGTGTTAAACAATAATGGATCTTGTGCAAGCGCCGGAACGTTGACCTTATTTCTTGACAGGTATGGTTCGATTTTTTGTTGCGTAACAGGTTGTTCGCAATCTTGCTTATTGAGACGGTGACTTTTTAATTTTGAGCCAAGGGTGCAATAATTACATACTTACAAGTTTACCATGACTGGTTACATGACATTTTATAAGTGCGTAAACCTTTAAAAAAATACACGATTCAAACCTCATCGCTTGTTTAAAATTCTTAAAATTTTGCATACTAAAAAAAATACTATTCATTTTGGAAAAAATCCAATGAACGGGGATAATCCTATAGGTAGATAAAAAAATAATTATAAGGGATATTTTAATTATATTATTTAGGTTAATGATAAATAATTAATTAATAAAATAAAAATTAAATATAAAAAATATTATTATGTACTACAAAAACAAAACAAAAAATAATCATAAAATTTCTCTAATTATAATTGGTGATAATGTTCGTACATATTATTAATATGTTAACATCAATGTATTAAAATCAAAAATAACAATTACCATTCTAACCTATTTCATTCATTAATGACCATGTAGATTTTTATTATTATTAGAGATTAACATTTTAAAAGTTAATACATCTCGCAGGTAGCCCCCCGAGCCCTCGGCATTGACAGATAATCTTATCGCTAAAAGCGATCTCTTCAACAAGATAACTGTTCCTGTAAAATATTGTAATTTATTATTATTCGCCGAAGACCTTTGACCGACGGCGGAACATTAAGCTGGTAAAAATAAACTTGAAATTAATCATTTGTGTAGTTAATTATTTACTGAATGATTGTTTTAATGTTAATTAGCATTACATTATAGATTAAGTAAGTAAGCAAATAACGAAATCAAATATCATTCATACCTACATGATATTTATTAAGATATTAGGTATATATTTAAGGTACATTAAAAAATAAACTAACTTATCTACCTATAAAATAAAACTAAATTAAAACTAAAAACTAATACTAAATAAAATTAAAATAATCTAAATATTATCATTTAATATTAGGCAATTAAGACTCCTTAGATTATATACCTACTTTAAAGTTTAAACAGGGCAAATTAGTAGTTTTCCGTCTAATTTAATATTCTTTTGTACACTAGATTATGGACATTATCTAGGTGTGAAATCTAATTAAATACAAGTGTACTTACGTAAATATAAGTTCACATTATTATACAATATGTAACAACCGATTTTATTTAGTTCACGTTAGACCGGGCCGTGTCGGGGCCGGAGCTTCCGGAGTTTCGTTTTGTCACTCCATCTCACTTTTATGTTCGAGTGATGTTCCGATTTTACTTTATTTGAAACTTCGATATAATGGAGCCCTAACCTTATAATCATTATTAATCAATTATGGAGGCGTAGTTCAAACTTTATGTGAATTTTATCAGTTACATAAACATGTGCTACATTGTAACATTATTTGTAGCTTATGCGTATCATACATTCTCATCGAACGCCACTTTTTGCAAGTGTGGGCAGCACCCTACCTTAGAACCCTAGTTCGAAAGGATTATTACATATCAATTATCTTAGTTATCTTGATAATTATCATAATTTTTATGCTTGATAATTATCGATTTGATAATAACCTAATAAAATTTATAAAAACCGGCCCAGTGCGAGTAGGACTCGCGTTCCAAGGGTTCCGTACATTACACAATTTTTAACAAGATCAAAAACTAATTAAGTCCGACTCACGCTTGACTGCACAGTTCTAATAGGTGTTCCTGTCATTTATAGGTATAGGTAGAACTATTTTTTGTATTTTTTTTTCATTATTTGTGACCCAGTAGTTTCGGAGATAAAACGGGGGGAATGGTCTTTTTTTGCCTATTTTCTTGTATTACTTCTAAAATCTAAATTGTTTGTTTATCATAAAATTATAAAAAAAATATTTGAGATTCTAACAATAAGCTCTTTCATTTGATATGTAACACGATATAGTTTGAAAAACTTTTTTTTTAGTTTACTCATTTACCCTCCAATTTTTTGCCCCCGAAAACCCTCATATAGCAAATTTCATTGAAATCGTTAGAGCTCGTTTAAAGGCATAAGATGTAGTATAATATTTGTATTAAACACTTATATACCTACATATGCAACATCCATAACTCAGGAACAACTATTAACCATGTATGATTTTTTCTTTTTGCCCGAAATTAATATATGTATCACATAATTATTTGCCGTTTCTAGGAAAAATAGTAAAAAAAATTATATCATCGATTTTCACTGCGAAATCAGTGTTAAAAGTTGCATAGGCTAAATCATATTTTTGGAAATGTATAGCTATTATTAAAGGGTGTAGGAAAAATCTTAACTGCCATCAGAAATGTACACTACCTATTTATGATGTTCCTATGATAAAGTTTGTAAATATAAAATAATTACAAACCCGAAAAATCTGCCCAAAATCACATACAACATAAATCACATAAATCATCAACTTCCAGGTTTTTCCAAGTTTTCCGACATTTCGTCTATAAACAAATGTAATGTTTATACTTAAATTAAAATACTGTGTAAATTTATGTAATAATGCTAAAAAAATTATTAGTTTTACTATTGAAATAATATACAGGATCTAATAGAATTTGTTTAACCCTTAATCTGTGAGCTGTCTAATGCTTTGTAGACATTTGGCAACACTATGCATTTAAGGGTTAATAGAAATCATTATTATCATGAACAATTTATTTACAATAAAATACAAAACAATTACAAACCATTATTATTACAAATGAATAAAATGACTCATATTTAAATGCTTCCGATAATTTGTTACTGTTGTTATTGTCTTTTCTATTATCTGCAAGTGGCCAATAAATAGTTAATATAATTACAGTAATTACTTCAATAAGTGATTACCGTAATGACCAGTCGACCACTTTAACCCTATCGTGTAAATTACTGTTTTAATGTTTCTGGGCGTTTTTTTTTTGTCGTCCCCTACACTTTTTTTCAAATTTGGGATTTTTTATGTTATTTCTACTCAGAATCACGAGCTCTTTCTATCCTAATAGGAGAAAAAAAGTGTCCTAAGGTTTTTATTTCCATTACGTCACCATTTTTCATACACTTTGTATGGCGGTTGCGGAATGGAAAGATCGAAAAATGTATGGAGATTTTGGGACACTTTTTTTCTCCTATTAGGATAGAAAGAGCTCGTGATTCTGAGTAGAAATAACATAAAAAATCCCAAATTTGAAAAAAAAAGTGTAGGGGACAACTCTGCCTCTTAATAAAATTATAATGTTATACATATGACTTACTAGCGACCCGCCCCGGCTTCGCACGGGTTAACAAATTATACACAAACCTTCCTCTTGAATCACTATCGATTAAAAAAAACCGCATCAAAATCCGTTGCGTATTTTTAAAGATCTAAGCGTACAAACAGACAGACAGACAGCGGAAAGCGTCTTCGGTTTATACTATGTAGTGATTGTAGAACCTTAAATGTAAATACAAACTATATATGTTATAAAATAACTACCTACTAAAACCTGTCCCGGGCTGCCCCCGACGCAAAGGTGCCCATCACGCTCGCTGCGTTGGATTGCGATGGACAGTAGTGTCAATTAATTTAAAGCGAATCCCACCGTTAAATCGCACCGAAACCGGTTTAGCAATCGCTGAAGTTAACTACTGTGGTTAAATTTATTATGCAATTTGTTAAACGTAATCATAAATAATGTTTTACATATTCCAATAATTTATCTAGAATAGTTGCAATTTATCGTCTTATTAAATATGTTGACAGTTATAATCGTAATAGTTAACTGCATAATAGTATTGAGGATAAATTATATCCGTATTTGATATGATCAATATTTAGTATTAAAGAGAAAGTACGACATATTTATAATTAAGTTTAATAAGGTCAAGCGAGGTAAATGCAACTATGGGATTATTGCGTCTCTCCGTTCTTTCTCGAATACGATTGGTCGAAACGTCCTCTACTATGCAACGTTTCATGCCTGAGCTACTTGAAAATGAAACGTTGCATAATAGAGGGCGTTTCGACTAATCGTATTCGAGAAAGAACGGAGAGACGCAATAATCCCATAGTTGCATTTACCTCACTTGACCTTACCTAATTGTATGGAAAATGAGCCATTTATCAGTTATCACATTTGTTGTTATAGCGGCAACAGAAATACATAATCTGTGAAAATTTTTACTGCCTAGTTATCACGGTACGGAACCCTAAAAATACCTTTTTTTGTAAATAACTATTTAGTATAAACTTTATTTTGAACCTAAGAGGGGAGGCTGAAATTATCGCGGATTAAGTTAGAAAAAAAAACTGCTACTTTTTCCCCGCCTCTTTGGCAGTTTAAATATTGCTTAGTTAAACTTAAAAAAATATTTTACTTTAATCCCTAAAAAGATTTGCCTTCAGAACCATCATACTACCCTAATTACCTGCAAATCAATTAATGATATAATAGCACCAACATCTAAATTCCTATTCCATTTAAAAAACAACCTTAATAATTCACGCGAAGGTTCAAATTAGCATAACCTCAGAGACTCATACGCAGTTTTAAAAACGCATTTCAGCCAGGATACGACCAACTTAACTGTCATATAGTGAAGTTCTTATTTCATTAGTAATAAGTTCAATTTTTGATTGTTTTAGGGGTGAGTTAAGTTTGTATAAAGTCAAGTATCGTGAAGGGGTGTCATGTCCGACATTTGTGTTGACAGGTGTATTAATGCTGTAATGGGGATTTAAATCGTGTGTATAAAATAAAATACTAATAGCGAGATACTTTCATATCGTATTGCTCGTTTCTGCACAGTCAAGAATCAAAACACCGTGGTTAAATACAGATGTCAAGTTGGGGAGAGTTTCAAAAAAAGTTGTATCGGATACCTACACCAGGTTTTTTTTGGAATCTTGCATTTTTGAAACTGGCGGCCATCTCCTCTCTTCTTCCTCGCGTTGTCCCGGCATTTTGGCCACGGCTCATGGGAGCCTGGGGTCCGCTTGGCAACTAATCCCAGGAATTGGCGTAGGCACTAGTTTTTACGAAAGCGACTGCCATCTGACCTTCCAACCCAGAGGGTAAACTAGGCCTTATTGGGATTAGTCCGGTTTCCTCACGATGTTTTCCTTCACCGAAAAGCGACTGGTAAATATCTAATGATATTTCGTACATAAGTTCCGAAAAACTCATTGGTACGAGCCGGGGTCGCACGCTCTTACCGCGACCAGCACCACCACCTTCGAAACTGGCGGCTATATTCGAACTTTAAGATATGTCAAATACTAGAGATTGAAACGATATGGAATGGATATGTCAGTGTCAAACAAGTGTCAAAAGTGACGTTTCTTCAAACAAACGCGTCACTTTTGACACTTGTTTGATACTGACATATCCATTCCATGTCGTTTCAATCTCTAGTATTTGACGTAAGTATCTTAAAGTTCGAATATGGCCGTGGGACATTTCGATCCTTAAGTATACAAAAATATGAGAGGTTGCCAAAATTATACAATGTGGAAATTTTGCAATTTTTGAAACTTATACGTTACCAAACTTAAATAGAGCTGGATGGGACATATTGCCAGACAGAAAGATGGCAGGGGGTCAAAATGTTAACGGAATGGTGGCCGCTTTCGGACGAAAGGACTGTGGTCGTAGCTCGGTCGCATTTTTATCACCTGTCACCATGCCTGTCACGTTCTAACAAGTATGTAAGTGCGAAAGTGACAGGCATAGTGACAGCCGATAAAAATGAAACCATGCTGCAACGCTGGCGTCCGTTGGCTCGTTGGGTGGACGACATTCGGAAGATTGCGGGTCACTTCTGGATGAGATTGGCTCAGGACCGGGATAAGTGGCGTACTCGAAGAGGGGCCTATGCTCAGCAGTGGGCGATAAAAGGCTTATATAATAATGTAAACCTACCTACCTAACTATCATACTAATTATGGCAGGAATTCAGTATTATATAGAATTTCAAAAACGTACAACAATCAGTTTTGCGATATTGATCCATTTGTGCACAATAATAAAAAATTGTTCAAAGCTGCGATTGCGATAAAAATTAATAACAATCAAGTAGAGGAGTGAACACACACACACACACGCACGCACACACACACACATACACACACACACACACACACACACAGTCGACACAATTGTGTAATACCTACTATAACCTAGTACCTAAGCAAATCCGTAATATTTTCAATTGTATCTGTTAGGGAGACCTGTTATTGGCTTCATGATTGTATCCTAGTTATAAGTCTATATAGTTTGTTAAAGCTGTTGGTCTTCTAATAAAATAAAATAAAATAAAATAAATCACTAGGTATATTGCCTATCTTTCGCTCGAAAATGCAAGTGCTAGAGAGCCAGATAACGAAATTACGATTTTTGATCTTCGAATGACAATCGTCAAACGAAAAGTAAAAATGTATCGGAATGACATATGCTACGATAAATTCACGTGGCTATTTTAATAAATTATTTAAGTTCCTGTTGGCCTTTTGTATCTAAATGTATACTAACATTGAGACTGTTTCTTGTTTAAATAATTTAGTGGCAGTATGATCGGTCACCGAGGTCCCGTCCACAATTGTGTCGACACTCATTATCATGTTGCTTCACTAATCGCTAATCATTGTTTACTAATACGTACTATAGTAAACGTTTTACGATCTACCAATATCATAATATTTAATCCGCATCTCAACCGCCCCTGGCTAATTCCCCAGGGACACAGAGACACCTGACACTGTCAATTTCTGTGTCGATAAGTTACGACGGTACCTAGTCAATTTTTTTTTTTCAATATGTCGGTGGCAAACAAGCATACGGCCCACCTGATGGTAAGCAGTCTTCATAGCCTTTGGACGCCTGCAACTCAAAAAGTGCTCGTTGAGCTCTGGCAACCGTACTTACCGGCAGGAACACAACACTATGAGTAGGGTCTAGTGTTATTTGGCTGCGGTTTTCTGTAAGGTAGAGGTACCAGGCGGCCTAGCCAAGGTGACAATCGCTATCGCTTCGCCATCGAATCGCTTTGTGTCTCTCTATCACTCTTCCACATTAGTGTGACAGTGACAGTTGCGTTTCGTTCGCTACGGAGCGTTAGCGATTGGCATGTTGTCTACGGGGCCTGCTTTCCCAGTTGGGGTCTGCTCTAGATCTGGAATGACATCCGCTGGGTTGGGCCCTACCACACAAATGACATTCACAGTGCCCATCAGGGCTTTAAATACCGTTAAAAAGTTGGTATCGTTACCACAAGGTGACAGATTTAACGTTAAGTTGTAACTAACGTTAGACCAGGTACCGTTAGTTATACTACTCTTTACCGGTAACAAAATGGTAACGTTAGCAGCTGTCAATTTGAGCTAACGTTAAGTCAAAGGTATCGATACACCATTGTTAACGTTAGTAGGTAACGTTAACAGCTGCTTATTTACCGTTTGATTAACTGATAGGTGCCATCATCGTTGACAATCGAGCGAATGTTCATTCACTCTCAAGCAGAGATGGGCAATTTTAATAACAAAACTTCCGTGAGACAAAGACATATTAAATGGAGATGGGCATTTCGTAATTGATTCCTGGTTCCACGATTACTCGAAATTACTTTGTAATCTGATTACCGATTCCCAGATTACTTTGTAATCTAACAATACCGAATTACTAATAGTGGAGTCAATATAAAGTTAAAGTTACATTAATTGCACAGTAAAATGTTTCTACACGGGTGAATTATATATCATATTGAATACCCGTCTGCGAATTAACAACTTGATATCTGTTCCCGTTTTTGAGAAATAACATTTTTTTTATTTTATATTTTATACTACCTAAACAGTAATTTCTAACTAGAATTTTTTTGAAGAATGGGCTATGAAGCTTACACGACTACACGGTCAGAATTTCTCCCGACAATAATATTAATTATAGATTTAATGAAAAAAACAATAATTTTGTAAGTTTTCCATGACCGAGAATATCCCACACTGAGAGAAAAGTTTACTATTGTGGTTAATTTAATAGTATTTGTTTCGATCATGTTTAATTTATCTGCCCGAGGAACTGCTATATTCGCAGAATAGCAGCATGATTTTGGAAACAAACAGCAAATAATGTTCTACACAATTAATGGACACTTCTAGTTTTTTGGCAGTACCTACATAACTCTACAAGTTATTGAAGACTACATACTTATTTTTCTCGCAATAATTAAATCAATTTCCAGCATAAAAAATCAATGAAGTATGCTGTATTTCCAGGCTTCCACAGAGGCCAAGTCAAACTTTGTTTAAGATGTCAAAAAGATATAATTTTGTTATCATTCGCCCAACCGTCTCGCTCGCACCAATACATATTTCATCTAGTACGAGTGAAATGCACGCGCGAATGATATAAAATGACATGTTTTATAACAAAGTTCGAATTAGCATCAAGGTATATTAGGAAAATATACCTTAGACTTATGGCATTGCGTTAAGGTTTAATAATTCAATGCATAAAGTGTCCGTGTTTATGTGAAAAATGATAGGTGTCAATTTTTATATCTATTCACAAAACGTTTAGAATACAGGATGCACAGTCAGATATAAATATACCCTTGAAGTCTTACAACTATCTATGATACTGGATCTCAAGCTTATTTGGTTAGTAAGTACCGTCCACCAAGTTATACTTCGAATAGCCACCCGGACAAATTCCAAAGCTAATTTCGAATTTTAAAATTTGACAATTCACGAGAAGAGTAACGTAACGTCAAAGGATATGTTTGTCCCTTTTCAACGATCCTGTCATCCGATGCTTGAGTAGAGAAACTAAAAGAAGCAAATGTCAGCAATTCGTAACGCTTAGTTATTGTTAGCGATAGCGCATCGCGACATGAGAACTAGTATGAGCCTGGCCCTCGATTACGATTTACGTATAATTGCAAGGAAACTTGGGATCAAGTTATCTTAGTCAATTTAGAGCAGTTGGAAATCAACTCATTGTGAAATTTTTGAACGTTTTCAAATAATTTGTTGGATTAAGTAGTAAAAGTGTTACAGTATGTTATATATTTGTGATCTACTCACAAGGCCCTTTCATTTGGTACCCCACATGGCATGTTTAAAAGAAAAATGGTAAAAACTTTGCATCACAGTAACTACCCTCACCACTTTCGCGCTTGTCATCTCATATATTTGTGTTCAGGATATTATACTGAATGCACTGATACCAAATATACTCATATCCGAGACGACATGAGCGTAAATTTTTCTAGAAGACTTTTCGAGAAAAGGCCAGGCTACAATATCTTTACAGGTTGATTGATACTGAGTGTATTAACACCATGTTCACCCATATCCAAGACGATATGAACGAAAAGTAACCTAAAGCCACCCTACCAACATTTTCGTAACAATGAGAGATTACACTGATTTAAACTTTCACGATTTTTACACATTATTAAATTATACAACGATACGCGATTAAGTCCCGTTGTATAATTTAATAATGAGAGATTATTTCTTGGAAATAATGTTGTAATATAAACTCCTTGTAGAGCACCTACCTGCGAAGAGATCGTGCTGTGAAAGTTGTTAATGATTTAATATAATATTGTTAGTTAACTAAAGTTTTATTAATGCATCATTTCATCTTATACACCGCGGGATTTAATAACCCGAAAGATTTAAACCACGTATTTTTGACGACAGTACGAGTAAATAATGTTATATCAACATGGGTCCAATTATATATTTTAATTAAACTACTATTTCAGTACAAATTAAATCATATTAATTTACCGCTTCTTTGTGAACAAACCTTTATTCAGAGAGTGAGCGAGTTTAATTAATCTCAAGTAGAGAAACAGAGAGCGAGCATGACATTTCACGAATCACTCCGATATCATACGATGCACGGCGAATGCAGTGACATGTGTTCCATGACAAGAAGTGTCAAGTTATGTCTAGGATCATGTTTACGTTGAAATTATTTCAATTGATTGGCACCTCAAAATACCACAAATTGTATCAAAACTTTATTAATTACTACAACAGTAGGTACAGTGCAGTTATTATTGTTGAAACTTTGCGATAAAATCTTTTCCTTTGAGTGAGATAACCAAAGCCATTAACCATGATTATATCCGAAAGAAATCATGTCTCTTATTGTTTTAACTCATACTACAGCTGGAAAGGGATGATTACTTTGTTAAAATCAATGAATGACCTTTTGTTAAAATATCGATCATGCTTATCAGTACGTATTTTAAATTCTCGATGTGTTGATTTATACTGAGTAAAGTAAAATAAACAACTATGTTAAACAATTACGCTTTTTTATTAATTTAATGAATTAGGTTTTCACACCTGAGGATGCCGAAGACCGGGCAAAGTGGAGAAGGCTGAGCAGGAAAGCGGACCCTGGCGCTAGACCGGGAAAACGCTAGGTTGAAGAAGAAGAATGAATTAGGTTTTCGAAGTGTGTACCACCGTTTTCAGCACAAAGATTTAATTTTAAACGGATTTCATTATTTATGTTTACAAAAGTGTTCTTTATTTCTTCGGAAGCCGTTCGAATTTTTATTAATAATTCTTCTCCAGACTTCACTGGTGTTGAGTATTCCTTCCTTATCTTTCAGAGTTCCCCATAGAAAAAAAACCAATGGCGTTAAGTCGGGTGACCGGGCGGGCCAGGTTAAGACGTTGCTTCCACGGCCAATCCACCTCTCAGGGTATTGTTCGTCTAGCCAATTTACGAACTGGGAACGAGGCTGAAGTGGGTCCGTCGTGCCGGAAGCACATAGTTCTTCGGGTTTCCAAATCCGTACACAAAGTGAATATCCGCTAAATGAGCCGGAGGATAATGCACATGGCGAATTTTATTTATTACAGTCAATCAAATTTAAAGATTTTATCTTGCGCATATCTTGACATCAATTTCGTCATTTTCGTCAAACTATCAGCCAGTTATCGTGAAGGTAAATAGTTTGCACTCTCGTGATTGAGAACAGAGCAAAATTTCGTTAGAAGTTCGAATTTGGCTAATAACCATGCAGTTAGTGCGTCTGCGTGTAAAATTAGTTGGTGGCTACGTCACGCATAAGGGTGTGTTAGAATTGAGATTTTTTAACTTGTGATTTGTTTTAAATAATTAATATCTCTTAAATTAAGGGTTTTTGGACTATGTGTTATATAACTTTATATACTCTAATTAGGATCTAAAATCGTTGGTTTAAATCTTTCGGGTAATAACCCCCGCGGTGTATATAACCCTAGCTATTTGAATGACCTTTTTCACGTTTTCTACAGCAATGCAGTCGACTGCAGCAATTTTGAAGCGCCACATTGCTACCGACTGCATTACTGTGGTAAATGTCAAAATCGAAGTTCCTGTCTGGATTTTGGCGTCCATTAAAAATAAATAATCAAAGGAGGTCATCGATCAAATGGCCCGGAGGACAAGCCATCGTTAACTGGTAGAGAATGCCTTATGGCATTAAGTCCGCCTCTTGTACTATAAGGTTTTTCTTTTGTGCAATAAAGATTAACCACTTTATTCATAAACTTTACGGGCCTGATTTAGTTCAATTATGTTTATCCCTTACTTACAAATACATAAGTTAAAGTGACAGATAAGGACAAACGATTATTACTATTATTAGCTAATTGAAGTTTGTAGCGCGTTTATGAATAAGGGGTTAAAGAAATAAAATAAATACAGATGATGACAGTAATTGTATACGCATTTTATTACGGAAAAAGATTTAATATTGGGTGTAAATGAAACGGGAATTGGAAATGTAAAATAAAATGATATTAAAATCTCGAGTGTCGGATTCATGTTTTGATATATTTTTTGTATTTTAATAATAGTTTGGATTTATTAAAAGAATGTGACATATTTTGTGGAGATTTCTTTTTAAATATAGTATTTGCAACATAGGTTATCACATCTCAAAAAATCTCTGGTGTGAGAATTCATGTAGAGCTCTCATACATTATGAACTGTGCTGACCAGACTATTTTACAAGCAAGCAGTAACATCAATAAATAGGTGTCTCATTTAATATAATCCGACTAAATTACATTTCAGCAACACCTCCATATTTCACAAAAAAAATCAAGACATTATCCAACCTATATAATCTTGACGTATATTATATCAAAGACGCCTGTACCTAATATAAACCGACCAAGTAACGAATTAGCTATACCATCATATTTAACAAACTAATTTATGACGTTTTGCAACCTTCTTATTTTGGCAAATATATTCCGACACAGCCGGGTGGTATTTTATCTGTCCAATCTCGGTCCATTGTGTATTTGCGTCTCACATTTTGCTTAATGAGAGAGTGAGACGCAATGCATATTGGACAAAGATCTTAAACAAGTAGAATACCACCTCTTTCATTTGATAAACATAAAGAATAATGACAAAAGACTATGAACTCTAACTACTAGAATTAAAGTTGAGTTTTACTAACGTACATAATTATCTTTAATGTATTTTGACTGATTCTATTTCAATTTGACAGAAGCCCTGCCGTATTTATGGTCAATAAGGTCTACTGGCCTTAAAATTGTGTATGAAATTACAAGCAAATATCAGCTTAAAGAATGATAGTGTTAACGTTAGTTTGGTAACGTTAGTTTATAATGTGAATTGGGTAACGTTAACAAGCCCTGCAATAAAAAGTAAAATTACCGGTAAAATTAACGTTAACTAGCTAACGTTATAATAATGTTAAGTTATCAAGTATCGTTACCATTTACTACCGGTAATAAGGTATTTTTATGATTTTAACGTTAAGTAACGTTACTTTATAATGTGAATTGGTAACGTTAACAAGCCCTGAGCCAAATCTCATAGAAAAAGGGGCAAGCTATGATGGCGCCATCTATGCAAACCTTTGACAGTTGCCAACCCATAGACTAGGAATCCTCTAGACGGAGTTTAGAGCAATTATTTCATGAAACCGATGCTGCCAAAAATACTGGGGTGCGGGGGACGAGGTGAGCGAGTCCCGTGCCGTGATTGGTCCGTTCAAAGACACGGACGTCACACAAAGACACTTTGACTCGAAAATGGAGTAAAACTACCGTATATTTGTAGCAGAGGACAGCGCTAACTATGCTCAGTCTGGAGGATGTCTGGGCTGTGTGCCAACCCCATTGCAACTGTTTCACCGTGGTGACACCATGGAAACAGGGGCCAGGTCAAGAACGTGACGTGCTGTTGACGTTCATGTAAAGTTTACATTGTAAACAAAGTAAACATCACCTGATTTTAAATAAGTGAGGATTATTAAAGATGGGTAATGGGACAACTACGACCTCTGCCGGGTAAATACGGTGCAACATAGTACATATGTAATTTGGTGTACCTTTAATTATAGTAGAGGGCATGTGGGGCAGATTGAAAGAAAATAATACCTAAGTTCTTGACTTGACATCGTGTGTCAGATAAATAACTTCTAACGTGTCTGTGCTAGAAGTTATTTATATATCTGAAACAGAACGTTCTTAAAATTTGCGAAATTTTCTGGAAGATCATGAGAAAATTCTCATACAAGTTTCAGAGTTTCCATTCAGATTAGGGATTATTACTCAATGTTCTTATGTTGACGACTGTGTGGCTAACACCAGTTTGGCACTGACATAAACACCATCGAGAACGTAATTTACTTTCTATGCATCTGGCTCGTACTCGCATATTTAGTGCGAGCGAGATATATAGAAAGTAAATTACGTTCTCGATAGCGTATATGTCAGTTTTGACACTGTCAGTGACTCATGGTATGGGCGTTCATTTAACATTTATAGTTGGTCAAACCAATTTATCAGTCAGTAAGAACCAGGAAAACTATCTGGTACTCATCCTTTTCTTTTGGGTGCTAGTACTAGTGTAAGAATAAGTATGATTCTCTCTGTCTATGTTTGAAATGAGACATTCCTTTGACAAACTACATATAATAACACGTAATTACGTCACTCATTGGCGTCTATTTCAAGTCAAGTGTCATAGAAATCTAAACTAATACCTAAGAAGGGTTTGGTAATAAACGCGCAGAAGAAAATACCGAGAATATTTCATGGGACATTACAAATTTTGAAAATTCTCTTTAGTATATTACTATTAACCTACCTACATCATGGTTAAATTTATCTTTACCAAATGGTGATTCACGATTCACCCAGTTTTCGGTGACGATGCGTGATTAGCACCGTTCAAACAGTTACCAACTCGTTCCACTACGTCACGTCACCTGAGTCATAGAGAAAAAAATACATAGAGTGCTCACTCCATACATCAGTTCAGACTATTAATTTCAGTGTCTACATCTAGCATCGAGTAGCAGAACTATCAGTACTGCTACTTGACAATAGATGTAGCACCGACCGGAAAGTCTTATCTCAACCGCATAAGACTTTCCGGTCGGTGCTACATCTATTGTCAAGTAGCAGTACTGATAGTTCCGCTACTCGATGCTAGATGCTAATAGTCTTTTTGGTACTAAAAGTGATGTATGGAGTGAGCACACTATGTATTTTTTTCTCAATGCCTGAGTCAACGTCAATTGATAATCTTGTTACGGGATTGTGACGTATGGTAGCAGGAGGCCGTGTCGGGCCGAAAAGCGGAGAAAATGTTATGAAATATTATTATTAGGCTAATATACATATTTAGCACTGGTGGCCTGCGGTAAGAGCGTGTGACTTGCAATCCGGAGGTCGCGGCTTCCAACCCGGCTCGTACCAATGAGTTTTTCAAAACTTATGTACGAAATATCATTTGATATTTACGAGTACCAGTCGCTTTTCGGTGAAGGAAAACATCGTGAGGAAACCGGACTAATCCCAATGAGGCCTAGTTTACCCTCTGGGTTGGATTGGAAGGTCAGATGGCAGTCGTTTTCGTAAAAACTATGCCCACGACAGCTGGGATTAGTTGCCAAGCGGACCCCTGGCTCCCATGATCCGTGGCAAAATGCCGGGACAACGCGAGGAAGATGATGATGATATATATTAAGAGTCACACAAAACCACCGCCAAAAACCGCTCTCATACAATAGAAGTTACGTAAATTACATGAATTTGGCTCCTTCACGGCCATTCAACACATATGAGTAAATAAAGTTTTATTATATAGAATAAATAATTTATAACTGTACACACTCTTATCTCCATCCATGGACCTTATGCCGTTTATAATAAGGTCTATCGATGGAAAGTTAAGAGTGTTGCTGTGTGTAGGTACAGTCAGCAGCAGAAGTTGCTAAGCGGGCGAGATGTTCAAATTTACCTTGACGCGCTCTTATTCTCTTAACAATAGAGTCGCGTCGAGATCATTTTGGACACCTCGCCCGCTTAGCAACGATTGCTGATGACTGTACATTGTAAGTATACAGACGTAATCTACTACGAACACAAACCTTGAGAAATTATATGGCTTCTTTTATTTAACTTTTATCAGTATCAAACTCTATCAATATCTGTGTCTAAAAGGACATTTTATTTGTGAGGAGCTAGAGATGCCACGAATATACGGCAACTATTCAGTATTCGGCCTATTCGGCCACTTTGCCACAAAATAACCTCAAAATGGGAAACAATAGAGACCCTATAGTTCGTTTTTTTTAGCATTAGAAAGAACTTGAAAGAAGGTAAGCGATCTAGACATGTCTTTTAATTGAAAAGCGCTTTTTAAAAATCAGTAACTATTACTTATGAAAGCAGAAGAATATAAATGATCATATTAGATTCATAATTGTTACATATTTGCCGTAACTTATTTCTAAAATGTGTTTTTCAATTAAAAGACACATCAAGATTGTTTACCTTATTTCTAATGCTAACAAAAACGAACTAGCGACGACGACGACCGACATCGGTTTTATTTAGTTCTCCCGCCATCACACTTCGCAAAGTTGATACCTTTAGTAGGGCGGTGCTGAAAATAGACATACTCGTATATCTGTAGTAGGGCGCCGGTATGTCTAGTAAACCCTCACTGCAGCCGCGCCAAAACGGAGTCTATTATTATATGTCCGTGACTAGCTTCATGTAAGCTGATAACCCATACGTTGCTGACGCTCTAAACATATAAAGTTGGTCGAGTGCAAATAGTTTTACTAAGGTTTAACAATAAATTTACCGACGTTTAAAGGGGCCCACTGATTAACAGTCCGCCGGACGATATCGGCCTGTCAGTTAAAACAAGAAGTTGACAGTTCGGAACAACTGACAGGCCGATACCGTCCGGTGGACTGTTAATCAGTGGGCCCCTTAACTGAAGTGTGATGGCCTGATGGGTTGAGATTGAGAAACAAGAGAATAACCCATCTTTATGATTGGCCTTGCGCTTGCGCAGCGATCGCGTTATCGTATAAATAAGTTCAAGTTCAGTGCCGACGGCGCTGCCAATTCACGGAACACATTTATTATGAAAACTGCGAGTACATACCCAAGTAACATTTTAGTCCTATAATTTTAGTTTTTATCGCTAAAAGCTTGTATAGACGTCGTATTAAGGTTTCAGAGGTGACCACCTGTTGTATAAAAGCGTTTGACAACACTTTTTTGCTCTATAGGCTTATACAGCTAATATATTTTATAAGAAATTGATGTAAAGGTTTACTTCACCATTTTATAGAGCCGTTATAGGCGTGTACTATAGTAGGTTCAAATATAGCCACTATAGAGCAATATTACTGTATAATAGTATTTGGAATCACTTTTATGCAACTATTCTATAAGCAACTGATGTAAAGGTTTACATCATCATTTTATAGAGCCGTTATAGGCATGTACTATAGTAGGTTCAAATATAGCTACTATAGAGCAATATTACTGTATAATGGTACTTAGAATCACTTTTATGCAACTAATTTGCGCTATTAAGGTTCCCTGCAAGCCGCTATAATTTTGTGTTTTAACAGTGACAAAAAACCCAACTATACAACAATTTTAGGATATAGTGGCTTTAGAGATCACTGCTATAGTACATAATACTTTAGTAGTGATACGAACACTATTATAGAACTGTTTTGCTCTATAGTAGCGTTTTTGGGACATATTTATAGCGTTAAAAAGCGCTATAGTAGTTTTTAAATCCCTATTATATCTCATCGCTATAAACGTCACAATGACTCTTTTATATCACAAAACCGTTGTATAGTGGTTTTGGTTTTTCTTTTAAAAGATAACAGCGTTATAGCTGAGTTTTTATGTCTTTTATAAACCCATTTAGATACATAAAGGTAGAAAACGACTACTTTTAAATGATAAACTTGACCTGTAATGGCTACTTATATCTTGCTTATATCAGTTCAGGCCTAAGCCACATAATGTGGTTCCGTACAAAATATTTTTTATATAAATGAATTGTTAAAAAAGTTCCCAGTGATATTAGTCATTATAGTTTAGATTTATCAAGCAATGACAAATCACAAATACAACAATACAACAACACAAACAACACAAAACGACGATACAAGCAGAAAATCGTGACAGTTTAGATATTTATCGACATCCACTATTAGGACATTTTTTTACCAATGACACTGAAAAAGAAAACAACAGTAATGACTACATCTAAATTAAATAAATATCCTATGTCTTTCTAAAGAATTTGTAGGTGTAGCTGGGTCACGGCAAAATTCTTTTGGAACCCTAATTTTATTCATGATGGCGGTGAATACTTCGTCGTAAGTTCTATAGTTAGCCTATAAGAGTGTATGTTTTACTTATTGGCTCCATAATTGTAACTATGGTGCCATTCATTTTATTTTATTAAATTATATTTTATTAAAAACATATATAAATCCAGGGCGCATTTAAAATACTTCATTAATCTAATACTATTCTAACGGTAAAACTTCCGTCCCATACACATTTTTGCAGTAAAGATGAATTTAATCGACATCTAAATAATGCATATTATAAACTCTTTACTTACCACTTATTATACAATTCCAAGTTTCCTTGTGTTGAACCGTTTTTGTTTATCTTTACTGACGAATTGCTGCGTTGTAAAGGAACTATAAATTCTATTATAGCATAAAAAGGTGATATAATGGAATCACAAATGCTACTATAGTATAAATTAACACTATAATGGCGTTACTGACAACAAATTAGCACAAGAGTCATTATTACATCACTTTTATAGACCTAAAACGTCACGACTGACACTGCTACAGGTCTGCTATGTCACTGAATGACACATAAGATGCGCCATTTCGGCTTTATAGGGCCTTCTTAGGTCTTTTATAGGGCCAGTAGGTGGTATTGAAAACGTTCTCTTGACTACTATAGTACCACAAATTGTTACTTGGTTACGTACTTGATGTAAATTGTTTAATATACGTAACAGTTTATAAACTACTAGCTTTTGCCCGCGACTTCGTCTGCGTGGAGTTAGTAATTTGGGTAGCTTATTTTTACCCAATCTGCTTTTTAACGATTCCACATACAAACTTCTTTCCACCCCCCTTTTCACCCCCTTAAAGGGAATTTTTTGGGATAAAAACAACCCTATGTCCTTCCCCTTGACTCAAACTATCTCCATAGCAAATTTCAACTAAATTGGTTCAGCGGTTATTGATTGCCCACACAAATTTCCATCCCACTTTTCACCCCCTTAAGGGGCGAGTTCTGAGATAAAAAGTATCCTATGTCCTTCCTCGGGACTCAAACTATCTTCATACCAAATTTCAACTAAATCGGTTCAGAGGTTTAAGCGTGAAGAGGTAACAGACAGACAGACAGACACACTTTCGCATTCATAATATTAGTAAGTATGGATTAAATAAAAGCTTTCTTAACCTTTTCGACGCCGTGTCAAACACAAAAGCTGTCACGCTGACGCCACGTCACCGAAGTGTCAAAACTGAAATTGAACTTTATGCATATGCACGTAGGTCTATGTTGCTCTGTGGTCTGTGACCGATTAATCGGTCTTTGGCGTTGAACCTACGGTGCGGATATATCGGTCATTGACGTCCAAAAGGTTAAAATTAAGTTGAGGATAACACATGAAAAGCGTTATCCTTTTATTTGGATAAGTATGATAAAATCATTACCTACATGCTCACAAGCTTTTAACTATTGTCCACAGGAGAGAAAACTTGTGTTCGCGCGAACTGTACAGTTCTCTCTCTTTATCATACTTATCCAAATAAAAGGAGTACCTTTTCATGTAGATAAGGGCATAAGGGATAAGAAAATTGGGGCATTATCTATGAAAAGGGACCTTATTGTCGCATGGCGCTTACGCCGCACAACGTCACGCGACATTGTATTTATATCGGAGCATTGTTAATAATGGCGTAAGCGCCATCGACAATAAGGGCCCTTTTCATCGATAACGTCACAATTAACCGTAATGGTCCTTAACTATTGTGTATGTCTACAGGAAAGACGCGAACACAGTTTTGTGTTTGACCCGTCTCTCAAGTCACATGTTTTTCATTACACTGGAAGAATTATTTCATTTATCTGATAATTAATGCAATTGGATTCTACGAATCGATTCGAGGTCGATAAAAAAAAATGTCACGTGTATCTTAAGGGTTATTACATCTTTATGAAAACTGTCACGCGACAGAATGTTTCTAGAACGCTATGTACAGTCACCTGCAATAAAATTATGTTACTCTTCGAAGACCGCAAAAATATGTGACACGCTCTTATGGCTCTACAAATAAGATCGTGTCGGATATCTTTGCGGCTTTCGTTGTGTAACATATTATTGCAGGTGACTGTACAGGGTGGAGCACCTCGTCCTCTCCGATATATCTGATGGCGACTGTACCTACTTTGACTAGCTTGGCAACTAGAGTTAAACCAAGAAAAGTCTGCTAGGATTTTGATAGCATATATACGCAGTGCAAGTGTTAATTATTTATACGTCATAATTTCATAGAAGTTTGACGTTTGAAATAACACTTGCACTGCGTGTGTTATTAAAATCGTTGCAGACTTGTCTAACTCTAGATTCCTTGAAGTATTTTGGAGATGGCGCCAGAATAGGTTTTAACCTTGTTTTACCTGTCAATTTATGTACGAAACGAATGGTGTCAAATGATTTTTTTTAATGGCCCGGATCTTAGCTCTTTAACTCAAATTGTATAGTCTATGCGGAAAAGATGAGTCGTGAAATGTATGGGATCCAATACATTGTACGACTCTTCTCTTTCCGCACAGACTCTAGAACAAAACTAGAGAGTTGTGAGTTTACTCTTTGGTTGTGAGACTTGTGAGTAACGTGGTCGCTCCAATATATCTGACTAGCTGTTGCCCGCGACTTCGTACGCGTGGATTTGTATATTGGTGGTTATAAATTCTACATTAGCTTAGAACATTACGCAGCAAAAGATAGCAGTAGGGACGGTTAATCATTTGTTAATTATTATACAACGCATGAGATTTGTCTTTCACAACCTGGCTACGAAGTTTCAAGCCCCTAACTGAATAAAATTGTTCTCGATAATCTCGATATAATCTCTCTCAACCCCCAGAAGATTTTCAAGTCCACTATTTAATAAAACCTACTACCTAACTACCTATTTACGAAGTTTGAAGTTCCTAGCTTTAAATAAAATTTGAACCCTCTACCAACTCTCATCTCAACCCCTGTTTAAACTTTTAGGGGATGAATTTTTAAAAACGCTGAAATTACTTTTCTTGTATTGTAATAATATGCCTTTATACAACGGTTCAAGTCCCGCACTCCGATAAATATTTGGGTTCCATACAAATTTTCGACCCCCTTCACCACCTTGGGGGATGAATTATCAAAAACTCTGAAATTAGTTTTCTTTTCTCTTAATAAAATACCTTTTTACGAAGCTTCAAGTTCCTAGCTTTAAATAAAATTATAACCTATACAATCTTTCAACCCCTTTGTAACCCTGTTATGGGATGAATTTTTAAAAACGCTGAAATAAGTTTTCTTGTGTTCTAATACTATGGCTTTATACAAAGATTTAAGTCTCGCACTCTCAAAAATATTTGATCTCCATACAAACTTTCAACCCCTTTTTCACCTCCTTGGGGGATGAATTTTTAAAAACGCAGAATAGGTTTTTTTGTTTTTTAATAAAATACCTTTTTACGAAGTTTCAAGTTCCTAGCTTTAACTAAATTTGAACCCTATATAAACTTTCAACCCCTTTTGGACCCTTATAGGGTATGAATTTTTAAAAACGCTGAAATTACTTTTCTCGTATTCTAATAATATGTCATTATACAAAGATTCAAGTCCCGTACTTACAAAAAATATTGACCTCCATACAAATTTTCAACCCCTTTTTCACCACCTTAAATGTTGAATTTTGAAAAACGCTAACAATAGTTTTCTTCTCTTTTAATGAAATAACTTTTTACGAAGTTACAAATTCGTAGGTTAAAATAAAATATAAACCCTATACAATCTTTCAACCCCTTTTTAACCCTTTTAAGGGATGAATTTTTGAAAACGCTGAAATTACTTTTCTTGAGAATTAATAATATGGCTTTATACAAAGATTCAAGTCCCGCAATCTAAAAAATATTTGATCTCCGTACAAACTTTTAACCCCTTTTTCACCAACTCGGGGGATGAATTTTTAAAAACACTGAAATTTGTTTTGTTGTTTTTTAATTTAATACCTTTTTGCGAAGTTTCAAGGTTTAAAATAAAATTTGCACCCCAAGACAAAGTTTCATCCCTTTTTTTACCCCCTTAGGGGTTGAATTTCCTAAAACGTCGCAATTCCTTTTTTTTGCAATCGGCTATTATGCCTTTCTAAAAAGTTTCAAAGCATTTGTAATGGATTCAAACTTTCAACCCCTTTTTAACCCTGTTAGGGGATGAATTTTTAAAAACGCTGAAATTACTTTTCCTGTCTTATAATAATATACCCATATACAAAGTTTAAAGTCACATACTCACAAAAATATTTGATCTCCATACAAACTTTCAACCCCTTTTTCACCACCTTGGGGGATGAATTTTCGAAAACGCTGAAATTAGTTTTATTTTTTAATATAATACATTTTTACAGAGTTTCAAATTCCTAGCTTAAAATAAATCTTGAACCCCATACAACCTTTCATCCCCTTTTTAACCCTTTTAAGGGATGAATTTTTAGAAACGCTGAAATTGCTTTTCTTGAGTTTTAATAATATGGCTTTATACAAAGACTCAAGTCCCGCACTCTCAATAATATTTGATCTCCGTACAAACTTTCAACCCCTTTTTCACCACCTCGGGGTATGAATTTTTAAAAACGCTGAAATTAGTTTTCTTGTTTTTTAGTTTAATACCTTTTTGCAAAGTTTCAAGGTCCTAGCTTAAAATAAAATTTGCACCCCAAGACAAAGTTTCATCCCCTTTTTACCCCCTTAGGGGTTGAATTTCCTAAAACGTCGCAATTACTTTTTTTTGTAATCGGCTATTATGCCTTTCTAAGAAGTTTCAAAGCATTTGTAATGGATTCAAACTTTCAACCCCTTTTTAACCCTGTTAGGGGATTAATTTTCAAAAACGCTGAAATTACTTTTCCTGTCTTATAATAGTATACCCATATACAAAGTTTAAAGTCACACACTCACAAAAATATTTGATGTCCATACAAACTTTCAACCCCTTTTTCACCACCTTGGGGGATGAATTTTCGAAAACGCTGAAATTAGTTTTCTTATTTTTTAATATAATACACTTTTACAAAGTTTCAAATTCCTAGCTTAAAATAAATCTTGAACCCCATACAACCTTTCATCCCCTTTTTAACCCTTTTAAGGGATGAATTTGTAAAAACGCTGAAATTACTTTTCTTGAGTTTTAATAATATGACTTTATACAAAGACTCAAGTCCCGCACTCTCAATAATATTTGATCTCCGTACAAACTTTCAACCCCTTTTTCACCACCTCGGGGGATGAATTTTTAAAAACGCTGAAATTAGTTTTCTTGTTTTTTAATTTAATACCTTTATGCAAAGTTTCAAGGTCCTAGCTTAAAATAAAATTTGCACCCCAAGACAAAGTTTCATCCCCTTTTTTACCCCCTTAGGGTTTGAATTTCCTAAAACGTCGCAATTACTTTTTTTTGTAATCGGCTATTATGCCTTTCTAAGAAGTTTCAAAGCATTTGTAATGGATTCAAACTTTCAACCCCTTTTTAACCCTGTTAGGGGATGAATTTTCAAAAACGCTGAAATTACTTTTCCTGTCTTATAATAATATACCCATATACAAAGTTTAAAGTCACACACTCACAAAAATATTTGATCTCCATACAAACTTTTAACCCCTTTTTCACCACCTTGGGGGATGAATTTTCGAAAACGCTGAAATTAGTTTTCTTGTTTTTTAATGTAATACATTGTCACAAAGTTTCAAATTTCTAGCTTAAACTAAAACTTGAAC